>NC_090443.1:374447312-375647312 GCF_031143425.1 Pleurodeles waltl | reverse complement strand
CCTTGTACGTATTTATTGGGGATTTTGTGGCTCTATATACTTAGGCCCATATGTATGGGCTTTGTGGTGCAGGACAGCACAGCATGTCACTGTGCTGCACTGCCATGCATCGCAGGGAAATTGCAGGAATGTGCCATATTTATCCAATTTGGCACATTCTTGTCCTTTCCCCCCTGCACTTACACCCTTGTGGCAACCTAGTGCCAACGCAGGTACCCTTGCACTATGGTGATGCATGCAGGCTTGTGCTTGTGCAGGAAGGGGCACCTTCCTGCACAAAAACAATCCTGGGAAATATATTTTTCCTGGGGAGGCGCATCGTTTTGGCACATTCCCAGGTTTACATGTTCATGTAAATCTGGGAATGCGTCAAAATCCACGGATGTTGCATGGGAACACTCACGTAAGACACATGGAACTGCCTCCCTGGCTCAGAGTAATGTGACACAGTGATTTACACTGCATTATATTACTCAGGATTTATGAACCACACAGTGGCACGCAATGTGATTGGGCAGATGTTGGGTGCTTCTACAAACAAAATACTTGCCCTCCAAGCAGCTGTGATCATTTTTTTAATTTTTCTACCAGCCTGAGCTTGAACTCTCAGGGGAACACATATATCAATGTAATGCTTTTATTGTGTCTTAGATAACTAGTTCTGTTTTACACTTCAACAAAAATTATCGAAAAATGTTCCAGATTAACTTGAGTTTTTTAAGCTTTTTGATGTATATATTGTTTTCAAAATAATATATTTCTAAAAAGTAAAGAATTCACTTGTGATTTTCGATTTCTTACAGTAAATATTAATTTCTTGTGACCGCCTTCATATGGATCTCTACGGCCGGGAACCCTGAGAAATGTCTTAGGGCCTGCTTGACAAAGGGCCTCCACAATCGCGTCAGAGGCCCCTCAGTCATGACAGGCATCCCACACTCATGGCAGTACCTCCACTACAGCAAAATGCAGTACAAAGGTCCTGACATGACTGCGGGCCCTCAGCTGAGTCGGCCAAGGCCCTTTGTAAATCAGTCCCTTGGTGTTTATGTTAGTCGGTGATTGGGATATAGTTGTTAGTAGAATGAAAACTAAGGGCCGAATTTAAGAAAAGTGGTGCTGCATCCAATGCAGCTCCACTTTTCTTGCGCCATCCTGCACCAATCTAACGCTACCATGTTTGTGCCGTATTTATGATACGGCGCACCATGGCAGTATTAAGAACAATAGCTTCAAACTTTTGGACACTATTGTGGTGCTTTGCTCTACTAGCGTCAAAAATGTTGACTCTAGTGGAGTAAAGTGCAAGGGGGCCCATTGTTTACAATGAGTGCATCCTTTACAGGCCTGCTTTCAGCAGGCTTTAAAAATTACGCCATAAATGGCGCAATGAAATCTTGTAGATTTCATCGTCCCATTTGTCCAGGACTCCTTGCGCCGGAACGCTCCCTTTGCATACATTATGCATAGCGCATGCATAATGTGGCTCAAAGGGTTACAAAGTGGCGCAATGCATGCATTGCACCACTTTGTAAATATGGCACGAGGAAAAGGCTATCATAGCGCCGCCTTTGCGTAAAAAAACTGACTCTATAGAGGCGCATAAGTGGCGCTAGGGGCTCTTTAACCTGCCCATAAGTTATAGCATTCTAAACAATATTATTGCACAGGGATAGTAGGTGATGAATATAATGTGAAGGATAATAATACTAATGATTTTCTCAAAGCAGAAAAATCCTAGGATTACTTCAGAAAATCTATCACATTCCTGGAGTCCTGCAATTTGCAAATATTTTTGCATGTGGAATTTCGACAGGAAGGTATTATCTGCCTGTGCAAATTTGTATACATATAGGTATTTAATTCTCTCCCTGGTAACAGCAAAGTCACTATGGAGAATCCCCTCCCCGTGCATCTGCCTCACAGTGGCGTACCCCATGCTCTGTCTGCCACGCCCTGTAAAAAGACTCCCGCTTTTCAGATGTAATTATTTACTTATTTGAGCACATGGCTGGGCTTATAGGAATTGAGCATTAATGGTGACTGTGCTCCGGAGGCTGCTTTCTCTTACCTTATTCTTTCCCACTGGGTAAATACTCCTTTTTAGGCCCAAACCCCCCAGACCTATCTCTTCAGTCTAGTATGGCCTCCATGTTCATGTCTGAGTTAGCTTTGGGGAGCAGAGAAATTACAACAAAAGGGATGTAGGCACAAATGGCTGAGGCAGAGGGGAGTGGGAGGGAAGTGATCATTGTAGCTCTTCTCCGATGATTGTGGTCTCATTTGGGCCACTGATAGCCCAGGTGCGGAGCTCTGTGCACTCAGTCTTGGAGGCAGTCACTACAAAAATCAGGATTTCTCAGTCTGTAGTAGAGGGACAGTTCAGCTTCCGGAAGAGCTCGATATGCAGAGCATCTGTCTCACATTAATAGTACTCTTTAGATTGTATTGTCATCTCAAGATTATGCCATATACATACTGATTTCTGTAGCACGTACAGTCAGAATGTTGAATCTAAAAAAGCAATATTACGATCTGTCTGCCTGCCATGCTTACCTTATTTCTCTCCCTCAGAACTGACTAGCACTTTTCGTCACACCAATCTAACCCAACCAGCATCTCAGCGTTCACTGTCCTGCGGAATGGAAAAACGATTTTGGGAAACATAGGAGCAGCACTGTTACAGGGAAACTTGGGAGCTAGGGGCACTGTGCCAGGTAGAATACTATTCAGAACTTCGAAAGGATTAGAGTACCATATCTGAGCTAGATCATGCACGTAATCTATCAAAAGAAAGCTCTAGGCACTCCATTAAAACTCTGACGGTAGACTCCTCTGAACAATAGCTACACAAGAGCTAGCAACTTATGCCACAGCTCCTTCAAAAGCACAATCACCAGCTACCGCATATGTAAGGCAGTTTCCAGCCCATGGCGTATATGGTCTAGTGAAACTACCAGCGGCGAGCTCAGGCTCCACAGCTAACTCAGGTTAGATGGAGGGTCAGGAGATCTGCGCCCCCAGTGTGAGACACCCTGCTGAAACAACAACACGTACCGAAACCACCTGGCTTTGGATGCTAGAAGCAAAGCACGCCCTCCATAGACCCTATCAGTTGGATTACCCTATAGTCTTTCCCCACCACACTTATGCATTTAGCCAGAATAGGGCCACAGGCATCCTCTGCCGTCCTCTCTCCTTTGGAAAACCCATAACTGCAGGCATGCTCAGTACCAAAGAGTTAAGACACAAGCAGTTTTGTTAAAAACACAATAATTTACATTAAATTGTGCAAACTACCCGATATGAAATTTACGTATGAGTACTTGTGCAGCAAATACATTTTGGGATATTCACAAACACTGAATTGCATCTCAGGCATCCATCAGGGATCTTTATGTTATTCATGCAGCACACATTGCCTTATGTTATGAACATAGGATAAGGTTGTTTTCTCTTTAATACTTTGATTTTGAGATGCTTTTGTTTGTAATCGCATTTTGTTAATATCACAATTAATAAAACCCTTAAACTCACCAGCACATGTATATGAGCTTAAAAAAGAGGCAGGCATTAAATTCCTTATTATATTGGTCATGAAACAAGATTAATATTCTTGGTCCACCTGAAACACGTGGCAAAATCACAAATGATTATGATTTTTTTTACATATATCGCATCAGTACATCACAGGGTGTGGTGTCACGCTAAATGAGCCGACCATGACATTTATTTGCATATAAGGAAGCTCTCATATTATACTAATGTCACACAATAATCTCATGCAAGAGAGGTACATAGTGCTGCACAAATGCAGATCTGGAACGACCTGGATATCCAGGAGCCTCCCAGTTGCCCTCGGTAACTAAGAGTCCCATTAAGTAACATGTTACATATTTCCCTCTGTGCTAAAAACTGAAGATTGAATCCACTGCAGGATTAATTATACCTCTTCTCCTCAAAAAAGTTAAATGAGACAGTTAAAAAGACAATCATTCAAGCGGGCTAATAACGCTACTCCATTTGCAAATGTTGAGCTGGCAACAAACTTGAAGAGAACTTTGACACATATGAAGGAATTCTTAGGGGGTTCGTCATAAAAACTGAAGAGACTTTGCAAATGACTCAATGCAGATTGTGTCACAGAGTTTGCTATTTGGTATTACAAGAATTGGTCGCAAGATCCCCCTCTGTAATAGTTCATGTGCCAGCAACCAATCAAAGGTTGTCAGGAATTTGTGGGGATAGGGAGTTTGAGACCTGTTGTCAGAAGATCATGGAGGTTTTCTCCTTTAAGATTGTGGAGGACACGTTGTTACAGGTTGAGCTAGGGGAACTGAAAATACATTGATTGTTAAAGGGTAGGAGCTCCAGGTCAAGACAGGCAGCAGAATTACTTAAACATGACTTTGGCAAATGGATGGTGCTTGACATCCTTAAGTGTTGCATTGGTTCTCCACATCGCTTACATAAGTTTCATTCATGTCTCCTCCCTCACTTTTATTATTTTCCACCTTTTCGGCCACTTTGGTGTTCATGACTTTAGCCTGCTTTCTTGACTTTGCTCTTAGACTTTGATTTGGTTTTGGGGCAATGTTTTGTGTCACTTGCCCTGTTCCCATTCTCTTGCAGCAATTCCTGGGCTTGCTCACCCGCTCTACTGCTGGATTTCTCAGTACACCATGGCCTGCCATCTTGAAGCCCGTAAGTGATTGCGGTGTTCTTTATTCTTAGCAAGTTCCTTATGTTAGGTACTGTTACTAAAGTCGTATATATTCTTTCCTTGAACATAGGAGCAGTCGCTTTCAAGTCGATAACATTGCAGTGATACATGACGTGAGATAAGAGAGTGGTGCCAAAGAAAATCTTGGAATGTTATTTGTTTCGCTCTCTGCTTCCTGTTACCTTTTCTCTTCGGTATTTCGTTCTACCTGGAACTTCCTTTTTTTGTTTGGGCGGTCCTGTAATCGGGGCAGTGGGGCAACTGTCATCAGATCCTGTCAGACATCACCTGGAAATTCGGACAAGGGTGGAAAAACAGACCACACGTTTTGCGTTGCCTCTGAATGTGTGTTTTCAGAAGGAATAAGAAGAATCCTCGACTTCTCCATGCTAGCTGGACAGTGGTTGAAGTTGTCAATCCGGGACCCAAAGGAGAACCTTTAGGATTAAAAAATAAAAGTGAATTTATAGATTGGATAGCTTTAATAAGGGACTAAGGGCCATATGTACGAACACTTTTTCCCATAGACACAGAATGGGTAAAAACCTTTGCTACATCTGGCCCTAAGTGGTTTTATTGTGCTGCATATCTTGTAGATCGATTAATGTGAATTTATAGATTAAAATGTATTAATTCAGGTAGAACACTTGCCTGCAGCTATAATGTGTAGTTCAACAGAAGGACCCGCTTCCCGTTTTCCCAATAAGAAAATACTTACCAGTGTCCATAACCCCTTAATGGCTTTACATACTTCAGAATGCTAACAACACTAAAAAAACACATTTTGTAAACTCTACATCAATACATTTTATCTTTCCTTTAAGACCAGGCATTAGCTTATAATAGTCCTTGCTGATCTTATTCTGTCCTCCATCATATAGGAATTTAGGTGAGGAATTCAGGTTTCTAGGACATTTTGAATTCCAGCTTCTTCAAGGAAAAGCACAAACAGAAAGGAAAGATGACCTTTGGACTTGTGGGAAATTCAGGATTCTGGCTCCACCAGTTTTGGTAGGGAAGTAATTTATGCAGGGAGAAGAGCGGTGCAAGTGAGAGCTCGCCTTCTCAATATGCTAAAACTGATTTAGGTTTCGTGAGAATAGCCTGACTTTTCGCAGGGGCAATCAGTCCTTTGTTTATTGGTTCATGGTTTACCCTGTTCACCAAACTTTATATGAGCTCTTCTACATCCGAGTTTTGAGCTGTTCATCATTTTCCGAATGTCAAGGGATGTGGTTTGGGCCATTTGCTAGAAGATCAAAACCAGGCGCATCTTTAATAGAAATTAGCATAGCTGCCTACCAGCAAGCCCTGCGGTTTCAATCCACGTACATTCCACTATTGTGCGTGAACCTTGGGATGAAGGCCTGGACCAATACAATAGAACCATACACGGAAAGAACACAGGTATAGGGCTCAACCCTTGGTGGACGCTCAGCTCAAGGGCACTGCAAAAAAGAAGGCAAGAAATTCGAGCTAAGCAGATAGGATTGCTCAGATTATGCCATGCAGGTTTTCTTCCTTCAGATGCCTAAACAACCCTGCTATGACTGCATTAGATTATTAGGTGCTGTGTTAATAGAATGCTGATAAAAACGTGTATTCCATCTTAATCTGATTGATCCATGAGCTGGTACATTGTTTTATGAGTTTTCTCACCTTTTTTTCTTGCTGATGCCGCACTTTTAGTAATGTTTCATCTTTAGCACCTATTATTTCAGTCAGGCGTGGCAGCGATATAGGATATATAAATGCACATCCCAGGTGGAAATGTTAGTTGACAGAACAAACATAAGCTTCTCTTCTGTAGAGAGAAAGAATGTTGTGTGAGGTGAAGTTGTTGAATATAAGTATGAGAGAGAGAGAAAGAGAGAGAGAGAGAGACCATTGGAAAAGAACAAGAACGACTTAATAACAGACGAACTTTTCGAGTATGATAAGGTTCAGATAGACAATGAACACTGAACATCTGCTTTTATGCGCCCTTCTGAGTGAACATGCGCTTTACAAATGCACGTTATGATACGTAGTTAATAGCATGACTAGTGCATGCCTATGTTGTGTGTAAGTGCTTTAAAACTTGATGTACTATGAGGGTCAGTACTTGGGCACGTGGGAGAGCATGTCTCATCCTCGCTAGAAACTGAGGAGGATGCCCCATCATCAGTCCCTGGTTGAGGCAGGATCTGTGCCATGCACATGTCCTGTAGTTTGGTGTGGAAGCAGGGTATGGGCTTGCACTTCACAGGTGCTGCAGTTGGGAACCACGACAGGGCAAGATCTGCACTGCAATGGTACCAGCTTCCCCCTTCGTACTCAGTGACCTCTAAATCTAGAAGTGACAATAGGAAATATTTCTATTGCATGCAGAGTCGGGCATGCCCCTGTCATCTGTACAGGTGCCGAGGAGGTCAAGAGAGCTAATGTGCATCCCCTGCCATCACTCCCAGCACTGAGGGCTGGGTGTAAGGACAGAACAAGGCCCTGTAGTGTGCAGGTGCTGTAGTTTAGATGGTAGGCTGCATGTGACCCTGCAGTGCACTGATACTGCACTGGAGTAACATGTCTTATCCTCACTTTCAGCCTGAGATGAATCTGGGAGTGAGCAGACGGCATGCACCCGCACTGCACAGTGGAACATGCCCCTGTAATGCGTACAAGTGCTCAGATAGTCAAGAGTGGAGCCTCTGGGAAAGGCATGATTATGAGGTGCTTAGCTGATATAGGCTGGAGTGACGATGGCCAGCTTTTCAATGTACGAGTGCACAACACTCGTTCACTGCAAGATGGAGCCCGGACTGGACTAGGGATTCACAAGCAGTCCTGGTGAAAATGCTTAAAGTCCAATGGTCGCCAACCTTTTCTGTAATTAGTGCCTTATACCCTCCAATGGGATATCATCTGGGCCAGTAGCTTTCGTCATAGCTAATGAAGTTATTGTCTCTTCAATTCCTCCAGCTATATCGCCACCTCCAAAGCAGCCCGAAATTCCTAAATTAATTTTTCTTAATTTTCGCTAAAACCCGATTATACCTACCCTGAGAATGGAGCATCAACTATACACCCTTGAGGGCCTGAATAGCCAGTATTCCTCTTTCTACATCCGTTTGTCTAAAGTGTAGTGCTAGTAAGCGCCCAACATTTTGTCTAAACTCAGATCACTCCTTTTTTGATTGAGAAATTTAGCAGCAATATAATTACTAAAATCATGCAAGATTTTAGCTTTCATTACTGCCATCTGCTATAAAACCTCAGTGCTATCACATCTCCCATCCATTAGCTTTATCTGATGCTCCTCGAATGATGACAAGGCTGCATACATCTCCTGTATCTCACTACGTTTGTTTTTGCGATGACAGAGTAGGTCAATGTTTGCCACAAATGACAGCTTTAAGCCTGTCCCAGACCACTCTGTCTGCAGCTGAGCCCCTATTAATAGCTAAAAAATATTTAATGCAGTGGTACATATGGGTTATATATTCTGTGTTGAACAACAATTTCCTATCAAAAGACCACATAGAACATGATCCAACTAGCCCCATACCCGGTATTTCCAATATCAGTGGATTATGATCTTAAAAGGCCCTCGCATATCTCTCAATTGTTGCCTGCGGGCTGAGCGTGGTAGAGACATAAAAAAATACAACTGCGCTAGCTTATTATGCAGTGAAGAATGCAATGTATACCTGGGACCTGGGCCTTATGCTCATCTCACACTTCTAAAAGCCCATGATCATGAGCCAATCATTCCAGCGCTTTCAGAACTACTGGCCTGCCTGTGTATGGTTGAGATCCTGGCAGATCTTTTTTAACCTCTAAGTGGATATTAAAATCCCCACAAGAATGGCCACTCCCTTAGAAGCAGAGTCCTGTCGCATACAGCATAATGAAAGAAATCCCAGAACACAAAAGTGTGTATTTCCCTTCAGGATATATGGATCTCCGGAATACATACTACATCAGATTTCATTAGCCTAAGACCAAAAGCCGTCCTGCCCCTCTTGGCCCTATCGTTAAGACCACATATGTTGGCTGTACAGATACGAAGATTACTGCCTATCATTCTTCCTAAATATAAACTGGGTCAACGATATCTCCCGATTTGTTACCCAGATACCCAACATGCTCAAAATACTCCGACTGCTATCTTTAACATTCTTCCTTACCCTACACATGCTTAGACAGCACAGTTCACGGCCACACCCATTCGTAATGTATCTTCTATCCAGCCTTTGCCCGATGCACCATTTCCCCCTGCCCTGATGCTCCTCCCCCAATCCCCAATCCCCCCTCCCTCACCACCCTTCCCTTCCTCAGAGTTCCCCTCTCCCCCCCCACCATCACTCCCACCCAACCCACCACTAAGGGCAATTGGACCAACCAGGTCCATAGATGGTGAGATACCCCCTCAAACATGGCTCATCACAATGATATCTCTGATATAAACATTGGCCCTTCTTCAGCTAATGAAAATCATAGGGGAAAAAAAACAGAAAATAAAGAAACAAACTTAAGGTCCAAATCAATTAAAGCTCACTTAAAGATAAGCAATAGCCATCCTAATTAATCGCAAAGCTTGATCATCCAAACCATTTTAAAGCACACAACAGTCATACTCCAATACAAGAGGTTACCCCACATAGCAGCCCTCTTTGCGGGTTATTACCTCAACACAAATATAACTTCTACTTTCATGTGTTTGGTTGCCCCGACTTTAAGCCACCAAGGAACTCCCTCGCTTTAATTTCTGAAGTGAAAAATATGATCTGTCTGACACATTAACCTTGAGCATTGCAGGACTTAGCAGAAAGGTCTGGACCCCTTTCTCTTGAAAGAGTTGTATCAGCTGTCTCAACCTCAGCACCTCTCCACCGTGACATGACAGAAATTGGGTCTGACAAAGAACGAGACTCCCTCATAAATATGTTTCTTGTCAGGGCAAGCAAGCTCAAAAACAGCTTGCCTGAGTAAAAAGTTCCCAAAGAAAATCAGGATGGCATGTGGCTTGCTAGTATCCCGTAGATGCAGGGGATTCTTTCTAAACAGATAGCTATGGGCTCTCTGCACCTCGAGTTCCCAATTCTACTGACCCACCTACAGAAAAGCACCCCGAAAAAGACCAACTATAAATTTACCAGTGTCTGATCTTTCAACTCCTTCTGGTACGCCCAGCACACTCAAATTATTATGCTGTAGCCTATTTTCAGGATCTTCAAGTTTCCATTGAGTGTTAGTCATTTGATGTTCCACTGACTCCGATTTCTTGCTCTGTGATGCCACTTCGCTTTAGAGGAGATCCTACCCTCCACCTCTGCAACTCTCTGAGAAAACTTACCGCAAATTTTGACTACTGTTGGACCTGGCCCTTTTTCAGGGTCATCCCCAAATTGTTTGCCTCCTTCTTCCAGTTTTGTTTACGCTCTTTTGTTGGCTTTAGGACTCTGGGTACTTTATCACTGCTGACCAGTGCTAAAGCGCATGTGTTCTCTACTGTAAACTTGGTATGATTGGCTAACACCCTTTTGAAACATTTAATTTACCTGAATGTCCCTCGTACAGTGGTATCCCTTAAACAAAGGGCATGTAAATTAAATGCTACTAGTGGGCCTGCAGTGCAGCTTTCACCACTCGCTGAAATAGACTTTCAAACCTGTCTCATGCCTGCCACTGTAGAGCCTGCGTGCACAGTTTAGTCCACATTGGCTTGGCATTTAAAATTGCTTTCCAAGCCTGGAACTCCCCTTTTACTACATATAGGTCACCCCTAAGGTAGGCACTAGGTAGGCCTATTGGCAGGGTGCTGTGTAGGTGAAAGGTAGGACATACACCCTCATTGTGTGACATGTCGTAGCATTGACAAACAGCCTATTTGGTTTATCACTGCTGTGATGGCTGCCCCTCTCATAGGTTTGCATTAGGAATTCCATTATATATGTCTAAGTGGTAATTTCTGATTATGAGGAGTAGCTTGGGCTTAGTTAGTATGTTTGGAATTGTAATGAGAAATCCTGCTTGTTGTTGTAGGTGGATTTTTAATACTATTGTAGAAATGCCACTTTTAGAAAATGGGCATTTCACTGTGCTTATGGCTCTTGTGTTTTGCAGTCTGACTCCAATCCTTGGCTGGGGTAGAGTGACAGCTGGGCTTTGTGCATGCTTTCCAGACAACCATCACACAGGGAGGGTGAAGGTGTAGCAGGATTACATCTACCTACTGAGTGGTCACCCCGGACTGGTAGATTGGGAGGCAGGGTGCACTTACATTTGTATAGACGGTGTCCTGTCCTCACACAAAGGGCTTGTGTATCCCCACTGATGTATGGAGCCAGGGCTGGGATTGAAAGGAGATGTTGTGCACTTCTGAAGGTCTTTGAAGTGCCCCCATAGATCAACGACTTTTTGAGTATACATACAGGGGTAGAAGCCCATGTTTTCAGACACTGCATGGATCTGGAGCCAGATGCTGCTGGAGGGGCTGTTATGCTACAACAAACCACCATTGAACTGCCTTCTTGTTCTGCTGACCAGTGGCCTACTGAGCCACAAGAAGGACCGCCACTTTGCCTACAATTACCCTGGTGTGCTGATCTGCAGCTTGCCTGCTGCCTTGTGTTCCACAGTTATCTCCCGGGGCTGGGTGGTGTTACCCCTTCCCCCCAGTTTCTTACTGTCTAGTGTGGAGTTTGTCTTCTCCAGCACATTTGGAATGCTTTGTGGAACCTGAGAGCATCATTGGGGAAAGTGGATAATGCATGCTAGGAGCTACCCTCTGGTATTCGTGAGGCAGGATGGGTGCTGTGAGGTGTGGTCAGAGAGAAAAAAGTGGTGTGGCAGTGACTGCCAACCATTGCTGCAGATGCGCAGACGAAGCGCACACTATCCTGTGCCCCCTTGGCACAAGTTGGCACTCCCTCCTTGTGTAAAGGCGCAGTGCCTTGTGTAACAACATCATAGGGGAGAGGAGTCCTCCACCCCGTGGGTGCACCACAGTGACATTGGGAGCAGGAGGACTGGGTGGAATCTCCCACGTGGCCCTGAGTGGGGTACTTCCACTCTTCGGAGTCAGGGGAGGAACTTCGTGGAAGTTGAGCGGAGGGACTCTACTGAAGGAAGTTGGTCGGTGGGGAAGGGCAGCCACAGAAAGAAGCCACCACCTGTTGTTGGAGCCATCGGTGCCCCAGAGGATGACGCGCCCAGGTCAGAAGACACCCTGGGGTGCCCCGCACCTTGTCGCTAAGAATAGCAGCTGCATCGCGAGGACACAGGCAGCTGTAATGCAAGGTAAGGCACTGGGACAGATCCAGGTCTACTGCAAGGGAGGAGGGGTGTGGATCCTCCTTGTGTTGGGGCTGCATGCCTCCGTAGGTGGGGCTTTGGCAGCACAAACAGCAGGAAAGTGCAGCAACCCTCTATGGAAGTCCCTGCTAAGACCCTCTGGTGCCATCTTCACCAAGGTAGGAGCGCAGGAGCTCCTGTACTGGAAAGGGTAGGCGAGTAGCTACCATCCTCTATGTGAGAAAAAGTGCAGACGTGCGGCGACCTACAGGTAGAAGGTGCTTCAGAGTCATTATAGGTTATCCTGAAGTCCCAAGGATTCATTATGCTCTCAGTATGCATACTATGTTCTGTGCCTTGAATTATACTATCGCTGTTACCTGGTTATAACAACCAGCATATTTCAGGATCTGCATTGCCCGCAGAAGGAGGGTGCCATTAAGGTACGAGTAACAAAGGAACCTGTCTCCTTTTGCATTATTGTAATGATGTGACATGGTGCAGTTGGCTCAGTGATGATGTATGACATAACATGTGCAATGTGAGACTGTTTCTTTCTAATTGCTCTATGATAGTCTGACAATTGCCGGTTTGGCAATGTCTCACTGATTTATGTTGTTATGGTCTATGTTCTTTACGTGCAATACAGTTTGTTATTTTTGCATAACCTGTTGTGAAGTCTCTTTTGTAGTGTATTTATTGTATCACTGAGTTGTGTGTGTTGTGCAAACGATTTACACATTGCCTCTGGGATAAGCCTTTCTGCTCGTGCCAAGCTACCAAAGGGATGAGCAGGGGTTATCTTAGGTGTGTAGCTCCCTTGCCCTGACTAGAGTGGTAGTTAATGCCTGGCTTTGGTGCCTACCCAGGCAACCAGGAACCCCATTTCTAACAACCATCCTATGGATGGCCCCCTGTAATTTACTATTAGCCGCATAGGTTTGCAACTGTCCGTCTGGGTTTCTTGACGATGTGCCATTATCCCCTGATAGATTGCTTCCAGTGTAGCTCCATCAGTCTAGCTAGGCACTCCTTCCCCTGTACCTCTCCCTGGGTTCCCCTCAAGACTGAAAATAGTTGTATAGTTCCATTTTAGCCCCGCCCTTACATAATCCGTACTCTTCTTTTGCTGCTGAGCTATACTTTTCTTGACTGTCAAGCATGCCTCTGTTCCCTTGTTTCTTGACATTCAAGTATACTCCCCCTCATTCATACTGTACGACCTGCTAGAGTGGGGCCCCTCCTGTGACTGTCTTCTGAGGATTTTGCACCTCCATCGGACCATTCTGATTGATCTGAGAGAAAGAAGAAATGATAGCCTGCTTCAGGGTCCCCCGTAGGTCCCCGTATATAGAAGGGCAAAAGAGATGAAAATGCTTCTTTCCTTTTTTCAACTCCCCCTTGCCCTTACAAGCTTCCCCTGATAAGCCATTGATAGAGCCCTTGGACCCTCTCCTTGAGCCATCTGGTGTGCTCCCAATTCTATATGCCTCACCAGAGCTCAGACCTAGTATCGCCCTACTTCCACTGGTGTCCCATGTATTGCTGGAAAGTGCTACTGAGCAAGTGAGCTGCCCCCTCCTGGGCATCCTCTGCTAATACCAAATCCAAACCCCCCTTGCCCATCCCAGCTGTACCATGGGCAATTGGGATAATAGGGAAACCCAGGTTACCTTGCACCAGGAGAGAATCCATTGGAGCCTCTTGGACCATCGCTGTTTCCTCAGGAGGAGGGAGCTTACCCTGTGGAACTATGTCACAGTCATTAGTGAGAGCATTCAGTCCCCAAGCACGAGCGGCCTTTTTAAAGACGTCCACAGCCACTCCTGCTATCATCGTGGCAGAGGTAGAAGGCCCCATGGATCCTTTCACACGCATCCCCATCAAACCAGTCCTGCCTGTGGAGTCCCTCACTGCAGCCATTGTCATGCCCTCTGGTCGAAGCGCCTGCCCCTCGCATCCTGCTAGTCTTCCCTGGCTACAACTTCTCTGCTTTCTCTGCCATCCACAGAAGAAAACCCACAGTAATCCCACACCTGTTACTGTGGGCCGGGTACACCAAAGCCTGCAGCGTCAGTATAGCAATAGCAGGGAGCCTACCGCACTCCCTGCAATCTCCATAACTCCAGTAGCACAACCTTTATGCTGTGACTGCCCTATCAAACTCTCACATTCATGCTTAGAGGATGTGAAAGGTAAAAAACCAGGGCCCAGTCCACGCAGATCCAAAAGGTCAAGCGAGGAGTTTCCGATCAGTCGCACTCACACAGTCACTATCTTGCCCCCCCTCGAAGATCTACCTATGCTCAATTAAATTCATGGAGAGCTGCTAATGTTATTAATGTTGTAATAGGGACCACATCTGCCGCAATTACATTAGTGCCCCCCCATATGCGAGATTACTCCCAACGATCACCCCAGTGCATCAGGCCTGGTTGTAAGCAGTAATGTAAAAAAGGCTTGGTCAATCTGGAATGCCTCCACATGGGTGATATATAACAACCATAGCTGCAACACGTCTGGCACCAAAACAATAACATGTGTAAACATTTTGCCCAGTGCTACATGATTCATAACTCACATTTCAGTTTTAAGTGTATTCTGGAAATTCAGCAAATTTTCTTCAAATATGAGCTTATGAGTTCTGGAGAAAAACACATTTCTTCCTGAATATACAATCTCTATTTTGATATATGCATATTAATTCAACCAACCAAAAGCTTCTAATTTAGTAGGCTGGACTGCAGACATGAGAGCTACCTACAGGTAGCTGAAGAGCTACCATTAGCTCACGAACTAATCGTTGGAGATGCCTGGCTCAAACCAACCCACCTCCCTTTATCTCCTTGCGGTAGCTCTCTCTTTACATTCATCCATTCCCCCTCCCTCTTCACTCCCTCTGATCACTTTCTCTCTACCTCACTCTTACTCTCTCTCTTGAACTGTCCCTGTTATTTCTGCAATTAATCTTGGGACAGAGGCACCAGAGGCCCTATTACACATAGAGTGCACTTTCAGTGTTTGCTCCACGGTGCACCTGCAAACAGATGTGCGGTGCATAAACAGGAAAGGTGCGCCCTGTTATGTTTAGTGCGCCACCCTCAGGGCAGCTGCAAACTTGTGCTGCCCTCAGGGCAGCTCATTGAAGTGAAATATGTATCAGCTTTGAAACAGCCACTCTGTGTTTCACTGTGCAGGCTGCAACGGCCTGCACTTTTAAGAACTGAGAGAAATCCCCTTGCAGGTGGATGCAGTGAGTGACTGCACTCACCTAAAAGGGGATGTCTATGGGTCCATAGGACCCTTTTGACTCCCTCCAGAGGGCTTCCAGCAGGGGGCACACTGAGTGTGGGCTCTCTTTTTGCCACACACTGTCAGTGCGCCTTTTGACAGCTTGTGTCCATAACATGGCACAGGTGCAGTGGTACAGAGATTTCCTCATTTGCATGAGGCCACGCCCCCATGCAAATCAGGATATTCCCTCGTGAAATAGCACTGGCAATACATGTGCACCAGCACTTTCTGTATCACAGAAGGGGTCACAAAAGTGTCTGCAGCCCATTCTGTAAGACCAAAGCACTCCAAGGGCTCACAAGATGGACGCACATGACCTGTCTGCCCCATCCAAGGGTTCCAGTCCACCGGGTAAACACCCAGTGGAACAAAAGTCATGTCGGTCCCTGGATAGAGTGAGGGTGTGACATGCTCCAGTTGTTCACAAGATTAGAGACTCCTCCGTGAACTGTATGAGTACGATCCGCCCTCACTACACACTCAGGACCATGTCACACCATCAGTCCCAGCCATGGGTCATGCTCCTGCAGTGTATTAGTGCCCAACATCAACCCCACTGCAGGATGGTGCAAGGGTGGGACAGACTCCCGTAGTGTACAGTCTTGTGAACTGCAAGAGTATGATCCTCTCTCACTACAAAACTAGGGTGTCATTAACGCTGTCAATCTGGCGGGTCGTATCTTTCAATTGTGTAGCAGTGGCACCTAAGCACCTAAGCCCAGCACTCAGACCTCCCCCCCCCGCGCCTTAAGTACATTGTCTATTCTTACATTGGAGCCTGTGGCACCCTAGCCATGTCACTGCCATCTGGACACGCATTTCTTATTCAAATATGATTTTATGCCTGTCTGTAGCCTATTGTAATAGTATTTATATAGCGCTTACTACCCCTGACAAGGCGTCGAATATTGTTCATATCCGCCTTCTTCCTTGAGTTGTTTGGCAAGTTTGTGGCATGCTGTTCCGGATTGCATGTTCACACACCTTAAGCATTCATTACAGATGTCACTTACTGAAGTAAAGAACAAATCTAATGTGTGTCTGAAAATCTGGCCTCTCCTGGAGTGCTTCTGGTATGCCAATACTGCTAACAAACAGCCAAAAGCAAAACCATTACTGACCCTGCTCTGCTTGATTGGAAGCGAGGCGTTTGTCAGGACACCTGTTTACCGATTGGTGCGAGGCTGCCAAGTGGGGAAAGTGGCAGGCAATTCAACACCAGCGCTTGATCTGGGTCAGTGACATTCATCACCTCCTTACAAAGCAATCAGCTGGAAAGATCTGCCACACTAGCCATACACCAAGAGGGTATATTCTTTCTGCTTCCTGTGTCCTCTCAGCGGGAGGTCTTTGCTTATAGTGGGCACAAAAACGCAGGAAATAGAACACGTTGATCGGCAGTGCAATTGCAGCTTTAACAGTCTAACAAAGATGAGAGAAAAGGCGAAGTGAGAAAAGGCAGAAGGGGAGCAGGAGTATTTTAAACAGGTATTGGCAAAACCATTAGGTCTTGCTTGTTTTAGGTGACTGTGTAATGAATGATGCTTTGTGTTGTGTTTGGAGCTACGAAAAGAAAACAAGCAAACAGGCACCCATATTATTTCAGTCGGGTGGGGAGGGGCGCGCGCATACATTCTCTCTCTCTCTCACTAATGTTGAAACCATCCATGTTATTAATACCACACTTTTTGCTTCTATGGAAGTGATCATCTAATATCTGATGCTGTGAAATGTTTATGCTTCTTACTTACAATTCACAGTAAAACATTTTAAAAATCCAGTTGGGCAGGAGACGAAAAAGAATGGTTTCCTAATCAAAGTGCGTGAATATGTGAACTTAATTATAATAAAGCAAGTTCAATCCCTCTCTAATTACAAGTTTCGTACACTATACCTACCAGGGGCACACGATTTAAATAAACAGAAAGCATAAAAATCGCTCTGCGACGTGGAATTTTCGCACCCAAAGAGATTTAAAAAGTTGCAATCAGTACTTTTCAGATTCAAACTGCAATACATTAGATTATAACTAGAGGTCACCCAAATCAGCCATAAGCCTTTTTCTGTAACACGCTTCAGTACCTCAAGACACACACTACAATAGGTCCATTAAGTCAGATAGTCAGAGAAAGGTCTTCGCTGTAAGCAAGCAGAGGTAACCGAAACTGGTCCTCGGTGTCCCACAGGTGTCCACAACTGCTCCCACAATCTGAGGATAATAGAAAATCATCAGCACAGAATATGTCCTGGATTTTTTTATTTTGTTTTGCGCAGGCAAGATTATAGAGGGTGCATGGCTTTGGCACATACATTTGCATATTTACTTTCGTAAGCATATTACTTTAGCATTTTTGTATATCCTACTGAAAAATAATGGGTAGTTGCGATGGGAATAGTCACTCTCAAGGCTCCTGAAGCAACTGCAATAAGTTTTTCAAAAAGTCATCCAAATATACACAGATATTATCAGTCACTTTAAAGAAGAACATACCAGTATTCAATATCAAGAACAACACTTTAGCTGTCTTCTTGAAGGGACTGTAATTTGCAAGGCATGCTTTGAGAAGCCATGAACAGTGAGATGAAAATAAAAGCCAATGACAATGATGCAGAACAAGCAAGGGAAGATGGAGAGAAGTGGGGCAGAGCAGTGGTGGAGTCGGGGATGGAAGAGCAAGTAGGTGGGAAGGCGAGCTAAATATGTATGGGAGAGCAGGAGGTGAAAGCAAGTGGTTGGAAAGTAGGAAAAAGTGCAATACAATTGACGGCTTTTGATTTGAGAACACCACATCATTGAGAGGACGCGGCTTCAAAATCTAAATTTGCATATTCTGTTTTGCAAGTCCAATGATTTTTGCTTGTTTTCTATGTCCTATATAAGTGTGCTAATGCTCAGTTATGTTTGTGATAATCATGACGATGGCTATGAGTGCACCACATTATGTTCAGAAGGAAGGCAATCTCATACTCATATTGTTAGAAATGGGGTTTTTGGTTGGCAGTCAGGTTACTCTCTGTCCATGCAAGAACCCTCACTCTAGTCAGGGTAAGTCACACACAATCCAAATTATCCTGTGCCCACCCTCTGGTAGCTTGGCACGAGCAGTCAGGCTTAACTTAGAAGGCGATGTGTAAAGTATTTGTGCAATAAATCATACAATAACACCATATAGCACCACAAAAATACACCACAAAGTGTTTAGAAAAATATGGAATATTTATCTGGATATTTGTAGATCAACACAATAAAAGATGCAATAAGAATTTGTAGGAATATCACTGAAAAGTGAAAGAAAGTGTCTTAAGTCTTTAAAAAGCAAACAAAGTCTCTTTCAAGCACAAAGTACCTGGTTTGGAGTGGAAAATCTCTGCAGAGGGCCGCAGAGGAGGAGATGCGTGGAAAAATGGTGTGTGCGTCGGTTTCGCCCCTTCACACACGGACTTACGTCGTTATTTTTCACGCGGGGAGACGTGCGTCGTTCTGCGGGAAGAAAAATGGTGTGTGCGTCAGTTTCGCCCCTTCACACACGGACTTGCGTCATTATTTTTCACTCGGGGAAGACGTGCGTCGTTTTCCGGCACGCGCGCTGACTCCTTCTATGGTTCGCGGGATTGCCAGATGTCCCAGGGTCTGTGCGTGGATTCCTCGGCTTGTTATCCGGCTGCGTGTCGTTCCGGGAGGCTGTGCGTGGAATTTTCTTTCTCACGACAGGCGTCGCATCGATTTCCTCTCTGGAAGCCAGGCGGCGTTGTCCATGCAAGGCTGTGCGTCGAAGTTCCGGTCGCCCCGTAGGTGTTGCGTCGGGCAGCGTCGGCGTGCAGCGATTTTCTCACTGCGGAGCAAGATGTGCGGCGAACTTTTCGCCGCACAAGGAGTCCAAATGAAAAAGAGAAGTCTTTTTGGTCCTGAGACTTCAGGGAACAGGAGGCAAGCTCTATCCAAGCCCTTGGAGAGCACTTTGGCAGCCAGACAAGAGTTCAGCAAGGCAGCAGGCCAACAGCAAGGCAGCAGTCCTTTGTAGAAAGCAGACAGGTGTGTCCTTTGAGCAGCCAGGCAGTTCTTCTTGGCAGGATGCAGGTTCTGGTTCAGGTTTCTTCTCCAGCAAGTGTCTGAGGTGGTAGGGCAGAGGCCCTGTTTTATACCCAAATGTGCCTTTGAAGTGGGGGAGACTTCAAAGAGTGGTTTAGAAGTGCACCAGGTCCCCTTTCAGTTCAATCCTGTCTGCCAGTGTCCCAGTAGGGTGCGTGGCAGTCCTTTGTGTCAGCGCAGGCCCTCCACCCTCCCACCCCAGGAAGACCCATTCAAAATGCAGATGTATGCAAGTGAGGCTGAGTACCCTGTGTTTGGGGTGTGTCTGAGTGAATGCACAAGGAGCTGTCAACTAAACCTAGCCAGACATGGATTGTAAGGCACAGAAAGATTTAAGTACAGAGAAATGCTCACTTTCTAAAAGTGCCATTTCTAAAATAGTAATATTAAATCCAACTTCACCAGTCAGCAGGATTTTGTATTACCATTCTGGTCATACTAAATATGACCTTCCTACTCCCTTCAGATCAGCAGCTGCCACTTCAACAATGTATGAGGGCTGCCCCAATGTTAGCCTATGAAGGGAGCAGGCCTCACAGTAGTGTAAAAACGAATTTAGGAGTTTTACACTACCAGGACATGTAAACTACACAGGTACATGTCCTGCCTTTTACCCACACAGCACCCTGCTCTAGGGGTTACCTAGGGCGCACATTAGAGGTGACTTATGTGTAGAAAAAGGGGAGCTTTAGGCTTGGCAAGTACTTTTAAATGCCAAGTCGATGTGGCAGTGAAACTGCACACACAGGCCTTGCCATGGCAGGCCTGGGACAAGGTAAGGGGCTACTTGAGTGGGTGGCACAACCAGTGCTGCAGGCCCACTAGTAGCATTTAATGTACAGGCCCTAGGCACATACAGTGCCCATTACTAGGGACTTATAAGTATATTAAATAGTCCAATTGGGTATGATCCAAAGTTACCATGTTTAAAGGGAGAGAGATATGCACTTTAGCACTGGTTAGCAGTGGTAAAGTGCGCAGAGTCTAAAAGCCAGCAATAACAGAGTTCAAAAAGTGGAGGGAGGCAGGCAAAAAGTGAGGGGTGACCACCCCAAGGCATGTTAGGTCTAACACATATGTATTAACAGACACTTCTATGTAGAAACCACCAGTGTTCTATAGCCAGAAAGGCTTGTGAAAAGTTGTGCAATACATCATCAGAATCACCTATAAGAAAGCAGCCCCCATGTGTGAAACGTAGAAAAAAGGCGGGTGTTTGGTTAACAGAAGAGTTGGCACCCCCCAAAAAAAGTAAATGAACAATGTATAAATTATAACTTTGATACAAGTATGTGTTTTAAATAGGGCCTAAATCAGGAGTGTCAAATAGATATTTATGATGGCTGAATCCATGCCATATTTTCAGGATATCCACATAAAAAATTACATAAATGAAACTAATTGGAACTAATTTAAATAGTCATTATTTGTTCTGAAAATATAAAATGGATTCGGTCTTCCTCCACCTACATTGGACACCCCCTGACCTCGAAGCAGTTATTGGGCGCCAGGATCATTCTTTTGTGGTTTGCCATCGGAATCTATACTTTCTAGTATGAGATTAAAGAAATAGGAGTCATTAATAATCACTGTCCTTCATGATGCCATGCTAATGGCGTGATCCTAATAAAGGAGAAGTTTACACTGCCCTGAAATCTTAATTTTTCCTTATGACTGGAAGTAACCAGCCCTCAGTCTCTCAGCTTCACTTCCAGTGTTTAACTTCTTCAAGAACGATGTTTTCTCTGTTTTGGTCCCAGGATGTTACCGTATACACACGGGCCTCCCTTATGGATTGGGGAAACAGGAGATGGGAATATAACCCGTTATTAGGGCTACAGTGTGCAGACATTTGAGAAATGTTTAGTGCTAAATTAACTAGATCTGAACGTGCACGCCCCTTAAATAGTCAGTGAAAATAGGTGGAAACATACCACACTCAGGGGCATATTTAAGAAAAGTGGTGCTGCACACAGTGCAGCGCCATTTTCTTGCGCCCCTTAGCGCCAGCCTAATGCCACCATGTGTGCACCGTATTTAAAATAGGGTGCACCATGGCAGTAGTTAGAGTACTAGTGTCAGAATTTTTGATTGATGCTAGTCTGGAGCTTTGCAGGATTAGTGTCAAAATGTTGGCGCTAATCCTGAATAGCTCATTGAGGCACATTGTAATCAATGGTGTGCTTCCCTTTAATACCTGCTCTGAGGAGGCGTTAAAAGTGCCGAAAAAAGTGATGCAAAGAAATGTCTTAGATTTGTTTGCGCCATTTTTTCAGCCTCCCTAATGGGGAACCCCCCCTTTGCATACATTATGCCTGGCACAGGCATAATTTAGCGCAAAGGGTTACAAAGTGGCGCAATGCATGCATTTTGTCACTTTGTAAATATGGCGCCGCGATTCTGGCCTTGTTCGGCCACATTGTCGTCAAAATAAATGAGAGGCACTAGAGACTCTTAAATACGCCCCTCAGAGTGGAAACATATAGTTCAGGGAAGGGCTTTCTTAAGATGGCCCAAGAAATAAACACTTGAAAAGTTGAACTTAAGGGACCGGAATGTGTTGGGGTGCATGCATTGGGGTTCCAGAAGGTTCTGAATTTGCGAGTGCTCCAACAACCCCTCTTATGATGTACACAAATGCATGTATTTGCATATAGATTAGGATCACTGCCTCACTCTATGTTGGCCAGACACAATTTTTTCCAAACCTGGAATTTAATTTGACAAGTTCATGCATTCTGGCATTTATCTTGTCTTACTTCCTTGGTCCTATTTAAACTAATAGGCCTTGTAACAATGATTTGTAGCTGACTAGTCAAGGGCTAGAAATGTGATGTTCTGGAGACTTGGAGCATAGCAATAGGATAAGCATATAGGCCCAAATTTACTAAGCCTTTACATTGCCCTTGCGTCGCACAAGGTGACACATTGCAATGCAAAGTTCTTGCGTAACTTTGTAAAGAAATGTATCACAACACAGTGGCTTGTGCTGCGTTCAGTTGCATTTCTTAGTGGTTGGAATTCAATGGGTGGAGCACTGGCATTTCAATGCATCCACCTATGCATTTCATGCAATTCTTTATTTACTAAGGTTTGTGAAGCTGGAATTCCATAAAATGGGCTTGCCTTCCACAGATAGGTGTAACAAAGAGAAATATGTTTTTTATCCCCTTTATTTCCCTTTGAATTGTTTTTGTGCAAGAAGGTATCCCTTTCTGCTATGAACTACATTTAGGGGTCACCAGGGGTCGCAGTTGCGAAGTTGCCACCCTTTACTGGCCCTTTGTGACCCCTCACACTGCCTTTGCGACCCCCGGCCCAGAGATGGCAGAACCAGTTCCAGGAAGACAGGGGCAACTCATCCTTATGGACATTGGTTTTGGGCCCCTGTTTCCTTGTTTTCTGGCAATTATTTATTACACTGATAGTGAATGATATTATATTGTTCACTATTAGTATAATGAAGAATGGAGCACAAATAGATTTTACCTGGCAGCTAAGGTAAATAAAAAAAATATTTAAATGTATGTTGTCTGCATGTGTGTGGGTGAGAGTGTGTTTTTGTGCCTGTGTGAATGTGTGTGTATGTGTATGCATGTGTGTGTGAGTGAAAGCAAAGGTATAATAACACATGATGTTACTTTAGCTACCTCTGCCATTTTGGTGAATGGATGCTCAAGATTCCTGCACAAAACAACCCTGCCTGTAATACAGGCATCCTTGCAGTATGACACAAGGGTGTCTGCATTGGCACTGGGCAGCCTCAAGTGTGCCAGAGAAGGGGCGGAGCTAAAAAGCACAATATTTTAGTAAATATGGTGCTCTTCCACTCTCTCCCATTCATGCAACTCAGCACAACAACTTGCCTAGCTGCACAGCGTTGCGTTAGTTCTCAGTAAATCTGCACCATGATGTGGGCACATGTAGCAGATGAGAACATCTGCAACATTTTGGTGATGAATATGTGTAAGCGTAAAAGTTTATGGAAGGAGAAAATTGCATATGTCAACAATTTACATTTTTTGTGTTAGTCCCTTTTAGTAACACAGATTTTTCATTTCTACCATGCGCTAGCTAACTGGTATGTGCATAAATATTAGCAAGGGACATTGATTTAAAAATGGTGTTAACAAAAAGGCTCCCTACATATAACAATAATGACTATTTAACAATGCAAAACATGAATAGCAAAAAAATCATAACTACCACAATCCCTTGTTAGAAATAGGGTCTCTAGCTGGCAGAGGTATACACCCTTGTCCAAGTAGGGACCCCAATTCTAGTCAGGATAAGTCATACACAGTCCAAAGTATCCTGTGCCCACCCTCTGGTAGCTTGGTACTGAACAGTCAGGCTTAAACTAGAAGGCAATGCGTGAGGTATTTGTGCAATAAATCATGCAATAACACAGTGAAAATACCACAAAAATACACCACACAAATTTAGAAAAATAGAAGATATTTTTCTGAGTAAATTAAGGTTAAAACGATCAAGATTTGATGAGCACAAGTTGAAATATCACTTTTGCAATGATAAGAAGAGACTTAAGTCTTTAAGAATCAACAAATGTCTCTTGTCTGCACAAAGTACCTGGTATGCGTCAAAATTACATGCACGAAGACAGCAGAGGAGGAGATGTGTGGAAAAACAAAGTTGTGCATCGCATTTCCTGACGCATATAGACAATGCATTAATTTTTTCCACACGGCAAGGGCTTTACCTCAATTCCCAGCGTGCAGTCTTGGATCCTCACTGTGATGCGGGGTCTTTTGATGCCCAGGGACGATGCGCGGAAATCCTGGGCATGCAGGACAAAGTCACTGGTGCTGCGTCGATCCGCTGTGGCGATGCGTCAGAGTTTCTGTCGAACTGCAGGCTCTGTGTTGATTCCTTAAGCAGGAAGTCAGGCTGCGTCATTCCAGTTCGGTGATGCATCGATCCGGTAGGACTGTGCATTGAAGTTCATGTCGCAACACAGGCACTGCGTTGTTCTCCACTTGGGGAGCCGGTCTGTGCTGTTCCAGTTTGGCGATGCAGTGATTCTTTCATCGCTGGGCAGGCTGTGTGTCGATTCCGGCAGGCTGTGCATCGATTTTCGTCACACAAGGAGTTTCCTTGAAGAGTAGAAGTCTTTTTGGCCTTGAGACTTCAGGAACAAGAGGCAAGCTCAATACAAGCCCTTGGAGAGCACTTCTCATTAGAGCCAGAGGCCAGCAAGGCCGCAGGCAACAGCAAGGCAGCAGTCCTTCACAACAAAGCAGTTCCTCTTGGCAGGTTGCAGGATTTGGTTGAGAATGTCTGTCCCAGGAAGTGTCTGAATTGGTGGGGTTGGGGACCTAGTTTATATACCCAAAAATGCCTTTGAAGTGGGGGAGACTTCAAAGATTGATTTTGAAGTGCACAAGGACCCCTTTCAGTACTGGTCTGTCTGCCAGGGTACCAGAAGGGGCGTTGGCAGTACATTGTGTGAGGGCAGGCCACTAGCCTTTGAAATGGAAGTGTCAGGCCCCTCCACTCTTCCAGCCCAGGAAAACCCATTCAGTATGCAGATGAGTGCAAGTGTGACTGAGAATCCTGTGTTTGTGGTTGTCAGGGTGAAATGCACAAGGGAGCTGTCAACCAGCCCAACCCAGATGTGGATTGGAGACAGACTGTAAGGCACACATGGATTTCAAGTGCAGAGAAATGCTCACTTTCTAAAAGTGGCATTTCTAAAATAGTAATATAAAATCCAACTTCACACATAAGCAGGATTTTGTAGTACCATTCTGGCCATACTGAACATGACCTGATTACCACTTGCTGATCAGAATCTACTACTCAAACAGTATAAGAGGGTAGCCTTAATGTTAGCCTATAAAAGGAGCAGGCCTTACAGCAGTGGAAAACAAATTTGGGAGTTTTCCACTACCAGGACTTATAAAATACACAGGTATATGTCCTGCCTTTTACCTACACAGCACCTTGCCTTATGGGTTACCTAGGGCCTACCTTAATGGTGACTTGTATGTAGAAAAATGGGAGTTTAAGGCTTGGCATGTCAAAGTGGCAGTGAAACTGCTCACACAGGCCTTGCTATGGCAGACCTGAGACATGGTTAATGGGCTACTTATGTGGCTGGCAAAACCAGTGCTGCAGGCCCTGCAGTGCTGCAGTATTCAATTTACAGGCCCTGGGCACTTAGAGTGCACTTTACCAGGGGCTTAAAAGTAAATTAAATATGCCATTTGGGTATAAGCCAATGCTACCATGTTTAAAGGAGAGATCATATGCACTTTAGCACTGATTAGCAGTGGTAAACTGTGCAGAATCATAAAGCCAGCAAATAATGAGGTCAGAAAAAGAGAAGGAGGAAGGCAAAAAGTTTGGGGGTGACCCTGCAAAGAGGCCATTTCCAACATCCCTAAAGTTAATATATGAAAAATTACCACAGGATCTATACGTTAACTGTAGTTGCTTATCCCTCTAGTAAGACAGTAATTGACCTTAGAAGCATGAAACCCTGAGTTGGCCCTGCCCATGTTCAATCTGTTGGCCTGCAGGTCTCAGGCAAGAGTCCTTCACCTTGAGCTATCTTACAAAAACACGCAGAAGCAAATGCAGCAAAATAAAGAGTGGTTGCTGAACAAGATGGAATCGGAAAACTGCAATGAATGCAAAAGAAAACAAAAAAAGATAGCATTAAGGCATAACATTGAACAAGCATTGACAATGAAGATAGCATCCGTTACAGGAAACAATTCCTTCGACAATGACATGTAAGTTTGACCCTGGGTCTCACTTGCTCCATAATGGCAAGTGTCATATGATGTGTTGAGGATGATATATGCAGACAATGCCAACGAGCAGTACCACACAGGTGCCAGAGAAATGTAAGGGGTACACAATAATACGTTTACAGCACAGCATGGGATGTAGAGCACACGCCTGGAGTACACAGTGAACAGTGAACAGGTCCAAGCTATACACCACACCATGGATTTTGCTGGCTGCACTGGAAATTTATAGCAGCAACTGGTCCTTAGATACAAGGCAATACGCAGTTTACACAGTATCCCACAGAGTTTCTAAGGAGAAACAAGGTAACATATTTACAGGTGCAAGAGGGCACCACCTATTCCACAGAGCTAGGCTCATACAATGGCCACACAATATCATACAGGACCTTAGCATTAGAATGGGGTACATAGCAACACGTCAGCACACACAAAGACCCCAGGGCCTCACCATCCTTATTGGCCAGTGCATATGATGGCTTTACAGGATCACTAAAGACCAGCCACGTTGGCGTTACTGCAACGCCCACTCTATCCCCAGGCATGCCTTGGAACTTTGGGAACTTTTGACCTTTGAAAAAATAGATAACTGTTTATATCAGAAACATGGCTCCATTCATCAGCACTTGAATATATTTTGACTGCTTTCCCCCAGGAATATAGTCTAATTAGAAGAGATAGAGTCCAAAACAGGTGGCGGAGTGGCAGAGTGGCTATCGCCTTCTGCAAATTGTTAAACATCTCTGAATTGGACCCTATTCTAACAGATTGGGGACAGCTGTATATTTTCAAAATGGAAACCCTATCGAAGGTAATCTAGAAGGGTGCACTAGTATACGCCCTACTGGTCCCAAAAAGGATTTCAGTAGAAAAACTGATTGTGTATTTTGCACCACGTATTTGGTATCAGATAAATGAATGCTAGTAGGGGATTTTAACTATCACACAGAGCTGATCTCTGACCCAGATACTTCACGTCTGTTCTCTGACCTAGAACCATTAGGCTTCTATCAAAAAGTATCAGGACAAACACATATAGATGGTCATACATTAGATCTCATTTTCACAAGTTCTCCTAATTTAAAGGTCAAACCCGCCACGCCTCGGACTTGGACAGACTATTTTTCAATCAATTTTCATCTCTGTGTGGGAGAATCCTTGGACCTTAGGAGGGTAGTACCTAGAAAGGTCAGACCATGCAGAAAGATGTCCCTTGAGTCCTTTACTCCACATTTTATATCTATCTCTCCAAGGTTGCATTTAGCCAGACACTGGGCATTATTGTTCCCGAAAAATGTAGCCACCCCAAAAACTCAGAAAGCCATGTCCCCCTGTTTTTCAGAATCCCTAAAGGCAGAAAAAGCAGCATGCATGCAATTGGAACACAAGTGGCATTCCACTAAAATGGAGGCAGACAAGCTCATATATAAAGCAGTCTTAGGTACCTACCATAGAAATATCAAAATAACTAGAAAGTCCCACATAGTGGATAGAATTATCAACACCAGAAACTAGACAAAGGAATTACTTAAGATTTTAAATGAGTTTACCAAGCCTTTGGCATGTGATTTATCTATCACAGCATCTTAGTCTCCTTGTGATGACCTTGCCAATCATTTTGCAGAAAAAAATCTGAAACATTTATGACACTTCGTCAAGTGGTCACGCACAAGAAATGCCGGTCTCACTGGGTTCTTTATCGTCTAATCATCCCCTTCTTCTTAAAGCTCTAGATGCAGTTTCCCCTATGCAAATCCTGGTAGATGAGATCAAATCAGGCTCTCCTAAAGATCCTGATCCTCCACACATTATGGTCCCTTTAGCTCCAGCACTCCTTCACACCATCACGGACATGTTCAATCACTCACTGAATACTGTAACCAGTCGTACAAAATGGAAAGTAGTTCTTGTGAGACCTGTTTCAAAGAAATCCACAGCAATTCCTTTAGACCTTACTAATTACAGACCAGTATCACTTCTTCCTTTTCGCTGGAACATTTTGGAGACTGTAGTTAACAAAAGTTAATGTATTTCTTGGAAACCCATTGTCTGTTAGAGCCTTCCCAATCTGATTGGTGGTTTTCCTGTTAGGGCTCTGGGGCTAAGCCTCCCTGCTTTCTTATACCAAGAGTGAATAATAATGTTTTATTCTCTCTTGGTATAAACAGAGAATGACGTCTAGCAGCAGCACTAGGCAGTTCTGCTAGAGAGAATGTCTGATGTGTGGCTCAGCCATCAGAGATCATCCAGGGCTGGTGAAACCCCCAGCCCTGGCCTCAGACACCTGGCACGCCCAGGTTCCTCCCAATCTGTGACATGTTGAAGCATCGCAGATAAAGTTTACAATGGGTGTTGCAGGCCTAGGCGTTGCAGTGCTGGTGGCTACATATCACTCAGCCAGTCACGCACCCTTTTCCAACTCATCACAGAGTTGGGAAAGGGTGGGGTGAATGAACAGAGGCTGAAAACTCAAATCTGCGACTGCGCAGGCTTGAGGTTTCAGTTTCAAGTGACTGAAGCTGAGAGAAGCAGCAGGACTTCAAACGACACCTGCACAGGCAGCAAGGTAAGTTAAAATGCTTTAAAATTCAGTGTATGTATATGTGAGAGTCTGTGTCCGTGAGAGTGTGTATATGTGAGCATGTCTGTGTGTCTATGTGCATATGTCTGAGTAAAAGTGAGAGTGTCAAGGAAGGAGTGAGTCAAAGTGAGTACAAGTGAGAATTATTGAGTGAGGGAGAATGACAGGGAGTGTAACTGAATTTTACTGAGTGACACTGAGTGAGTCAAGTCTGAGTGAGTCTTAGTGAGTCAGAGAATGAGTGGGACAGAGTGAGCCAGTGTGAGAGTGAGGCAGACTTAGTGAGAATGATTTTGTCTGAGTGACCTTGAGTCAGAATGAGTATGAATGAGTCTGAGTGAGTATGAGTGAGTCAGTGTGAATCAGAATGAATATGACTGAGCGATTCAGTGAGAATAAGTGAGATTGAGTACAAATAACTGAGGCTGACTGTGAATGAGTAAGACTGAGTCACAGTGAGACTGAGTGAGTCAGAATGAGTGAGACTGAGTGGGACTGAGCATGAATGAGTGAGACTGAGTACGAGTGAGTCACAGTGAGATTGAATCAGAATGAGTAAAACTGAGTAAATAAGGGAGGACAAGTAAGTTGAGGAGAATCAGGGAAATTGGGTGAGCATGAGTGAGACTGAGCGGGAATGAGTGAGTCAGAGTGAAACTGAGTGAGTCAGAATAACATTGTGTGAGTCATAAAGAGTGGGACTAAATGAGAATGAGTTGAACTGATTGAGTTTGAGTGTGTCACAGTGAAATTGAGTGAATCAGAATGAGAGGGACTGTGTAAATATGGGAGAAAGGACAAGTCATGACAAGACTCAGGGAAACTAGTTTAGAATGTGTGAGACTGAGTGAGAATGAGTGAGTCAGAGTGAGACTGAGTGAAACTGATTGAAACTAAGTGAGATCAAGTGAGTCAGAGTGAGATTGTGTCAATCAGAATCACTTAGAATGAGTGGGATTGAGTTGGTCCTTGTGAGAATGGGTGAGACTGCATAAATCAATGAAACTGAGTGAAATTATGTAAAAGTGACTGATGACTAAGTCTGAGTGCGAATAAGAGAGAGAATGCGACTGACTTCAGCTAGTATGAGCAAACCCCTCAAGCCCTCCAAGTAAGTGATCCAGTCTCATTCACTGGAATTCAAGAAAAGGATTACGCCCCACGACTTTTAGTGGTCAGCAGCCACCACTGGTTTCTGGCCATTCCAAAGTACAGAAACTGCCATGGTGAACATCTTAGATACCATTAGAACCTCTCTGAATGATGGCCACCCAGCCATTATGGTATTATTAAATTTACTGACAGCATTTGACACCATATCCCACACTATTCTAGCCCAAAGATGGAAGGGGATTGGGTTCAGCAAAAAAGCACGGGTATTGCTAAAAAAAACTTCTTATGAGATTGGACCCATTTGGTGCAGAGAGAGTTTTTTAATTCTCGAACTATGACACTGGACGGGGGTACCGCAGGGCTCGTCATTGAGCCCTACTCTTTTCAATATATACACGACCCACCTAGCTCAAATGACAAGATCTTGCAGGGTTTGAAGTCATCTGATATCCAGACCACACAGAACTTATTATTACCATGGTGAAAAATCCTGAATCTAAGAAGATCAGTTTCAGGAATTGTATGGAAAAAATAGCCTAATGGATGTCGTCCAATTGCGTTCAACTTAATACAGGAAAGATTGAAATCTTGCTCTTTGGAAAAGCTTCCTCCTTTGCGTCTGATGACTGGTGGCTGCTGGAATTGGGGCCAGCCCCCACGCCCAAAAAAGTACTAAATCTGGGCATACTGATAGATGATGCCCTCTCTATGATGAAAGAACAAGTAAATTAATTCTTTTGTCAAGTTTTGGAATTATACATCTGCTCAGAAGAGCCTGACAATGGCTGGCTTTCCAGTCCAAAAAATCTATCACTCAGGCACTCATCATATGTTGCATAGACTATGGAAACACCCTCACAGTTGCATCAAATGAAGCTTTTTTAGCCAAGCTTTAAGTACTGCTGCCCACCTGATTTGCAATTTGCCATCCCGCGCTCCAGCAGAGCCACATTGAAACTCTTGCATTGGCTTCCGATAAAAAAGTTTAAACTTCTTCGCCTTGAACACAAGTCCCTCTTCGGAAAGGGGCACTTTATCTACAGAAGACGTTTCAGTTTTATGCACCCACGTGCAACCTTACATCCAGTGGACAATTTTTACTTCACCCCGCCGTATTATACTACCAGATATGGGGCCAGATCTTTTTCTTACCTGACTCTCCATCATTGGAACAAGCTCCCTTTGCACATACGAGCCTGCTCGGATTTTGCTTGCTTCAAGAAACTTCTTAAATCCTGGCTCTTTTAAGCCCTTCTGGTAATGCTGTCCTGTTATAGAGTGATTAGCGCTGAAATACCTTCTTTGGGGTGATTCGTTCATGCTGTACAAATATAAATAACATAACATAACTATACTACAGAAACATGTACAGGGTAATCAATTATGTATTTTTAATATCACACTAGGTCATGAATGACTATAACGGGGTAAGCATTGATATATTTACAGATGTTCAGATAAAACCTTACAGTATCACAATGGGAAATAGCGCAATATCTTTAGGTCCAGCGGGACAAGCCTAACAAGAAGAAGCTTCCTGAACTTCACCTGCTGCATGGTCCCTGGTTCCATACCTTTCACTCAGGCTGTCAGCCTCTCACACTCACGCTCACTTTTATAGCCCTCTTCATCCTCATGCTTCTGTAAGCTGGCTCCTCCAGTGCTGGGTTCAGGCTCCAAGCAGTGGGCTATTCCCCTCCACCAACTCCATCACCTTGCCCAAATCTACGGCTTGATGGAGAATCCATTGTCTACCAAGTCCTTCTCCCTTTTGACCATGAGCACTCAATATACCAGTGTGAAGCTTCAAGAGCTACTGTGCCCCATGGGTCCACCTCTATCAGTGCCTTTGCCTTGGTTCTCCCCCTTCTCAGTCACCACCGGCTTCCACTTAGGTGGAATGGTCATAGAGCAACTGCCAGTGGTGACCTTGGGATCCTCCTAGGGCTGTTGCCCTTTGAGCAAGCATACCCCACCAACTGTCAACACTGCACCCCAATCCCGCAAGGCCAATCACATGTGTTGTCACTGCTGTCACCCAGATTTCCAAACCTCTTCCCAACATAGGCTGGCTTGTGCAGCTGTATATAGCCATAAAAAACAGACTGCTTCAAGACTTGGTTGGCTAGACATAAAAATCAGACTGAATGGTAAATAGAAAATGTTATTGGTGCTTTACAGCAGCGCAAAGCAGTTCTTAATTTGTAAATAAAAAACGTGCTGATGTCCAGAGTTCTTTCTGAAACATGCGGCTGCTGCAATTAAATGTGCTAGCACAGGAATACTGAGGCAGTGTAATATAAAAAAATAAAAAATAAAATGTACCTGCGCACTGCGCTGCAAATTCAACGTCTCCTCAGCAGGCAGCACAGGCTCCCAGCCTGCCCTGCAGCCAATCGTGACACTGTTCAGAGGCATACTGGGAGCCTGTGCCTGCTCTCTCCAGCCTGGCAACACAGTGTCCGGCTGGAGAGGGGACAGTGCGCATGTGTGTTTGGCTGGCCCGAGACAGCTCGCCAAACACACATGCGCACTGAGGGGAGTGGACAGTGCACTCCCCTCATCCCCGTCATCCCCAAAACCCCACCCCTTTAACAACGAAAGGATAATAAACATAGTTTATTATCCTTTTGCTGTTAAATGATTTGCAGCAGCTGCTGCTGGCGAGGGCAACGTATGGCGGAGGAGCCACCGCTGTCCCAGGACTCTTTCATCCATTTAAAGGCATTCCTTGCCCCTTCAGCTCACTCTTGCAGCTTTCTGCTTTTCTCCCTTTGGGACGCTTTTTCGTTTGTCTCTTCCTCCATCTTTCTTGTGTTTCCTTTGCTCACAGTAAATGCTTGAGGCAGAAAATAAATGCCGGCCCATAAAAATAAGTGCATAAAAATAAGTGCTAGTGCTCCGCACCGGAAATAAACTATAAACTTTGTACTTGTATAGCGCACTACTCACCCGTTAGGGTCTCAAGATGCTGTACGCATACCACTGTGGAACCCCTCCTGGCTTTTCCCTGTGAGGTGCCCACTCCTGGGCAACCTCCAAGGTGAAGCCAGGCATCCCAGCGCTGTTGGGGCCGTTGTGGAGATTAAGCAAGCTATTGCCCAGAGTTACAGAGTGGGACCCATGAATTAGATTAGGCACCGATGCGAGAATGATCAGGTCTGAGGAGATTGAGCCCAAGACCCGCCGAGGCAGGAATTGAACCCTGGTCCCGGGCCAGATTTCAGTATCAGGGTCTGCCACTCTAACCATTGAGCCACACTTCTCCACAGTAAATGCTTGAGGCAGAAAATAAATGCCGGCCCATAAAAATAAGTGCATAAAAATAAGTGCTAGTGCTAGTGCTAGAAATCACTCACTGAAATTAAGGACTGGTGCAAAGATATCTGGTACAGCTATGCACTCAGACTGAACAAGTGGCATTGAAAAAATGTGCAAGAATTTACAATGAACACAATTCAGTACAACACAAACAACAACATTTTAGTCCACTTCTGGAAAATACACAGCTTTTGTTAAAGTGCCAATATGATGATTGTCATTATCTGGATAAATGTTGGTAAGTTTGATTAATCTGAAGTGACAATTATGTTTATTTCATAATATGGCGATAGCACACAGTGGGGGAAATGGGACCTGTAGCTCGGCCTTGTGCGCCGCTCTCCTTGCACCGTACACTACTCCCACAGATACTACGCAGACACAGTAGTGGGGTACTGTGAGTGACTGCTGGGTCAGCAGTGCTCCGCTTTATTTAAGGCATCGGTCAACGGCCCTACCCTCATACCCTATTCTGGCAACATTGTATAAGAGTGCCCGCGTGGCTCTGTACATCCCTCCCAGGTTTTACTCAAGCAACACACACCATACAGAGAAAACCTGCCCAGCAGGAATAAAGAAAGGTAGGGAAGGAAGGAAAAGAGAAGACACGATAGAAAAGACTAGAAGCATACGGAACCCATGGAGTCCTTAACAGTAGCGGACCTCTTAGCACACAAACTCTCTTAGTCTCTGGCTGGGTGGCAGGTTGGGTCGCAGATGATACATCTCCCTCCGACCCACCGGTTTGGCATGTCCCCCACTATTCATTGATGGCACAGGAGCTAGGCTGAGAGTTTGTCGATTTACCTGCTCCTCATACTCCAAAACTTCTCCACCGTCTTCTTCGACCTCCTCTTTGCCAGCATCATCTCTGGCGCCCTCACTGGAAAACACCACTCGTTTGAACCAGGATACATTTTTGGCTCCTTAGGAAGGCCGAACAGGGCAAAGGTCTTTTCTAGCATCGGTTTCCCATTCTCGAACGCTGTAGATGCAACCAGCTCTACCAACAGGAACCGGTGTATGAGTCAATCGGGACCAGCGTCAGCCATCCATCAGGGAAAATGCCACAATCCATGCTGACCTCAGATTCCGGTCTGATGCTGGGTGCTTCTGTGAGCACCTGAGCTGTGGGTTGATCGATGGCGGTGATTGAACAGGGGTGACACCTCATTACCCTGCTATCAACCAGGGTGTCCATGCCAGGAAACCACATTTTGCTCCGAAAACAAGCTTATGTTTTGGAGGCACATTGGTGGCCCTGATAGCCAGCCCGATCACTCGGTCCCAAAGACAGTTGGGAAGCACTAACTTCTGCCCACGTAGTAGAAGACCATCGCTCTCCACGGACCGCTCATGTCGCACCTTCCACACTACCTGCATAGCCATGTGTTCCTCCAGATCAAGAGACCTCATGCCCTCCAGGAAATGCTTCCACTCTTGCTGGGCCAAGCTTCCTTAGCATGACCTATTACAAGATCTTTGTTGGAAGCTTTGGCTATCTCTGACAACGTGAGGGCCACTGGACAGGTTGCGTGTACTATATCCTCACAAAACTTTCCATCCCCTCCCCCTCTTCCTCTTGTTCTCAACCAGGTGGAGGCACCGGGGGGTGTCTTGAAAGGTAATTGGTAAGATTGTTCACCTTTGGGCAGTAGATGAACTTGAACTGACACGGTTGGAGCAGGATGGCCGAACGTTCAATCCGGGGAGGTGCCAGCCGGCAAACATCAAGATGAGGGGTTTGTGGTCAGTGATGACCTGGAATTCTCATCCATAAACATAGAAGTGAAAATGCTGACAGGCCCAGCGAATGGCCAATGCCTCCCTCTTGATCTGCACATATCAGGCCTCTACTGGTGACAAAGCCCTGCTCGCATATGCCACCAGCATCCATTTCTGATCACGCTGCTCCTGGAGCAGGACTTCGTCTAGCCCAACGGGGCTAGCATCTACCACCAGCTCTGTCCTTTTCCTGGGGTGAAAGTAGGCCATGGTGACTTTGTCTAATAGCGCCTCCTTTATTGCTTGGAAGGTATCACTTGCCTCCCGGCTCCAGTCCCACTTTGCATTGGCCATTGTGAGCTGTCTCAATGGTTCGGCCATTGTGGCCTACTGCCGATTGAATCTACCACAGTAGGTTGCCAGGCCAAGGAAACTGCGGACTTCTGTGGCATTGCGTGGCACTGGTGCACTGCTGATGGCACCCTCCTTCTTGGTGTCCACTTGTAGCCCTTCTTGGGAAAATATGTAGCCAAAAAAGTAAATGGAATTTTTATAGAACGCACATTTACTCTTGTGAAGCTTGAGGCCAGCGTCTGAAAGCCGCAGGAGTGTGGCTCCTAACCGGAAATGGTGCTCCTCTAGAGTCTCTGAGAAGATGAGAATATCTTCAGTGAGGTTAAGTACCCAGATAATGTCTCTTTAATAACATTTTGAAACACGTTGGCTGCTGAGAACACACCAAAGCTGAGCCGCTGGAAACCGCCTCAGCCCTATGTGCGTAGAAAACGTGGTAATGTTCCTGCTTTTGGGGTCTAGCTCCAGTTGATGATAACCAGAATTCAAGTCCAGTTTTGAAAACCACTGGGCTCCGTTTAGGTCTGCAACAATATGGTCCATCATGAGCGTGATATGTCTTTCCCTCTTTATGGCACGATTTGGCAGAATGTTGATACAGAGGAAGATGATGCCAGGCTGCTTAGGTTTAGGATCAATCACCAGGGGCGACACCCAGAGTGTGGGCCCTGTCATTTTCTCTATCAGCCCTTGATTCTCCAGGGCCTAAAACTATCTCTCCACTGCCAGCAGGAAAAGGAATGGAACTCTTATGTGTTGCAGCACGGTGGGTGTTCCTGCCGGTTGATGTGCAGTTTAAACTGTTTTCTTTTGAGTTTGACCAGCCCCGCAAACAGCATCAGGAAGCCGCCAAGTAGGGTTTCTGCATGGGCCATGTGAACCTGTCATGCGAAGAAGAAAAGGTCGAGGTCTTCCACAGTGTGGCATCCCAGGAGGGTCCCTCGGTTTCCTTCTGCAACGTGAATCTTGGCTTTCATCGAGCGGCCTTGGCTGGCAACGGTCACTTAGATGGCTCCCCTCAAGGATAGGGGGTCACGCCTGTCATAGGTGTAGATTCTCATGTTGCAGGACGCCAGCTCTGGTCTCGGTGACAGCTGATCATGCAAGGCAACATCCATCACGTTAACTGACATGCTTGTGTCAATCAGCACTGCGGCTGGGGTGCCGTTAATGTCTATGGTGCACATTGGGGCCGGTGCTGCCTCTGTTGTCACCCTCCGGCAAACAAGATGACAAAGCTGTCTTCCTTCCTTATCTTCCTCATCATAGCGTATATTTCCTGCTTCCCCTGTGCCACCATCCCTGCCTGTGCTCTCGGCTGGCATCAGGTGTCTTATGACTGCTGTTTTCTCCTGTGCCACCTTCTGCTTGGGCCTCCCTTCTCGACATGCTTTGTGAAATGGTTCACCTTCCCATACTTGTTGCAGCTCTTCCCTTTCGCTGGGAAAACACCAGGCACTCTGTGTTCCAGTCCACAGCTACTACATTCTCTCTCTCCTGGCTTCTGGGGCAGTGGCGAACGCTGGGGATATTGTCATATTTGCAGCGTGTCGACCTGCTCTTGTTTAACTCTTGTTGGTCACCCCGCACCATGCGCCGCCAATGACTGTCCCCTTGTGGCAGCCATGTCGTCTGTGCGGCTGGCTGAGAGTTCTTGTGAACGAGCCAAGATCAGGATTTCATCCAATGTGATGCCAGGTTGTCCTAATATGAGTTTTCGCAGCATGATCGAACGGCATCTTTGGATGACCTGCACACGGATCTCCTCATGCTGGTTGAGGCCCATGCAGGTGCACGCCAGCTTCCGCAGCCTGGTGTAAAACATGTCCACCAATTCAGTATCAGTTTGTTGTGCTTGACGGAGCTTACACCTCTCATAATCTGAGTTTAGCGGGGAATCAAAATACAGGTTCAGGGCAGCCACTGCAGCATTGAAGTCATCAGCCCCTCCGATTTTCGGGAGCGTGCCAAAAAGCTTGTACAGTTCATCACCTCCCATGTGCAGCTTGAGGAACCTTCTTACAGTGCCATGTGTCTCTCTTGTGGCATAAAAGTAATTATCCAGCCGGCCGAGCCAGTGGTGCCATCGTGGCACTGCTGTGGCGGGGTCTGCCAGCTGACTAAAGGGGGGGCAACACTGCCACTGATGAGTGGGCCCCACCAGGAGGTGGAAGTGACTGCTTGTCGTGGTTCTGATGTGATGAGCTCATTTTGCTATGTACGCTCTGCTCACTTGTCGCAAAGGTAGATTTATTGCCAAAGTGTCCCTGCTTACTTGAGTTTCTGTGGCTGAGTAATATTATTTACTTGTTATTATTTTTTTTTTCTTTGTTTGTGTGCTTGGCTGGCACTCCTACTGTATTTTCTCACAGTCTTTAATGTTATGTGTTACTTTGGATCTTCCTGTAATAACTTTGTTCTCTGTTTTTTCTTCTCTTCTTTTGTTTCTTTCATTGAATGTGCCACTGGCAACATGGGGTTAGGCTTCACCTTGTGTTGGCGGTGGCACCTGCAGCTCTCCTCAGGTAAGCCTTGCGTGCTGCCCATCGTCAATCCAGAGGTAGGCATGCCCAGGTCATCCTCAGGGCGGGGACCTTCAGCAGTTGGCTAGGACCGGCACAGCAATCAGAGCGCTCCTGTGCTCTCACCGAAGGCAGCAGGTGACGGGTGGGCTTGTGCACCCTCCAGGGAACAGTCCTCTGTCGTGGCACCACGCCGCAGTAGAGGGCAATGGCCCACAGGTCAAAGCGTGGCCATGCACCACTGGGTCACAGCAGCATGCTCCTCTCAGGCGCCGGAGCACAGAGGTAGGCTCACCCGCTGTTTGGTGTCGCCATTGTCAGGCAGTTGTCGCTGGATGGACGCACCAGGCGTGTGGCAGCCCGATGCCTGACGGGGCGTAGTTTACCCTCATTGCCAATGTAGCGTGGCCTTGCGCGCCGCTCTGCTTGTGACTTACACCACTCACACAGATACAACACAGACACATTATTGGGGAATGTGAGCGACTGCCGGGTCAGCTGCGCTCTGCTTTATTTAAGGCCCTAGTCAATGACCCGGCCCTCGTGCCCTATTCCGGCAACATTGTATAGGTGAGCCCGGGTGGCTCTCTATAGGACGAGCCGGGTGGTAAGGGTTCCATTCCTCCTATGCTTTTACTTATGCACGGTAGTCCTTACCACTGCATTACAGAGCACTTTTAAACACAATGGTGATTCGATGAAAAATCTAATAAAAAATTAAAACGCAGGGGGGAAAAGTCAGGTCTATGAGACACGCAAGGACTTCTGGAGGCTTAGAACATTTTTACAAAGGCAAAACCATAAGAATAAAGAGCGCTTGGACAGAGAAGAACAAAAAGCGTAGATAACTCACCAAGGTCACAAGGATAAAACAACAAAGGCAGAGAAAAACAACTGCTCAGGGCTTCAAAGCTCTGGTGCTGCAAAGTCACCAATTTAAAAGGGTCTCCACATTATCACTTTCTGGATGAGCCCCATTGATTGGGGTGCCTTTTCGAAGCAAAAGCCACTTCAAGGTGTTGGCTTAAAAGCCAAAGCTCCTGAAGTCATGGGTTAGGTGGGCATGATGAGAGGAGGCAGAAGACCGGGGCCGATACATGAAAAGAATGTATCGACTGTTTTACATCAGCAGAGCTAATGTGGGCTCTGTTGACAGTACGCTGGCAGTCCTATCCCTTAAATACGGTGGGGGACTATTTGTTTGGCGGACGTGGCACTGTGTCACGTTTGCGACCCTGTTCACCAAGCTCTAAATCAGGCAATTAATCTTCAAGAAGTGTAATACAAGTGCTAGGTACACATGGGTACATCTATTAAACATCTTTGTTAACTTAGGCATTATTATTTATGTATATGTATAGGTCATAAAGTCTTTATTGTCTATGTAATATCTTCAAGATATTTCAGAACAGAAAACATATCACTGGAAGTGGACTTTCTCCGAATTTACTCAAAAATGATCATTTAAAATATGTATTTCTAAACACCTTTTAAAAGGAATGCTTCACGGTCTGTATGTTTCTGACGGTTATACTAGGAGTGGCAGTTGCATGTCTGCTATTCTGTGTTGATCACAGAGGCCCTAGTTCTAAAAACACACATCACTTGGCAAAAATGTACAAGAAGTACATCACTAGGCAAAAAAAGGCGTATGTAAAAATAACAATGGAGATTGTTTCACAAGACCCCTCACTAATTCTTTTCATAAGTAACTTTATTTTGTGGCTTTGTACTTTATTTCACTGGCAGAGGGCCCAAATCACAAAACTTGGGGGTACTCTCTAGAGCAACATGCCAAGTTTTATTTTCCACATGTTACACTTTTGAATATCAGGCACCCTACCTTGTGGGCGGCAAGTTGACGTTAGGGGTAGTTTATTCATATTTAAAAGTAGGGTTTCTTGCATGTTTGGCAGCAGGTTTTTAGTCTGCTGTACTCAGGCTATACAGAGTAAGCCTGAATCCGTATTTTACGGGCCCACTCTGAGGATGGCACAATAGGTGCTGCAGTCAACAGGTATCATTTAACTTCAAGGCCCTGGATGCATTTCATATAATATATTACTATACACAAATGAAAACTTCTGAAGGAACAGTGTGCACAAATCCTTATTGGTACAGTACCCACAGCTGGCAGCCAAAACAGTCGCTCTCTATATTAAACTAGAAAATATATTTTTAGGTTAGATGTTTCATTTTGTTGTTAGATTTGTGCCTGAGTGTCTTCTGTGCGCCTTTCTTGCTCTAAAGCACACCATAGTCTAAAACAGAAAGTAGCGTGCCAAGAATACTTAGACCTATGTATATATTTTCAAAGGGTCTTCAACCCTAGAATTAATTGTGACTCGACTTTCAGTAATCATCAACTGCTTCTAAATCAGGTCAGGCCACAAATTAATCTGACTTTTTTCACCAATCCTTGGTATGCTTTCTGAATTCGAATTGCAAAGCATGGCAATCATTGCGTTACAGATTATTTCGGTCAAGGATACACATTAACACCAGATAAATGAGACAGAAAAGGGGAAGAGTGAAATAATTATGAGTGATCACAATCCGCACCCTGTGTACTGCATTTACAATAAAGATGTACTATGAAGGTTATCTCTAATGGGTAGACATGGATGAATTGACAAGCAGTCTATGATTATTGTGACACGTCCCTTACATTAATGCAGGGCTCTACCGCAGAGAGGTTTCCTTAATGGAAAAAACATACAGTATGTATGACCCAAGTGCTAGAAACAGCGCTGAAAATGTTAAGTGATGCTGTTTTAGAGCAGCAGCCCTGATTAACACAATTGATGCTGATATATGACAATTTTCCGCTAAGCCCATCAACATGTGTGACTTGTGTGGCCATACTGCTTACTGTTAAACTAATATTGTAAAAAACATTCATTTAATTATTAGCAACAGGCAGAGTGTTGTTTACAGACTGAACCCACCTGCTGGGAACTACGCCTCCTCAGAAACATAAAAGACTATGGGCCTGATTATGACCCTGGCGGACGGCGGAGGCCGTCCGCCAAGGTACCGCCGCTGAATGACCGCACCGCGGTCAAAAGACCGCGGCGGCCATTTAGACATTTCGGGCCTGATTATGACCCTCCGTCCGCCAAGGTACCGCCGCTGAATGACCGCACCGCGGTCAAAAGACCGCGGCGGCCATTTAGACATTTCCTCTGGGCCGGCGGGCGCTCTCCAAAAGAGCGCCCGCCGGCCCAGAGGAAATGCCCCTGCAACGAGGACGCCGGCTCAGAATTGAGCCGGCGGAGTTGCAGGGGTGCGACGGGTGCAGTTGCACCCGTCGCGTATTTCAGTGTCTGCTTAGCAGACACTGAAATACTTTGTGGGGCCCTCTTACGGGGGCCCCTGCCGTGCCCATGCCATTGGCATGGGCACGGCAGGGGCCCCCAGGGGCCCCGCGGCACCCCTACCGCCATCCTGTTCCTGGTGGGCGAACCGCCAGGAACAGGATGGCGGTAGGGGGTGTCAGAATCCCCCATGGCGGCGCAGCAAGCTGCGCCGCCATGGGGGATTCTAAGGGCAGCGGTAAACCGGCGGCAGACCGCCGGTTTACCCTTTCTGACCGCGGCCAAACCGCCGCGGTCAGAATGCCCTGCGGGGCACCGCCGGTCTGTCGGCGGTGCTCCCGCCGACCCTGGCCCCGGCGGTCTGAGACCGCCGGGGTTAGAATGAGGGCCTTCCTCTGGGCCGGCGGGCGCTCTCCAAAAGAGCGCCCGCCGGCCCAGAGGAAATGCCCCTGCAACGAGGACGCCGGCTCAGAATTGAGCCGGCGGAGTTGCAGGGGTGCGACGGGTGCAGTTGCACCCGTCGCGTATTTCAGTGTCTACTTAGCAGACACTGAAATACTTTGCGGGGCCCTCTTACGGGGGCCCCGTGGCACCCCCTACCGCCATCCTGTTCCTGGCGGGCGAACCGCCAGGAACAGGATGGCGGTAGGGGGTGTCAGAATCCCCCATGGCGGCGCAGCAAGCTGCACCGCCATGGGGGATTCTAAGGGCAGCGGTAAACCGGCGGGAGACCGCCGGTTTACCCTTTCTGACCGCGGCCAAACCGCCGCGGTCAGAATGCCCTGCGGGGCACCGCCGGTCTGTCGGCGGTGCTCCCGCCGACCCTGGCCCCGGCGGTCTGAGACCGCCGGGGTTAGAATGAGGGCCTATATGCCAAACTTGACATATTTGCACAGCTGTGCAGTGTAAGGAAAAGGAATCTTTTGACATGATCACACCCCAAATATTTTTACTGATACTGCTGAATTTATGACATAGAGGTGCTCCAGGCCTTGTTGACAAAGCCACAGACCATGTGCTCTGACCATCCATTTTATTGCATTTAAATCACCCCTAAGGTAGGCCCTAGTTAGCCCCAAGGTCAGGGTGCAGTGTATTTAAAAAGTTAGATGTACTTTTAAGTTCAACATATCCAGGTAGTGAAAAACGACTAAATTAATTTGTTACTTTTGCAAGGCCTATCTCTCCCATAGGATTTCACTGGGTTGCCTTAAAACATCCTTAAAGGGTAATTTCCAAATTGGAAGAGATAGAAATATGGATTTTGTTGTCCCTGGACTCACAGTTTAAAGTCACAACTTATAGTGAAGTCTGATTTTAAATCGTAAGTCTGACACTTTTAGAAAGTTGGCATTTTCTTACTTTAACCATTCTGTGCCTCTGCCTGTCTCTGAATACACGTCTGGGGAGATGACAGCTGGGCTTCTACACAGTCACACACACAGCAAGCTTGGGTGTGGCATTTGCATATTAATGGCCCATCACCAGGCTGATGGCTCTTCCAGGGCTAGGTGGGTTGGAGGAGCTGACATTTACTTCTGAATAGTGCTGTGCCTCTCCTCACACAATGGGCTGCATAACCTCCTGCATCGTGTCTGGAGCCGGAGAGGGCAGGACAGGGACCCTGGGGTCTTCAAAAGAAGGTCTGGATGTTTCTCCAACCCTCCAGAACTTGGGCACCAAAGTATAAATGCTGGATCTCAAACCCCACCAAATCAGATCTCTAGTGGGACAAGGACAATCCATCAGGAAGAAGGACTGTGTGCTGCCAGGAGGGACTGCCACCCTGCTGTGCATTGTTGTGTTGGCCTGCTGCGTGAAACGCCTATCCTGCAGAAGAGAGACTGGACTCTCCCATCTATCCCTGCCTCAAGTGTCTCAAAGGGCTAGTTGGCTTGCTCTCAGATTTCCTCTCAAGGTCCCTGGGACATTATGGACCTTGCACTCCTGTTGTTTGCCCCCAACTCCAAGAGTATGCCTGGATACCAAGTACAAGAATCAAGTACAGTGCTTTGTCTGATTCCTGCACTGCTATATTGGGAACTGCCTCTGTACTAATTTGCGGCCTGAAGTGCCCCCGCTCCTATGTCATCACCATTGGAAAGTAATGAGGACTGTTGGTCTCTGCCCCCATTGGCGCACCACACTGCAGACAGATTTCTGCAACCCTTTCTGGGGATCGCATGCTCTGTGTGTGATGCCACCCTGTGAAGACTTGGGTCCAATCTGCTGCCCTCCTGCAGAAATGCAAGCCATGATGCCAGGAGACTCCCACTCCTTAAACGCGGGCCCGTGTTTGAGGCCCATTAGGACCAAAGGCCTCAGACATCAGCCTTTCAGCACCTCTCTGAGACTCTCAGTGGTGCGACTCCTTCTACCCACACAGTTCCCCGTGTGCAAGGCCAGCCTCTCCATCTGTAACGCGAGCTGAGGGAGAAGCCTCCCATCACCTGTGTGGCAGGGGGACCTGCAAGTGGAAGGACTGCCTAGGACTCACCTGTGTTCTGGCCCCTGAGTGTGAAGCCACTCTGGAGGTCTCCACAGCCCCTGGAGCAGAGCCGCCCATGCCAGCAGATCCATTCGGGCACCACCATCAGGACAGAGAGGGGGGGAAGCTAAAGAGTGGCTCCCTTCTCCCTTTCACTTTGAACCTGAGCAGTTTCCAATGTTAACCCTGGTGCTCTCTGTTGGACAGCCTCATACTGCCATAAATACTCTGAGAGAAGTGCACATGCTTCTGAACTCCCCTAAAATGATGGCATGTTGTTACATTGAAAAACGCTCCTATAACCTAATGTATATTGCATCATATAATTGTTTTTTTTCGTTTTGGTTTTATGTTAGCCTGTTAAGTCCTTTTTATGGTGTCTTTCACTGTGTTACTGTAATTAAGTGTTTTAAAAATACTTTACACATTGCCTTCTAAATTAAGCCTGCTTGCTCTCTGCCAAGCTACCAGAGTGTGAGCACAGGTTAATTTAGGTTGTGTATCTGATTTGCCCTGACTAGGATTGTGGTCCCTACTTGGACAGGGTGCATACCTGTGCCAACTAGAGGCCCAATTTCTAACAGCTAACACATGATTGACATATAAGTCATTAGTAATTGGTACAAAGTGTACCCTTGGCTAGTAAGTTAGTTAACAGTGGATAGCAGCATTTGTTGTGCCACAACTGCTGTGACAATGTGAAAACATGGCTCTTGGTCTGCCTTTGTAGCCTAGTCAGGTAGCTTTTAAACTGCCAGCTCAACATTGCAAAATAATCTTTTTTGTCAAGTCCAAACATTCCTTTTAAATATTTATGTTATCTCTAAGGCAGGGCTTATATGCCCATAAACAGAATGCAGGATAATAAAAAGGACATCTTTATTTTGTGTGTTTGTATGTCCTGACAATGATGACTTGAAATTGTAATTTTCACTCTACAGTAGTAAGACCCATTGTCCCATTGGCTAACATGGGGTAACACTAGATAGATCGCTAAGTACTAACTTCCACTTCAGACCATCAAATATAGTACCTCAAGGTATTAAATTAGCCGTTACATTAAACACAACCTATTGCCGAAGTCAGATTTCATGTAACTTTTAATGTAATTGTGATTTTGGAAAGTCATCACTTTCTCTAAGTTCCCAATCAACCAATCAATCAATCAATCATTCATAACATTTGTAAAGTGCAGTACTACCACCCCAAAGGGTATCTGGGCACTGACTGTACTATGTCTCCATCAAAAAGTCCTGTCTTGAGTCTCCAAGGCAGAGTACAGCTGTCTTGCTGGGACGTAGAAGTTCAGTCAATGGTTGATGTAGGATGGCCATAGGTTGTGGAGAGCCTTGTATGTGAGTGTTAGGATTTTGAATTTGCATTTCTTCTGAGCGGGGAGCCAGTGGAGATTCCTGAGGTGTGGGGTGATGCTTGAGCACTTGGGTAGGTTGAGGATGAGTCTGTCTGCGGTGTTCAGTAGAGTCTGGAGTCTTTTAGGTAGCTGGGAGGACACTCCAGTGTAGATAACATTGCCATAGTCGCTGCGGCTGGTGACCAGGGCATGCGTGACTGCCTTTCTAGCGTTGGTAGGGATCCATATGAAGATTCGGTGGAGCATACGGAGGATGTACTAGCAGGAGGAGGTGACTGTATTTACTTATCGATTCATGGATAGTTGGCAGTTGAAAAGGTTTCATGTGTGGTCTGATGGAGAGGGCATTGGTCTGAGTTCTGCTGGACACCAGTTGTGGTCCCATACAGAGGTGTTCTTCCTGAAGATCAGGACTTCCGTTTTGTCTGCGTTGAGTTTGAGACAGCTGTTTTTTATCCTTGTTGCTACATTGGTCATGGCATTGCAGAAGTTGGCTTTGCCATTGTTGGGGTCTTCAGTGAGTGAGGGAATTAGTTGAGTGTCATCGGCATAGAAGACTATATTAAGTTTGAAGGATGTGACAACGTCTGCGAGGGGGTCATGTAGATGTTGACCTGGGTTGGGCTGAGGGAGGATCCTTGGGGTACGCTGCAGGTGATGTTCTTGGGTGTAGAAGGGGAGGGAGGAAGGCATATGCTCTGTGTTTGGCCTGAGAGGAAAGAGGTGACCCACTTAACAGCATTTTTTTGAATGCCTATGTTGTGGACTCTGTTGAGGAGAGTGTGCTTGGAGACTGTATTGAACGCTGCGGAGAGGTCCAAAAGGATCAGAGCTGCTTACTGTCCTCAGTCAAAGAGATCCTAATGTAGTCTGTGGCAGTGATCAGTGCAGTCTCTGTGCTGTGGATGGCCCAGAATCCTGTTTGTGTGGTGTTCAGAAGGTGATTTTGTTTGAGGAAGTCGGTGAGCTGTTGATTGATGGCTTTCTTGAGCACTTTGGCCAGGACGGGGTGCAGGGAGATCGGTCTGTAGTTTTTAAAGTTGCTGGGGTCGACGGAAGGTTTCTTTAGGAGGGTCTGAACTCTTTCTACTCTTCTATCAGTCTACTAAGGAAAGTGTATATATTTTTTGTAGGAAGAGGTCATGTTTGCTATTCTAACTCCGGTTCCACAAATGCTGGTCAAAGTGCATCTAATTGAAAGGTAACTTATTTACTAACTCCAGACCTACTAACATTGAAGAAAGTATATATAATTTTGGCTCTGTTATATTACAACTCCAATGAAGGCGGTGAAAGGTGAAGGTGTGTATAACTTGGGGGGAGGGTTGGTGAGCGGGAGTGTCAAATTTACTATTCTAACTATTCTAACTCCAGTCCTACTAACATTAACGTGCATGGGAAGATAGAAGAACTATTCTTATCTTATCTCAGTCCCACAAATATTAGAAACATGCTTATATTTTGTGGGTAGTTGGAGGTCAGGTTTACTATTCTAACTCCAGTCAGACAAAAATGGGGGAAATTATTTTACAGCAAATGTTGCAGACATATTATCAATGATGTCATAAAGGATAATCAGCGGTGCAAGGTGAGGGTGTGAGTTATAGTTACCTTAGACCATGAGTTATAGCTACGTGAGATAACTGTAACTATAACTGCTGAATTTCTATAGTTTTCTGTGAGTAAAATGTGAAAATAACTTTAACATCCCTGTAACCTTTGGATTTTTAGGGAATTTTTAAGGTTATTTAAATTCTATTTCCTAATGATAACCACCCCTTCATGCAGCCAAACACACACCATGCATGGCTGGGCCACAAGGCCTGTGCCAAACCCCTGCATGCAAACAACCCCACAACCCCCTAAATGTAGCCAACCCGGGAGGGGGACATGCAGCCCTCCTCCCTAGCAACTTTCAACCTTGGGGATTCCACCCTGCCATATTTTTTAGGGGAAAGGGTATGAGGCCCCCCTCCCCGGGCTGTACTCAGCCGGGAAACCCTGTCACCCAGGGGCCATTGTTCAAATTATGGGAGGGGCATGCAGCTCCCATTCCTGGGCTGATTTTGGTCCCTGGAACCCCATCTCCCAAGGCCTAGCCATATTATGAATGGGGAGGGGTCATGCAGCCCACCTCCCTGGGTAAATATTGGCCCTGAGGACACCGTCTCTCAGGGCCCTGCTATATAATAAATGGGAGGGGGGCATGCAGCCCCCCTCCATAAGCTAACCTAGGTTGCACATCCCCTGGGGCCTCACTAATGAATAATAGGTGAAGGGGGACAGGTGCCCCCCCCCAGGCTCCCCAGGCCGATTATGGCCTTGGGGATGTCATCTCCAGGGGCACTGCTAAATAGTTCAGGAAGGTGAGCCACACAGTCCCCCTCTCCGCGCTGAATTCGGCCCTAGGGACCTCATCCTTCAAGGTCCAGCTATCAAAGGGTGGGTGACCTGGAGCCCACCCAGGGCACCACTTCTCAATTGATGGGGGGTCCAGGGGGAGCCCCAATGTCCTAGTGGCCCCAACTGGCTCCCCACCTCTGGCAGGAGCCAGAAATGCTCCCACCCACAAGGAGAAGTTTAAAATTCTGCTCCCAGGCAGGGAAACACATGAGAAGTCCACTCCCAGCTTGCAGTAGCATTTTTGATGGTCCCGCCCACCGGGAGTGGACATACTGCTTGCTCTCACTTTGTGGGAGCTTTAAATTGATCTCGAAAAGTAAGAGCAAACAGAAGTTCCCTGCCTACACCAGTGAGGGGAGGTAAATTTCTAAAAACACCCCAGGGAATAGCTGAGCCGACCCTAGGAAATGGGGTCCCCTAGGTCATCAATGGCTCCTGGAGTGGGGCCACACAGCCTCCTCTCTTTTTGAATGCACAGCTACGCCCCAAGGATTGGGGTCCCTGGTGCCAAAACATCCTGGTGAGGGGGCTGCATGTGTGCCCCCTCCCTTTAGTTATAAAAGTATATTCCCCCAGGGACCTGGCTCACCCGGGGGGAAATGAAACGAAACACAGGTAATCTCACTTGCCTTTTTTTAATGTTACCGTGGACTAGGGGGTCAGGGTATTCCTACTATTTGCTTTTCCTATTTTCTGGGCTCACGGCTGAGCCTGAGTTCCAATATGGCTGCCAACACTTCCTGACTGAAGTGTTTGCAGCCAATTAGATCCATGAGATCTGTTGGATTCACGGAGGATTCACGTCCCAAGGAGTACATAAATCTTTTATGTTTAAGAACCTAAAACGATTGAACTGATTTATGATAAGTTACAAAAAGTGCTCTTTCCGGACCAGGAGCTAGCTTTCTTCCAAATTTGGTGTAATTCCATTCAGCGGTTTGGGCTGAAGTAGTGTTCAAAATCCTGATGGAAAATTGCAAGGGGAAAATGCATTTTGGGACCCCCCTCTTCCTATAACTATACCTATTGGCAACTGCGAGTAAGTAGATTTTATAAATATATAATACGTATATATATATATATATACTTAAAAAAAACAAAGGTTACAGTGACGCTATACTTAGGCTTACATTTTAAATGTGCGAAACCGTAGAAATTCATCAGTTATAGTTAGAATTGCCATAGATAACTATAACTCATGCCCTAAGGTAACTATAACTTGCGCCCTTGACATGCACATGTTTACTGCAATTATTACATTTATATTATCAGTGATGTTATCAAAGATGACATGAGTGTCATGATTTTTGGGTGAATCACCACCAGAGCTAAGGGGTCAGGGTGTTTATTGTTTATACCCTGGCTCCTTTTGTATTTTTTGTTATTTTTTTCTGGGAGCAGCTCATGTGACTGTTGAGTTGTTTTGGAACATTTTGTGACGATTCATCAAGCAGGGCCAAAGACATAGGCAAGCAAAAAACATATTTTTCTATAGAAACTAGGTCCTAACTATAGCTACCTAGTGGCGACCGCTAATAGGATATAAATGTATATTTATGTGTGTGTGTGTGTGTGTGTGTGTGTGTGAGTGTGTGCATGTGTGTGTGTGTATATATTTATATATATATATATATATATATATATATATATAAATATATATATATATATATATATATATATGATTCTTCAACAGATGGACTGATAGCCATCTGACGGCTGCACCGATCCCGTCGAGTGTCTCCCAATCGTCGAAACCAATTAATTCCAATGCGCTCGTATTCAGTTCATAGATTTATTTCCTTACACAGGTAACACATAGTCCTGAATGTAATGTCTGTCAACGCGTTTCGGCAAAACGCCTTCTACTGGACAGTTTGGCTACAGAGCCAACATCATTTACAAACAAATTCAGAGTCCTTCATTTCTTTCCATAACACCCTAGTGTGATATAAAGCGGCAGCCATTTTAAAACATGCAATGATCATTAATTAAATACAACACTTAATAAAAGAATCACCTACATTCATAAGAATACTTTTGGAGAAATTGGAATTAAGAAGTCATAAATATCAAATATATTACTTAAGAGGCCTAAATAGATGTTATTATTGTATACCATTAATTCATTCTAATATCAATCATAGATTAACTATCAGATGACAAAAATTGTATGCAATTAGTACAGTTGATTCATCATTGAAACCACAATTATCAATTGTTCAGATCAACCTCTAATCAATCAGAGGATCAGATGTTTAATAGAATATATTTTAAATTTTAAAATTGTATTTCTATAAATTATATTCTTCTCTATAAGTATACCATTATTTACTTTTGATTATTTTTAGTTTATAAACATCATCATCCAAACTCAAATTGAATAAATCTTGTTGATATTACAAAAAATCATCAATTAAGGACTAATACATAAAAATAAATTGATAAGTTGTGTTACATATAAGTCAATATTGAAAACGGGTAGAGTATGAATAATTAATTTTAATTTTAACTAATCAACTATATAAAATTGCATAAAATTGTAAAAATTATTGCAAAATTATTAAATAATTGATAAATTAATGGTACAAAACCCCCCCGAAAAAAGGATCATATGCGATTTCTCAATTTAACATTTGTCATGTGAAACAACAATCAATTACATTGTGTTCATACTTAGAACCTCTTCCATGTCATCAATGGATCTCATATTGATAATAATGAATAGCAATAACTTCCAATAAATTATAATATTTGGTCTCATAAAGAAATTACTCAAATAAAAACAGACCTACAATACCTTATTTCAAATATTTAAGTTATCTTTTTTTATATATATATAGCCAGTTGGTATCATGTATCAAAATTCTATTTGATTATATTGTAATACTTGAGTATGTTTCTAATGCCTGTACAATCCAAATTAATTCATCTCTATCCTTATCTGTGTAGTAGGTGGCTCTATAGACACATGTTAATAAATTATATTTAAACAGGGCCTCAGCCTAAAGTGCATAGTGCTAAAAATCTATAATAATAATACGTGCAAAAGAGCATATAAAGTGCATCAAAGTGTTACAAAACCCTAATTAGAAAATGTTTTATATTGATTTCTTTGTCTCATATCGTATTCCATATATATATATATCTATATATATTGATTCCATATTCTGCATTTACCAAATTACAAGGAAGTATATTTAAAAAATCATCATCAATAGCACAGTAAAAACCTACATAGTCATTCATAAGACCTTGTTTCATATAAATTTCAACAGACTACAGTATGGGGTCAAAAAGGATGTGAATTTCTAAGTCATGACCCCTTTAAAAATTCTTTCGTGACATATTTTTGTGTGCTAATTATAATCTTCTCACCTATCCTCAAAAACATGATGCTGGTAAAATGATACTAAATTGGCAATACTGTTTAAAGAGTTGAAAGGCATTAAGAGTCTCTTTCTAAGATCAGAATAGATACAATTGATGGTATGCTGTCATCTAAGATGGACATAAAGCTCTGCATCAAGATTATGCTCCCAGGGGGCTTCAGAGCCTAATAATAGAATCATTTTTGATTCCATTTGTCTAAGCTCTAGCATCCTGTTTCCAGCTCTGGGATTGTTTTTAATGTGTTTGATACCATAAACGGATAATGTACTACATTCTCCTTTGTGTACCTCCCAGAAATGTTTAGCCAAAGGATAAGTTCTATCTTGATTTTTTATGGCTCTGAAATGTTGTAGGAATCTGACTTTTAACTTATGAATAGTGCTTCCAATATATTTTTTATGACATCCACACTCAATGACATAGATCACAAATTCAGTGTCGCATGTAATTCGATCTTTGATCTCGCACTGACGACCATCAAATATTTGGTACTTATGCATATTTTGAGCATATTTGCAGGCCTTACAATGGCCACATTTCCAAAACCCCAGACTTTTTTGGCTCAGCCAGGATGTATTGGCTTTTAACGAAAAATAGCTTTTAGTCAGATAATCTCCCAGTGAGCGCGCTTTGCGAAAGGTTATGGACGGGTGTGTATCTATATGATCATTAATGATAGAATCATTCTTTAAAACGTGCCAATTTTTTTGAAGTATAGTTCTTAGTGTGTCATGTTGTTGATTGTACTGAAAAAATATTCTAGGTGATGATTGCTTAAAGTCACTGCTGGTCACTGTGTTATTAAAAAGTAGCTCATCTCTACTTTTGTTCTTTACCCTGTGTAGTGCATCCCTCAAAATTTTAGGAGGATAACCTCTACTTAAAAATCTGTCCACCATTGCCTTGGATTCCAAGTCATATTTGTTCTCATCAGAACATATTCTGCGAGCCCGCAGTAACTGACTATAAGGTATACTCCATTTTAGTGCCTGGGGATGCCCACTATTGGCATGTAGTATGGAGTTGCAGGCCGTGGGCTTACGATATATAGTTGTCTCTAGATGATTGTTTTCTACTTTTAGTTGAACATCTAAGAAGGAGATAGTGTCTCTGCTGAAGATGGCATCTAAATAGATGTTAAATTGGTTGTTATTTAGTACACTTATGTATTCCAACAGCAATTGTTCTGTACCATCCCAAATGATAAACAAATCATCGATATATCGCACCCACAATATCACTCTATCCATATAGATGTTGTTACTTTCTGACCATGCCACCTCCTTCTCCCACCAGCCCATATATAAATTGGCATAGGTGGGAGCAAAGGATGCCCCCATAGCTGTCCCTTGTTTTTGTAGAAAGCTTTCATTATCAAAAAGGAACAGATTGTGTGTTAGGCAAAATTGTAGCATAGATAAGAGCATATTAGTGTGCTCAAGGCATTCGATGGATCGTGTTTGTAGAAAGTACCTACAGGCCTGTAACCCATATTGATGTTTGATGGATGTATATAGGGATGCTACATCCATAGTGACCAGCAAGTAGCCTTTATGCCATGGGATGTCAAGTATCTTGGCCAAAAAATAATTTGTGTCACGGAGGTATGAAGGTAGTTCTGTAACAAAAGTACATAAAAACAGGTCCAAATATCGTGAAGTGTTCTCAAGTAATGATTGATTCATACTGACTATTGGTCTACCTGGAGGATGTGTTTTGTTCTTATGAATTTTAGGTAGGAAATAAATACATGGAATTTTGGGGATGATCAATTTTCAAATACATAAACTCATCATAGTCCATCAATTGCTTGGTATGCCATTCATTTAACATATCATGATATATCACTTGATATTGAGTTAAAGGGTTGATCATCAGTTTGTCATAGTGCTCTCTGTTCATCAATTGCCGATGTGCTTCTTTGGTGTAATCAGTTGTATCCATAACGACACTATTGCCACCCTTATCTGAGGGTTTGATGAAAATAGAAGAATTGGATCTCAATGTGTTTAGATCTTGCCAATCTTGTTGCGTAAAATTGGATCTCGTCTTTCTCGATGTCTTCAATGGGCCTTTGCTATGAAATTTGTCGATGTCATTGATCACTAGTTAGTGAAATATGTCTATCAAATTGCCACTAGGTAGTGGAGGATTAAATCTACTCGACAATTTTAGATGGCTATTATCATGAAAGTTAGTTACAAATCCCATCTGATTAAGCGTATCCGTACTGTTGTTCGTATAATCATCTATAGAGCATCTGGCTTCATTACTGTCGCTATCTAAGTCATTGATGGCTATCAATTGTGAACTATCAGCAATATTGAATCCAGAGAGTCCAGCCCTCTGATCGACGTTGTCTGACATTTGATTTATATCTTTATTGGAGAAATGTTTAATGAGACGTAATTTGCGAACAAATTTATACAGTTCAATACGAGTGTTTACATAGTCCCATTGGATATTAGGGCAGAAGCTTAAACCTAAATCAAGTATACATAATTGATTATCTGTCAAGGTGCTATGAGAAATACACACACACACACACACACACATATGGTATATATAGTATACATTTATATGCAGAAACTGGCACTCCAGGAAATGCTGACAATCCATGTACTTACTGTCACATTACAGCATCAGGAAGACTACAGGTTTTGCTGAGCTCGCAGCCTTGGGCATATTATATATGTTTAACAGTCATTTAATTTAGTGAGATGAAAATCTGGATGATATTGATGCTGAAAATCTGGATGATATTGACAAACGATAACGTGTTTCAACTAAATACCATAAAATCATGGAAAGTGAAAACATATCCAGCTTGGTTAAGCCTTTTATAATGCATTCAATATCGAAGCAAACAATTTAGGTAGCAAAGTGCACTTTTGAAAACGGATAATAACAAATCATTATTCTAATTCATTAACACGAAAAATCATGGAATTACATGTTCAAATAGACATAGCTATAAAAATAACATTTAATATGGTATGAACATAAATGAAGAACTTTTCTTGTTATAATGTTATTATCATGAATCATGGATACGGAATACCATGTGTGTCCCGTGTTTACAAAATCAATTCCCACATGTCAAGGAGGACAGAAAGCTGTACTTTAATGACAAGAGTGCATGAACAAGTGACTGAAACAAATTAAATCAGATCAATATACATTAAATTGAATAAAGTATAACCCCAGTGGGCAACAGACACCAGACTAATGCAATACCTTATCCTCATACAAAACAAATTGCAGATCACATGTAACCATAAGTAATTCCAGCTGCAGCAAGACTCAGGGAAATAACCCCGTCATTCCATAAATGAATTTATCAGTGTAAATAAGGGCCCTTCACAATCATTATAGGGTGAAATACTAAATTCATGTAAGGTAATCTGAGTTACCTTAAAGTCACAACAAACATAAGAACAGGACCTCAAATGATACACTAATCTCAAGCATAATGTAGTCATAAAAAGCCTGGCAGTTCCTCATCAATATCATTGCCCTTTGGAAATTTAGAATCTAGCTCCAAGATGTATCGGAATTCAAGCTGCTGTAAAGTCCTACCATGATTGCTTCCTCTCTTATTGCACAGACTCCTGTCAATACAAAAAAAATTGCACAACATTATGTTTATGCTTATTATCAAAATGTCGGGCCACAGGGTAAGCAGTATCACAATTTCTTATCGCTCTCTTCTGTTCCAAAATGAACTTATGTACTGGAAAAATGGTACTTACTACATGTATGTGCTTACAGAGACATCTAAGAACGTAAACACAAAAATCACTGGAACAAGTAATATGTTTCTGTAGCTCTCTCTGTTTGCCTATGGGTAGCTCAAAAGTCTTGCATTTCTTAATAAATTTGTACTCCTTACATTTCTCACAATTATAGAACACATTGTTAGGTTTTAGCCAGCATGTATCTACCTTAGGTTGTAAATAACTGGAAGTTGTGGTGTCTTTCAGCGATCTAGCTTTATTATGGGTTATTATTGGACAGAGGTTTTTTTTGGCACCCACAACAGAAACACCTTTTATTAAGTGCCAAAGTTTCCTTATTATTGTGCTGATCTCACTGCTAGTCTTATTAAAAGTGCAAATTAAATTATTGGATCCCTCCTCCTCAACTTTAGTTTGACTATGGGGAAAAAGACAATCTTGGCAAGCTACTAATGACACTATTTGCTCTGCTCTGCAAAGTATTATTTTCAGGATTACCCTTTTGGCTGAACCTCTCCTTCATTTTTGTCAGCTCTTCCTGGAAACACACCTCCCTACTGCTATTACTTTTATCTCATAAGAACTCCCCGTAGGGGGTGCTCCATTTACTACGGTGATGGCCGGTCCCATGGATCACACTATTTCCTGCAGTTTTTGTATGAAAAAGGTTGGTAATAATCCTTCCCACAAATGGAGAGATACACATATCCAAACATTCAACTATATGATCCCTGATACATGCAGTAAAGACAATTCTTTTTTTTTTTTCACATGTGCTTTGTATGTATGCCCAACTCTTTCGATGCCATTATTTGATCCCTACCTTTCGTTACAGTGCTTTCCAATTTGCACAAATTATCAAGTGTGTCAATGTTCCCAATGCTCAATTCCTTATCCACCCCAGATATCGGTTCACATATATTTGTGATAGTATCATGTGACCCCTCCACTTTAAAATATTTCCTCAACTTCAGCCTCCCGATTAATCAAAAGAGGTCTACTCGAACATCACTGTAATTATACTTCGCCATGAGACAGAAGGACAAGCCCAACTCAAGTACAGACACATGATCCAATTAACGTACAGCAATGAAAACCTTATTCTCACCCATTATTACTGGTAAAACTGCCTTGTTTTTATCCCATAGGACATTTTCTTACTTTTGCCTTCACTTTCCACCCCTCCTTGATTTGCACCTCCTTTAACACCTCCTTTTCCTTTCCCCTTTGGAGTCTGTCTGTCCATGCTTTTCTGTATTTCATCAAATCGTACTCCTGTAAAAAAAGTTGTCATCGGCTGTAACTGCGTCTCTGGAATTCTTGCTATATCTTCCATGTCTGATAGTACAGCTGAGATGGACTCAGATGTAATTAAATCCTGCTGTTTATTTGTCACAGCGTTTTTTGGGCCGCGTTGTGAATGCTGTTTCCCATATGGACAGCACCTACACCAGGCAAGTACTTACCTTGCCTTTTTATGTAAAGATTCACTGTCAGGCCATTACTTCTCGAGTATGCAAAGCACCACAGCAAGGGTGATATTGGCCCAGCTACCAAGTGCCCACATTTTCCCAGTATATAAAGTGCTATAGTAAGACCCCATTTCACACTGCTACCATAGTTTGTAAAGAACCATATCCAGGCAAACATACCCCAATAGGGTGAAGGACCAAACACTAGAATTCCCAAACTATATTTATATATGGGATTGTATTAAATATCTTTCTCAATGCAGCACATGAAAGGGCTGTATTTCTGATTACCAAACAATACTGTCATCAATTAGATTACTCGTTGGTGAGTTAAAGAAGGGAGCACATTGCTGCAAAATATGTATGCAGCATAAACCGAGGGGAAATTTCAGCAAAAAATACAGGATGTTACATCTGTACTACGGCACAATTAATATTCACCCTTATCTTTGTTCATTTAATCAGTCCCTAAAGGTTTAAAGTCTGATGCATCCCAGCAGTACTTTTCAACTACTGGCCATAATATTTCTAGCACATTCCTGCAGCAGATGCATTAACTATGCTATGATATGTTTTGTACCTCTGTTTTGTTTTCTTCAAAGAGAATTTTTGTTGTAAAGTCTTGCTGTAAACCTTTCAAGATTTGTGTTCTTGTACAGCAACAAGAGCAGGGCAAATAATTCAGAAGGTGTAGCCTAGTGTCATGCCTAATGTTCTAGAAGGCTAATTGATTAGTATAATAGCCAGTCACTAGTCATGGTCGCCTCTAAAAGCTTGCTAGCCAACGGAACAGCCAGTCACCCTTTGTTTCATAAGGCCAAACAGCTCTTTGGCTTGGTATTGGTTTGGCTCGCACTATATATTTGCTGGCTTACTGGTTGCTTGTGAATCTGGAGAAAATGTACATGAGAAAACCTGTGTTGGGGAATATTTCTTCATGAAACAATTGCCTTAATGTTTTCTGTATCAGTGGCATACATTTTTTGGGAAAATAACTTTAAAGTGCAATGGCATTCCACGCCATTTCAATTTCGATGAACATATTTTTTCTCCACATGCTTCTCATAGACGTTTTCTTCTGGTCCGGTAAAGGTCCATGGGCCAGATGTAGCAAACTTGGAAATTGCGACTTGCAATTTGCGAGTCGGAGCGACTCGCAAATTGCAAGTCGCAATTTCCAATGCAGAACGGTGTCTCAGACACCGTCTGCGAGTCGGTATGGGGTCGCAAAGACCCACCTCATTAATATTAATGAGGTGGGTCGCAAATTGCGGCCCCATACCGACTATGGGCACTCGCAAACATGGAGGCCTGCTGTAGTCAGCAGACTTCCATGTTCGTGACTGCTTTTAAATAAAGCTTTTTTTTTTTTTTTTAAGTGTAGCCCGTTTTCCTTAAAGGAAAACGAGCTGCACTTAAAAAAAAAAACGAAACCTTAAGTTTCGGTATTTTTTCAGGGCAGGTAGTGGTCCCTTGGACCACTACCTACCCTGAAAAAATAATTTGTGGTCCATTCACAAAGGGGAAGGGGTCCCATGGGGACCCCTTCCAATTTGCGAGTGGGTTACCATCCACTTGAAGTGGATGGTAACTGCGACACCGTTTGCAACCGCATATGCGGTCGCAAATGGTATTGCATACCACTCCGAATCGCAAATAGGAAGGGAATACCTCTTCCTATTTGCGATTCTGAAATGCATTTTGCGAGTCGGTCCTGACTCGCAAAATGCATTTCTGCATTGGAAACTGGAATTTGCGACTCGCAAACGGCATTTTTTGCCGTTTGCGACTCGCAAATATTTTCCTGCATCTGGCCCCATATTTCCAAGATGCACCAGATCCACAAGAAACTATTAGGGCCCTAGACTACTGCCCCCTCGCCGCCCCTAACGTAAAGCAGATTTGATGATCTCGACTTAGAAAAAAAGGGACTATCGTCATCCAATCGTCACACAGAATCATAAAATCATTCAACTCAAAGTTGTTAAGCTCATTCAACCACTGGAGGGATAAGAATTACTCTATCGACTAGAAAGCCAGCACTGAGTCCCACCCTGAGAAAACACATGATTACAATTTACATTTCCGATTAGCCAGAAGGCTTTTTTAGTCTCACAGTTAGTTATTGTTCTTGGGTGTTTCAGGACATCTGCCTAAAAAGTGATTTCTATTTCAGTGCATTGACAGTGAAGCAAAGGGTTCTATCACTGCAGGGGAGGCACACTTCTGCTCCTGCTGATGTTGCACCAATGCTGATGATGTTCCTACATGGGAAGCAACAATAATGTTTATTTTGATTTTACACTGAAATGTGATTGTAGACCTAAATGTCATAAGTCTTCCTAAGGTTGTTTGCACTTTTGCTATCAGCCAAATGTAATGTAATCCTAATTTATGGCTTTTACATCTAATGGATCTTCTTGCTATTTCACTTTCTCTTTTTACTGAGTTATTGAGTTATTTTGCACCTAAGGATTTTGCTGCACTCTAGCTGACTATTCACCAAGGGTGATTTTGCATCTTATTGTGTTAGTGTACCTAAATGTTGGTTTCACTCATAATTCTGTTTTGGCCCATACAAGTGTCTCAATTTTCGTGTTGGTGTTGCAACAAAAGCCACTTTTGCAAGTAGTAGTCATTTTGCTCATGAATGTTTTTGAACGTAAAGGTGATTCCATATCCCTGCTGATATTTTACTTAAACGTGTTTTTTAACAAAAATGATTTTGCTTCTAACACTGGTTTTGCACCAAATGAGATTTTTACTTTCTTAAGTATTTTCAAAGTCCTGTGGGTGTTGCAACAAGGGCGAATTTGCAGCTAAATGTGATTTTCTTTTACATGTGATGTATGCTTCTAAAAATGTTTCCATGTTCCTGCTCAGGGGCATAACAACAGCCCCACCAGCCCCTGCAGTTGGGGGGGCCGAGCTCCAGGGGGCCCCCTCAGCACAGCACCCGTCCTGAGTGAGTTTGGAGGGGGCCCCTCCATATTCTGTGCATGGGGCCCCTTCTAGTTTCTTTACACCACTGTTCTGGCTGATTATGTCCCAAAGATTGTTTTGCACCTATATATTCTTCCCCCCCTAAAAATGTCTTACCACACCCTACTGCAGAGACTCCTTGATCTCTGAATCCATGAAAATGATCTAAAATGGACAGCTTCTTAGCTCACAAACAGAGAGAATGCAGTGTACCTACTCCCTTTTGCATCACGTCGTCACACACAACACTATGGCATTCCCCAGGTGTTCATTATATCCCCCCTATTATTCCACAACTACCTAACTCCCTTACAAAATCTGTTTAAATCATTCAACCTCAACTTTTACAACTATGCAGATGACACCCAAATGATTTTAAAAATGGATAGCCCCTAAGGCCTCTATAATTTACAACTTGATGACTGCCTTCATGCCATAAACACATGGATCATGAATAACCATCTAAAGCTCAGCACTTCAAAGACAGAGATTATGACCTTCAGACAATAACAAAAGTACCAACCTACCAACATATGGCCTAAAGAACTTCAAGCCCCTCTAACTACATCAGCAAAAGTTAGAAACCTGGCAGTAATAATCATGGATTCACACCTTTCTATAAAGTATACTAACAATGTCACAAAGAGTGTCTGCTACACAATAAAAGCACTATGTTGCATCTTCCTATACCTAGCAAACCAACATACCCACATTCATTATGCACAAAATACAGGTCATGTAAAATGCTGCCGCTAGGCATCTTTCTTTGTCTTGACCCAAGTGTTGGAAAATGGGTTACTGGTAGGGCAGGTAGGTACCTACACCTAGCAACAAGCCACTAACCTCCACCTAGGTACAGTTAGGTCTCAGTAAATTAATCCCAGCTCAACCCTTGGTAGCTTGGCAACGAGCGTCAAGGCTTAACTTAGGAGACAAAGGGGGTCATTCTGACCCCGGCGGTCTCAGACCGCCGGGGCCAGGGTCGGCGGGAGCACCGCCGACAGACCGGCGGTGCCCCGCAGGGCATTCTGACCGCGGCGCTTTGGCCGCGGTCAGTGCAGGAAAACCGGCGGTCTCCCGCCGGTTTTCCGCTGCCCGTCAGAATTCTCCAAGGCGGCGCAGCATGCTGCGCCGCCTTGGGGATTCTGACACCCCCTACCGCCATCCTGTTCCTGGCGGTTCGCCCGCCAGGAACAGGATGGCGGTAGGGGGTGTCGCGGGGCCCCTGGGGGCCCCTGCAGTGCCCATGCCAATGGCATGGGCACTGCAGGGGCCCACGTAAGAGGGCCCCGCTTGTATTTCACTGTCTGCATAGCAGACAGTGAAATACGCGACGGGTGCAGTAGCACCCGTCGCACCTTCCCACTCCGCCGGCTCGATTACGAGCCGGCTTCATGGTGGGAATGTCGTTTTCCCCTGGGCTGGCGGGGGGCCTTTTGAAGGCCCCCCGCCAGCCCAGGGGAAAACTCAAAATACCCGCCGCGGTCTTCCGACCGCGGTACGGTATTTTGACGGCTCCCGCCGGGCGCGTGGTGACCGCGCCCGGCGGGAGTCAGAATGACCCCCAAAGTGTAAAGCATTCAAATATCACAAAACAGTAATTAAATAAAACACAGGAAACAGTTTAAAAATCCAAAACCAATTTATAAAAATAGTTTATATTTTTATCTTTAAAATGACACAAAAACAATTAAAATAGGTTCAGGGGAACCGGAGATATGAATTTTTAAAGAATTATTACTTTTCTAGCGCTTAGAAACAAAAAGCGCCAATCGGGTCATCTGGTTGCACCTCGACCGGGGCAAAGTCAAACTTTCAGGCTGACCGCAATGGAGCCCTGCTCGGCTACAGGTCGCGGGAGGCCTCGGTTAAAAAGTTACCTTCTGACTTAGTCTTTATTTTGAAGTTTTTCTTCACCGGGACGAACCTGCCAGTTGAATCCGACCTCCTGGAGCCCTTGTCCGGATACGCGATGTGGGTTTCCTCGGTGGAGACTTTTACCTTCGGACTTAGTCGTTTTTTTAGATGAAAATCCTTCGACCGGGGTAAAACTGGATCTTGATCCGACGTCCATGGAGCCCTTCTCGGATACGATGGCTGGGAGGTCCCGGTCAACTTTTTACGTTCGGACTTAGTCTCTTTTTTGGATGTTTTTCTTTACCGGGACGAACCACGAAGTCAGGCTGGGTCGCGGTTGAGGCAAGCCGGCTAGAATTTCCGCGGCGGGTCGGTCCCTCTCTGGAGCTTTTTTCCAAAAATTCTCAAATCTTTTCCAAACTTCTGGGGCTTCACCCAGATGTACTTTTAAGGTTCTTTTGGGGTCCACAGCTCACCCCAAGGGTCCAGAAGTTCTGTGATGGTCCTTGGGGGGTGCGGACTTCAACTCCCAGAATGCACCTGGCGCAAACTCCTTTTTGGCCACTGGACAGTGGTCAGCTGGTCGCTTTCTTCAGGAGTTGGTGCAGGGGACTCTGGTTAGCAGTTTTTCACCTGTAGCAAACAGGGAGTCCCTCCTTGAACCAGTTGAAGCCAGGCAAAGTCCTTCTTGTGGTGAAGCCCAAGTGTGCAGCTGGTGCAGTCCTTCTGAGTGCAGGTTCCAGGTGCAGGCCAGGGGTCCAGCAGGGCAGTCCTTCTTCTCCTTAAGTTCTTTCTTCTTGAAATTTGGTGGGGATCTGAGGTTGGGGGCAGGTCTGCCAGTTTTATCCTTGCTCCTGGGTGAAAAGCAGGGGGGCCCTGGTTCTCCAATCAGGTACAGGGTCGTCCCCCTGTGATGACCACTTCCTGGGAAGTGTGGCAAAAATCCATCCCAAAAGGCAACAGTCTCTAAAAATCCAACATGGCTGAATCTGATTTTTGGAGGTTACATCTGGCTGAGCCCACCCACTGGTGTGGCTAAAAATCATAAACACACCCCTCTCCTGCCCTCTCCTAATCTAATCAAGGGGGCACCTAGCTGTCTGGGGTTGCAGGATGTGGGGGTGTTGCTGGGTGCTGCAAATGTCCTTCTCTGCCTTTGAAGACCAGTTTGGCAGCCCTCCCCCTTCCTGCCTCACCATCTGCTGAGGGGAGATTCTCTCCCCCAAGCACATTCCTTTGTGTGAAGCCAGGCCGCTTCACACCTAATCAAGGCAGCCTGGCAGAAGCTGCTGCAGGCTGGCCAATCAGAGCACAGCAGCAAAAACAATGCAGAGCTGAAATTGGCAACTTTTTAGGTAAAGTCTAAACTTTTTACCTGAACAAGTTATATTAAATCCAACAACTGGAAGTTGTGGGATTTATTACAACAATTAATTTGATACCAAATTCTTGGTATGTAACATTTAAGGAGACTTTAAAATTTAAAATAAAGTCTGCACATTCTAGCCTATGAAGGCCATTTACTTCAATGAGGGAAAAACGAATTTGGCTGTTTTTACCTCACCAGGGCTTATAAATCTATTTTTATAAAGTCCCTGCTTATAGTTACATGGCACCCAGCCCTAGGGGCACATAGGGCACACCTTAGGGGTGACTTATATGTAAAAATAAGGTAGTTTAAGACTTTGGAAGTACCTTTAATTCCAAAGTCGAATTTGCATATAACTTTAATTTAAAAGCAGCCAGCAAGGCAGGCTTGCTTTTAAAATGACACAGGGCACCTCAGCAATGCACCTAGGTGTGCACCACCTATGCTGTGGTCCCTAAACCTACATGCCCTACCATATACTAGGGACTTATAGGTAGGTTAACTTAGCCAATTATAATTAGCCTAATTTGCATATCCATTTTACACAGAGCACAGGCCCTGGGACTGGTTAGCAGTACCCAGGGCACCTTTAAAGTCAGGAAAACACCAGCAAAAAGTGGAAAATGGGGGCAAAAAGTTATGGGGCCTCTGCAATCAGCCCTGTTTTCTCACACCAAGCGAATGCACAACTCCAGACCTGCAATCTCTCCATTGTTATTTTTTTTTGTTTTATTTAGCACAAACATGACCTGAAGGTATTGATGAGTTTTACATGAATATCAATTACATTACACAACCACACATTCATTTTTGGTTTTTATGCCCAGGGAGATTAAGAAAATCACAGAATGTTGAGCTGACACAAAAACTCAAACCTGGATCTCCAGTTCCATAGTCCGCAGCTCTGACCAGTATGTTACATCCTCTCCACATCCAGTGGTTACCAATAACTTGAAAGGTAATATTTAAGGCACTCTGCATTATCCACAGAGTCTCCAAATTAAATTCAAACAATGCAAACCAAACAGAACACTGGGCTTCAGGGTTGCTCCATCACCTTACAATGAGAAATATGTAGGAGGCACTGCTTCTTCAGTGCAAGCTACCAAGTCCTGCATTTGGAGCACCCGTGAGCATAAAACCCTTAGAAGACTGTTGAAAACATGGTTATTTCCTAGATAACGGCACCACTGACATCCCAGCAACAGAGCCCAGAAAACAGCTGCACCCTAAAGAGCAATCCTCAGCTTACAACCACGAATAGCAAACAACTCAACTAGCAAACTGCTTTCCAAAGCAGGTAAGCTAAGAAGAGGTGACCTACAATTCAATATGGCATTATATTGTTATGTACTTGGCTATATAGCAGTTATGGTTCACAATAATATTCACAATAATATTAAAGCCATAATACGCAGCTGTCTGGCCACAAATTATAAATTATAGTACCAAACATCCAGCCATCACCAAATGAACAAGTATGGAATAACTAGAGAGCTGTCACAGACTGCTGGACAATTACGAGGACTTTAATATAGTCCACGACCGCAGATCCCAAATATCTATACAATCTGACCACTTTTTTACATCTCACAAAGACACTCAGATATGGGACAATAATGAAAATGCTATACCAACAGCTCTCTCCTCTTCTCTCCTCTTCTCTCTCCCTCCAGCTATGCCAGCTCAGGACCACAAATATACACAAAATCTCACATTGGACAACCCAGTGCAGTACCCAGCTCAGAAGACTATATAATATGAAAAAACATAAACCCAGCATACTGAAAACCACAAAACTGCTCATCTATCTCTCTCAGTTCATCATCCACCAAAGTGTTACGTGCTGCGTCCAATAACATGATAACCGCAACTAAGTCATCATCACGCATTACACTGAAACACTTCCCACTTAGGATCAAAACAAAGACAACATTCTTCCAACAACACTCCCTATACAGTGTAGCATACTACTCATGTAGGCAGGTTCGCTAGTGCCCCAAATAGAGGTAGTAAGCGCTATAAAAATGCTGCAGTACTATGGTAATTCAATGCAGTGCAATACAATACAATACAACACAGCACAATACAATACAATATACATAGTACATGTTCAGTTTTGACTATGTTTACATGGAGAATGTGAGAGGGACCTGTGTTGGTAGAAGAGGTTTTTGAACACTTATTCATAGAAAAATAATTTTCCTAAGTTTAGAAGAGATAGATGTTCTCTGCATTAAGCATTCATTAAATAACACTAAACATCGATTATGTGCAAAAGAACACATGAGAAGGCTTCAAAATAAATGAATTACACCTGCAGATATACTAAGTTAGATGCAAATAAAATAAATCCGGTCCAACTAATTCAAGCATGTAACAGTGTTAATGGTGAATATTTTGTGGATCATTATAAGACAATTCGAAAGCTTAGTAGAGTTTTGCACTTCTAACATTTTCGATTGATTATTTGCCGATATTCTTGCACCTATTAAAAAAAAAAAATCGAAAGCTCTCCTGCTTGTTATTACTGGTATGCGTTCTGCTCTTACCCAAGTCCTCAATCCATGTAATGCAAGGCATCAGTAAGATCTGCCTACAGGGTGAAAGTCAAAGGCAAGTTTTTCTCACCTTAGCCGGGAACATTACAAATACATTAGGCTCGCTTAGATTTTTTGGGGGGAAAATGATTCATGCGTGAAAGTGTTAAAAAACTATGGGATATTGTGACTTTAGAACTTTCACTTTGGGGTGCAATTCCCTTAGTTGGTCACACACCACAACATACATTTCTCCTAATAACAGAGAGTACAACTGTTGCAGACTGGTTGATGACAATGATGTGAGCTGTGATGCCATAGCGCGTGAATGAATGTTCTCATCAGTTGTGGCTGACGAAATCTGTTACTGGAAAGACGGACTGCCAGCTACTGGTGTTAGCTAGTAACTGTAAGCTATAATCATAATTCTCACTTTACATAACTACATAAAAATTACTACCGTCTACTGGGGGACACTTTGATACTGAAACTTACTTAAAAAATGTGAAGCATTTATTTTATACATAAACGAATGAAATATGTATGCAGACTTCCTACAGTATTTCTAAAATGTTTGTATAACAGAAAAGCCACGGAATACATCAATGTTTTACTCACTTAGGGAATGGATTTCCAACTCTAACAGATTGGTAAAAATTGATTTTTGGGTACATTTTGACTGAATAAGGTAAACCAAGTGTTTTGGCAAGAGCTCCCTTCTCTACAATCCATATTTATAGTCTTGCTGCTAATTGAAAAGTCACTTTGAATACCTACCTCTTCCATCCACATCTTTTGTCACAGCATTGCCATTCTGAGGAAGTGCCCTTAATGATACTTTTTTAACTTACATTTGCACTTATGTAAGTATTGATTCAGTGGGAGCTTAGACTATTTTCTAGAATTATGTAAATTGAGTTGTCAAAAGGTAAAAAGGAATTTAATCATGTTTGCACTCTTTCACTATAAAGTATGACATTAAAGCAGCTTTACAAAATACCTACATTTTAAAATCGGTGGCGAGGTTGCACCAAAATTATAGAATCGCATAAGAAATACTGCTTTCTGTTTGAGACTTAAGGGAGTCACAGAACATTGAAACCAGCACCCATGTCATTTGACCTTATAGAATGCCATTTTTTTAATTTTAAATGTCATTTGTTCATATTTTGAGGCGGCAAAATGCTGGTAAATAGCGACAGATAACAGATTCAAACAATTCACGAAAGGTAGCAAAAACTAAGGGATAGTAAAGGATTGGTGACCACAATCCTTTAAGCACTGCATTCACCAACACATATCAACAAATGGTATATACTCTTTTTCCTTGGGCAACTTAGTTTCTACAATAGTATTCACTCAGTTTACATTTGGTCAGCACATTTGTCGCAAGCTTCCTATCATAGATAAACATCGGCAAAAAGGTCTAGCTTACAAGTGCTAATACATGTAAACAGAGGTACGAACAAACGCTCACAAACTATTTCTGCCGTTCCCATGTGCAAATTACCTCATTTTGGGCCAGATGTAGCAACCCTTTTGCGAGTCGCAAACGGCGAAAATCGCCGTTTGCGACTCGCAAACGTGGGTTTGCAATGCACAAATGCATATTGCGAGTCGTTACCGACTCGCAATATGCATGTGCGACTCGCAAATAGGAAGGGGTGTTCCCTTCCTATTTGCGACTCGCAATGGTATGCAATACCATTTGCGACCGCATATGCGGTCGCAAATGGCATCGCAGTTACCATCCACTTCAAGTGGATGGTAACACAATCGCAAATTGGAAGGGGTCCCCATGGGACCCCTTCCAGTTTGTGATTGCACCCAAAAATAGTTTTTCAGGGCAGGGAGTGGTCCAAGGGACCACTCCCTGCCCTGAAAAAAACGAAACAAAAGGTTTCGGATTTTTTTAAAATGCAGCTCGTTTTCCCTTAGGGAAAACGGCCTACATTTAAAAAAAAAAAAACCTGCTTTATTGAGCAGCAGGTCGCTAACATGGAGGCCTGCTGACGTCAGCAGGCCTCCATGTTAGCGAGTGCCCATAGTCGCTATGGGGCCGCAATTTGCGACCCACCTCATTAATATTAATGAGGTGGGTCTTTGCGACCCCATAGCGACTTGCAGAAGGTGTCTGAGACACCTTTCTGCATCCCAAATTGCTACTTGCAATTTGCGAGTCGCAGAGACTCGCAAATTGCAAATCGCAATTTGGTTTTTTCGTACATCTGGCCCTTTGTGCCTTCTAGTTCTGTGTCCTATTTTTATTTCCCTTCCCAAGCTTATGCTGCTTCAGGGCAGCAGCTCTGCAAGCTTAAAGAATAAAAGATGCTGAATAAAAACACAACTTGTAAAAAGACAGATTGGACAGAAGCAGAGCAGAAGCAGTGCTCTTTATGCTTGTATTTGCATACATTAGTGTGTGAAAGTCAGATCTGTGCGGAGGAGGGTGTGTTACGGTCAGCATTGTGAAAGGAATTAAGAATGGGTCTTACAAAACCACTTTCAGTAGGTTTGAAATGTATTTTGGGTGTTCTTTTTAAACCCCATGGCAGGGCCCTTGCTGTGGCTACGAAAAGATCAATGTTATAGTTAGTGGTAGTTTTACACGAGGAATTGGAAGAGAGATGTGTCGGGATATTTATATTTTTCCAGTGGAAAATGAGATCCCTTAAGAATCTCTGATCACAAAAGAAGCTACGATCAAGGAAATCATCAATAAAACACTTTTTACTGCCAGGGAGGGAGTAGGTAGATATTCAGCTTGAGTGTCTTGGCTGTTTTGTTCTTCACAGTTAAGTTTTGGAACGAGGAGGGGGAGTACACAGTTACTTAGTTTGCTTTAAGGGACTCCCTTGGATAATGCTACCTGCCCATTAGAGTTTGTATGTTTTATTGAGGTGGAGCATGTTACATCCTGGTAACAGATAGTGGAATGAAGGAGGAACAGAATCAGGTTACTGGGAGGGCAATAACTTCTTTGGCGAGGGCAGACACGTTTTTATTTATTTGTTTTCAATTGTATATAATGCAAACGTGTTCCACAGGTGTTAGAGCTCTGTACAATGATTACTCACAAAGGTACAGGATGCTTAAGAAATCACAGGCACACATATGTAAAAAAGACAACAGCAAATGTACACCGCACTAACAAAAATCAGAGAGCCATTTGACATCATGGGTTTGGAGGGAGTCTGGGTGGGTGAAATACGTAGGGCAGCTTATGGAAAAGGAGATCTTAGGAAGGTAGCCAAGAGAAGAAGAAGAAGCTGCTTTAATTCATTAGCACATGTAACTCAAAAAGGGAAAAGGTAGCAAAGTAATAATAATTATGACAAGGAAGGACAATACTAGAAGGGAAGGTAGAAGGGTGGCAAATTCACCGAAATGATATCTTAGATGAAGATCAGAATGTGCTTCTAGAGAAGAAACAGTTTCACCTTCTTGAAAGGCTATGAGAGAGAAAGTGCCAAACTCTGGTCGCAGTAGAGTAAAAGGCCTATGGTACTGATCAAGAATTTGATAGTGGTGGCTCTGAAGATATTTCCCTTATCATGTCTTCTGGCCACTATGGAGAAGAGAGGGAGTGTATCCATTTGTCTTCCAATAGTCTTAAGAATCCTCTTTCTTCAAATAGAAGAATGGAAAACTAAGGTGCAGGAGGTTTAGGTCTTCTTTGTTTACTTTTATGAGGTCCTAGATTGCCAGATTGCCTAGGGTCCCTGTCTAACAGTCAATGAGATTAGCAGTGGAAGTGTGGACAACCTAATTAGTATTTTTTTAACATATCCTTTTATTAAAGGTTTTAAAGAAAATACAATGCAATGTATAACTTTGACTATTTTGTGCACAGACTTTGCGTCAATAGTTTGATTTGAGGCCCCTAACAATTCCCTGCCCCTCACCTCGTAACATAAAGTGGAGATCCTCTAGCACTGGGAGTACCATATCTGTTGTTATGGGTTGTCCATCTGGGACCGGCCGAGGCCAATCCACAGTAGGAGTTCTACTTGCTCCTATTTCCCTTTCCTATTTCATGGGTCAACCCCCACTCTCATGTATCACTTTTTCATCTACCATACACCAGTCCTTGTTGTATTTCCAGGAGTCCAGATCCAGGTAGCTCCTGGATCCCCACGCTTTGGTGATATTCCTATTCGCTACCATCAGACCCACGGCGGTCAAAATGCTTTGGTATTTTGGGGCTTGCATATCCCTCACACATTCAGCACAGACCTTTTTGCTGATCCTAAGAATTCCACCCTGCCTGTCTCATGCAGTCTGAGATTTCAGACCAGAAATTGTGTTTAGCTGGGCAGGTCCATAGGATATGATAAAAGGATGCCCACAGCCCTGTAAACACAGATTAGAAGTGGATCTACCCATTTTCATTAGGGTCATTACGAGTAATATGAGAGATGCAGTATGTGGAGCTGTACCAGTCGAATCCCTGATTGAATGGTGACCTTTCTAGAGGTATTTAGGGCCTCTGCTCCCTCCCAATCTTCAAAGCCCTGTATTTCCTCCTCCCACAGTTCCTTTAGCTGTTGCAAGATACTTGGGGAAGATTTAGGATTTCTTTATATGTCAGTGATGTGATCTTCATAGGCATTGGGTCACCTAGAAGTCTGTCCACCAATGGGGAGGATTCATCCAGATCCATACCCCTCAGTATCAGTGACAGTTTGACATGTAGATATTGGAAGGTCTTAGGTGATGCTAGATAGTACTCACTCCTTAAGTATAGTAGATGAACTATGCCTCCCTTCACCTACAGGTCTCCCATTGCACATATACCTTTAGGTCGTATCTTTTGAATCCCTCCATGCCCGTCTGAGTCACCAGTGCTGCTGTATCCCTGAGCAGAGTTACCTTCCTCCAACCCAAGAAGGTCGTTACTTCTTTCCATATTTTGAGCACTGTTCTGGTGGGAGTGGATAACTTGCCCTGTGGTAACCTTCTGTACCTCACCACTGGATATCCCCTTTTACCCATCACACACCTGTCTATCCTTATTTCTGTCTCAGTCTGTGCCTTAAAGGCCCAATCATTAAACGTTACCAGCTGGGATTCCCAGTAGTAATTCTTTACATCTGGAAGATTAATGCCTCCATCAGAGCAGCCTCTAATCAGTTTGGACAAGACATTGTGGGCTGAACTGCCATCCCAGAGAATAGTCGTATTTCTGCCTCTTTTGCTCCAAAGCATGTCTTCAGGATCTCAAACAGGTTACTTTGTGGCACATATAGGACTCACGTTACAGACATAGGTACTCATTACGAACGTGGCGGTGTGGCCCGCCATGCCAGCGGTGGCAGGTAAAACATGGCGGGCCACACTGCCACATAAAGAACCCCATGAGGGCCGCCATCGGCAGCCCTCACACACCTCCAGGCTGCCTTTGTCAGGCAGTCTGGCGGCAGTCGGAAACATTATCCGACAGGGCAGCGGTGCTGCCCCTCGGATAATGATTCCGCAGCCACCAGCCTTTCACTGGTGGGCTTCCCCTCCAAGGAAAGGCTGGCGGAAGGGGTGCACCGGGGCACCCCTGGGGGCCCCTGCACTGTCCATGCACTTGGCATGGGCAGTGCAGGGGACCTGGTGCAGTTCCCCATCGCGCAGGTCACTGCCTGATTTTCGGGCAGTGATCTGCGTGACGGGTGCAGCTGCACCCGCCGCACAGAGGCATTGGCGGCGGCTCCATGTGGAGCCGCCGTCAATGTCCCGGCCAGGCATTCCTGTGGGCCGACGGGCGGAAACAATGTTACCGCCCGCCGGCCCACAGGAATGTTCCTAATACGGCCGGCGGGGGTCCGGGGACGCTGGCGGTCAGTGTTTTGACTGCCAGCATGAATACAGCAGTTTATACCTCCTTGTTCATAATGAGGGCCATAAATTTTAATAATTTAGCTCTGCCTACACGGAGAGTAGCAGAGCCCACCAGTGTTGCACATTATCCTTTAGGCTTTCCAGTAGAGGGGACAGAGTTCAAGCTTGCAAGATGTCAACGTTGAATGTTACATATATACCAAGCTATGGAAAGCCATGCAGAACAGTCACTACATCGCAGTCAGGTGGCAATCATGATATTCCCCCACTAGTGGTTACACCAGGGACTAATGTCAGCTAATGACATGCCCTGAGTATTTGCCAAAGTTTGTGAGCACCTACATTATTCTGGACACTGTCATCTTGAGGTTGGTAATGTAAAGCAGGACATTGTCCATGTACAGGTATATTCTATCCTCCCAGGCACCAAACCAGTTCAGTCCCCTGATGAACAGGTCCTGTTGTACACAGGCAGCAAGGGAATCCAGTGATAGAGCGAAGATTACAGGCGACTTGCTTGATGTCTGACCGAAGTGTGAAAATGGATGAGACTAACCCATTGACCCTGACCCTGGCTAGTGCACCACTATGGAGCAGGCAGAACCACTCCTGCAATTGTGGGCTAAAGCCCAGTCTGTCCAACACTGCAAAGATATTGGCCCTCATTATGACTTTAGCGGTCTTTTTGAAAGACTGCCAAAGCCGAGGGGGCCAGAAGACCATCAGTGCTAGCGGTCTTCCACCCACCATATTACAAGTACTGCAGGATTTCCGCCACATTTTGGGCAGAAATCCTGCAGTAGTCAGGCTGGCAGGTGGAGGCACATGGGCAGTTCCACCACTGGCCCTGCCCATCAAAAGGACTCCACCAGCCATATTTCGACCTGTAATACGGCCCGGTGGTGTCCTGATGGTGGGGTGCTGGCAGCAGTGGAACTGCCCGTTCCTGTTCCCTGCAGAACGACCTCCTCGCCGATAAGGTATGTTGGGTGTCTGACAGGGGAGTGGGGTGGTAGGGTGAGGGGAGTTGTGTATGTGTGTGTGTATGCGTGTTTGTCTGCGTGTGTGTATGCATGTTTTTCTGTGTGTGTATATATGTGTGTATGCATGTGTGTATGCGAGTATGGATGTTGAAGTGAATGCATGTATGGGTGCTGAAATTAATGCGTGTATGAGTGCTGAAGTGAATGTGAGTATGGATGTTGGAGTGAATGCGTGTATAAATGTTAGAGTGAACGCGTGTATGTGTGTTGCAGGGAATGGGTGTTCGGATGCATGTGAGGGAATGCGTGTTGGTGAATGAGTGTATGTGAGGTGCATGTGGGTGTCTGTGTGTGTGCATGTAAGTGGGAAGGGGAGTGGAGGATGGGAGGTTGGGGAATGGGGGTGCTGTACCTGGAGGGGGGTGGGGGGGTGTTTTGCCTGCTGGGTGGGGGAGTCATCGGCCAGTGATAGGGAAGAAATTCCCTGTCACTGGTAGCCTTTCCACCAGCGGTTCTACTGCAGCGGAAACCCTGGTGGAAAGCCGGCTCAAAATACTGACGGTGGTCTCTGTGGACCGCCGGGTCAGAGATGCTCCTCTCTGGCACGGTGGCTCCAACTGCCCTGACAGTATGAGTGGGGATGTGGCAGGTTGGCAGAGGCCGACCTGCCACACTCATAATATGGCGGTCTTCACCGACAGCCTGTTAGCGGTGATGCCACCACAGTGGCCCTGGCGGACAAAAGACCACCAGGGTCATAATGAGGGCCAAAGCCCCATTCCATCAAACTCATCTTAGTGTCCGGGGGCTTCACTAATGCACTTGAGATTAAGCCTTGTGCTTTCATGAGGCATAAAGCCTGTTTGATCTGGGTGGCTCAATAACTGAATTACCTTTCTCAGGCATGTCTCCGTGTTTAATAGCAAAATAAGCCTGCACAAGCCACATTTCTCTAGAGGCTTCCCTTACCTATCAAGGACAATTACTGTGGTGAGTCGTTGTCTTGCGGGAAGTTACCCCATTCTTCGTCCTTCTTGTACATGATTAGTAAGGTTGGGGCGAATTTTGTGGCCATGGCCTTGCACGGTTCTACTGGAAGTCCACTAGGGGCCATAGATTTACAGACTGCAGCTCTCATATTGCAACCTCAAACTTCTCCACTCCCATCTCAGTCTCTAAATAGCCTTTGTAACCCTGTGTCAACCGGGGAAGGCAGATGTCTTTAAGCAAATCGCCTGTCTTTTCGGCTGTCCTGCTTACTAATGGTGAATATAGGTGGGTATAGTAGGTGGCAAATGCCTCTGCTATATGCAACACCCCTCTATGCAGCGTGTCAACCTCATTATTGACCTCTAGTTTTGTGAATGATTGCTCTTGCCCAGTCAGACTAGTAGTTCCCTGGCTCCTCTGGCTGCTGCTGCTGCCTCTGCCTCTGCCTTTGCTGAAATGAGCTGAGAGCCCCACTCCCCCGGAGGCGCATCCCTGCGCCTCATCCCTGGTGGTCTAGTGGCCATCACAAGGAAGTATTTCCTTTTCTTTTTCTTTCTCTCTGTCGCTCTTTCACTCTTGCTTGTTCTGCCTTTTTTTATATCATTGCTCGTTTTTCTCTATCCCTTTTTCCTTTCTCCCCTCTTTCCTCGGCACCCCCCTGCCCCTGCAAAGCACCTTTCCCGCTCTCCCGCCTCCCAGCTGACCGCTCCCCCACCCCCTTCCTTTCTTAATGGTGGCGGCAGCTCGGCCATGCCGCTGGCGTTCCTTCCCATCTGTGCCTATCCGTGCCCAGCGCCAGGAAACCTGGATCTCCTTAAACCACCCCTAAACTGCCTCAGTTACAACTCTGAGACCATCCTCTGCCTCAACAATGAATGTCACAAAAACTGCTGCACCATCTCCCCCAAGGACACCCATGGACCTTTCACCTGCAGGAACTGCAACTTCAACAACCCGAAGGTACTGTCTGCACACAAAGATACCAACCACCTCAACAACCCCATCAACTGCCTGCTCCTGAACATCCGCTCCCTCCACAAACAGGCCACCGAACTCTGGGACCTGATCGACATCACCCGCCTGGACATTGCCTTCCTTACCAGGACCTGGACCAACCCCACATTGGGTCCAGACATCACCATTGCCATTACCGACAGTTACAGAATCCTAAGGAGGGACTGGCCCTCCTGCCCCGGCGGAGGACTCACCATCGTACACAAGTCTTTACTACTTGTCAAGGCTGTCCCAGAAGAACACTGCAACACCATGGAACACCTTCACTTCCTAGTCCACTCCTCCATCCACAGCACCCTGGTGTACAGGCCACCCGGGCCGCCCAGCTTTCATAGACGACATCGTAGTCATCGCTACCCCCCAGGCCCTGGCGTCAGTCGACTACCTCCTCCTCAGTGACCTGAATTTCCCCCTCAAGGACCGCACCGACCCAAACACCTCAGCTCTACTCAACAACCTCGCCACCCTCGGCCTCAGACAGCTAGTCTCCACACCCACACACATCGCTGGACAAACACTGGACCCCATCTTCACCTCAAGCAACCAGATCACCATTGATACCATCTCCACCCCAGACTGGACCAACCCCCGCTGCATACACTTCACAATCACCACACCCAACAGCCGTACCCACACCTCCAGGACCCCCCACAGGAAATGGATGAAACCACCAACGAGCAACACACCTCATCGCTCACCAAATCCCTCCCTCCCCTCTCTGATGATGCCAACACAGCAGCATGAAATCTTAACGCATGGATCACTGAATGCGCCAACACTCTAGCCCCTCACCAGCTGACATCATCCAAACGCATACCTAAGAAAGTCAGCTGCTTCACCACGAACTCCAAGAATCAAATCATGCCTGCAGACGTTTAGAGAAAAAATGGAGGAAAAGCTAATCCAGTGAAGACCTTGCCTCATTTAGAGCCACAACCGCCGCCCACCGATGAAAAATCAAGAACGGTCTCCGGGAGTGCATCAACTCCTCCGCTCTAAGGAACTCTTCTCAGTCATCAACGAGTTCACGAATTCCACCTCTGAAGCTACCAGCGTCCCCCCATCACAGGACCTCTGTGAAAAACTTGCCTTTTTTTTCCACCACAAGATCCAGGACATTTATGACAGCTTCCTCCGGAAAAATCCTGGCACTGAAACCTGTGACGGAGCCACCCACTCCCCCAGAAACCACCCAGACCATCCACAGCTGGTCCTCGCTCACCACAGAAGAAACAGTCAACATTTTGAACAGCACCCACTCCGGAGCCCCCTTGGACCGCTGCCCGCACCACAGATACATCAGAGCCAGTGCATCCATTGCCACCGAGCTCTGTAACATAATCAACTGCTCATCAGCATGGGCACTTTCCCCGAGGACTGGAAAGATCAATCAATCAATCAATCATTGAATTTATAAAGCGCTCTACGTACCAGTGAGGGTTTCAAGGCGTTGGGGGGGGAAAGGGGGAGCTGCTGTTACTGATCGAAGAGCCAGGACTTGAGGAGTCTTCTGAAGGTGAGTAGGTCTTGGGTCTGTCGCAGGTTGGTAGGGAGGGTGTTCCAGGTCTTGGCAGTGAGGTATGAGAAGGATCTGCCACCGGTGGTCTTTCGTTGGATGCGGGGAACGACGGCGAGGGCGAGGTTTGCGGAGCGGTGCTGACGGGTGGGGGTGTAGAAGCTGAGTCTGTTGTTCAGGTAGGCTGGTCCGGTGTCGTGGAGTGCTTTGTGAGCGTGGGTAAGAAGCTTGAAAGTGATCCTCTTGTCCATGGGAAGCCAGTGAAGGTTTCTCAGGTGGTGGGAGATGTGGCTGCGGCGGGGTATGTCGAGGATCAGCCAGACGGAGGCGTTTTGGATGCGTTGGAGGCGTTGTAGGTCTTTTGCTGCGATGCCTGTGTAGAGTGCGTTGCCGTAGTTTAGCCTGCTGCTGACAAGGGGCTGTGTCACCGTTCTTCTTGTTTCTGTCGGGATCCACTTGTAGATCCTACGGAGCATGCGGAGTGTGTTGTAGCAGGAGGAGGAAACTGCATTGACCTGTTTAGACATGGTGAGGGAGGAGTCGAGGACGAAGCCCAGGTTGCGTGCGTGGTTGGTCGGTGTCGGTGGGGTTCCTAGTGAGGTAGGCCACCAGGAGTTGTCCCAGGCGGAGGGGGTGGGTCCGAGGATGAGGAGCTCCGTCTTGTCCGAATTCAGTTTCAGACGGCTGCTTCTCATCTATTCGCCGATGGATTTCAGTCCCTCGTGTAGGTTGATTTTGGTGGTGTGCGGGTCCTTGGTGAGGGAGAGGGTGAGCTGGGTGTCGTCGGCGTAGGTGAGAATGTTGAGGTTGTGTTGTCGGGCCACTTGTGCGAGGGGGGCCATGTAGATGTTGAACAGCGTCGGGCTGAGGGATGAGCCTTGGGGGACGCCGCAGATGATGTCGTTGGCTTCGGAGAGGAAGGGGGGAGGCGGACTCTCTGGGTTCTGTCGGAGAGAAATGAGATGATCCAGTCGAGGGCTTTTCCTTGAATTCCGGTTTCGTGGAGGCGTGTTTTCAGGGTGCGGTGGCAGACTGTGTCGAAGGCGGCAGATAGGTCCAGGAGGATGAGGGCTGATGTTTTGCCGTTGTCCATTTGGCGCCTGATGTCGTCTGTGGCGGCAAGAAGGGCGGTCTCAGTGCTGTGGTTTCGTCTGAAGCCGGACTGGGAGGGGTCCAGGATGTCGTTGTCTTCGAGGTGGCTGGTTAGTTGTGTGTTGACAATTTTTTCATTGACCTTAGCTGGGAAAGGGAGTAGGGAGATCGGTCGGAAATTCTTGAGGTCGTTGGGGTCTGCTTTGGGCTTCTTGAGGAGGGCGCGGATTTTGGTGTGCTTCCAACTTTCCGGGAATGTCGCTGTTTCGAAGGAGATGTTGATGATCTTCTGTAGTTGGCGGGCGATGGTAGAGTCGGCTTTGTTGTATACGTGGTGGGGGCAAGGGTCTAACAGAGATCCTGAGTGGATGGAGTTCATGATCTTGCGTATCTCTGTGTCGTTGATGTTGGTCCAGGAGGTCAGGCGGTTTGCACAGGTGGAGTTATCGGGGTGGGGTCTGGCGTGGGTGTGGCGTTGAAGCTGTCGTGGATGTCGGTGATCTTCCTGTGGAAAAAGGTGGACAGCGCGTTGCAGAGTTCTTGGGATGGTGGGATGTCGTTGACGTTGGCGCTGGGGTTGGAGAGTTCTTTCACGATGCTGAAGAGCTCTTTGCTGTCGTATGCGTTGTTGTCCAGGCGGTCTTTGAAGTGGGATTGTTTGGCTTGTCTGATGAGTTGGTGATGCCTGCGGGTGGCATCCTTGTGGGCTGTGAGGCTGTCAGGTGTGCGTTCGAGGAACCATTCCTTTTTTAGTTACCGGCAGTTGCACTTGGAGTTTAGGAGCTCGTCGTGAACCAGGTGGCTTTTCTTCTGGCTTGGTTGTCGGTGGGTTTCTTGAGTGGAGCAAGGTTGTTGGCGCAATCGTTGATCCACAGTGTGAGGTTGTGGGCGGCGGTGTCTGGGTCCTGTGGTCGGAGGGTGGGTTCTGGTCGAGGGTGTTGGTAAACTGGTCTTCGGTAACTTTGCTCCAGCATCGGCGGGGTGGTTGTTGGGTGCGGTGGTGCTCGGTATGTTTCTTGTAAGTGAAGTGGATAAAGTGGTGGTCGGTCCAGTGGAGTTCGGTGGTATGGTTGGAGGTGACGTGGGCGCTTGAGGAGAAGATGGGATCAAGCGTGTGGCCGGCGATGTGGGTGGGGGTGTTGACGAGTTGTATGAGGCCGTGGTTGGTGAGGTTGCGATCAGAGTTGTGGAGTTGGTGTCGTTGTTGTTCTCCAGGTGGAAATTTAGGTCCCCGAGGAGGATGTAATCTGTTGAGGTGAGTGCGTGGGTGCTGGTGAGGTCGGTGATGGATTCGCTGAATGGTGCTCGTGGTCCGGGAGGTCTGTAGATGAGTGTTCCTCTGAGAGTGGTGTTGGGGTCGGTGTGGATACGGAAGTGCAGGTGTTCAGCGGTTTTGAGGGTGTTGTCCGTGTGGGTGTGGACTTTGAGGGTGGATTTGTGGGCGATGGCTATTCCTCCTCTGATTCCGTTGGTGCGATCCCTTCGGATGATCTTGTAGCCGTCCGGGATGGCTATTGCGATGTCGGGCACCGAGGAGTCATTCCACCAGGTTTTGGTCAGAAAAGCTACGTCTGGGGCGGTGGAGTCCAGCACGTCCCAGAGCTCGATGGCGTGCTTGCGTGCGGAGTGGGTGTTGAGGAGTATGCAGTGGAGGTGGTTTGTTCCGGTCTTTGTAGGTTTCCTTGTTCTGTCGCAGGTGAATTTGCAGGTGCGGCAGGAGAAGGGTCCGTTGGTGTTCCTCGGTGAGGATTGGAAGCATGCTGTGATGTGGCCGGGATTGAGGGCGTTGAGCTGGTCGGCCGTGTAGCGGCGTCTGGAGGTGCGTGGGTCATGCGGACTGGGGGGTGGCGCTGGCCGTGGTCCAGGCGCGGACGGGCGCAGAAGGGCTTGCCTCTGGCGCGCTTCCGGCTCAGCGACTGCCATTAAGAAGGGAGGGGTGAGGGAGGAGCAGCTGGGAGGCGGGAGGGAGCGGCGAATGGGGGCACGAGGGGTTGCGGGCCGCAGGGAGGCAGCGGCGGGGAAGCGGCTCAGAGAGAGCCGGCAAGGGGATCGCACAAGGGGCAAAAGCAGGCAGAAAAAACAGGAAAAAGACACAAAAGATAAACGGATGAATAAACGGCACAATAAATCAAGGCACAGAAAAACAAGTCACAATAATGAAACAGCACAATGCACAAGACTACCGACGCTTACCAAGCCCACTAGACACCAGGGATGAGGCATAGGCGGATGCCTGCGGGTGGAGGAGGGCCTCGAGCACGCGAACAGCCACGTGGGCGGGGGTCAAGGACGCAGGCACAGCTAGGTGGTGCTGCGGACGTGGGGGAGCGATCTCCTGACCAAAGGCAGGTCAGAGGTCACATGGCAAAATAAGCCCTTTCCTGAAGAAACCTTTGGCCGACCCATCAGAACTAAAATATTTCCGGTGCATCTCGCTGCTACCCTATCCCACCAAAGTACTAGAGAAAGCAATCAACACACAACTACGGAATTTAATCGAGGCCAACAACTCCCTGGACACCTCCAAGCCCGGCTTCTGCAGCAATCACAGAACTGAGACAGCACTCCTGGCAGTCACCGAACACATCCAATTACTCCTAGACCGCAGCCACACCGCAGCACTCATACTCCTCGACCTCTCAGCAGCATTCGGCACGGTCTCCCACAGTACTCTGCGCACCAGGCTCCACGACCTAGGAATCCATGGAAGAGCCGTGGAAAAGATCCACTCCTTCCTCTCCGGGAGGACACAGAGGGTCCTGCCCTACACTTCCAGACCCACAGGAGTCAACTGCGGAGTCGCCCATGGATCCCCACTGAGTTCTACACTGTTCAACGTATTCATGGCCACTCTTGCTGCCACCATCAGAAGCCACTGTATGAACATCGTGTCATATGTCGATGACACACAACTCATCATTTCCCTTACCGAAGACCCGGACACGGCCAAAAGGAACTTTCACTCAAGAATGGAAGCCGTCGCCACCTTGTTGAGAGAAAGCTGCCTCATGCTCAACTCCGACAAGACGGAGCTCATCATCTTCGAAAACACCACATCAGCTTGGGATGACTCCTGGTGGCCAACATTCCTCTGCACCGACCGAGCATGCCCGCAACTTAGGAATTATCCTCGACTCCTCCCTATCCATGACCCCCCAGGTAAACTCTGTTGCCTTCTCCTGCTGGCACAGACTCTGCAAACTTTGGAAGATCTTCAGATGGATTCCAGCAGACTGTTGCAGGAGAGTCACCCACGCCTTAGTCTCTAGTAAGCACGACTACGGCAACGCCCTCTACGCCAGCACCTCAACTAGGAACATCAAACAACTTCAACTCATCCAGAACGCTGCCACCAGATTCATTCTGGACCTCCCTTGCCGAGAACACATCTCCCAGCACCTGAGGACCCTCCAATAGCTAGCTGTCGAGAAGTGAATCACCTTCAAGCTTCTCACTCACATGTACAATCCCATACACAACACAGGACCAGCCTACCTGAACCCTCCGCGTCTCCTTCCACACCCCCACCAGATTCCTCCGCTCCGCCCAGATGGCCCTGGATACCGCCCCTTGCATCTGAAAAACTACAGCTGGAGGATGATCTTTCACCTATGCTGCACCAAGGAGCTGGAGCAACCTCCCCCTGCACCTCAGACAAAGCCTGTTGCTCACCATCTTCAGGAAGAACCTCTTCGGATGAGGCCCCTCCCCTCCCTCTGAGCACCTTGAGACCCTCACAGGTAAGTAGTCGCGCTTTACAAATATTGATTGATTGATTGGTTGACACAAGACTGACAAAAGTCCTTCACTTTCTGGAGCATCTCAGACCAGTAAAGTAAGTAACTCACCTGTTCCAAGTTTTGTTTTGGCCAAGATGCCCACTTAGGGGGATGTCGTGGGTTAGAAAGAGAAAAACTCTCTGTGCTGTTGGGGCACTACCACCCTCCTGGTTGCACCAGGCTTGAGGTCTCTGGCCTCAGTGTACAGGAGTCCCTTCTCCCAATAGACCTTGCGGTACCACTGATACTACCTTTTTCTTCTTGTGCAGCTTGCTTTCAAGAGTGAGATTTTTTTTTGTCCGTGACACAGATTCTCCCTAGAGGGTTCCCCTAGTCCCAAGAGCTCTGGGTGGTAAGGCCCAAGCTCTGCAGGCTCAGTCTCCTCTGGGGCTAACAGGTCCTCTTCCTGGGAAGAGGGGTTCTGACTTGGAATCTGTATAGAAGCTGGTCCCTTAGTCTTCTTGCCTTTTCTTTTGGAGGGTTGGTCCATTCTTCAAGGATCCAACACCTCTTGTTTACTCTAGAGTTTGCTCTGTGCCCTGGGTTTCCCATTCTGAGATCCCAAGCATGGCTGCATGGGTTCCCAGCTCTGCTTCAGCCCAGGGAAAATTCTCCAAATCGTTGCCAAGCAGACAGTGTACAGGCATAGATGGGGGCATAGCCACTTCTTTCTGTCCAACTACTACCCCCTCAGGCAAAAGATACCATTGCCATGGAAAGGATCTTTGTGACACTGTCAGCATTGCTGACAGGATAAGTTTTCCCTCTCAGGTACTGATCTGAGTGGACCAGGTACGGGGTCACCCTGGTTACACTAGCCCCTGTGCCTCTCAAGTCTTCTACCTTAGTCACATTAATCAAAGGGTGCTGCCTGTATTTTTGTATGTTAGTAGGCCAGGCAGCACCGCAAAAGTCTACCCCTTCTTCTGTGATTGATGTTGCCTCTTTGGGTTCACTGACATAGTCAGGCTACAACTGTGATCCCATCTAGAGAAATGCAACTGCAGTTACTGCAGGTGGACTAGAGGCAGTCTTTTTTGGTTTACAGCTAGGGGCTCCAATGTTTTGCAATTATAGCACCACGCCATGTTGGGATCAAGTGTCTACCTTTATACCCACCCTTAAACGCTGAGAAGTCTCGGAGCCTACCCTTCTATGCAGATTTTTGGGGGCCTGATGAAGACTCTTTGTTTAAATTTTGGTTCCCATCTTTCCCTTGGGGATCTTTCTAGCCTCTTTCTTTTGCTCTTCCCCACCAGTGGTTGTTTTGGTCAACCTTGTTTTCACTCTATGGTTTGCCCTCTTTCCCTACTCTGGAGGAGAAAGTTGATCTAAGTCTACCAGAAACTGATGTAGTTTCTCATTGTAATAATTACCTAAAAGATGCTTTTTCACAACGAAATTGTGAAACCCATCAAAATATTGTACCTTATTACCTTCTAAACACCTGCTCAGTATTTTTAGTGAAAAATCCACAATTCTACCCAGGACTGACTCTGGTGGTTTTTAAGTCTCCCTGAATTTTATTCTGTATTCTTTGGTGGTAAGTCCAAAGCCCTCAATCAGGGCAGCCTTCATGAGTTCATAAAACTTAACATTTGCTGCATTCAATGTCAGGAGTCTTTCCCTGCATTTACCTTGAAACCGTTCCCACAAAAGAGAGCCCCAAAGTTTCTTATCTACTTCCCTGGCTATGCAGGCTCTCTCATAGGCAAAAAACTGCTTGATGATGTCATCATCTTCTATGCAAGGGGGGGCAACTCCTTTGGGGAGTTTCAGGTTAAAATATTTCTCTTTCTCCCTATTTACGTTTATGCTGCACCAGACATGGATCCTAGGCCCAACTCTCTTCTTTTTATCTATATTTTCAAAGGTTGAGCTTCTGAAGGCAGCCTTTTGGTGAACCTAACCAGAGCCACATCCACTTCTGAGGGGGCTCCTACTTCTGCGATAGAGGATCCTACCTCCTCCTCAACTTTTTCTGAGTTTCTTGTTGTTCTGTTTCTGAGGTTTCACACTCACCCACTGAGTGTGTAGTCTGATGTTCTGCCACAAGTCTCCTAAGAGGTTCTGTGGTAGCATGAGCAACATTGTGAATTTGGTATCCTTTGCAGAGAGCCCTTAGTCTGGGGTATTTCATTTCCATACAAAGGGTCAGGTCAAGCTCCTGAGTCTGGTTCTCTGCATCAGACATTTTTCTCACTAAAGTTGGGACTTTTTTAACTTTTGGAAAAACTTTTGCAAATTTTGAAAAACTTTTTCTAAGGCCTAACTATAGTAAAGATTGTAATTCTAATCACTATTTCAGGATCCTAACCAGGGCCCTTGAAATTAATTTTAGAATTTTTAGAAATAGTCGAATTGCAAAATATAACTAGGCTAAAGACAATTTTTAGAGTTATTCATGTGAACCCTCATGTTGGCGTGGTGGTCCGACCGCAAACAGCCTGGCGGAGAAGACTGCCAAATTGTGAGTTTGAGTTTGGTGCACACAGAAGACGGCCAAAGCACCACCAGCGCCACCAGTGCGGTGAGCCCGACACAGACGATTGGAGCTACCATCAGTCCGGCGGAGACCATGTATCTGCTGGACTCATTACGAAGTTGTACACCACCAGCATTTCCACCGTAGTCGGACCACCACGGAACAGAAGGCAAAAATGAACAGTATAATAGGAGTCACTCACCTCCAGGAAGCCATACCCATCTGGAGCTGCCATAGAACCACAACTATAAGTCATCCCACTTCTCCTGCTCTCTGAAAGATAATGAAATCACCACCAACCGTGAGTACCCACACTCAACTATTACGTATGTAAAATGAATAAAGTTGAACTGAAACATAACATACCAGAGGGAGGGGTGTGTGAGGGGTATACTCACATGTAACAGTAAAATGACACACACACTTAAACACAGCAGCAACTACACCCACACACACAGCATGCACACTGCAGCCAGCACACACACACCACACTTCAAGAACACACATTTACGCATGGCAACACAGTACAGGCCCAGCCACACAAATACACATACAACATAAAAATTCATAACAACAAAACCACAACCAAACAACAATAAACACATGTCAAACAATCACTACCAACACTGGCTAGGATCTACACACACTAACAACACAATGTACAACCATCTGTGATGGAGCACACACAATTACACCATCGCACAACCTAGCAATCGACACACACATCGCACACACACACAGTGCACCAAACCTAACATGCCATGCACAATACACATACTCAAACTGTCTAAACACACAAAGCCACACAGCACTACAACAAACACATATCAATACTAACACAACACACTACCATGACAATTACATTTCAGCTACATACACATACACATCACACAAAACACACCCTATCCATGGGGGATGAAAGCGATGCACACAACCTCACAGGCTGCTCAGACAATACCGGAAACATCAAGCAGCACACACACACATATACTGACACACAACCAATGCCACCCAGGAACTCAAACCTAGGAAACAAAATGCAACACAAAAATGTAACAAAAAAAAACAATAACTGAGTGGTTACATTTATGCAAATAATAACTATGAAAATAGGTCTGTGCAAGGCCACAGGCCAGTCCATTGTCCATGACAAACCGCACCAAAGGCAAAAAATGGTGCCCCTACTTGACTCCTGACTGCCAGTAACCTCCACATGTAGAGGCATCAAGGGGGCAGGTAGATACCTCAGGGTTTCTTGGGGGATGGTATGGGAGGGGGGTTTGGTTTTAGGCTTGGGAGGGGGTTAGGATTAGGCTTAGGAGGTGGTTAAGCTTTGGATTGGGAGGGCGTTGGACCTTTTTGGGAGGGGTGGACTTCTTTTAGATGGGTGAGGGCTTGGGTGGCGGCAGTGGGGATAGGAGTGACCTTGGAGATAGAAGGGATGGCCTTGGGGAAGGAAACAGACCTTTTAGGGGTATCACGTGGGAGTAGGAGTAGGGAACAGGTCAAACCCAGAAAGGAAAGTTTTCTTGGATACACGGGGACAGTCATTTGAAGGAGGGTTGAGTGTGGAGGGTGAGGGAGTGTCAAGAATAAGACACTACGCAATCTCAGTCCCGCTCCATCCAGGGTTTTACCCATCACTGCGCGTGTTTGCAGCACCCTATTTGTTCCATCCTGTGCTAAATCACACTCCCCACCATTCCCATGTGGAAAAGCTCATCTATCTGCGAGGTTTGGGCGTTGGTGGTTGCACTGCAACCATCGTTCTGATGCCTGTCTTAGGAGTGGTGCTTTGTGGCAAGACAGGACCACAAGTCCCAGCATGCCTTGGAGGCAGCCATCTTGGGGTGTGGTCGGGCTATAAAAGCCAGCCACACCCAGGCAAAGATGCTCACTATTCTGGGGATCTAGATCGAGTGACGGAGAGAGAGCGCAAGAGTCCTACTGCGGATTCGTTTAAAGGTAAAAGAGTTGACAGAAAATAACGAGTAGGCCGTACTCGTAACGGTGAGTTAGTTTCCAGCGGGGTTTTTTCCCTTCTTTGATTGCTTTCTAAATACGCTTGCATTTTAGATACTTTGTTTCACATTCCCGAATTCAACAACGGTTCGGGGAATACAATCGGAATACTGAGAGTCTGTTTGACAGTAACTTGTGAGTTTCTTTACGTTTCATTTTAGCGCAGGTTGTTATAAAATCGATCTTTGTTTTCTGTGCATATAAACTCGAACGAATTATTAAAGTATTGCTGGCAATGTCTCCCATAAGAGAATAGTGGTGGAAAACTTGAGTTCAATAGGACACTTTGATTCACTGTGTTTCATGTTTTATGAAGAAATTGTATTTCTTGTTTACGTTTGCAGTGAGACGTTTATTGGCGAGAGTTATTCTCAAATAATCTTTGTTATAAGAAGCCTACTGCATCCTGTCTAATGATAACTTCTGGTAAATCTTAGTGGCTTCCATTTTTGTTGCTTCTAGCAACTGATTGTTGGACTAAATCTTATTTAGACTTTCCTTTTGTACCCAGTGATTACTATTTTAGCGACAACACAAGATGTTACATTTTTTAAAGAGTGGCAATTGTAATTACAGTTTTTATTGTGTTGCATTGTGTTGAAAACCTTTTGTTTTTCAGATTAACTTCCTGGCTGTTCTCTTCCTAATTCCCTTCCCCTCTTCGGGCACCTCCAAAACTCAGCGCTACAAAGGCATTCTGAGCTGGTGTTGCCGGGAGGTGGGCCTCTTGTTCAGCAACGCGTAGACTCTGAGGAATTGGACGCTCTGACAGGGAGTGGTTGTGTGATGTGTCAGTGTGAATGTTTTGGGGGTGTGTGTGTGGTGGGTGTGCTTGTGGGTGTCTGTTGGGTGGGTGAGTGTGGGTGTTTATTTGTCTTGGGCTGAGGGGGGTGGATGTGCTGGTGGATGCCATGGTGGGGGGGTGGCTGTCTATTGGGGTGGTGACTGCAGCTATGGTGGATGTGCTGCACGTAGGCGTATCAGTGGTTGTGGTGTCTGCTGATGTAGTGACTGCGGTGGATGTCTGAGGGTCTGCTGGGGTGCTGTCTGCAGGTAGGATAAGTGTGGTGGTTGGATTAGTGAATGTTGTTGTGGGATCTGCAGGTGTGCCAGATGTTGTGTTTGTGATGCTGGGGATGGTAGGGGTGTCAGGGCAGGTTGGGATGATTGCTGTGTCTGCAGGTGGATGTTATCTGTGTGCATGCTGGTGGTGTGTCTTGTGGTGCTTATGTTTATCTGTGCTAACCTTGGATGTTGAGGTGGATGCATGCCTGTCTGTTTGTGTGCTTTGGCTGAGTCAGGGAAGGGGGACTTGGAAAAGGAAGGTGGAAGCGGGATGGTAGACATGGGGTGACTGGCTGCCGTCAGTGTGGAGGCCAGAGCATGAGAAGATCTCTGTAGGCCAGCCAGTGCACTGTGAATGCCCTTCAGGAATGCATTGCTCTGTTGTGCTTGAGTTGCCAGTCCCTGGATGGCATTCACAATGGTCGACTGACCTACAGAGATCGACCTCAGGAGGTCAATAGCCTCCTCACTGAGGGCAGCAGGGCTAACATGAACTGGGGCAGAGGTGCCTGCAGCAAAGGAGAATCCACCTTCTTGGGAGGGCGGGCACTGCCAACTGGGTGGGGAGCTACAGGGAGGGCAGTGATAGAATGGGGGTGGCAGACAGAGATGGTACTGGGCTGGTATCAGATGGGTCCACCACCACTAGGCAGTGGCCACTGGAGGAGGATTATGAAGAAGTGTAGTCGATCCGGTATCCCCCCATGGCACTCCCCTCACCCTCTAGGCTACTGGTTCCCTCGCTGTCAGTGGTGTCATGACTGGAGGTACCGTGGCCCGTAGCTTCCCCACATGGCTGTGCCCCATCTCCATCGCCTGCCAGTGCTGATGCTGAAAAACAGAAAGTAAGGTATGGTCATCACAGTAACAAGATAACACTTCCACAATGCAGTAAACATAAGTCTCATTATGTCCGGTTCACCAACATCCCCAGGTAATACCAGTTAAGGGCCAATATCATGTCACAACAAAACATGAAGCAGGTTCTTCAATATAAACATTGTCATACACCAGTTAAGCAAGCTAACTGACACCTACAATACCACAAACCCAGTTGACCCAACACACTGACCATACCATGACACAGTGACTTTGCCACATGATACAGGTTTCCTATCCCCAAAAACATAGTCATTCACCAAACACAAAACAGTTTATGAATATCAATTTACTTGCCACTATTCTAAAACACATACTCAACACATATAAATATTTTATTCTAATATAAAATACCAGGCTATGATAAATGTTGTAAAGCAAAGGCAAGCAAGCCTATTGTAGACAAGCGATAGCTTCTCTATTTCACATAGTTACAACCATACACCATGGACATATGGAAATGTGTATCAACTCAAATTCTTATTAATCACCATTTTCGGTTAAGGAGTCAGAACATATGGCACACACATATCCACCAATAGTGAGGTGTCAAGAATTGAAATGACAATGTGGACCAAGTCATCCAGCTCATTGATGTTCTGTAAATGCACTTTATCAGTAAAGTAAGGGCCAAGTAAGCACAGACCTATGTTCCACGCACAACCACAAGATGTCAAATAGACTGTACCTTACACATGGACAACTACACTGTGCAGAAAGATTACAATCAGACCTACCTAATCATGCAACTAAACTATCAATAGACCACTGACTGAGTGGAAACATCACTACGCACATCAGATATGGCAAGCCTTACATCTGTTTGTATAGGATTCTCAGAAGCAAAGCACATGTGTTGCCAACTTGACAGGTACACCTACCACAATGAAAGCTACAAGCCTCGAAACACAATACAACTCACATGTGTATGTGAACTTTCACACCTGAAACACAAAGGTGTCATTGACAACATTAGGTACCTAAACAGCCAGGACTCAATTGCCACATCCTTCATAGCAACAACAAGTAGACATAATGATTTCCAATGTTAAATCACCACTAACTCTTTCAATTATTACGTGATGTTGACACATATTTGTCAAAAATGTAATTGTGAATAGGCTATCAGTGCCTATGAATCATTCCTAATACAGTATGTCCTAGGACAAACCAGTGTGGCCACTTTCCCCTAACAGAACATTAGCTAGGTAGGGAAAATCCTAGCCTCTGATACCAATGTATGTGTGCCCTTTGAAATGTTGCAACACCTCAATGGTATCCAACATGCATGATGTCTACTTTGATGAGACTCCACATATGTCTATGTGCATCCCTCACTTACCAAGGGGGGTAACCTTGTAACAGGTGTGAAGGAGCTAACCTTGTATGTCAGGTCACATTTCAAGTGGACATCACAGCCTCACATGCTGCTGTCACTTATCAGAAAGCATTTGAAAACCTGAGTTGACTACAATATGTATGACTCTATTTTGCACATGGGCAGGAATCTTGAGACATTGCAGAGGACTGAAATCAAGTATCTACACAACTTACCACCATGATAATGGGAGGATCGACCTGTTGGTGGGTATGTACAATTGCCACTGTAGGAAATGCAGTATGATGGCACACATATGACACAGTCATATGTGCACTATAATATGCTATTGTAATGAGGGGACTACATAATTGAGTAACATGCCCACAAATACATAGGTATGGGCACACCTGAGTGCTATAGCTCGCTACGGTACATCTATGTGTAACCAGCTGAGATTCTGTGGTCTTCTGACCCAGAGTCTCAAGTCCTCCCACCACTTCAGACAGCTGGCACTCTGCCAGCTGTGGACCCCCAGGGTCTGCACTTTCTTGGTGATTCCATGCCAGATCCTCTTCTTCTGATGGTCTAGAAGATTGTCATGTCCACATGTTCCATACTAAAACTGGCAGGGTAACTAACTAATTAGTACAACTAGCAGAACACTGACTGTCTTGAACATCCCCTCCACTGATAGATGAGCATAGGCAGTCAGGCCTGATGTAAAGTTGACACAGGCAGACAACATGCATTTCCAGCACTAGTTTTCATGTTATTACACATGACTGGACAGCACACACATTTGCCAATATGGTATTTCAGGAGGAGTCTGGCATACCAACTCCACTAACCTTGTGCAACAGTCACAAGGCGGGTCAGGGAACATACATCAAACACTCTCCTTAGTTTCTCAGGACTCAAAATCTGTCACTAAACATAAGTACATGACCAGGAACTCATCCCATTCTACCCCAACTTTGGGACCCTACAGACTTTGAAGACAGATTCTGAAACATTGCCCATCAGCCTTTGTTTAGTAAATTAAAGTATAATTGAGCTACTTAAATATTTGTGCACATGGTGCACTTACCTGCTCCTCTGGTGCACCATAGAGCTCTCCATACATGGGTGAGACCTCCCTCACCAGCTTCTCCAGCTCCTCGGGTGAAAAGGCAGGGGCCCTATCACCTGCAGGATGTGGCATGATTGCTCCCAGAGGCAGTACACAGCAGCTCAAGTTGTGGAGCTCTTGCTGGCAGCAGTATCAGGAGTCAAGTGAGAGATGAAGTATTAAATGGCAGTCACATCCACCACGTAAGACACCATCACTGCCAGCGGTCATTGCCATTGGCCCAAGATCGCCAGAGGTAGCTATGTGTTCCAATGGCAATATCCACCACAGTTGTATCTGCCTATGACCATGATGACTTCCGCCTGCGGACGTGGGATATTTCCTGATGTCCAGTACAGTAAGTCAGGGAGCTGCCCTTTTAAGGACCCTAGATAGTCGGGAAAGTTGAAATTGAGATGCGTCACGGGGTCTGAAACATACCTATGCCATGTTTTTCAGTGCTGTCTATGAGGAACCATGTTACTGAAATCCGATTTGAATACATGTTGTGATATTCATGGGATGTGAGTTATGTATCATTGGTGGCATAATCTGCACCCTCATGGCAATTGGTTAGATGGTATGTGTGTCTATAATATATGAAACATGGTAAGAATGTCATTATCACTGAGACTTTCATTGACATGCGTATCCATTTCCAAGTCACAATTAAGGAAAGGGGATGACATTGCAGCAATTAGCCATTATTTCCTTAGCTATGTCCTGTGTAGCATTTTATTGCTATTTAATATGGCATGTCCAGACATAATGACTGACAGACATATCTTCTTCTTCCCCTTCATCTAGTTACCCTGGTATGAGAAGGGTCAGACAACCTCCAGTGTAACGTCCACTAGCAGACTTGCAGACCATGGAGGATCGACATGTCATCCAGATCTACCACCTGGATAGGCAGACAATCATGGATCTCTGTCATCAGCTGGAGCCAGATCTGATGCCTGTCATTCGTCATCCCAATAGCATTCCACCCATTGTACAAGTCATGTCAGTGCTGCACTTCCTAGCCACAGCCTCCTTTCAAAATACTGCGGCCCTAACTGCAGGGATGTCACAGCCTATGTTCATAGGTACATCTGATATCCACAGCGTGAGGATTTGGTAAATGTGAAGGCAGATTTTTATGCATTGGCACACATCCTTCATGTGTTGGAAGCCATTGACGGTACCCATGTAGCCTTTGTTCCCCCAAGTAGCAATGAACAGATGTATCGGAACAGGAAGAACTTCCACTCCATAAATGTCCAAGTAGTCTGTTTGGCGACCTCTACATTTCCCAAGTATATGCAAAGTACCCAGGTTTAGTTTATGATGCCTTCAACATGCAGAATAGCAATATCCCACAGATTATGACACAACAGTATGCAGAGAGGGCCTGGCTGGTTGGTAAGTTATATAGGTGATAAGTGTCAGTATATAATGTCTGCTGCCAAATGTAGCATGTCTAATATTTATGTTTGCACACATGTAACGGTTCCTTACAGGTGATTCTGGCGACCCAAACCGCCACTGGTTGTTGGCACCGGTGAGGTACCCAACCACGCCAGGGGAAGTTCACTTCAATGAGTCTCACCGAAAGAAAAGGTGTGTCATGGAGTGGACTTTCGGGCTCTTGAAGGCTAGATTTTGATGCGCTGATATGTCAGGTAGAGCCCTCCTCTACTCACCCGCCAAAGTGTGTTAAATCATTGTTGCCTGCTGCATGCTCCACAAACTCACCCTGAGACGTCAGGTTCCTTATATACTAGATGAGGTGGAGCCAGCAGTTCTAGTGAGTGAGAATGTACAATTGCCAAGTGAGGATGACAGTGATGAGGATGAAGGTGAAGACAACTGTGCAGATCTCATCAGTACTTCAACTGACTGTAGGTATGTGTTGTTCAACAAATTACCTGACTCAGTCGGTATTTGGGGGGGCTTAGAGATGTTTGTGAAGGTTCTTTGTATGACCATCAGACAGCACATTAGTTGCTTAGCAGTACATAGCTCAGGTGTGCATGCAAAATTGTGCATGGAGTTGTGACTATCGTGATGATCTCATTTGTTACTGTTTGTCACACAGCACACACCTTGTAACTATTGTATTTCTAACATGTATTAATGGGTCTTCATGACCACTACCTGCTTATACCTTTTGCATTACATTCGTACTTTGCAGATTTCTTCACAGGGTCATCCTCATGTGGTCAAATCTGAAGTGTGTCACAGGCAGGTGGTATATGCAGGTCTGACATGTGAGGTGAACATGGATTGATCCAGGTACTGTATGGCATCATATTGGTGGTGTCTGAGTTCCATGCCCAGACTGCCAAGACAGTGGGATGGTAATGTACTGTTCCACACAATAGACCTCTGTGCCATGTTGTCTTGGTCCAGTTGAGATATATGTGTGGTCCTGTGTCTCCGACACCTGTCATCCTGTGTAGTCCATCACCTCATACTTCTTACTGGTTGAATAATGATACTATTTTACTTTTATGTAGCTGTCATTGTGTTTCCTGATTTCAGGCCACTGTGCACATGTGTCAAGACTAACTTAGGTGAGTAGCATGCCTACAGATGCCCGACCATGGTAAGTGAAAGGTTCCATGACTGGGGACAGTTGTACTGACCTATGTCAGTAATATGGGGCATGTGCATTTGGGAGGTATGGTATGGGTATGTGACAAGGCCTTAGCTGATGAGGCATTGTGCCAATCTGTGTGCCTATTTGGATAGACAAAAACTGATATGTCTCTAACTTCAGTACTCTCTGGGGTGCCTGCTATTCACACCTATGCTGAAGCTTTACATTGTGAAGCTATACTGCACTGTGTGAAAATTGGCATTTTATCAACCTATTTGCTGGAAAGTGCAGTAAATGGGAAAAGGAGTGTGTCCATTTGTATAATTATACATAAATCAGACCCATATTCAACAGTACATGTGAGATGGGACTTAACTGATTTGGAACATATGTGAATGTGCTCTTGGCATAGTTTGCACACTCCCACTGATGCCAGGTCCTTTATTGTATGGGTTCTCTAGTGGTGACTCCGGTGCCTGTACTGGGGGGCACATGATGGCATTAACTGTCCTTGGGACACAGGATTGGGGGCAAATTGTTGCCTAGGATGTTGAAGCAACAGGGCCGGGAGGAGTAGTTGTGGGCAAGGTGAGGCTGACAGGTGTAGACTGACCAGGTATCCCAGATGGGCCAGAGTCGTCCTCATTGTCCTCACATCCAGGGGTGTTGTCTTTACTGAGGGCTTTATCTAGGGGGGACGTGGCTGTCTCAGGTGTCCTCCCCATGGTCACAATGTGTAGGTGACCAGTGAAAGAATTGGAGCAGACTGCTACAGATTGTATTGCAACATGTGTTATCAAGCTTAACAGGTAGATATGCTTTGAGCCATTTATAGAAAGGCTTTACTTGATCTGGTATGACAGAGACACCTGATTTTAAATCTGGGGTACATCTATATATCAGTTTAGCTTGGCAGTTGGAGGTCTGTTGATGGACTCATATCTTGCCTGCTGTGTAGCTTGATATTGTTCATGTTACCTCCCAGTTAGCAGTGGTTCAGTATTGAGCCACCAGACAGCTGCTGAATGTAATTGTACACTGACCTGTCCATCAGCTTAGGAGTGACCATTTTACCTGGCCATATATATCAGGTCACACCTAGTATAGCACATTTCAGATATGTGTGTTCCCCCCAGTTGAGTATCAGTCAATGAGTAATGGGAGGTAAATTGGCCATTTTAGCAGAGGACACAGCAGTAGCTGTGTGTTGGTGGTATTGTAGTGGCAAACATCCATAGCATTGCTGTCATTGCCCTAGCCTGTGAAACTGTGAATCATTCAGGTGGGTTGAGTCGATTGTGTAGTTAACACGCAAGGATATTTACATTATGGTACACTGTTCTGGTTTTCTTGACGGTAGAACAGTGCCTGCTGGGAGTTGTAGTGCTTTCAGTCCCTGTACTACCCACGCCATACACAGACACTGTGCCCCCAGGTGAGTTTAATTGACATGTGAGTTGCCAGAGAGGTGTATTTGGACAGTTGGACACAGGGGAGATGTGTTGGCTGTTAAGATGTCAAAAGGTGATCAGTGAGCATGCAAGACAAAACTTTAGGGTGACATCACCAGTGTTGTGACTTACCCAACTCCCCTGTCCCCAGGTATTCCTGTCAAGCCCTCAGGATGCAGGATGCCCAAGACCTTCTCCTTCCAAGGGGTGAACATTGGGGAAGGAGGTGGGGGCCCACTGCCAGCCTTGCAGACTGCCAGCTGGTTCCTGACGGCCATGGAACATACCTTCCTCCAGAGGTCGTTACACCTCTTCCTGATGTCCTCCCTTGTGCGTGCATAGCTGCCTACAGAATTCACCATGTCGGCAATGTTTTGCACATCTCCATTTTCCTGGCAATTTAGGTTTGTTGGACTTGGGCTCCAAATAGGTGTGGCTCTACTCTGAAGATTTCATCCACCATGACCCTCAACTCATCGTCTAGGAAGCTGGAATGTTTTTGTGGGGACATGGAAGTTGTGGACGACACAAAAAAGGTATATAAATGAGTAATGAGGTGTGGGTGCTGTGTTGTGAGTGGGTGATGTGTTGTTTGTGATGTGTTAAAGATTGGTGTGATAAGTATAATGTGTAGGTGTGGGATGGATGGTATTTGGAGTGGGAAGAGGTTCCTATTCTATGGTTCCTAAATTCGGTATGTGGCCTCTGTAAATAGCTGTTTATGGTGTTTTTGATGCAAACGACTGTGGGATGTGAAGGGAGTGTATTTTATAGTGCAATTTGTAGGTGTGTCCTGTGTGTGGATGTCTCTCAGGTGTGGGGAGTTCAAGCAACCTAATGTGGTATAATGTATTACTGTGTAGACCGTCAATCGCTGTGGTTTGCTCCACCATTGGTTATCTGCCATGGAAGTACCACTATCATGATTTGTGGGTCGTAATTGGTTCAGAGGAGTTTTGACGGGCTGGCGGAGCTGGTGGTGTAATCGCCTCTTTTCCGCCCTCCAGATTGTTGGTGGTGTAGGACCACCTAATGCTCTGTTTTTGTGGTAGTGTGGGCGAGCAGTTAGCCTTATCTTGGAGATGTGCTAAGCATTTGCTGTACTCACAATATCAATAAATGTGGACACACATTTGGAAGAATAACTCGAGACTGATATACAAAAATACTTCATATTTTGATAACATTTTTAAGACCAAGAGCATCAATATATGGTAAGTACTTTTTTAGTTATGATTTTTCAAAGTTTAGAAAATGTTCTGTTTTTGTCCATAATTATGCACCGATGGAATCAATGGGAAAAAATTTAAAAATGCATATAAAATCAGGCAATGCTCTCACAAGTGTCACTTTCTATTTTTAGGTTGCGGACATCAAGTTTGCCTGTGGGCCAGCCGGAGAAGTTTGGGCAGTTCCCGGTTCAAGCAGGAGCAGCACCTGAAAGTATTGGAGCTGGGGCACAATGGAAAAAGGGACCACTTGGAAACACACTGTACAGATTGACTTAAAGGTAAGCCCAGTGGGTCCCCTTGGAGGGTGTAGGTCGCAAGGGGTTAGGGACCTCTGAAGCACAGCTGGTTTGTTGATGCAGGGCCCAGGGAGGCCCGGTACAGTGCATATAGGTCAGCCAGGAGTTATGTATCTTAGGGTCCTTGGAGTCAGGAGCAGGTCACTTGGAGGGTTGATTGCAGGTTAGCAGGGCCACTCTGGGGTGTAATTCTTGGCTGTCCTTAAATCTCTTGACTGACGCTTGTGTCTGGGCTTTTTGGAGTCTGGAGTGAACTCTGCTTCTGGCTGTCTGAAATTGAGTGTCCAGTACTCCAGGTATTGGTACATCTCAGGTCCTGAAAGTCCTAGTGTCACCAAACATGGCACACTGGTAGGTTTTGTCTGTTGTGTTGATTTTAGTCCAGCTGCTGGGTCCGGTTTGTTGGTCTGCCGCCAGTCAGTGAATTGGACTTCTCTGGTTCCTTGCCTACAGGGTGCAGGAGAGTGATACCTTCACTCTGAGTAAGGTATTGGTGATTTTCAGAAGGCCTGGAGGTCTTCTGGGTGTTTGTAGAGTCCTTCGGGTTTCCAGGTCACTCCTCAGCTGCAATTGACGAGTCCTTAGAGCAGGAGGCAGGGTTTGGTGCCTTTTATTTGATGCAACAGGACTTCTGCTCTCTTGCTTCATGTCTTCATTGTTTTGGTCTTCGTGTGTCCATTGAATATAATCTGTTGGTCTGGGGATGCCCACTTAATACTGCAATTAGGGGATGTTAGGGGAAGTGCCTGGTAGTGGTCAATGGGCCACTTACCTTAGGGTGGCTACTCCTACTAAGTGACCACTGCCTATGAGAATGGGTCACATCCCTAACCCTGATTGGCTATTTTCCTGCCAACAAAGATGGAGGAAAATTAAATGGAGTGATCACCTCACCGGCCACACCTGAGTGGTGGTGCAGTTTGGGGTTGGCCTTTCCTCCTAGTCTTGATAGTTTTCCTGGCGGTTTTCCTGCCTAAAGTGGGTGAAGAACTATTGGGGGTCATCTGCTGCTAGCAGCAGAGGCAGAGGTCAGATATAAAGGTGGTAAAGCATTTGAATCTGATTGCTGGTGCGGAGTGCCGGCCTGGGAGAGGAGGTGTAACACCTCTATCCAGGAAAGGCTTTGTGTTCTGGCTCCTGAGAGTAAAAGGCTCTCACCCCTGAAGTCCAGAATCATATGTGGTGGAGGCAGGCTGGTTGGGGCTAGTCAGCCACCATGCCAGGGCTGTAGGATTCACAAAAGGATGCTGGGCGGGGTTTTGAAACTTTACAAACACTCACCCCAGTCACAGATCTGGGTTTAATCCATCGTTATTTTTCTCACCATGCCACCCCAGTTTGGATCCAGCCATATGCAAATCAGTCTTGACCTTGTTCCCCAGGGGAACAGTCTAGCCCAAACCGCCAGGCCAGATCTGTCCTGGACCGGAAACAAGCATGCTGGGACCAGTTTCAGGGTATCACCCTTCATTAGTCAGGCTAGCTTGAATTCAGTGGCACAGTGAGCAAGAGGCCCACATCTGGGCATACCCCTCCCACTTAGGGTAACTTTAGCAACACAAAAGGATGATGGATGGACTGTTGAAACTTTTCAAACACTCACCCCCAGTCACAGATCTGGGTTTATTCCATTGTTCTTTTGCTCACCATGCTACCCTAGTTTGGACCCAGCCATATGCAAATCAGTCTTAACCCTGTTTCCCATTGGAGAAATCCCACCCGAACTGCCAGACCAGGTCCTCCCTGGACCAGCACCGGTTTCAGGGTATCACCCTTCATCAGTCCAAACTGGAATGGCATGGCAAGCAAAAAAACTGATGAATTAAACCCTGATCTCTGACTGGGGGCAAATGTTTGATTTGTTCTGCATTCCATCCATCATCTGTTGTTTTTTAATTTGTAGCCCCAAGTGGGAAGAGTATGCCCAGACATGGGTCCCACGCCTGCTTTGCCACCAGATTCAAGCTAAACTGGCTGATGAAAGGTGATACTGTGAAACCGGTCCCAGGATGGTTGTTTCTGGTCCAGGGAGGACATGGTCTGGCAGTTCAGGCTGGACTGTTCCCATGTGGAACAGGGTCAAGACCGATTTTCACATGGCTGGGTCCAAACTGGAATGGCATGGCAAGCAAAAATACTGATGGATTAAACAAGATCTCTTACTGGGGATGAATGTTTGATTTGTTCTGCATTCCGTCCATCATCTGTTGTTTTTGCAGGCTGTTAGATTCTGCAGAGGACACTTCTAAGGTGCCTTCCGGGAACATTTTATAATAAGTCCCTTTTGGACCTGACCCTTTTACAGGGTCATTCCCCAGACTTTTAGATTTTGCCTCCTTATTTTTCTGACTTTTGTTGGCTGACGTTTTGACTCTGAGCACTTTTTCACTGCTACCCAGTGCTAAAATGCATGTGCTCTCCCTTACAAAATTGGTAGGATTGGCTTATACCTAATTGGCATATTTAATTTACCTATAAGTCCCTTGTAAAGTGATATTCCTATACCCAGGGCCTGTAAATTAAATGCTACTAGTGGGCCTGCAGCGCTGCTTGTGCCACCCACTGAAGTAGCCTGTCAAACCTATCTCAGGCCTGCTAGCAGGGCCAGTGTGCACAGTTTTCTGCCACAGGGACCTGGCATCTAAAATTTACCTGCCTGGCCCAGAACTCCCCTTTTACTACAAGTAAGTTGCCCCTAAGGTACGCCCTAGCTAGCTCTTTGGGCAGGGTGCCATGTATGTAGAAGGCAGGACATGTGCCATGTTGCATGGCCTGTCCTGGTAGTGACAAAAAGCTTAACTTGGTGTCGCACTGCTGTGAGTGCTGCCCTCTCATAGGATTGCATTGGAAATGCCCTGCCTTATGTGTAAGGGGTATTGTTTGATTTATGAGGGTTAGCGTAGGCATGTTTGGTATGGTTGTGATAGTGATGAGAAATACTGCTTACTGAGGTAGGTGTATTTTTTATTACTATCACAGAAATGCCACTTCTAGAAAGTGCACATTTATCTGTGCTTATGACTTTGGTGTTTTGCAACTTGCCTCCAATCCATGTCTGGGTAGACTGACAGTTGGGGCTTTGTGCATACTTTTCAGACAGCCTGAACACAGGGAGGGTGGAGGTGTCACAGATGTGCATCTACATATTGTAAAGCCTTCCTGGGCTGAGAGAAGGGAGAGGCAGGGCAGACCTGCATTTGTAAAGGCTGTGCCCTGGCCTCACACAATAGGGTTGTTTACCCCCCACTGATGTTTGGAGCCTGTGCTGGTGGAGAGAAAGGGCACTCCCAGAACCAGTTGTAACTGGTTGGAAACCCCCTCTCCTCCCCATTGTAAAACACACTGAAAACATAGTATAAGTACAGGGGAAGTTTCCCCACAATTGAGACATCATTTGACATCACTTTGAACTCCAGGAACTTTACCTGGAGCTGGACAGGATGCTGTTGAAAGGACTCACCAGGACCACCTTGGACTGCTGCTGCTGTGCTGACCTGTGACCTGCTTGGTCACAAAGAGGAACTGCCACTGCTTGCACCCCCTTGTTGTGCTGACCTGATGCTGGGTTCTCCAGCCCTGCACCCCCCTTGTTTATCAGTTGTCTCCAGAGGCAGGGTGTTGTGGCCCCTGAAGTCTGAAAAACTCTCCTCAGCACAAGGGGTGCTATCTCAGCTGCATAGCACCTTGAGGGGTGCTCTTTTGTGCCTGAGAAGTGCTTTTTCTAAAGCCCGCTTTTGCCTGCTGTAGAGAATCCTACCGCCGCAGCCCGGGCTGCAGATTTGACCATAGCGCTTTCAAAAGCGCCCTGTTGATGCCCTCAAATCACTGCCACAACCCAGGCGTCTAATTCGTGTTTAGCGCAAGGACCGCGCTGTGCCCAGTGCCCCCCGGGGCACGTGAAGAAGTAAAGCGGAGCAAGCGTGCTCCTCTCGGTTCCCCATTCCACTGTCCGCTCTTGGGAGCGCTCCCGGGGCACCAGCCACCTCTTATCCTCCTGGGATCACTGCGGTGGCCCGGGAAGCTCCTCCAATCACTCACGCACCGCATCGGGTGCAGTTGAGTGTTTAATCGGGCCCCAGGAGGGGTCCGATCCTGACGAGCCTCAGAGCAGGACTCGGGGGTAGGTACGAGGAGCGCCCCCTCCCCCCGGTCCCTGTAGTAAGAGCAGGACCCTCTTTTTCTCTTTACAAAGAAACGGGCATTGTTGGGAAACCGGGATGGGAGACCTCAACGGAGGTTCCTTTCCCCTCGCCCCTAATTGTTGCTGGGCCTCGCCTGGCCCCCACCCCAAGGACAGGGTGTGCGGAGGCAGAGGCAGGCCCCCCCATTCTCAGCCGAGCCCCCAGAGGGGCCCATTTCCTACTAAGAGAGGGTGCCGACCGCCCCTCTCCCCCACGAGCACTGCGTGGCCCTCGTGAGCGCACAGGAGCACAGGGGGGCCCCCAATACTCCTCTTTCTAGGCACAGGGAGTGCCTCTTCACCATAAAATCAGGTACTTTTAGGATAAATTGGTTCCATGAGCATAGTATGGACCCCTGGGGTGTTATATGTTTCCTACCTGCTCTGGTGACATTTCCTATATGTGCTAATGTTCCTGTTATGGGTATTTATGAGGTATTCATGACAAGTGCATAGACTTCTTACTGTAGTTCCTGACTACTGCTTATGTTGCAGAATCCTGAGTACTTATGTGGTCTAATGTGACGACTGCTTATTCATGCAGAGTATTAGTAACTTCTGTAATCTTCTGACAACTGCTAAGGTAGCAGGGAATTACTAACGTGTAATGTTGGTCTAATTATATTTTGTGCAATACAGTTTATTTTTACATAGTTCAGTGTTGTGTTTATTTTGTGGTGTACATTTTGCGTCACGTGTGTTGTGTGTGTTGTGCAAACGCTTTACACTTTGCCTCAGGGTTAGGCATGACTGCTCGTGCAAAGCTACAAAGGGGGTGAGCAGGGGTTATCTTGGACATGTAACCCCCTTTCCCTGACTAGAGTGGGTAGGTTCTGCCTGGCTTAGGTGCATACGCTAGCCACCCAGAAACCCCATTTCTAACAGTCCCACACTGGCATCAGTGGGGGAAAATTTTCCTGAGTCTTTTGATACCAAACAATCCAAGTTTCAGAGAGGCCATCATGTAGCTGGGGAACTCGTAATGACTAGTGTCCAGCACATGCATTTGCCATGGCTTTCCTGTACACTTACTATGTCCAAGAATTAGCTGAGACACAGTAGGGGCATATTTGTTCATGCACATATATACCCTCACATTCATTATAGTGCACCCTGCCCTGGGAGTGCAAGGCCTGCTAGAGGGGTGACTTAACTATATTGCATGCAGTGTTAGTGGACATGGCATTCTTGGGCCCATATTTATACTTTTTGACGCAAACCAGCGCCGGTGCTGGTTTGCGGCAAAAAACTTACCGCCGGCTAATGCCATTCCTACACGCCAGGCGGGAGCCTTATTTAAGGATTTACATTAGCTGGCGTAGGGGAAAATGGGGGTTATGCGTCAAAAAATGGTGCAAGTCAGGTTTGAGCAAAAAATTATGGCTCAAACCGGACTTGCACCATTTTTTTATGCACAACCCCCATTGAAATGACTCCTGTCTTGGCACAGACAGGAGTCATGGCCCCTTGCCCATTGGCCATGCCCAGGGGAATTCTGTCCCTTGAGCATGGCCATTGGGCACAGTGGCATGTAGGGGGGGCCCAAGTTAAGCCCCCATATGCCACTTTAAAAAAATAAGAAAATCATACTTACCCCAACTTACCTGTACTTACCTGGGATGGGTCCCTCATCCATGGGTGTCCTTCAGGAGTGGGTGAGGGTATCAGGGGGTGTCCCGGGGGGCAGGGAAGGGCACCTCTGGACTGTGGGTCCACATATCCCTAACGCCTGCCCTCATGTAGACTTTAAGAAACGGCGCACATCAGGCTGTGTGCCATTTTTTAAGGCCCGCCCCCTCCTGTGCGTCAAAATGACGCGGGAGTATGAATAAGGCGCACAGGCCTTAAAGTCATTTTTTGGGTTGGAACTCCTACCTTGCATGTCATTAACGCAAGGCGGTTTCCCGCATCCAGAAAATTATGCACATAGAGGGATTTTGACGTTCGCGGGGTCGGGTGTCATTGTATAAATATGGGGCAAGGTTTGCGCTGAATGTGTGTCAAAATGTTTGAAGCACATTCGGCGCAGACAGAGTATAAATATGTCCCTTGGTGAGTGCCATATCAACTTTGAAACTTTATATTTGCCTGGTTGTGCATGTGCAATGACAGCCTGCATGATGCTGGTGTGGGGCCTCTCAGAGTGGCACCATTGGTGCTGCAGCTTTGAGGGACCCTCTTCAGTTCTCATGCCCTAGGCACTAGGGGTACCATTTACTAGGGACTTATAAAGGTGGCTGAAGTGCCAAATATAGTATAGTTTTGGGGGAAGAGATCTGGCCCTGGGAACCTGTTTAGCAGGAGCCCAGGGCACTTACAGTTTGAAACCACAATATTTTCCTAGCAAAAAGTGGGGGGCTACGATGCCAAAAGAGGCCTTTTCTCGCATTAAGCATAAAAGGTTTGCCATACCTTGGATTCAGTGTTTCGACAGAGTTAACACGCATTTGTAACTGAACAACATATGTTTTCCTAGTTTGTGAGCCTGTCCGCAAGATGAGGCCAAATTTTGTCTCTGCAGTAAAAATGTTATGAGACAAATGGTACTGATGACCTTGGCTTTGCTCTGTGAGAAGCCATTTCGCTCGCTGACCTCCTGGAATATCTTCGAAGTCCTGATGTTTCTCACAGAAAGGTCTGTAACCAGCTCATTTTCACTATTTGAATTATTTATTTTGAAAAACATAAATATTTTGATGTCAGGTGAGAGAAATAGCATGAGAGGTATTTTGTACTCCCAAGTAAAGCTATACGCTACTATGCGTTTTCGTAAGCATCAGTAATTCAAACGAATATATGAATACACGATCTAAAAAACTTCTATCAAAACACATAACAATTGTAATGCTCATTGTTGCACAATAATGAAGATAAACAAGTCAGCTTTTGTAAATGAATAATGCCTTATATGACCGAAAGCCTCAAAGAGTACCTAAGTGAAAACAGGATATGAGGGGCATCTACTAGACACAAAAGGCAAAGTATAACGGAATGCTCGGAAACAATGGGTATGGTGTACCAGTCAGCTTCTTCATGTGTAGGCATGTTGAACTAGGTGTAATAAGTGGTGTTTTGGAAGACCAGACACCTGGAGTAGAGTGTTTTTGGGAGAAGGATGGAAAGTGTGATTGTTTTTTTATAATGTTTAATTCGTTTTTGTTCATAATAAAAAAACAATCAAAGCATACATTAAACATTGGTGTTTTTCTGCTGATACACCACACATAGCCAGTATCTTTTGACCTATGCAGCGTAACCACAACTCAAAACAGCTGTAATCAAACAAAACATTATGCAAACCACTATTGCATTATGTTCAGTCCCTGTCTGTACCCATTGTCTGTCAAAGGTTGCTGACTGGGGGTATTATTTTTTTTTTTAATTGTTAGACCTTTTACCATTGAGGTAATCTAGCTTCCATTTAAATTCAAGTAAATCCAATGGACTGTTGTTCTGACAGTCAGCCATAATGCTTGGTAAAGTAAGGGGTTGAGTTAACACTGCTCTCTCAAAGGTTTTTCCTAAGAATGCTCCATTTAATATGGACCTGTAGTTTGCTAAGTTAGATTGGTCAACATTTTTATTTTTGAGGAGAGGTCTAATGTAGGAGGTTTTTCAGCTTGGGTGAGAATACACCTAGTTTTAGGAACTTGCTGATTAGGCATCTGGCTACCTCCACTGAACAGGCTGATCTAAGAATATAATTGAAGATTGTTGGTGGTACTAGGTCTGAAAGTGATCCTGAGGGTCCGGCTGCAATGATAATATTAAACAAATCTTTTTTTGACACGGTATTGAAACTGTATTGATTGATGAATTTTGATCTCTCTTCTGTGGTGTTTAGCTCATATGTTGTTGCTGTGCTGTCGTGTTCTCTTTCTAACACCTAATACTTACTCTACCATTTCTGTGCCAATTAAGTTTCCTTGATTTTCCCTTCCCTCTTCTGCTGTTGTCTTCAATTAGGGTTTCAATTTCATCAGTCACCAGGATTTGAGGGTGAAACCTTAAATGTCACAAGTTCAAGTCATGGCACCAGTAAGACTTTGGTATTCTGAGAATACAATTGAAGTCACCATCTTCTTCCAATAAGTGTTATTGTGAGTCTCCATTTTAGTCAAATGATGTTGCAAGATGTTTGTTCAACTTCTTATTTAACATTTTCTCCCTTGTTGCACTATCGTTTCTATGAAGTTCATACTTTTTATGAATCTCGCTTAATCTTCATACATCTTTCCAGATCACTGACATAACATTCCTGCGCACAATATCGAAACACAACATTATTGTAAATTACATATCAATAACAAAAATATCGACTTCATATACTTAACTAGTAAAACCACAAATATCAAGAACCCAAATTTCATTGTTAAAAACATAGATTTTTACTTACATCGAAAACACAAATATCAGAAACAAAAATATAGTATTGCCTTTCATTAAACATATATATTGTCACAAATATTAATTCACATTATATAGACTACAATATTATTGCTTAAATAATTACATTATAATTTATTAATATAAAAACGCTTTTACATAAAACAATTATTTGAAATAAACCTAAAACATTTTATACATATATTTTAATTAAATATAAATATATTACATCACCTAAATATTTACCATTCATCCCAAAAAATTATATAACAAAAATCATAACAATACAACCCAAAAAAAAACTTTCCTTACCTTTCCTTTCATATGACAATTTAATTAACTGCAAACATTTAGGTAACAACCTAAATATTAACCCTATCAGTGCATATGTCAGCCAATGGCTGGTGCAGGTCACAACCAGTGGCTGACGCCAGGGAGGGATTCTTTTTTAATACCTTTGGGAGATGCGGAAGAGCTTCAGTGTCTTCCCTCACCCCTCCTCCAGCCCATTTGTGACATCAGCGTGCCGCGAGGTGCGCTCACATTAAAGTTTTCCCCATCGGAGGATCGGAGGTGCAGGTAATCTTCCTCTCTCCACTGCGGTGGGGGGCAAAAAAGCCCAAAATGGCCTCCTCAGATGCCAGGGAAGCATCCATGGAAAGGATGAGAGTCTCCCATTTCCATCAATGCCTTCCTGGCACAGTTTCCTGGTTGCTGATTGTGGCACAGCCGCAATCCATGGCCAGGAAACGGTACTACCCTCCAGGGATTGCTTTGGGGAGGTTGGCCCTTGTGTAAGTGGGCCATCCCCGTGGGCTATATTAGAAATAAAAAAGAAGGGTTTCCCCCCTTAACATAAAAATAATAATAGACAAAATGGCGGGCTGGACCTCCTGACATGGACTGCCTGTATGGGGGCATAATATATATGTTTTAATATGTGCGGTTTGGATGGGGCCGCGATCAGCCCCCATGGAAAGGGAAAACACACATATTAAAAACAAAGAGAGAGTGAGACTGTCTCTCTGTCTCTCTCTCAAGATATATATATATATATATATATATATATATATATATACATATACATATATAAATATATATACATATATATATATATATATATATGTATTAAAAAAACTGGTGCAATGCAATCGCACACCAAGGGCTGCACAACATCCAAACAAGCTCGTAAAAATGTAGAGTCAAAAAAACACTTATATATAATCTCATCGGCTTCAATTTATTGAAAAAAGTTCAAATGCAGGTTAAATTCACACCGCATGAAAAAGTATAAGAAGCACAATAAAAGAGTCACTAATGTGCCCACCAGGAACAAACACACGCTGTCCCAACCAAATGTCGACGCGTTTCGGCAATAGCCTTCAACTGGACATTGGCAGACATTTTTACACCCAACTATTTAAACCCTATAGTCCTTCTTTGTTATTGACTACATAACTAAAAGGGAAGTGCAAACAGAGCGGCCATTTTGTAACATAACAGTTTTAGATTTCAAAGGTAGAAAATAGTAACCCTGTGCTTAGATGGAATATAAACTTTAAAATATAGCGTTATGTATTTCTTTTATATTGTGATACAACATGATATAATCACTTGGGAATGCATAAATGGGTATGTAGTCTTAATTAATAATTATTAAATACGAGGAAGAGAACAACCCATATACATATTTTTTTCTTTTTTTCTTTCTCTCTAATATCAAAATATTATCCATTTTTTACTTGATAATTTTAAAAGCATAATATATAAATAGATAGATAGATAAATATGTGTACTATAAAGTAATCACAATAAAATCAAACTATATACAAGCTATAAATAGATAAATGGAACAATTCCAATCAATTTATATCAAGGAATGGCAATTAAAGATATATAAAAAGGACAAATATATAGATAATAGATGTTAATAACCAAAATTCTATACAGTTGATGCTGATATATGAATATCTCAATTAGTCTTAATGACAGTATTGAATTCAATTATGAATAAATAGTTACACAGTTCATAAAAATGGTAAGAAAGTCCTCTAGATATTAATATGATGTGAACAGAAAAAATTATTATATCCAAAACACAGGCAAGAATATCATTGATCTTGAAGTTAAGAAATTACAAAAAGAGCCCATCAAATTCAACAACAGGGATATGTATGTACAAACCGCAAAAGCCTCCCTCAAACGTCCATAATACAGTGCAAAGGTGATAAAATGAGTGTAACACCATAAAGGAAATTAATAATGTGATGTATGAAATAACAAAATAAACTGAGTTCTAATCCGGGAATGTTATTAAACAATAAAAGGATCCTAAAAAGAAATCCTCAATATCAAATGAATTTCATATTATCTACTGTAAAAATATGTAAATATAAGTCTAAGATTTCACAGATGTACATGAAGCTCTGCATCCAAATTATGACCCCAGGGGTTTTCTGTGCCTAAAAGTAGAATCATTTTCGACTCAGTTTGTCTCAAGTGGGCAGTTCTATTACCCCCCCGGGGGTGAACAGCAATGGTTTTAACACCATAAAATGTTAAAGAACTGCAATTGCCTTCATGTACATCCCAGAAGTGTTTAGCTAAAGGGTAAGACGGATCATGATTCTTAATGGCTCTGAGATGTTGTAAGAACCTAACTTTCAATTTATGAATGGTGCTGCCTACATATTTTTTATGGCAGCCACATTCAATAACATATACAACATATTCAGTTTGCGGTCTGTTATATCACAAATTTTCCCTTCAAATGTGGTGTATGTATGGGTATTTTGTGCATATAAACAGGATTTGCAGTGGCCACATTTCCAAAAGCCGAGACTTTTCTTAGCAAGCCAAGATAAATTGGCTTTGGAACTGAAAAGGCTTCTGGTGAGATGGTCACCCAATGATTGAGTTTTATGATATGTTATATGTGGATGGGGACCTATACTGTCCTTTATAGCAGGATCATGTCTCAAAACATGCCAATTTTTTTGTATGATGTTATTTAGTTGAGAGTGTTGGGAGTTGAATTCGAGAAAAAGTATAGGTGAGGATCCATCATTTTGATCCTGATTGTTGGTACTACCAGTTTTGAAAAGCAGTTTTTCTCTAGACATGTTCAGCACCCTCAAATGTGCATCTTTGAGAATCTTTAAGGGATACCCTCTCTCCAGAAAAATCAGTGTCATAATAACAATTTCAGTATTGAAACATTCATCATTAGAACAAATTCTACGAGCCCGTAAAAATTGACTATATGGAATGCTCCATTTCAAAGCTTTTGGGTGACCGCTATTGCCATGCAGAATTGAGTTACATGATGTAGGTTTGCGAAAAATGGTTGTCTGTAAACTGACCTTTTGTACAAAAATCTGGACATCAAGAAATTCTATAGTTTGGGCACTATATTTTAAATCTAAATGAATATTAAGCTCATTGTTATTCAAGATGTTAACATATTGTATAAGAGAACCTGCATCACCATCCCAGATGAGAAAGAGATCATCGATATATCTGACCCATAGTATCACTTGTTCCATATATTTACTATTGGAGTCAGACCAAGCTATCTCCTTCTCCCACCAACCCATGTAAAGGTTCACGTAAGTGGGAGCAAATGAAGCTCGCATCGCGGTCCCTTGTTTTTGCAAGTAATATTGATTGTCAAATAAAAAGGCATTGTGGGTGAGACAGAATCTTAGCATATATATGTATGTATTAAACTCCAACAGCTGCCAGACATCTGAGGTTGCTAATGTGGTAGCGGTCCGGGCGTGGATCTGGCTTTCCACTAAATATTTTGCAATTCTTCTAATACCATATAGAAGATTACCCAGACAGCAAATGGAAGTCCACAAATACTTTAATCACCAATGCTTCCTCCCAGTACAACGCGTTTCAGCCGTAGCCTTGCTCACGTACAACATGGGAGTAAGATATATACAATTCAAACACCACTAACTACCAAAACACAAAGAAAGTACTACAAAGAAAAATGGTTACATTACACTGTGCAAATTTAAGTGCCATCTTTTAAATGTCCAAGTACATTTTAATACAGTAAATCGATCTCATAATCATTAATCCATCGCTAATCTTTGTCCAATAAATATTATATAAATATTATTATCAAAAATATTTATATATTATGACATATTAACATCTAGAAAACACATAGTATAAAAGCATTATACAACCTGATTGTCCTTATACTTTGGAACATTAGATAAACATTAAAGTGTGCAAATTCCCTAGTACCAATGTATTCCTACAGAAAAATATCTTACTGCCTACTAAGCTGTGAGCACACCCCCAACCTGTCACATCTACCCAATAAATATGGTATAAAACCATATATACTACAAACTGATTAAAAAAAATATCACAAAATTGTCTCCAGCAACTCTAATCAACCTAAATGCACATTCATTTCCTCACTTGAATTAAGACCACCCGGGCTCAAGGTACTAAGCCTAATCATCATCTTAGATTCTAAAATCCTCATCATTTTCTCTCTATTGCCTGCCCTCATGTTAGGCTTGATCTCATCTGTGACTGCAAAACTCAACAGCTTCTCATCCCCATTATGTTTCTCATGGAAATGCATTGCCACTGGGTATGTTCGATCATAATTACGAATGGCTCTAATGTGCTCCAGAACCCTCTTCTTAGCCTTATGTATGGTACTGCCCACACATAGTTTTTTACAAGGGCACATCAGACAGTAAATACAGAAATCAGTATTGCAATTATAGTGTCCTCGGATTTGATGGATACAATGTCCATTATCTCCAAACACTTCAAAACAATTCATGCTGTACTTGCACGCTTTACATTGTTTACAACAGAAAAAGCCAACAGGATGGTCCGGTGACAAAGCTCTAACATCGACACTAGTCACTCTATTGTGGCTTAAGTCCTCTCTCAATGATCTACTCTTCCGAGGAGTAATCAAGGGCATATTGGAAATAACATTACTTAAGACAGAGTCGGTGTGTAATATGTGCCAGCTTCTGTTCAAGATCTTTCTCAGGGCTTGTGATTGGTTCGAATATGTTGTAATAAATCTCACATTCTGCTCACTACTATCAGTTTCTAACCTCGGGTATAAAAAATATTCCCACATTATATTGTCTGCCTTTCTTTTAGCTTGAAGGATAATTTTACTGTTATAACCTCTCTCTTGGAAACGTGTGACCATATTCTCGCTTTCTTTCTGATAATCTTCCCATGTATTGCAAATCCTGCGATGCTCATCTAAATGCAAATCTTTTACCTAAGTATTTATATTTTGATGAAGTTAATGATTGTAATGTTTGGACATCAACAGTTCATTTAGATCTGTTTGTAAGGGAAATGGCATGAGTTAATTATTACTCCTGATACCTGGCGTTGATTCAGGGCCTAAGAAGCTGGAGTTAAGGCATTAGAAATACGAAACGCTTCACAACATTACTCAGCACTAACAAAGGGTAGGCCGATGACCACAGATACAAGCAGCCTAAACCAATCTGACGGTAAAGTGGTCAGACCCCCATTTTCTGCCCAAGAAGCGTGTGGCTTCTGGCTGTTTCACTATTACTGAATCCTCTGTTGAATACGGAGAGGAAATGTAAAGGGAATGAAATACTCCTGAGCTTAATTTGTGACAATTCTTTCAGGTGGTGCGCACGGAAACTAATTTTTGGGGAGCAGGACTTACTTTTCATTATTAGACTTTAACTAAAAGCAAAAAAAGAGAGAAAGGCAAAAAATGGAGAAAGAGAACGTTACAAAAGTTGTGATAAAGGGAGAAAGCACAGATGATTAAGCATCTACAGGAGTGACATAAAGAGGCAGGAAGTGTAGAGTGGAGGAAGAATGCGGCATTAGGTGGAACCAAGAGTAGGCATCCTTAGTATTCTGCACCCTGAGTATTTGACAGCGCCAACAGTGGACTCCTATGAAAAATCGTGCCCCCCTGCATTGACTTTTTTTTTTACAAGTTAAGCTCTGGATAGATTGGAAGGATGCCACAATAAGCTAAATAGCAGAAATGCGCTGCATGTGCATGCATGTTTGTGTCATAAACTTAAGTGCTTCATATGAACCTGATTGAAGCAAGATTCTTTTCCATTTTGTTGTATTTAGGTATTGCTTTTTTCCATTACACATGCAGGCCTATACGTAATTTAATGCAAAATAAAAATCAGGTCATGATAAGCAGCTCCCCAATGTTAATTGAAAACCTGAGATCTGTAACATACCTAATCGTACATATGTAGAAACATCACATGTTGCGTGAGCAGTTTTGATATACAAAGTTAGTTGAAATTATTGGTTCAAAATATGTATGAGATTAATAGCATGTAAACTCATAACATTTCGCCCATCAAATAGGGGATTTCTTCACACGTGTAAGTACACTCTTCTTTCAATAAGTGAACAGTGAACTTTGGAAAAAAATAGGCCAGTATCAACATTTGCTTCAATAAATGGAGTTCTGCTTCTCAAGAGACCATTTTCAATCATCCCACTAGACAAGAATCACAAAACTGAACCGTATTAACTAGTGACATACAAATCTAAAAATGCAAAATCCACCATTTAGTGCATGGGAGGGTGAGGGGATAAATGACACATTGATGTCTTTTATCCATTACATGCAGATAAACTGAAGTCAGATAATGAGAAACAATAATACATTAGTGTGATCTCAAAAACATATACTTTACTGATCTAGGTAAGATGTTTGGCTCTAGTGGGGTGACATAAAAATATGCCCCCACCTTGCAGAATGTGATGGGTAGCACATAAGTATGCCATATCACAACTGTTCATTGGACTTGTGCAAAACATGGTCCCCCCTTTTCGTTTGGAGGCACAGCATGCCCCTGTATGGTTCCTCTTTCAAGCACTTGCACCTGATTCAAAAGGGATATCTAGAATGGGCTTATTTTGGTTGGCAAGCATGGCAAAGGAAATAGGAAATAAGGCTGGCTTTAATGAGCTAATGATCGCAAATACAGGCATTGACAATGTGCTAATGCATGGAAACACAGGCATGCAAAATGATGTTTGTATGCCTTATCACATTAAGACCAAACGTATTGGCTTTTGCATGGCTTGTTGATTTTATGAGTTACAAATGAAAAGGAATAACATTTACAAGTTGGCAAAGGCTCTTTAACGAATACAGGGGAAATACAGGGAAAATTGTGTTAAACTCAAAGGGTGATGTTGCATAGACGTAGACTCCTGCCTTAAAACAAAATAACTGTGTCTCAGGGTCTTCCCTACCTTTGTTCCTCTCCCTCCCTCCATTTCACTCCCATTTCGCTTCAATGCCTCGTCAGGGTTAGTAAGCGCTGTATAAATACAATCACAATTACAATTTTCTGAAAGTACCCTGAAACTGTCAAAGCCATCACTGGTACATCAGCAATCAGTTTAAACATGATGAGCAAGAGTTAGAAACAATTTGCTCTGTGTTTGCCTCACAAAAGTGACACAAAACAGCAAAAAATGTTTTTTTTTGCTATTTACTTCCAACAAATAAAACCTGTTTTGAGGTTGAAAGTTGCCTAAACATAACACGAAGCAGCGCAAAGCACTGCTTTGTGTCACTTAGGGGCAGATTTATGGAAAGTGGCACTGAGTGCAGTGCCACTTTCCCTACACCCCCTACCTCTACCATGTGTGCGCCATATATAAAATACAGTGCACCATGGGGCAGGGTAGGGGGCAATAGCGTCATTTTTCATGAAACTATTGATGTACTCTGCAGGAGTAGCACCAAAATATTGGTGCTACTCCTGCAGAGCACATAGGGCCCCATTCTAAAGAATAGAAGCCCCCTTTTAACGCATGCTCTTAAGCAAGCGTTAAAAGTTCCATAAATTTTTTTATTTTCCTGCTCACCTAATGGGGGAACGCCCCCTTTGCATACATTATGCCTGACATTTCTCTTTTCAATGCAGAACATTTCAGAAGATATGAAAAGTCATGGTACTTTCATCATGCATGAAAGCGAAATCAAGTGAACTAACTCACCAAGAGGAATTCTCATAAAAGCAAAATGATTATAAATACATTCATTCTGAAATGTTATAGGCATTCTCACAACGTTCATCAGTTGGTTCATGGGCATACATTTTTGAATTCATAAAACGAGCATCAACATCTGTAAATTTCGTTCAGCGATATCCCTGTTTGACGTCATAAAATTAAACGAAAATCATTGAGTTAAAATATCAGAAAAACGCTCAAAAGTGGCAATGCAAACCCAAATATTATCGGAAACGACGTCTTACCCCCAGTTTTACATGATCCGACACTAAGTGAAAATTAATGTATTTCTTTAACAAGGGTCTACTCGCCTGCCCGGCATAAGTATCAAATAACATCTGCTGTTTAAAACATTTTTATTGAGCATGCCAGTACATAACCTTGCTAGATGAATTTTACTTTCAATGATTTATAAGAAGAAATGTAATGTAATTCAGCAGGAAATCATAAAAATGCGTTTTACTTGCAGAACTAGCTCAGGGGAGCCCTGGGGGCCGACAGTATTAAGAGGTATTAGATGCTGAACTCGGTAAATAGGCAAGGAGCATAGTGGGAATGCGCAACAACGTTTACCAGAAAAAAATATAAAGGGGAGATTTAAAAGGTTAAGGAAGGAAATAAAGGAGATGTTGCTTGTAAAAAATAGCACAAAATGTTCCCCCACCATTTCTAATCACTGTTACAAAGGTATTAAGGGGCATATTTATACTTTTTAGTGCAATACTGCACTAACGCAGTTTTGCACCAAAAAGTTTAGCACCGGCTTGCGCCATTCCTGAGCACCAGCCGGGCGCCATTTTTATGGAATGGCGCAAGCCGGTGCAAAGTGTGGGCTAGCGTAAAATAAAAAATGACGTTAGCCGGGTGGGGCTGGCGGTATGGGAGAAGGGGGGTTTGCACCAAAAAATTACGTTAGACTGGTTAAAGTAAAAAAAGATGACTAACCAGCCCAGCGTCATTTTCTGATGCAAAACCATCCATACCACATGACTCCTGTCTTAAAAAAGACAAAGGTCATTCCCTCACTCCAATGGCCAGCACAGGGGACCAGTGTCTCCTGGGCATGGCCATTGTACCCTGTGCCATGCAGGGGGCCCCAAGTTTGGCCCCCAATGGCACTTTAATAAAAAAAGTACTTATCTTTACTTACTCTACATACCTGGGATGGGGTCCCCCATCCTCCGGTGTCCCTCTGGTGTGGTTGGGGGTGTTCCTGGGGCTTGAGGAGGGCACCTGTAAACCCATTCCATGGTGTTTAACCATGGAAATGGGTCCACAAGTCCCTTAACGCCTAGTCTGACCCAGGTGTTAAATAATGGTGCAAAGCAAGCTTAGCACCATTATTTACCTCCTCCTCCCACCCCTGCGTCATTTTAACATGGGGAATAAATATGGAGCTATGGGGTTAGCACAATTTTTTAGATGGGAACGCCTACCTTGCATCCCATTGGTGCAAGGTAGGTTCACGCATCTAACAAATGGTGCAACTCCAATATTTTGACATTAGATGGGTCTAACGTCAAAATATAAATATGGAGTTAGTTTTGCGCTGAATTTGTGTAAAACAATTACTCAAATTCGGCACAAATGGGGTATAAATATGCCCCTAAGACCCCTTTGAGTTAGGTGATGGGCACAGGCAAGCTGCTTCACACTGACAGTGCTTGAGAATGTGGAAGTGGCTCTTGTACATTTGGTTACCAAATTATGCATTCTGAAAACTAGATTTTTATTACCGTAAAGACAAGCATTGGCAAATCCAACGATTCTGGTGCCGGCTTCCAGTTTCTTTCACCTTTGCAATGGCTGTTTTGTTTGTAATGGGTTTTGTAAAAATAATGCTGAGGACCTGCTGGGCTGTAGCTTATGTATATAAAGAAACATTGGCTAAAAGCAAAATATATTTTAGTTTCAAAGCACGCATTGCCACTCATAGTCCTTGGCACTCATGGGAACTACTTTGTGAATGTGTTCCTTGTGAAAGAACAGAATGCCATTGCTTACAGGAAAGGTAGCCAATGACTGGAATGGGCTGACCCTTTGCCCCTGCTGTACCCTCTAGTGGGTGGAGGAAATATGTGAATGGCGCAGATCAATGAATGAAGAGTGCTGGCTAAAAGCCCCTGTAGGTATACTACACATATAATTTCAGTAAAATGAAAAAAGTCTTGGCACTGTTGTTTTTTTGATGAAAAATGCTGAAATTAATCCACTGTCATAAGAATGCATTTATTAAAAGAATAAAAAGAATAAATTGATGAAATAACAACTTGTGAACGTCCACCTGATTGATCGTTTTTAATGTTTTTTTTAAATCATCTTTTGTCATTCATTGTTCATAATTGCAATACGATTTTTGATGCATTGATTTATTCATCATTATTGTGAAGTCACAAAAGTTCATTGTAGTCCTAATGCATTACAGACCATTTGGTGCTTCATCTGGGAGATATTATCAGTCTAACATATGTGGGAAAGTGGAGTATTACATGGTGTGGGGGTTAGTCCTCACCATGTAAGACCCTTTAAATACCCCAAAGATGGTCCATGAATTCACCCTTGTAAATGCCTAGCTCAGTCCTTGTAGTGTGGCAAAGAGCAGTCAAGCTTTGCATAGAGGAACATGTGTTAAGCATGTCAGAGTACCAACATGAAAGATAAGTAATTGACACAACTCTTTTTATCTTAATTCAGAACACAAAAACGACCAAAACTTCATAAGCATAACTGAAGTTATAGATTTTTGAAGCAAAGTTAAATCACAGCAAAAATGACATTTAAACTTTGCTTTGAAATCAATGGCGATAAACCTCTTCTGACAAAAGACCACTTAGAGGTCAAGTTGCATGGAACCCTGGCAGGGTTAAGGTTTTGCAGGTCCTAGAACCAGACCATGACAGTCAGTTCAGTTTTACCTGTCCTGTGGCGTCCGGGTGCAGAGTTGTCCTGGCTGTCCGTGATGCTGAGCAGGACTCGGCTGTTGCTGATTTTACTGCTTACACAATGATGCAGTGAAAAAGGTGCAAAAACTCAGTTGCGGCTGGGTTGCTGGTGTCGGAAGCATGCTGCAGTGTTCCCTGCAGTTGCAGTGTTGAGTGTGAGGGTCAGTTACCAGGCTGGCAACCATCAATCCTTGACAGCAGTAAAGGGGACAACAATCTTTGGGAACTTTATGTTTGGGGGAGTGATGAAGCAGCCTTAAAGTTCAGGGCAGGTGAGACTACAACTCCTAGAAGACATTAGAACACCTGGATTTGGACAATCCCATGGAGGGCCAGATGGCCATTGAATCTTCAGATACTGTGACCATTTTTACCTGCAGTGTGCAGGGGACTAGTTCCACTAGTCCATAGGGAGACTGATGGTGCTTTTGGCATCCACAGGGGTCCCTCTGGTCAAGAGTATGTTTTAGCTAAGGACAAGGGTTGTTCTTGCACTTCCCAGTTTGTTGCCTCCGGGACAGAGTATCCCTCTTTTGCGTTGCTGCAGTGGACAAAGTTTGGTTGTCGGTGACACAGGACTCCTCTTGGTCCTTCTTCGAAATGGGTCAATCAGATCTGAGGTTCTGGTGTCAGGTATGGCCCTTAAATCCTGGTTGTATGGGGAGTTATGGGTGTGAAGCCTAGTGGCCAATGGGCAGCTAGCAGCTTCACCTAACATGCCCCTGGGGTGATCACATCTGGTCGGGTGGGTCACCTGTTGCTACCCAGAACCTTCTATTTTGCCACTTCTAAGATGGCAGAAATCAAAAGTTAGTTCACAGCCTGGGCTGCTCACCCTAGAAGTGTAGTCAGCCTGCTGAGGGTGTACCCTGTCCTGCATACCTAATTTCCTACCTGACCATGAGCAAATGTGCCTCAGGCAGGAGGAGGGCTGTTTCCTCCTGTGGGTAACACCATAGATAGCTGTCAGGGGCGGTGAAGCCTTTCAAGCTCACCGCCCTGAAGTGTCTATTCACTAGTCCAGCTGGGAGGCGGGAAGTGTGACCGCCTTCCTGCCTCAACCTTGTCTCTGACGTCTGGGAGTGTCCATACTACCTATTTGAGAGTCCACTGTCTTGGTGGCAGCAGGCACAGGAAAGCATGGACTGCCCGGCCAGAGGACAAAAAAGTTGCATTAAACAGGTGGATAGCCTCTAAAGTGCCACCTTGGTACATGCCAGCCTGCTCTTGACCTCAGATTCATGTCAGGGGAAGGCACGTTGTTTAACACCACACTCAACATATCTAGATGGAACCATAATAGAACTATCATCCTGGGTCTGCCCGGTTGTAAGTCCCATGTTATCCTATAGACTAGCTATCACTCATAGTGACTTTAATGGAAAAGACACTATAGAGGCACATAAGTTCATGCTTACATGCCTGCACCTTAAATATAATGCACCTGGCCCCCTTGGCTGCAGTGGTCTTACAGAGGGATGTCTGTGTTATATGTAAGGCAGTTCATTGGATTGTGCCACTCATGGTGAAGGCACAGTCGAACTCAAGCAGTTTGCACTGCTCCTGCACTTTGCAATGGCAGGCCTACTTTCAGTAGTCATCTACGGTGGCACAAACATGTGCTGCAGTCCTGGGGACCCATTTAACACCTATGACCTTGGTACCATTTATAGGGACTTTTAAGGGGGTAAAGTCTTTGTCAATTGGAGAATTACCAAGTCGACAAACCAAATTAGAGAGAGAAAAAGGGCCCTGGGGCATGGTTAACAGGCTCCAGTGCACAAACAGAATCATAAACATCTGCACTGGGGGCAAAAATTAGGAATTGGCCATACACAAAAGGGCCTTTTCCAACAACACATTACACTGTAAATGCAAACAAAAAAATGCAAAAAAGGTATAATAAGACCTAGAAAGTTAACTGTACTGAGAAATACTTTTTGGGGTCAACTTTTCTGTTCATTTATTTACGTTAATTGTTTCTTTACATACATTTTCAATATTAAATAAATAGTAGCAAGACCCATGGAATTAATATTCAACAGAATGCGCACAATTACATTGAGGAGCACAGGAGCCCATAGGCTTTAAAATATATATCTACCAGTAAAGAATGAATATTCCAATCTCCCACAGGGCTAAGGGTCTGCAGCTTGCAGGCGAGTAGCTTCCATTGGTGTAGCAGGTGTAGCGGTGCTGAGGCCCGTAAGCCTGAGAGCCCACCAAACTCTGATTATTGCTGTATTTCACAGTTCAAACAGTGGCCAGGGAATTAATTTACTGCCATGCATTAAGGCCTATGACACACCAGCAATGTACCTGACTGCTTAGCAACTGCTTACCACTGTACTGCCCTGCACTGCATAGCTGTGATCTCTTTGTTGTGGCAAGTGGCAGAGTGGTACTTCTGACAAGGAAGAAAGGCAGGGACACAGATCCATGCCACAGCTATAGTGTGTCTGCATTGCCATTCAAGACTAGGGTAGTCCTGAGCAACAGTGGAGAAAAACAGTGCTGGGTACCCTGATGTCTCATCCTTTTGAGTGTGACATTTGGCTACACAATGTGGAGTGGATGTATGATGTGGAGTGGATGTATGATGGAACAATGCATGAGTGAATCACGCATGCCTAAACAACGTGGTCAGAACAACGACCGCGTTGTTTCCATGCATGCCTTTACCACGCATGCCTTTGCAACGATTTTTCATTGTAAAAGCATGCCTAGTAAAGGCATGTGTGGGAACGGATTGTGTGGTTCCAGCATGCCGCCCCCCTCCTGCCTTAAAAACATAGCAACTCCAGCCCCCGCCCGCCCTAAAAACATATCTACCCTGCCCCCCACCTGCCCTAAAAACAAAACTACCCTGACACCTCCACCTGCCCTAAAAACGTATATCTACCCCACCTGCCCTAAAAACACAAGTACCCCAACACCACCACCCACCCTAAAAACACTACTACACCGCCCTCCAAACCACCCCCTCAAAACATAACTACCATGCCCCCACCTGCCCTAAAAACACAAGTACCCCAACCCTCCACCACCCACCCTAAAAACACAAGTACCCCAACCCCTCACCACCCGCCCTAAAAACATAACTACCCCACCCTACCACCAGCCCTAAAAACGTAACTACCCCGACCCCCACCTTCTCTAAAAACACAAGTATCCTGACCCCTACCCACCCACCTTAAAAACATAAACTACTCCAACCCCCACCCGTCCTAAAAACATAACTACCCCACCCGCCCTAAAAACATAACTACCCTACCAACTAACCCACCCTTAAAACATAACTACCCCACCCACCCTAAACACACAAGTACCCTGACCCCCACCCGCACTAAAAACACTACTACTCTGCCCCCGTCCTAAAAACATAACTACCCTGCCCCCCAGCAGCCCTAAAAACATAACTATCCCACCCCCACTCACCCTAAAAACACAAGTACCGTGACACTCCACCACCCACCCTAAAAACACTACTACCCCGACCCCTCCCCACCCACCCTAAAAACATAACTTCCCCGATCCCCCACCCGCCCTAAAAACATAACTACCCCGATCCCCCACCCGTCCTAAAAACATAACTACCCTGCCCCCACCAGCCCTAAAAACATAACTACCTCACCCCCATCCACCCTAAAAACACAAGTACCCCAGCCCACCAGCACCCATCCTAAAAATAAAGCTACTCCGACACCCCCACCGCCCTAAAAACATAACTATCCCGACCTCTGGCCCGCCCTAAAATCATAACTACCCTTACCCCCCACCCACCCTAGAAAAATAACTACCCGACCCCCCCACCTGCCCTATAAAACAGAACTACCCCAACCACCCACCCTAAAAACATAACTACCCTGACCCCCCACTCACACCTCTTAAAAAAATAACTCTACCTTCCCCCTTAAAAACTACCCCCAACCCTGCCCTAACCCCACTTACCTGACCACGTCCTCTCCCAATGCACTCTCCCTTTTTCTCTGCCTTAACCACGCACGTGCATTGTTCAGCACATGCGTGGTTAAGGTAGAGAAACAGGAGTTGTTGTTCCAGCAAGCGTAATGACGCTTGCTTGACAAACAACAGCATTGTTCTGGACTCGTTGTTCCAGACGTTTCCCATATGGAACTACTATATAAATACAATTACAATTCTAATTACATTTCTAGCGAAGTCAGGGAACTTTGCTCTTCTTGCAAGACGTTAAGCAAACTTTTCATGACTGCAGACATGTTTTGTTTCCACACGCCTACTTTTAAGAAGATGCAGTCTGCTGATTTGAATACAAAACGTTTAAAATGAAGTCTGGCTTAGCTCATAGCATCAACATTTGGATGATGTGACTTTGTGGGAAGTTATTAAGAGGTTAAAGGAAATGTGTTGTCATTTCCATACGTTTCATAAGTTTCTCATCACTATCCTTAACACGGTTTAAGTCACAGTTTTTCCACTGTTCCCTTGTATTGTATCAGTACTGCACCTTACTGTAATTCGATGACCTATGTCCATTTCCAATCTAGACGGTTAACAGTTTAATAAGGGCTATTTCATGCACACATTTCTTTGTTCAGGGAAGGTACTGGGCTCCTAAGTGAGTTTCTATGATGATGCATTTTGTCAATGGCAGATCCTACCCCAGCCCACTGACTGGAAAATCCTTAATGCGAAGTGCAGCGGTCTAGATTAGTATGTGGGTAAAGTACCTAGCAACCATCCAAGATGGCCGTTGGAATCCCCCATGTTTTGCGAGCCGTTATGAAGAGTGCCATCCACCAGTAGGCCAGCAAAAAGAAGCACAGCCTCAGCCACAGCAGGACTGAAAGTCTAGTGCAGCCTCACCAGTTGTAGGATCAGCAGTGAAGGCACAGGTTGGGCTATCTTACATCTTTTCCTACTGTGGTATCTAAAGGGAGTATAGGAAGACAACAAAGCTTGCCCACCACATCTACCCGCTATGCACTCAGGGCAGAAGGCGGCTTGAGCAAGTGGGTGAGATGCAAGCCCTTTTTAAGTGATGATACACAGTCCATAATTTTTTCTGGTTTTGGCTCAGTCTCTCAGCCCCTGCAAGGAAGGTTCCTAAAACTACTATTTATAGAGAAGCAATTTCATCTTGAAATAATATTATTTAGGCAGAGGTGAAAAGGTAAGACGCAACAACAGGATGACTGATCCTTTTATCAGTTTATATTTAAAAGCAACTATTCGTCCTCTTTATGCCATTTTTGGATTTACCATGTTTTTAAAGTTTTCAAGGGTCTAACTTTGGTCTCTGCACAGCGCCATGATCTCCGCTGGCTTGGATCGACATGAGAAGATAACAAAGTATAAAAATAGGACATTTCTGGTTTAAGGGGCGAAAATGTAGGGCACTTTGTCAACTGGAAAGACTTATTTATGTGGTGGTTTCTCCATTCTTCAAGATTATCACCAAAGCTTACATTTACAGAGAAGCATAAGCAATTTACTCCCAGGCACCTAAAGGTGTATCGTGTAAGGATAAAATTAAGCTCTGCATTGAGCGTCTGCTTCACAAACCTTGGATAATGGAAGCAACCTGTCTTACCTATTCATTTTAGATTCTTAAATATTGCAGGTCTTGATTTGTCTCTGGCTTTCCCCTTGTCACGCATCCAACTCATAAACCAAAGAGTTATTGTTAGAAATGGGGTCTTTGGTTGACAGTCAGGTTACCCCCTGTTCAAGCAAGGACCCTCACTCTAGTCAGGGTAAAAGAGAATCACCCTCAGCTAACCCCTGCTTACCCCCTTAGTAGCTTGGAAGAGCAGTAGGCTTAACTTCAGAGCGCTTGGTGTAAAGTATTTGTACCAACACACACAGTAACTTAATGAAAACACTACAAAATGACACAACACTGGTTTAGAAAAATAGGAAATATTTATTTAAACAAAACAAGACCAAAACGACAAAAATCCGACATACACAAGTCAAGTTATGAATTTTTAGAGATTAAAGTTCAAAAATAGCGCTTAGAAACAAAAATGCTTCGATGAGATGTTAACACGGCGTCGTGACGGAGTCGTTCCCAACAAGCCGAGACCAGCGGCGCCGGACACGGAGTCGTGTAGACCCCCAAGTACAGTACCTTTGGTGAAGATTGAAAACAAGCCGATGCGCGAAGTCTGGGATCGCGGCATCTGTGCGAAACGTTGAATCCGTGCACTTCGAGCGGCGTCGGTCACGACGTGGTGCGGCGACTTCCACAGAGTCGTGGACTTCAGCCGGGCTGCTGCAGCGTCGGGCCTGCGAAGAGCGTCGCGTTCCAGCGAAAGTCACAGCGTCGGGTCCAGGCGGCGTTACCAGATTCAGCAGCGGCGTCGGTCCGGAGTCGTCCGAAGTCGATTTCCTTGGATTTCCACCAGCTTTCCTTTCAAGGGCCCAGGGACTGGATAGGGCACCACTTGTCAGAGCAGGAGTCTCTCCAGAGACTCCAGGTGCTGGCAGAGAGAAGTCTTTGCTGTCCCTGAGACTTCAAACAACAGGAGGCAAGCTCTAACTCAAGCCCTTGGAGATTTCTTCACAAGATGGAAGGCACACAAAGTCCAGTCTTTGCCCTCTTACTCTGGCAGAAGCAGCACTGCAGGAAAGCTCCACAAAGCACAGTCACAGGCAGGGGCAGCACTTCTTCCTCAGCTATCAGCTCTTCTCCAGGCAGAGGTTCCTCTTGGTTCCAGAAGTGTTTCTCCAGTCTGTAGATTTGGGTACCCTTCTTATACCCATTTTAGTCTTTGAAGTCACATTTCTTCAAAGGGGACTCACACCTACTTGTGAAATCCTGCCTTGCCCAGGCAAGGCCTCAGACACACACCAGGGGGTTGGAGTCTGCATTGTCAGAGGCAGACACAGTCCTTTCAGATGAGAGTGACCACTCCACCCCTCCATCCTAGCAGAGATGGCTAATAAGGAAATGCAGGTTACACCCCAGCTCCCTTTGTGTCACTGTCTAGTGTGAGGTGAAAAACAACCCAACTGTCAAACTGACCCAGACAGGGAATCCAGAAACAAGGCAGAGTCACAGAATGGTTCAAGCAAGAAAATGCTCACTTTATAAAAGTGGCATTTTCAAACGCACAATCTCAAAATCAACTTTACTAAAAGATGTATTTTTAAATTGTGAGTTCAGGGACCCCAAACTCCACATGTCCATCTACTCTCTAGGGGAATCTACACTTTAATCATATTTAAAGGTAGCCCCCATATCATCCTATGAGAGAGACAGGCCTTGCAACAGTGAAAAACGAAGTTGGCAGTATTTCACTGTCAGGACATATAAATCACATTACTATATGTCCTACCTTATCCATACACTCCACCCTGCCCTTGGGGCTACCTAGGGCCTACCTTAGGGGTGCCTTACATGTCAGAAAAGGGAAGGTTTAGGCCTGGCAAGTGGGTACACTTGCCAAGTCAAATTTACAGTGTAAAAATACACACACAGACACTGCAGTGGCAGGTCTGAGACATGATTACACAGCTACTTATGTGGGTGGCACAACCAGTGCTGCAGGCCCACTAGTAGCATTTGATGTTCAGGCCCTGGCACCTCTAGTGCACCTTACTAGGGACTTACTAGTAAATCAAATAGGCCAATCATGGATAAACCAATTACATACAATTTACACGGAGAGCATATGCACTTTAGCACTGGTTAGCAGTGGGAAAGTGCTCAGAGTTCAAAAGCCAACAGCGACAGGTCAGAAAAAAATAGGAGGCAGGAGGCAAAAAGATTCGGGATGACCCTGCATAAGCAAAAGTCCAACACGACCCCCTACCAGCCTAAAGCCAGGGGAGAACAATCAATACCTTGATGTACTTCCCTGATTGGGGCGATAGAACAAGGACCCAGGCCCACAACAGCAGGGGCATGTTCCAGTTCTACGCCTTCCTGACTCCAGTTGGATCCCTTTGTCCATACTCTCAGGGCCCACTAAGCTAACCCATGGGGAACCCTTCTCCTCATCTGCGGATACCATCTGTGCAGCACCTAACTTTCCTTTGCTCACTGATGTGTCCCAATGGGCAGATAGTACCACCAGGGCCAACACAGTGGTGTTGCCCACTCCATCCCCAGGGTGTGACTCTCGTCCCACCCCCAGGGGCAACTCTGTCCACCAGGACAGCAAGCCACAGTGACCCCTGACAACCGTCAGGGATGAGAGCCCGACCTCAGGCCTCTCCAACCACTGTGACTGTGGAAAGTGGGGGGCGGTAGACCCAGGTGCCTGGCACCCTTTGACCACTCTCCCTTCCACCAGGTCAGGGATGACAACCTGACCCTGGTCCTCCCCTCTGGGGATCTGTAACCTCCCTGCAGAAGCGGCACCCCCAGAGTCAAAAACTGTCAGGGTGCTTGTAGAAGCAGTCCTGCACAATTCTTCCAACAGTGCAGGGCTGTTAACCTGCAACTGGTCTTCCAACCTGGGGTTTGTACCTTCAGGTTGGACCAGGGCCAGGGGTGAGGCTTCCCTCCCCCTGCCCTCTCTTCTGGGGTCCTGAACCACCCAACTAGGAGTGCCCCCCCCAGAAGACAACATGGTAGGGGCACTGTTAGCAGTAGCCCCTTCCTCCAGGTCAGGGGGACACCCTGAACCTGGCCTTCCAATCCAGGGTCTGTACCTACAGACTGGACCACCGCCTGGCAACCCAGGACTTCCTGGGGGGCATACCTACCCCCCACCAGGTCAGAGTTTACCCTCTGAACCTGGTCATCCAACCCAGAGTCACCACCCTGCGGTTGAACCACTGCCTGGCACACCAGGACTTCCAAGGGGGCACACTTACCCCCCTCAAGGGACACACTGTCCCCAAGGGCCACACAAGAGTCTGGCTGGCGCAGGTCTCCTGACCTCTGCCCATCTGACAGAGTCTGGATTCCCCCCAACCCAGAAATGGTCTCACCAAGGTCATTCCTGGGGGGCTCTGCTCTCAGAGCTGACCCCTGACCCTCCAGGTTCTCCACTGGGGTCCGCAACCCCCTCTCAACCCTCTGTCTGGACTTCTGCACCCCCTCACTAGGAGTGGTACTGCCAGACACCAGAACTGGTGGGACGCTGGCTACAGCCGCCCCCCCAAGTTCTCCTGACACTGTGGGATCTCCCTCAACAGATGGCCCTATGGTACAGGCTAGGCTCCCCTCCTGGTGTTCCCTCATGGAACCTTCCAGGACCTGGGACCGGATCTCGGGCACCTTGGACCTCAGCCCATCCCCATTCCCTCTCCTCAGAGACTGGACATGGGGTCCCTCACCCATCCCACTACACTGGGACCTACCTGGGACACTACAATCCTTCCCTACCTCACCTGGTTGGGAAATACCTAGACCACTCCTCTCAGGAGCCCCCCCAAATGCCTCTTCAGACTCTCTGGTACTCACCAAGAGGTCTGCCTCCATTGTAAGCTCCCTGGGGTCAGAGAACTCACACTCCACCTGGTGTTGGCGTAGCTTTGGAAAATAAGGACTAGACATATGCTCTCCAGCAATTACATCACTCAGCCCCTCACATGAATTAACCAAAGTACCCTTCACCCAACCATCCAGTGACTCTGCTTTGAAAAAGCACCCCACATCACCCTCCTGAGACTGGTGAGACAGTACCTGACTGTCCCTGACACTCAACCCACACTCTTCTGGGATGTCTTCACACTCCATAACCAGGACTTCTACCTGGGGGGAACCCCTCTCCCTGTCACTCTCACCTAGAGTCAGTAGAGTGTCCCTCCCACCAGTAGGAATATGACTCCCCATGCCAGTTCCCCAATCCACCTCAGGGACCCTGTGCATCACTGGAGCTACCTCATACCCCTGAACCTCCTGGTGTGTGTTAACTCCCTCCCTCAAGTAGGGCACCACATCTCTGGGCATGTGCACTTCTTCAGCAGCACTAGATATAAAATTGTTGCTGCCACCATTCCAGCTGGACTCAGCCCTTATGACTTCCAGCTCCTTCATTTTGAGCTCATAAGCCCAAATCCTCTTTTTGATCTCTAAGTCCCTCCTCCTTTCTTCCAACTCCTTTGCCCTTTGCATCCTCAACTCCTTGAACTTCAACCGGCGAGCCCTCTCTGCCTGTCTGTCCTGTAACTCTTCAGGAGTCTGACCCTTGGATGACACCCTGCTACCCCTCCTGGGGACCCTCCCCCCAGGCGTAACAGGTAACTCCACTGCACCACTGTGTATCCTCTGCACTTCCCCACCCATATCCTCCTCCTCTGTGTGCCCTCCAGCCTCCTTGACTGTCACCCAGGCCCTCTGTGCCTTTTGCAGCTCCCCCTCCCTGGTGGAGCTCTCAGTGGGACAGTCAAGATCTTTAAGGAACTGTTTCAATTGAGCAACTGAGTACTCCTTCAGTTTCTCTATTTCAAACACAGCTCCAGCTGTTGCATCTCCAGATTGAGACATTATGGTCACAAGTGCAAAGTTCCAAAGGCAGAAAATAAGTTCCCAATGAAGTAAAAAGAATCAGTCAAGGGTTTAGCAAAATCATGGAAGTAGAACAAAAAGGAGTCCTTAAGAGAAAAAGCAAAAGATCACCAAACAAGTAGTATGTGGTCACGTAGTGGTCTGAACTCAAACAGTAGTGTACACTTAATTACTGTATGTCAAGTACAAATACAAGTCGAAATCCCAACCGCTGATCACCAATGTTAGAAATGGGGTCTTTGGTTGACAGTCAGGTTACCCCCTGTTCAAGCAAGGACCCTCACTCTAGTCAGGGTAAAAGAGAATCACCCTCAGCTAACCCCTGCTTACCCCCTTGGTAGCTTGGCAGAGCAGTAGGCTTAACTTCAGAGCGCTAGGTGTAAAGTATTTGTACCAACACACACAGTAACTTAATGAAAACACTACAAAATGACACAACACCGGTTTAGAAAAATAGGAAATATTTATCTAAACAAAACAAGACCAAAACGACAAAAAATCCGACATACACAAGTCAAGTTATGAATTTTTAGAGATTAAAGTTCAAAAATAGCGCTTAGAAAGAAAAATGCTTCGATGAGATGTTAACACGGCGTCGTGACGGAGTCGTTCCCAACAAGCCGACACCAGCGGCGCCGGACACGGAGTCGTGTAGACCCCCAAGTACAGTACCTTTGGTGAAGAGTGAAAACAAGCCGATGCGCGAAGTCTGGGATCGCGGCATCTGTGCGAAACGTTGAATCCGTGCACTTCGAGCGGCGTCGGTCATGACGTGGTGCGGCGACTTCCACGGAGTTGCGGACTTCAGCGGGGCTGCTTCGGCGTCGGGCCTGCGAAGAGCGTTGCGTTCCAGCGAAGGTCACGGCGTCGGGTGCAGGCGGTGTTACCGGATTCAGCAGCGGCGTCGGTCCGGAGTCGTCCGAAGTCGATTTCCTTGGATTTCCACCAGCTTTCCTTTCAAGGGCCCAGGGACTGGATAGGGCTCCACTTGTCAGAGCAGGAGTCTCTCCAGAGACTCCAGGTGCTGGCAGAGAGAAGTCTTTGCTGTCCCTGAGACTTCAAACAACAGGAGGCTAGCTCTAACTCAAGCCCTTGGAGATTTCTTCACAAGATGGAAGGCACACAAAGTCCAGTCTTTGCCCTCTTACTCTGGCAGAAGCAGCACTGCAGGAAATCTCCACAAAGCACAGTCACAGGCAGGGGCAGCACTTCTTCCTCAACTATCAGCTCTTCTCCAGGCAGAGGTTCCTCTTGGTTCCAGAAGTGTTTCTCCAGTCTGTAGATTTGGGTGCCCTTCGTATACCCATTTTAGTCTTTGAAGTCACCTTTCTTCAAAGGGGACTCACACCTGCTTGTGAAATCCTGCCTTGCCCAGGCAAGTCCTCAGACACACACCAGGGGGTTGGAGTCTGCATTGTCAGAGGCAGACAGTCCTTTCAGATGAGAGTGACCACTCCACCCCTCCCTCCTAGCAGAGATGGCTAATCAGGAAATGCAGGTTACACCCCAGCTCCCATTTTGTCACTGTCTAGTGTGAGGTGAAAAACAACCCAACTGTCAAACTGACCCAGACAGGGAATCCACAAACAAGGCAGAGTCACAGAATGGTTTAAGCAAGAAAATGCTCACTTTCTAAAAGTGGCATTTTCAAACGCACAATCTCAAAATCAACTTTACTAAAAGATGTATTTTTAAATTGTGAGTTCAGGGACCCCAAACTCCACATGTCCATCTACTCTCTAGGGGAATCTACACTTTAATCATATTTAAAGGTAGCCCCCATATCATCCTATGAGAGAGACAGGCCCTGCAACAGTGAAAAACGAAGTTGGCAGTATTTCACTGTCAGGACATATAAATCACATTACTATATGTCCTACCTTATCCATACACTGCACCCTGCCCTTGGGGCTACCTAGGGCCTACCTTAGGGGTGCCTTACATGTCAGAAAAGGGAAGGTTTAGGCCTGGCAAGTGGGTACACTTGCCAAGTCGAATTTACAGTGTAAAAATACACACACAGACACTGCAGTGGCAGGTCTGAGACGTGATTACAGAGCTACTTATGTGGGTGGCACAACCAGTGCTGCAGGCCCACTAGTAGCATTTGATTTACAGGCCCTGGCTCCTCTAGTGCACCTTACTAGGGACTTACTAGTAAATCAAATAGGCCAATCATGGATAAACCAATTACATACAATTTACACGGAGAGCATATGCACTTTAGCACTGGTTAGCAGTGGGAAAGTGCTCAGAGTTCAAAAGCCAACAGCGACAGGTCAGAAAAAAATAGGAGGCTTGAGGCAAAAAGATTCGGGATGACCCTGCATAAGCAAACGTCCAACAGTTATATTTTGTCTGTATGGCATATTTATTAATTCAGAAGTTGGAAAGGCTTATGATGTTAAAAATTGACACTCTTAAGTATCACCTTTTCACACATTTTATTAATGTTTATTTATACTTCATTCATTCTTACCTTAAGGGGAGTTTAGTAAGTATTCCACCAGAATATCGACTACAGACTATCGTAGGGCCAAAATATTGTGGCAAAAAATGTTAAAACCAAATTATTATGAAGATGCGTTTATATAAGTAAGCACACGTTTACTGAATTTATCTTCACATATATGTCCCTAGATGATATAAATGTTTTCAAGGTATTTAGATGTGGAATTTAAAATAATATCTCTATATTTACCTATATACTCTTACCTCCTCAAAGTTTTGGTCCTCGATATGTAAGAATCAATATTTTAGCCCCACAATACTTTTGCTCTCGATATTCTGTCATGCAGCCAATCAGTACCCTACCATCTCTCCCTACCACACGAATGCTTAAAACATGGTTTTATCATTTTGCTGTGTTATTAAAGTCCAGACCTTGGCTCATCCTGAAAATGTAATGGCGACAGCGGTGCATCACCTCAGTTCATTACAAGCCTGATGTGGCTTGCTTCAGACCTGCATGAGTCTACTTCTGTCACAACCCTAGAGATAACCGTATTACACAATTGTGCAAGTTCAGGCAAAATCAAGAAGGATTCTTCTGTTCCCTTTAGAAATTCAGTACTCGGAATAGCTAACCTGCTGTCATCCCCTTTGCCCCTCTCCTAATTGGTTAATCCCATCTTAATGGTGTCAACAACCTATGTAGGTGTTACATCACAATATTATGGTTCAAATATCTACCCGCAAAAATATTGGATCTGAGATATCGATTACCACTGTAAAATCAAGGTGATTAGATGTGAACTTAAGAATAATAAATCTATACTTCCCTATATATACTTGCCTTGATGATATAGTTGAAGTAAATATCGTGAATGCAACATATTCACAGGTCAATACTTTGATTAACGCAGTTGTGACATAGAACTCTGGTAGGCACTAATGTTGCATTGCAGATGGTATCTGGCATAATGGTTTTACTCACCTGGCACATGAGACTACATTAGTTTTAGAAAAAGAAAAGTCATGTTTCACAATTATATCACCCAACAAAATAGTTATGACTCACCAGACTCTTGCAACAGATCTAAGTTCTCAAACTCACAATCAGAGATGGAGACTTTTTAATTTGTTCTATTCTCAAGCTTTGTCCAAAATTGATGGGGATGTATCAGGAGTTACATATATATGTTAAATTGTGTAGTAAAGCACTGGCCCAAGGCACCCCTATTATGGCGCTTTATTAAGGTAGTTTTTGGAATAACCAGACCCCTGCCTAGATTGATGTTCAATATCCTAAGTGGATCAGGGTTCTCACAGTGAATTCTTAGCTGGAGGCATGGTGAGGGCCAAACTGCATTCAGAGATGGCCTGCCACTCTCTCTGAGAGGGTGATCGAAGTGGTTTAAAGGTAGAAGGAGAGAACCTCTTCAGATAGGTGTATCTTAATTTGTTTCTTGAAAAAAGCCAGAGTTTGAAGATTTAACACATTTGGACATACAACATTCCAGAGCTCTGTGGCTAGCACTCCCATGGACCTCCCTCCAGGCCACATATTGACCAATCAAATAAAACCTCAAAGCTTTCAAAGAGTACGCCTACCTATACCCAATATTTACAGAATGTACAGCATGACACGCTTAAGTACTGGATAGGTGACACGATGGCGCAGTATAAAATATCTAAGTGAATGCAACTTTAATAAATCAACGTGAAGCACATAAAAGTGCCACATTACTCTCAATAAAATTAAATCACATGCTTCAAAGTCGCATGCCTTTTGACCAAACGTGTTGTCAGTGCTGCTGCGAATTTAGAGCAAGGAGAAGTATGGTCTATAATGCTAAAGCTGTTTTTTCTTAATTTGCAGCAAGAAAAAACAGGATTGTATGCTGCATATTGGTTCGATACATATTTTCTATGCATCAAAATAAACCATATCGGTACTGCCGGTCGCAATGCTTATAAAAATGTAAACTCTCTTTTATTTCACAGAATATCTTACATAAACTCTCAATTTTTTCATAGAATATTTTACACTTGTTCATCACACCTACGGTTTCATTTCCTATATTTTCTACTAACAAAGTACAACATGTTGGGGGTATAAAAATAGATTTTCTGAGCATGCTTGGTCTCTTATAGATAGACAGCACTTCATGCAAATTGCCACCAGCTTTCTCGCACTCACGCTGTGTTACACAGGGGAAGGGAGGGCGGTGAGGGAGCAGGAAGGAACTGTCCTCACAATCAAATGCTCAGAAGAGCAGAGCTGGTACAAGATTAATGATGCTCCCCCCAGGAAAGACAGTATATCCTCCTGGTGAAACCCTGCTTATGGGGGCTGATAGACTTGTCATCCCTTAATAAACCTCACTGATGTGTCAGAGGCTGGTAGTAATGAGAGGATCACGCTGCCCCACTGCACCGTCCTCTTATATCTGTGCATTATTGTAATATGTGCATTTACAGCCGTTACCTTCCCTCAGATATGACAAACGAGTTGTTTGTGAGGGCTCCTGAATCATATATTGGATCGAATCTTTTTCATTATTAATGATCTTAAGGTAAATACGCCAATACCAATATGCAGCTCCTGGGGGTTAGCAAGATATTCAAAACATATGTGAACAAACTACTTTCTAGCTACATGGAAGCTCATTAGATCCTGCACCCCACTCAAACAGGGTTCAGACCAGGAAATAGTACAAAACAGCCCTCCTAACTGCTACAGAAGAATTAAAATCAGTACTGGACTTAGGTGGCTCAGCAGCCCTGATCCTGCTTGATCTGAGTGCTGACCCAATCCTTATCCAAAGATTGAATGAGGCAGGACTGACTGGAAGTGCCCTGAGGTGGCTGATGGATTTTTTAAAGTTATGCAGCTTTCAAATACAAGTGGACTCTTTAACCTCTTCAACATTCACTTTAAACTGTGGAGTTCCCCAGGAACCTTCGTTGAGTCCTACCCTTTTTAATCTCTATGTGCGACCCCTGTCTAAATTTGTGCAAACATATTGGATTGCGCTAGTCTCCTATGCAAGCAACACTCAGATTGTCAAGTCGCTAACCACAAACATTAGAAGAACCTCCAGGCATCTAAATTCTTGTCTTACACATGTAACCAAATGGATGTCAAACAATCAGCTGGAATTAAATGAAGACAAAACTGAGGTGATGGTGATGGGTAAAACAACTCTCTTTGAAACGAATTGAGTTAGCCGAAGGAAGTCTTTCAGTACTTTGTTCATCAGTGAAAAGTTTAGGTGCCGGGATTGACGAAACGCTCACAATGGAAATGCAAGCAAATAACTGGCAGGAAGTTGCTTTGGACTCCTTCGTGCCTTAAGAACATTTCTCAGTTGGCTTCCTATCATTTTATGCAGAGTTGTAATTTAGGCTCTTATTCATTTGCTCCTGGATTACAGGAATTCCCTTTACATAGGGAGTTACAAATACAATATTGACCTTCTTCAAGTATTACAGAACGCTGAGGCCCATTTGCTCTGTAAAACCCCCAAAAGTACCTCAGCTGCCCCAGCACTGGCAGCCTTTCACTGGCTGCAAGTCCAGAAAATAATTCAACATAAGACATTATGTCACTCATTATGACCCTGGCGATCAATGGACCACCAGTGCCACAGTGGCAGTCTCACCGTGTGGAACTGGAGATGCAAACTGCCATATTACGTCCACAGTGGTTTGGCCACTGCCAAACTACTGTATCCCCACCCATCCCACCGCTTTATAGTGGCCCACTGGGCTGGAGGTTTCCAACTGCAGCCCGACGGGAGTCGAATAACCGGCAAGTTTATTCCGACTAAGGCTACCGCCAGCATTTTCCTGGCGGTCTCACCACCACGAAATGCTGGCGGAAAGGTGTCCGAACGACAGGAACTTGTATTCCTGTTGCGGGATACCCCTCGAACACCTCCGGACACACACATGCATGCACCCACACACACAATCACCCACAGACACCCACCACTCACACACGCACTCACAGCATTCACCCCATAGACAAGCATACATACCCATGAAAATCATACACACATGCACACACTCTCCATCCCTCTTACCCCTTACTCATTCACCCATGCGCACACCCTCATCCCCATCCACATGCATACATACACGCATCTCCACATTTACACACAAACACACATGCACACACGCACAATCGCTCCCCCTCACTCTCACATTCATGACACGAATACACACACTCTCACACACCCACTCACAGCCCATCGCCCCATCCCCTTGCGAATTACACTTACCTTGTCCAATGAGGTGCTCCTCTGTGAGGGGACGGGACCCAGCGCTCTCACCCCCAGCACCGCCACACCAGAAAGAGACTGTCACACAGAATTACTGGTCATAATTCTGTGGACGGTCTTTTTCTGCCGTTTCGGTGCCGGAAGTGGAACCACCTAAGTGCCGCTGAACACCATAGTGAATGCCACTGGATATCGGACCGCCTGCAGCGGTCTTTGGAAAAGGCCACCGCAGTCATAAAGAGGGCCTATGTTTGGTCCACAAGGTGGTACCGAGGAAAAGACCTGTGCCAATTCAACGCCTGCTCACTCCTTATGTCCCTAAACAAACATTATGGGGGTTATTCTAACTTTGGAGGAGTGTTAATCCGTCCCAAAAGTGACGGTAAAGTGACGGATATACCACCAGCCGTATTACGAGTTCCATAGGATATAATGGACTCGTAATACGGCTGGTGGTAAATCCATCACTTTTCCGTCACTTTTGGGACGGATTAACACCTCCTCCAAAGTTAGAATAACCCCCTTTGTTCCCAGGGTCAAAACCTTCTCACTGTTCCTAGAGTCAGAAAAGTAAGGGGAGAAGGTAAATCCTTCACATACTTAGCCCCAGAGCTCTGAAATGAACTTCCCCTACTTATGGGGCAGCAGCAATTGGAGATTTCATTTTGGAAATTACTGGAAACCTTATTATCTTAATGACCTATAGAGAGGATTTTGAGCTAGGGTCTCACCAGCACTGAGATTCCCCCTGGGGTAGCCATGCACTATATAAAAACTGGAAAATGGATAATTGTGAATGTTTTTGTGGACATAACAGTCACCCCAAATTTTGTATACATTTGACATCAATTTACGTTTTAGTGCAAATTTTTCCTCAGACGAAGTTGCTTTTCTGGATTTACGTATCATCCTAACTAATGGATTGTTACACTCTTCCATTTTTCATAAACCCTCAGATAGGAATAGTTTACTGCTATTTGACAGCCACCATCCCAAATCTCTGTGACAGAATTTACCTTTCGGTCAATTCCTGAGGTTAAGAAGTAACTGCACAGAGGTTTCTGATTATAATAACCAGGCTGAGATTCTGAGCCACAAGCTAGTACACCGTAAATATCCACTACGGATTATCAGTCAGGCCAGAAAAAGAGCTCGAAATATCCCAAGAGACATGAACGGCAATCAAGACTGACTTGTGTTACCACCTTCACGCCTTTGAGTAACCAGGTTAGGAAGATTATTAGAAAACACTTGTCCATTCTGAACATTTCAGGTGAGGCTTTAGCGCAACCCCTTCTGGCATTCAAACTCACACAAAAAATGTGAGACTTAGTAGTACACACTAGACCACTACCACAACAAAATCGTGACAACACACAGGGGGTCATTCTGACCCCCGCCGGCGGCGGATGCCGCCCGCCTGGCGGGAACCGCCAGAAGACCGGTGGTCATTCTGAATTTCCCATTGGGCTGGTGGGCGACCGCCAGAAGGCCGCCCGCCCGCCCAGCAGGAAACCCCCTTCCACGAGGATGCCGGCTCCGAATGGAGCCGGCGGAGTGGAAGGGGTGCGACGGGTGCAGTTGCACCCGTCGCAATTTTCAGTGTCTGCCACGCAGACACTGAAAATCTATGTGGGGCCCTGTTAGGGGGCCCCTGCAGTGCCCATGCCAATGGCATGGGCACTGCAGGGGCCCCCAGGGGCCCCACAACACCCGTTCCCGCCAGCCAGGTTCTGGCGGTGGAAACCGCCAGAACCAGGCTGGCGGGAAGGGGGTCGGAATCCCCATGGCGGCGCTGCTTGCAGCGCCGCCGTGGAGGATTCCCAGGGGCAGTGGGAAACCGGCAGGACACCGCCGGTTTCCCGTTTCTGACCGCGGCTGTACCGCCGCGGTCAGAATGCCTATGGAAGCACCGCCAGCCTGTTGGCGGTGCTTCCGCGGTCGTTGGCCCTGGCGGTCCATGACTGCCAGGGTCAGAATGACCCCCACAATCTAGATCATGGCTAGGGGTTATAGGACATTATCCTTGTGGTAACTGCAATGTATGTACCTTCTCGATGCATACACAGGATGTGGACTTGGGTGAGAGGACACCATGGCAATTAGCGACACATACTAACTGCCGCAAAAAGAACTGCATTTACATGACCACCTGTCCATGCAATTTCCGATACATCACGATGACCACTAGAATGGTCAAAACACGTATCAATGAGCATCGGAGCACTATACGATCTCAACGAGCCGCAACGAAATTGACTAAACATTTCATTGAATTCCAACATACACCTGACAACCTGAGATGGGTTGTATTGGAACGCATTACAAACACTAGAGACTGTACCAAGAGACTCTTTGTGAGAGAACAACGCTGGGTGTTTAGGTTAGGAACACATCGGACTGGACTAAATGATGATATACCCTGGTTGGAATTTACGAATCGATAGTCACAGGGTTCGATCTTTTTACTATGGAGATATCACAATCAATAAATTGTTTTTTTAATGGTAGCCTCCATTATGCTTGGATCTACGAATATACAACCATTTCTGAGGTTCAACATAATTTTATGATTGTGTTACCACAACTGATTCTATTATGACTCCCTCTGTAGTCAATGGCTGCATAGTGCACCCTCCTACACTGTTTATGCCCCCTTGATGGCAACTTTCATTTCAGTAAGATTGGGATATTTTCTATTTTCTATTATCTTTCTACAGACAGTCCTTTGGGATTACCATTTTGGGGGTACAGCTATTGGTTGCCACCCTTGTTTGAGCACAGGTCCCCCTCTGTATTGGTATTCCACTGCAATATGGCTGCCATTTTTTTGTTACAAAAACATCTCTACAATATGGCCGCCACTATTTCCTATTCCTAACCCCATTACAAAATGGCCGTCACTCTTCTACTGTTAGAGAATTCCTTCAAGATGGCCGCCACTATTTCCTATTCCTAACCCCATTACAAAATGGCCGCCACTCTTTTACTGTTAGGGAATTCCTTCAAGATGGCTGACGCTTTTCTCCAGTCCTCTTTCTAGCTTGATGCCCCACCACCATTTACAAACCCCTCTAGGGCTATGTCTCACTTTTTCTGGGACACAGAGCGGAGGTAGGTTATCCACCCGGTGGCCACACGAGCGGGGTAAGTCCTATGTTACCTTTCTTTAAGGAGCAGAAGAGTAACTATCTATATTGCAGACCACTTTCTTTGCCCCTTCTTGATCCTTGGTGGGAGCTGTCATTAAACATTGGACACTACTATGACCCTGTGTCCTTATTATTAATACTATTGGTGTACATTATTGGACTGGCGATTGTCTACACTATACACATTTTTTGGACATGTTTGACTCATGATTTAAGATTATTTTGACAATTTGAATTGACTAACAATATTCCATATAGTTATGGTGATTACCTGTGTCCTCATACTTAGGACTTTCGGTTATTGGACATGTTTGAGCCATCATTTAAGTTTGTCCTGAATAGTTTTAATGGATTTATCATCTTTGAGATATTTATACTTGTTATGTGTGACATGTCATCTATATCTATACTTAGTTGACTATACAAGCCTGGACCACTGATGCTTATCGCTATCCCGATGGGGCCCATCCTTTAATACAAGGAGGGTAAGGATTCATCCTCTGAATTTAGAGGAGTCTGTTTGATTTATATTTCCCCATGTGATACACTGCACATTAGTGTTTCTCACTGGAATGAGCTCACTGTGCACATGGTTATATTTGTATTTTGAGTCTGTTTTTTTTGCTCTTTGTAGGTTTGTGGTACGAAGAAATCCCGTATTGGGTTATAACATGTGGATTAGGTACATTTTTTGGTCCTGACGAATAGCACCGATCTTAACAGACATTTTTTGCGAGAAACATGTTGACCCCGATGATAGAAGTATAGTTAGTTCTGTACTCTAACTCTCCACATTCCCCCAATTCAGGGACTGACAGTTTTCTTTGTTTCTGAGGGTGGACTAGACATTACTTCTAATCCTTACCCACACTCTGTTTTTAATCATGACAGGGGTCTGGGTTGATTAAATACGATATTTCCAGATCTCTAGCCATTTTTATTTTCACATACCCATATACCAATCCCACATATTAGCACTCAGCTACCAGCATTCTTTACACTCAAAAGATCTCCAGCAAAGAGCCCCCACGAGGGGCCCGTCAGGCATTGCAGCGCCGGCCTGACGAGGAGCAAAAGCCCCATGATGAAGCATGTCACCATTTGGTGAGTGAGGGCTCTTGTTCTAAGAAGAGCAGACTCATAGACTCTATTACTTACTGTATACATTTGTACTAGTCTATTGGCTGGAACTGTGTACTTTTGTTTTTTTGGTATTATGATGGGAGTACCGTACACAGGACCAACTTTTCTCTAAACACTACCGACATATTAGCCCTTCTTTGTTTGTATTCAGTAATAATTAGCTTCATCATTTAGAACAGCCCGTCTGCCCATCTAGCCTTCCTAGTCCTGTAACAGCTTCACAGGTTAACTGTGTCATAGGGAACAGTCATGTAATTCCTGCCCCTGCCCCTACTCAAACAGAGATATCATTGTCCATAATGGCTTGGGTTCTGGGGGCATTAAAGCAAATAAAAATTATAAACCTGTTAACACTCAGGCCACAACAAAGGATGAACCACACCTTACACCTTACATGCCATCCTGCCCCAGGCTTGCCCTGTAATATACCTGTCCCACACATTTTAAGCAAAAAACATTCAGTACCTCCATCAAGAGAGTCAGGTTGCATACTTATGCCTAAAGCAGTCCAACTGGATCTTCCACCTGATTGCACACCATATATGGTTGTTATGGTAAACGTACATCTGCTCAATTCGAACACTAGTGAAAATAATTGTCAGCTCAATATTAAGGTGACACACTGGCTGACAACAAGGGCAGGGTTTGATGTGAGCATTTCTGCCCAAATCAACATGGTACGTAGAGTAGGGTGGGTGGGGCAAGGCCCCAAAAATCTTTATGGTAGTTTTATAGCGATACATTTTGGAAACAGTGTGACTGCGGGTAGAATGTTTGACTCCTGTAATTTTAAGAAAGATAGAACTGTGAGCATAGGGGTGCGGCCATTGGGATTGATTTTTTTAGAGACAAGGCAATATGCATTATTTGAATCAGATTATTGCTTGGAGCATCCCACCTTTCCTGAATCACAGGCAGTATTGACCTTTTCTTAAGTTTGCTAATGAAAGTGCCACCCCCCACCTCCAATAGGTTTGATGCTTTTTTAACACACTTGTGAAGGTTGACTGTCAACCCCCTATCAGTTGAAATGACGCAAATGTCTTGCATGGGGTGGGAACTGATTATCCTTGAATGAGTCAATGCCGTTGATTAGCTTAGTGTTTTGCCATGGAATGTAGCAGGACTTAAGGAGAAGGTCATTGACCAGAATTGGATAGATTTTATTAGGCAACATAACATTCTGGTCCTTCAAAAAACATGGTCATTTAGAGACACCCCCTTCCCAGATGACTCTGTTTCTTTTTTTATCCCTGCTATAACTTTGTCTTCTTGGTGGGCCAAGTGGTGGGCTGTATTTGAATCTCACTGACTTTGAACTGTTTAATGGAAAAACTAGACACAAACTCCCCTAATCTAGGAATGGCTCTCCTTACTTTTCCTGACAGAACAAATCTTTTGGTATTAAACATCTTCAACACTAATGTTCAGCCTGCCCTCTCTAATGTTATCATCTCTGTGGGTATGATGCTCTAAAAAATCAAGATGTGCTCCAAAAAGCAGAGTTAAGATTATAACGTTTTCATCCCAATAGAGGTTATGGGAGATTTCAATACTCGTCCTTGACAACTAGTCTGCCAAATCTTTCAGGATCTCCCCTTGGGGGATGAACCCTCATGTGTTCATTTTAAGCACACTGCCCAAGAGGAACAGGCAAACTTCTTAGTTCAATCTTTGAATTGAGTTATTCCAAGTTCACTGGGGGTCCCACTTTTGTTGGCAGGGGATGTGAATCAACAGAGGACTATGTTTTAAATTATTCACCTTTATTATATTCTTTGGTCGATTATAGGGTTTCATGGTATGATTGGAAAAACCACGCTCCTTTGGTTTTACTCTTAAAGCATTCTAATCTGAATCTGTCACTGCCAGCCCCTATTACCAAATGCCTTGTAACTACGGAGCAGGGGAGGCACTGGAAATAGACAAAAGTGGTCCCAGGGAATTCTGTGGTAATTTGTTCTGTAAAACAAGTAGTGAGATTGAATGCTGACTAAACCCTGATTCTGAGCCTGAAGACGTTTTGAGTGCTTGCTCTGCTCTTTGTGAAAGTGTGAAGGATGCCCTCACTGTTTTCAGTAGTGGTTATACTGCTACCGGAGAGAACACTGGTTTGACCAGTCATATGCGAAGGCCCATCATGATTTAATGAAAACCTTCAAATGCTCACCATGGAGGAGAAGAAACTCTTATGTTGCCTTCATAAAAAGGCAATTAAGGAAAGAAAAGTGTGCCTCAAGGATGATGTTTGGGAACGGTTAGTGACTGCATGTGATATTAAAGATTGCACCACTTTTTGGAGGGTCATTAAAAGTCCAATCTTATTGGCAGAGGATGTGCCAATTTTGACCTCAGTAATAGAGGAAGACAGATGGTTTGCTCATTTCTCACATATATACTCCTTTGACTTAGGGACAGACCTTCAAACTCAATCTAATATGGCGGGCCAGTCAGGAAACTGTAGCCTGACATTTTCTATTTCAGGGATTGCAATAATTTTTTCAAAATTAAAGGGAAACAAGACGCCGGGCCTGATGGAGCCCCGATAGATCTTTTTAAGAGTGATCCTCTTATTTGGGCCCTTTTGTTATCCAGGGTTCTAAATGCAGCTGTGCATTCTGCGCCCCCCCTTCCCCCTGAGTTCCCGGACACAATCTGTAATCGTTTACATTTTTAAAGAGGGTGACAGAGGGGATCCAAGATGCTACAGACCCATTTCCTTGATTGATTCAACTGTCAAGGTTTTGGGCCAGGTTATCTTGGATAGGCACTCTCTGTGGCCCAAGGAGAATAACATCCTATCTGGTCTACAGTATGCTTTCAGGTATGGGTTAAGTACCATCGACCCGTAGTCATTCACAGGCATACTGTGGCAAAAAGGGGCCCTCTTTTCCTGAGCTTCATGGACCTTACCTCAGCGTTTGACTGGGCAAATTGCACTAAGCTCATGGGCATGCTGTTGTCAATTGAGGTAATTCCAGTATTGGTGTCCTTGGGGGACTTACATTGGGATATGTATGTGTCCATGAGATTTGGGCAAGGTGGCTGACATTGTCCGAGATTTACATCTGTGTGACAATAGCAAGTTATACTGAGTGTTTAATCAAATTGAGAAAAATGCCTCGGCTAGGTTGCCTCTGATTAAGCTGTAGGCTATGCACTTTAAAGTTATTGCACTTTGATGTAGAAGAGCGCTTAGAACAGGCGGATGTTGTGTTTATTAAAGAATCTATCTTCTTTACATTTTGTTTTTTCTAAGTTCTGTACTTTTATGTGAGTTTCCAATTGCACTCTTTGTGATTTTGTGGCCAACAAAAGGGTATGGCTAGGGCTGCTATTAATTAAGTTGTAATTAATGTACTTTTGCATATGAGATTGTTTATGAGCGAAAAATGCAGTTTTTTTAATCATTTTGTTTCCCTCTTACATGCTTTTAAAGTGACATTTTATTGTATTTGTTGTGACTTTAGGGCCAATTACGGCCAAATAAAGTATTTGATGAAGATGAAACTTTTTAATGTCACTTCCAGTAATATCATAAGGGTCCAAGGTCACATTATATCGTTTTCAGTAATGTTGTCAGAGACACAGGTCATTTAATACCTCTAGTGAATGTCGTATCTTCCATCTCTTATGTTTTGACGAATTGACGTCAAGGGGTACACCTAGGTATGCTTAGATTTACCAAACCAATTGTCAATAACTAATTGTTAGGTATCGTAGTCCATTCAATAGGTTTAAATCGGGCTACATTATTAAACATTTAAATAGAATTTTACATGCATCACTTTCTTTCTTAGTTCTTTTAACACACTGCCTGCAAAAAAAGCCACACAATTCTGGTGCAACGCGCTATCCAGTAAAAATTACATTTCATCATTTCAGCACTCCTCCAGTAGCAGCAATACCATTTCGAGGCAATTTGTTGCAATCTGGAGCCCTCTTGTGGCTATTTTTATTGGTGCCGTAAGGTGGTTGTGTATAGTGGATTTAGGGCCATATTTATACTTTTTGACGCACAACTGCGCCAACGCAGTTGTGCGTCAAAAATGTTAACGACGGCTAACGCCATTCCAAATCGCCATGCGGGCGCCTTATTTATGGAATGACGTTAGCCGGCGGAGCTGACTGGTGTGCGTAAAAAAAAATGACCCACACCAGGCAGTGCCGGCGTAGGGGGAAATGGAGCTTGGGCGTCAAAAAATGGGGCAAGTCGGTCTGAGGCAAAAAATCTGCCTCAACCCGATTTGCGCCATTTTCTTTTACTCCCACCCTCCATTGACATGACTCCTGTCTTAACAAAGACAGGAGTCATGCCCCCTTGCCCAATGGCCATGCCCAGGGGACTTATGTCCCCTGGGCATGGTCATTGGGCATAGTGGCATGTAGGGGGGCACAAATCAGGCCCCCCTATGCCACAAAAAAAATATATATATATGCTTACCTGAACTTACCTTAAGTTCCCTGGGATGGGTCACTCCATCCTTGGGCATACTCCTGGGGTGGGCAAGGGTGGCAGGGGGTGTCCCTGGGGGCATGGTAGGGCACCTCTGGGCTCCTTCCGAGCCCACAGGTCCCTTAACGCCTGCCCTGACCAGGCGTTAAAAAATGACGCAAAAGCGGCTGGACGTCATTTTTTTTGACCCGCCCACTCCCGTGCGTCATTTTTGCACGGGAGTTTAAATAAGGCACACATGCCTTGGAGTCATTTTTTAGACGGGAACGCCTACCTTGCATATCATTAACGCAAGGTAGGTGTCCACGCTAAAAAATGACGCAACTCCAAGATCTTTGGCGCTAGACGGGTCTAACGCCAAAGTATAAATATGGAGTTAGCTTTGCGTAAAAAAAAATGACGCAATTCCGGCGCAAACAGAGTAAAAATATGCCCCTTAATGTTGTGCTGACTCTGCACACAGTGGTTTTGGTGCGGATTTGCTTGTGCATAGTATTATGTTCTGTTCTGATTTTTTGTGGAATTTAAATAGGAGGCTCTCAGACTGTATGCCAGTGTGCTGATGACGTGTCTTGCCCATGTTCCTGGCAAAACGCTCTATTAAGTACTCAATACCATATATAGAGACACGTCTTTGTACCTGTTTAATATCACTTTAAAGAAGAATGACCTGCCTCAAACTGCTGTCGTCCATATGAAAGCATAACCAATGGTTTTAACTTCAGGTATGACCACACAATGCTACATATTGATGGAAGCAAATGCACTTTCATCTGTAATGAGATCTAACATAACTAGTGAGTTGCTCGGTTATTAATTAATACCTTGACGTTTGAAGCTGTCCAGAGATGTTCCCATACCGTGGCATCGATAACACCCAATACATAGAAGGTGTTCGATGGTCATGTCAGAGCCCATCTACTTCGAACCGATATCACATGCCTCTCCAGTCGGCATTCAGCAGTAAACATCAGCAGGCACTGATTAACACCAAAAGCATTAAATTGAGTACCTCACACTTTTACCTGGATGAGAAGTGCTGGCTGGTGACTCTGTCAACTGTCACTGTCAAGCCACACCTAAGCATCCATAAAGGTTAATTATTGCCTTCCTTCCATCTGTGCTGCTGCCAGAGAAAAACACCATAAATTATCCCATTATCTAAGACATCTTAATAGCATTACAAAGTCGTGTGTGATTTTCCAGTGAATTTAACTGATTTTTATGATATTCTTACATTGCAACTACCGACGCACAGGCCTTCGACTGTATACTTTGAGGTTTGGTTGCATGGCCCGTGCTCCTGCCAGGCTCTAAACCAACCTGCAATGGATGGACAACCCTGCTGCAAATAACTTTCTACAGTGGGTTTTGCCCACAGTACGAGGCCTTTGTCCAGGTCATGTGTTCAGCCCGCTGCGGGCCAAAACCCCTGATGTGTGCTGCCTTCAGCCACAGCCCAGTCTGTAATCTGTGGTCTGTGTGTAGAACTTCCGGTAGCAGGGTTTCCCCCTCTTCTTTCTCCCACCACTCCTTCGGGATCTACACTCAGGAGTACTTATTCGGGTGCATAGCTCTGAGGTATTTCACCATGTCACTGGTGCTGAACAAATACATCTCTGGAAGTCAGCACTACAGGACCTAATCACATAAGATGCATGTGATCTTTAAAGCATTCACCTACTTCTGCCCTGTGAGGTGTGTAAAGCCATGGATGTCATTTAGGGGTCGCAGCTGCGACCCCGAGCTTGCCCCTTGGATTTCTGGCTCTGTCTTTTGACTCCTGGCTTCAGAGGTGGCAAAAGCAGTGCCATGAACACAGTGGCAGCACGTCGTTATGGACGATGGTTGGGGCTCCTTTCTCTTTGTTTTCTCTCATTTTTTATTACACTGATAGTGTAAAATGTTTAATAAGTCACTACTATTTTAATAAAAAAATGGAGTACAATTAGCTGGATTAGACCCTCCCTCACAGCTGAGGTAAACAAAAAAAGTGCTTTTGCATGTATGTTTAAATGTGTGTGTGTGTGTGTGTGTGTGTGTAAATGTGTGAATGTGTAAGCATGTGTTTGTGAGTGGAACTGAACCTTGATGAAGCAGAAAAAGAAAGGCTAACAAATATTCATATATCATGTAACAAAATCGTATAAGGCAACGTGATTTTAGCAAAGAAAATATAATATGTGTAGAAAATGTGCCCACAAAGTAGTTCTCCATTAGTATAAACAAGCTTGATTAGTCATGAAGAATCGACAATGTAGTAATCCGTCATAATTGCAGATGTATTTTATTATTTTCTCGTTAAAACTGTTATATGCTTAGCTTAAATTTAGCAGAGGCTTTGGCCTAGTCGCCTGGTCTCAAATTTAACTGCATGGTTTTCACTTGTATTAACAAAATGTCTTATAACTTTAAAGCTGTATTTTTCCAGCAGAATGACTAATACACTTATCTCGAGGTTTCGTGCTAGGCAAGTTTCATCCCCTTTGAAGCAAGGGGAGTTTCTGCAGGTGCAGACAATAAAGACACTGATACAGAAATAATTGGCAAACTTTGTTGCTACTTGTGTTCCAAAGCTCCAAGGACACCTTATGCATAAATGAGTACTAAGAGAAATACATTATTCATTGGTCAAAGAGAAACCACCCTATGGACCCTCCAATCGAAAACCCTGAAGAATTTGGAATGTTTTCTTACTTAAACCCACTGGACAAAGAGAAGTCAGCCATTTTCTTTGATGCCATTTTGAAGCCAGATTTAAGACGCCATTTTAAATGACACTTTGATGCTTTTTCTCTATCCCAGAGAGAGAGAGAGAGAGAGAGACTTTAAAGAATTCTCACCCTAGAGACTTTATCTTTAACTTTACCCCTTCTTGTCCATACGATAACTTTTGCCCCATTTTCCTTGCTGCCGCAAGGAAACTTGACTTAAACTTTGCCCCTTTGAAATCTGCCCCATGCTGATCGAACCGGTACCTGAAGGACGAAGACTTACCTTGAATGCTGATTGTATTTGGTAATTATGAAAGAATAAATGTATTATTCATTGTATTTTCCTTCTTAGGTACCAACTGCTTATTTTGACAGAGCCTAAGATAGAAGTTTTCTAAATTTATGTTGATTACATTCTTTTGCATGAAGTCCCACATGCCAATGCTAATCAGAGGTTAGTTGAGGTATTCATTTGATGCACCATGTTGAATTGAAATCTTGTTATGCTGACCAATGTATGCAATTAGTCAAATTCAGTTACTCATATTAGTGATTTGCATTGCTATAACCGAGTGCATTATAATCCAGATTTTGCGTAGATTGCGTTTCTTCCGTCGTTATGGACAGCTAGTAATGTTCGTATACATATATCATTTGATTTTGAGACTTACTTATATTGTGTTAGCATTGTTAATATAGGGGAATAAACTCATTAACCTTCAATAAACAGGTGTGGTTATTCATGACTGAAAGGTCATGGTGTGTCTAATTACTGATTTTCGGTTTAATTAATTTGTTGTTTGATCACTAATTGAGTATTGGTTATTGATTATAAATGGCTAGTGATTATTGATTTGAGGGATCTGAAAAATTCTTTGGATGAGGCGAGCTCAACCCGGTCAAAATATTCACCGTCCTCCGGCGTGTCCAAGTATAAGTAATTTATAAGGACTGGACGCGCTATCAGAAGGTGGTAGCAGAGTTTGATGGTTTGGCCCTTTGGGACCCCATTCGAACAATAGACGGATTCAAGTTAGAATTTTCTTTGATAAAACAAGTTGGAGAGATGATAATGCCCTAAATCCCCAATGACTTTCCGGGAATCTTGGAGCTTGCGAATGGAGGAAATGGAGGTGTGAGAATGTTTTCGGCGTTTCTAGTGACGGTATGAGTGAAGTTAGGGTTTTGCGCTTGCACAGCTTATGCCACAGATGAATTGTGAAGTTTGTGAGGATTTTTAGGGGGTTACGAACTCCAAATCAAAATTGTAGAGGAGTGATACTCCAAAGTGTGAGAGTAGGGAAGTCGTCGAACCTCATATGTATGTAGCGCTTTGTGCAGGAAAAATTGTCCACGTGGTTGTTGATGTTGAGACGGGCCCTGCAAGGTCAAGAGACTACGGAGTATGTTGAAAAGTGTATGAGACACTTGATTGATGTTGTAATTTGTTCGGTTTAATAGGTTGATCGGATGTGGTCAACAAGTCGGTACGAATGTTGAGGAATAAAAGAACATTTTCGACTTTGAGATTTGACGAATTCTAAGGTGCACTAGAATAGTTCATTGATCAGTCGAGAGTAAAGTTTGCGGGTCAAATTTTGCTTGCGAAAGTGAGAAACTGAGAAAGATGGAATAACTGCCGAGGCTAGTGAAAAATCCCTAAGGTTTCTGAAGCGATTGCATTACCCTAACTGTAGTAAACCAACAGATTTGTTTTCTTCTTTTTGGTTAGTGCTCGCGATATATTGCAGAAATTAGTTTTGAGTGAAGCTGAATGAAGGAGGACAAGCCGCAGGACTTTGTCAGCCACAGTGTGTGAGTTTGACGTCACTAGGAGCCGCACTGGGATAGGTTGGTTGGTGAGAAGGGTCGCGCACGGATTGGACGCAGTCCGTGAAGCGCAATTGGTGGGGAAAGGCAAGCGAAGAGTATTCCGGGAATTAAAGTCACCTATTGATTACATTTTTTTTGAGAAAATAAAAGACGGAAAGATGAAATTTTTCAAAGCACTTAAGAGTGCCTTGAGGGGAGATGTATATATTAAAGCAAATGTAGGACAAGAAACACCGCCTGAGGGTACACCAGCTTACATTGTAATTGAAGAAAAAGGTGTCGCACCATGTCTTTGGTTAAAACAATGGTGTAAATTAACAGAAAAGCATGGAAGTGTAGCGTTCCTTATTTATGGGTCGTTTAATCTAAGAGTTTTGTAGAATTCGAGATTTGCGCTATACGACATAAAAATACCTCCAAGACCTGCACAGTTCGAAGCATTAGCCATTTGGGAACAAATGGCTAGAAGGCAACTACAAAAGAAATTTGAGACAAGAGTGAGAAAAGTAGAAAAGACACTAGCGGATGCTAGATGGGATAGTACTCAAAAGGTTTGGAGGTCAGACATATTGCAGGGAATTAAATTATTTCCAGCAATTACTGACGAAGCAGAGATGGAAGGAAGGAAAGCTACCCATAAAACAAACAGGAGTCAGTCCAGAGATAGAGAAAACAAGAGAAACTCGAAAAGGTCAGACGAATCAGATGATGAGGATTTCATTCTGCAATTGCTAAATGACCGTCCACCACCATATGTGGAAAACAAAAATGGCCCAAGCACTATTACTGCCACTCCAGAACCAATACAGGGTACTGTAACCCCAAATTCGAGAATATTGCAGAGGCAAAGTAGTCCCGTTATGCCTTTTACACCAGAGATAACACAAGTTCAGAGAATATATCCTGACATGACTAAACTAATACCTGTTAATGATTATCAGCCACAGGTCCAAAGACGCTATTATGATGAGCATATGATAAAGTACAACAGAATGATGATCTTATAACAATGTTACCAATGAGAGAAACAGCAGGGGAAAAACGTGTCCATGTACCATGGCACAGGTGTGACATTCAATCTTTTACGGATGATTTCCCTAAGTTGAGAGAGAAACCGATCGAATGGTATCAACAGACAGACAGATTTGTGAAACTCACAAAATGTCTTTGGGAAGACCTGAATACTTTATTCGAAATTGTAGTTCCGGCAGATTTGTGGGAAGATTGTAAAAGGTCTGTAGGTTGGCCAACAAGTGAACCAGAAAAAGATAGGGACACAGGTGCACCATCGCCTACGGTAAGAAGTTTATACCATAAGGAGATTGAGCATTTGAAAACAAAAGTTGCGTCGAAAACTGTAGATTGGCAGAGAACTGACAGAACAGCACAAGAAGTTAAGGAGTCGATACATGCATACTATGAGAGATTGTTGAAAGCATTAAAAAATTACAGTGGCACAGAAACGATTGAGGCAAAGGACATGCTCCATTTTGTATTCAGATTTGTGGAAGGATTGAGACCCGAAATTAGCCAGATGATTAAAATGCATTTGATTTGTTGGCAGTCAAAATCGATTGATGAAGTGTTGAATTATGCAAAATACTGCAGTGATGAGATTGAGACAAAGCAGAAAATGTTGAAAGAGAAAGTGATGGTGATGCAGATTAGAGCAGCTCAGTCAGGTTTGCAAGGTTTCCAACAACAGTTGCCGCAGCAGCAACAGCAGGGAAATGCTTCAGCCACAGATGAGAGGCAGAGGCCGAGGAGGTTTTGTGAATAATGGTCCTGATTTAAATAATGTTGTGGTTCCTAATGGTATACAGGCAATGAAGAAGGTGATGCAATGTCACACGCGCGGAATCGTCGGACATTGGAAACGGGAGTGCCCAATGTTGGTGCAGGAAGGTGCAGGTCAGCAAAACAATTATGTCAATACGTTTCAGAATATGAGAGGACCTAAATTAAGAGGTCCAAACCCAAATTTCTAGAATAATGTAAATCAGATGCAGGCTCTACAACCTATACAACAACAGCAGGTGCAAATGCCCCGTGTACAAATGGCACAGTTGCAGCCAATGCAACAGCAGTTTCCTTTGGTACCTAATCAGCAAATGCAAGTACCTTTAGCACCAATGAATCAGCAACAAGTAATGCTTCCTCAACAGGTAACAGGTCAAGGAGTGAATCAAAATGACACAGTACACCAATTCCCGTTACACAGTGAGAATGGAATAAACAATGTATGGGAGAGTGAAAAGTTCAGATGAGGAGGGAAATTGTATGCTTGCAGCATCTTTGGAAGTTGATCAAAAGGGGCCGTATGTGGAAGGAAGAGTTATGGGTCACAGCGTTTCATTTTTGGTTGACACAGGAGCTACACGCTCCACAGTTAGAAGCATCGAAGTACCAAATTTGCCACTTTGAGGGAGAACAGTTCAAGTAGTAGGAGTAGCAAATAGGAATCTGACAAACCCAATTACAGATTCAGTGCAAGTCAAAATTGGTAACTTTCAAGGGTTGTATAAATTTGTGGTGTGCGACTCAAGTCTGATATCCCTGTTAGGGAGAGATTTATTATGCAAATTAGGATGCTCGATTATGTGCTCCAATAATGGAATTAAAATTCAGACAAACAGTGATAAAGAGGACAGTTTAGAAGAAGATGAAATGGAAACTGTTGATGAAGAGTATCCCCTGATTACTCTTTATCCTATGTTCACTGAAACAGATATTCCAGCTGATCTACAAGAAGCAGTTGGAAAGGAAGTGTGGGATATGACAGGGAAAGAAGTAGGATTGGTCAAAGGAGCAGAACCAGTGAAAGTGACTGTAAAACCTAATGTGAATTTTCCTCAGACTACGCAATACCATATATCACAAGACACTGTCATGAAAGTCGCCCAACTCATTGACGAGTTTGTGAAACAGGGAATACTGAAACAAGTACTAAGTAGTCCATGTAATTCGCCAATCATGGGACTAATAAAACCAAGTGGAAAGGTCGAATTGCTCAAGTTTTGAGAAAAATAAATGACATAATAGTCAAATGTTGTCCCATAATACCAAATCCAGCTGTATTAATGTTTCAAATCCCCTGTGATGCAGAGTGGTTCTCAGTCATTGCTTTGTCACAAGCATTCTTTTCTGTGCCTCTTCATGAGGACAGCCAATTTCTCTTGTGTTTCAAAATTCTGGACAGAGTCTACAGTTGGTGTCGAATTCCTCAAGGGTTTTCAGAGTCACCAACAATTTTCAATCAGATTCTAAAGAAAGATTTGGATTCATTGGAATGACCTTTTGAATCAACCCTAGTACAATATATTGACGATTTACTGATCGCATCCAAAACAGAAAATGACTGTACAGTTGACACTATTGCTCTACTGAACCATTTGGGAAGGAATGGACATAAAGGGGGTCACTCTGACTTTGGCGGGCGGCGGCGGCCGCCTGCCAAAGTACCGCCGTCAGAATACCGCTGCGCGGTCAAAAGACCACCGCAGTAATTCTGAGTTTCCCGCTGACCGCCAGAAGGCCGCCCGCCCAGCGGGAAACCCCCTTCCACGAGGATGCCGGCTCCGAATGGAGCCGGCGGAGTGGAAAGGGTGCGACGGGTGCAGTTGCCTAGCAGACACTGAAATACGCGACGGGTGCAACTGCACCCGTCGCACCTTCCCACTCCGCCGGCTCAATTCTGAGCCGGCATCTTAGTGGGAAGGTTGATTTGCCCTGGGCTGGCGGGCGGCCTTTTGGCGGCCGCCCGCCAGCCCAGGGCAAATCCCAAAATACCCTCAGCGGTCTTTCGAACGCGGAGCGGTATTTTGGTGGGGGAACTTCGGCGGGCGGCCTCCGCCGCCCGCCGAAGTTAGAATCACCCCCTTTGTTTCTTTGGGAAATGGATATGCGGATCAAGTCGCAAGGTTTCGCGCATTGAACTGTATATTGCTCAGAGACTAATGGAATTTGATAAATGAGCCAGAACTTGAACCAAGTGAAGCCTTCGCTCTAAAGGTTGTGGACACAATAGAAGAATTGAAATTCCCATAAAATAATGTTAGTAAAGATGAAAAACTCTCATGGAGTAAATTACAATGCGTAAAGAAACCAGATGATTTGTGGGTTTCAAGTGAAGGGAGATTGGTTTTGCCAGACAGACTTTTGACGCAATTAGCCAGGTTATATCATGGACTAGCCCACCTTGGAAGGGATGCCATGATTAGATTATTCAAGATTGATTGGTTTAACCCCAAATTTCGCCAAGTTGCTGAAGCAGTTTGCCGTTGTTGCGTCATTTGCCAACAAAAGAACGCAGGGAAGGGAACCGTAGTAAATTTGAGCCACATTGGAAGAGCGGGTGGGCCATTCAGCAGGATGCAAATGGATTTCATTGAGATGCCTATGCATGCAGGCTTGAAATATGTGTTGGTGATTGTGTGTATTTTTAGTCACTGGATTGAAGCATACCCTACACGCAGAAATGACAGTCTCACAGTTTCAAAACTACTCTTGAGACAACTAATACCACGTTTTGGATTCCCGATCTCTTTAGAATCAGATAGGGGAAGTCACTTCAATAACGAAGTAATCAAATTACTATGTGCAGCATTGAACATTGAGCAAAAATTGCATTGTAGCTACCGCCCTGAAGCCTCAGGACTAGTGGAGCAAATGAATGGCACACTGAAATCAAGAATGGCGAAAATATGCGCATCCACAAATTTGAAATGGCCTGACGCGTTGCCTTTGGTGTTAATGTCAATGAGAAACACACCTGATAGAAAGACTGGACTCTCACTGCATGAAATCCTCATGGGCAGAGCCATGAGACTTCCAGCAGTTCCTGCAAATGCTCTTGTAAATATTACAGATGATATGGTATTGGACTACTGCAAAGGTCTGGCTGATGTGGTCCGCTCTTTCACTCACCAGGTGGAGGCAACCACCTTGCCACCGATCCAAGGTCCAGGACACGCCCTGAAAGCAGGTGACTGGGTGGTGATAAAGAAGCACGTGAGGAAGTCGTGCTTGGAACTCCGTTGGAAAGGACCTTTTCAAGTGATTCTGACAACTACCACCGCTGTGAAGTGTGCAGAAGTTCCCAACTGGATTCACGCCAGTCACACGAAAAGGGTGACGTGTCCCACAGAAGAGGAAATTGAAGCACTGAAATTACCAATAGCTGACAGGAAAGTACCAGACGCTGAGACAGAACGAAGAGAGCCTGAAAGCGAACAAGAAGAAATTGGGACAGAAGAAATATTCTCTGAGGAAGACGAGGTCGTTCCTTTTGAGGAAAACGTAGAAGAAGCCTCAGGAGGTGACAAAGATCCCATCTCAAGTGAAGAAGCAGGAGAGCCTGATAAGAGGAGGGCTTTCTCAGAAGCAGATGATACAGGAAAAGAAGGAGAAGACCTGACTGATCTCCCAGGTGAAGGAGACAAGACAGAGCAAAGTGAAATTGTTCCAATTCTTCCAGAACCGGTTGCAGGTCCATCAGGTGAAAACAATGCAAAACGGAGACAAAGCATATCGCCAGTGAAATCAAAGACTAAAGAAACATTGAGCGAAAACAAATGGCCAAAATTGAAGGAGAAAAAAAGGAAGTGTCTATCGTAACCACATCGAGTGAAGAAAGAGACACAGCTAAAGAACAAGACATAAGCGAAAGGGAATCGAAAGGAGATGCAAAATTGAAAAGGAAAAGAATACTGAGCAGAAGATATTCTGGTCCAGAATGGGCATACACAGCCACTAACGATTGGTCAGACGAATTTCTATCTCTTAGTCTTGAAAACGAAGAAGCAGAACAACACTTTGGTACTTGAAAAGTGAAATTTCATGAACATTACCGAATAAGACATTGATAACCTGATTGACTTTTGAAACCGATTTTGAGACAAGCTGCTAAACTGATAAGAGACTGAGCTGCTAAAGAAAACCGTGTGAACTTTGACCTCGTTTATATATATATATATATATATATATATATATATATATATATATATATATATATATATGCAAATTTGATTTGATAATGTGTCTTCAGCTTTCTGATTCTATACAGATCATGCCAGGCAGTACTACACAAGGACATAAAATGAAATACTGTAAATACATGTGTATAGGTCTAATAATTGCATGCGTACTAATAATTATGGCAATAATTCTTGGAATGCATGGAGGGAATGAAAGAGACGCAAATGATGCTTCTACTCTTAAAACTACTACTGAACTAACTCCTTTAAAGAAACTCGAACAAGACGAAAAATATTTACACGACAAGCAAGAGCTTTCGTCTAATGTCTTCTATCGCTTGCTGAATTAGTATGTTGAGACAAAGGACGCTGCCTCTTACGTATGGAATAACATGTAGCTTGTTACTAACCAGATTTTATGGCCAGGAGTATATTCAATACTTCTATTCCAATCATGATGTTGTATTTTCATATGTCCCCATAATTGAGTACCTCATTTATGTGGCACCGCAATAGAAGGCAGAGAGTCACTCACTCATTTTATTCACTCTAATTTAGGAAATGCCTTGAACACTCTCATTTACAAATTTGATCTTGCCTTTGCAAGGGATATTGCAAACAGTCATATAAGAGAAATACCCACCTATACTGGAAGTATTAACGGTAGCATTATTGATTTTATTCTGATTAACTCCTCACTTTCACGTTCAATAGTGGATTTCAAAATTAATTCTCATTGTGCTAGTGATCATAACCCTTTGAGCATAAAACTATCCTTTAAAACTAGAGTAACCTTACCTAGGATTGCATATAAAGGGAAAGAGGTGTTTAAAAGAAATTCCGGCCCTCGTATAAGGTGGGAGAGAGTAAACTCTAACACTTTCCATACGAACCTTATCACTCAAAACAAGGCTGACATAAACACTTGCTTGTCCCTGCAACCCACCCCATTCCACCTTATTAATGCTTTTGAATCTTTAAGTTGTGCTATTTCTCAGGCATTGTTGTGTGCCCAACATCCCAAAGGTGCAAAACCTCAACGGTGGTTTAACTCTGCCTGTACGGCTGCCCATAGAGACCTAAAGTTAGCGATTAAAACCATTCCACGAAATCGGGATTTAATTAAGCAGGCCAGGGGCCGATATAAATCAGTCCTAGAAGAGAGAACGAATGAAGTACGTACTAGCGCTTGGGAAGACCTTATGGCAGCGACAGAACTACGGGATCCCTCTCAATTTTGGAAGGTGGTTAATCACCCATATTTCTCAGGAAAGGAAAACAGGGAAGATAACTGTTTAATACCAGAGGGGGTTTGGGTAGACCATTTTTCATCTGTATTTCAATCTGCAGATAATCCCAATGACGGAGGGGAGGGATGTGGCCCCCCACGTTTGGCTACTCCAATTCCAGCTAAGAGCGCCATCTTACTTGAGGCACACGAGATTAGTGCAGCAATAACTAAAATGAAACTAAGGAAAGCTCCTGGCCCTGATGGGATACCGGTTGATCTATTTAAATCTCTACCTGATCTGTGGGTTCCACTAATCACAAACGTTCTGAACAGTGCTATACAAAGCGCTATTCCCTCTTCATGGTTAATGGCAATTATCGTTCCAATTTTCAAAAAGGGTAACAGGCTTGACCCCTTCTATTATAGACCCATTTCTTTAATAGACTCCACTGCAAAGATATTGGGGGGTGTCATCCTGACCCGGCTTGAGGATTGGGTTGTAAGGTCAAACATTTTATCGCCAACTCAATATGGGTTTAGGCCTGGATTAGGTACAGTGGACCAGGCCCTAAATTTACATCTTATCCTCAGTAAATATGTAATTGCCAAAAGGGAACCTATCCATTTAGCATTTATAGACCTGTCTAGTGCATTTGATATGGTGAATAGAGCAAAATTGTGGGATATAATGGATGCAATGGGGATTGAGCAAGATTTGCTCATTTTGATCAAACGCTTATACTCTGACCTCCATATTCTAATTCAGTTTGGTTAACACGGTGAAAGGTCCCATCCCCTTGCTTCCACTCGAGGTGTCAGACAGAGCTGTACACTGGCACCTTTCCTGTTTTTACTGTACATAAATGGCTTGCATAATTGTTTGGTTCAAAATGGTAAGGATTTCCCAAGGATGAGTTTTAGACAATTGCCAATTTTATTATAAGACGATGATGCTGTTTTAATCGCCCGCACGGCCAATGGTCTACAGACTCTCTTGGATCTTTTTTTAACACACACACGAGAGCTGGATTTGAAAGTCAATTTAAAAAAATCACATGTTATGACCTGCGGTCCTAAAAATACTCGTACCAGATGTTTTAGAATGGGGGGGAATACCCTGACAAAGGTAAAAGACTTTTGCTATCTAGGTCTGTATTTAAGTTCCACTCTGTCTTGGAAATACCATTTGAACTCTAAGCTTCAACAACAGGTAAGAAATGTTGAGGCAATCTTTCGCTTTACCCGCAGATTAGGGCATAGACCGGTCCATCAGATCCTCACGCTCTATAACTCTAAATGTGTTTCGGCGGCGATCTATGGGGGTGGCCTGTGGGGATATACTAGTCCAAACACTTTGCAGCTTGCAGAGAATAAATTCCTTCATCGGCTACTTATGGTACCTAAGAACATAGCGAACATTTTATGCCATGAGGAATTAGGAATCCGCTATATTACAGATCTGATAGATATTGCCCCACTTTTGCTATGGATAAAAGTATGGTCAAATCCGGCGGCTACTTTAACACATGATTGTGTAAAAGATTGTTTCTCATTATCAAACTGTAACAAAATTCCATGGCTAAACTTTGTTCACAATGGCTTCCGAAACTTGGATTTGGAGTTTATGTATTTTAAACCAGAGCTCTTGCCAGCTAATGCGAAAGAAATTGTTAAACTTCGACATAAAGAGTATGTCATGAATCTTAGATACCAAATGGCAGAGAAATTGAGCTCTTTTAATTCTTATATACAAATTTTATCATCAGACTTGTTAGAACCTTATTTTGTTTGGTTCCCGACCCCTTCTTTATATTCTTTACTCGTATCTTTTAGACTTAATTTGATCCATTTTAGAGTGGCGTTCCCGATAAAATGTGTTTTGGAAAAAACACTACCCCCATGCCCTTGTGATAACTTTTCAAAACAAAGTACTTGCCACTTTATTTTATTTTGTAAACTTTACTCAGTTCCCAGGAAATCTTTTTTATTACAATTTGCACACTTCTTCCTACAAAGAAGGATTGATTGGCATCCAAAGCCTCTCAACTAAACAAATTTGTATTTCTATTCTTAGTTTTATTAAATCCGCTATCACTATTAGAAATCGATATGAATTGGTAATGTGATTATTTATTAAGAGAAATTAGGCATTGTCCTTCTACTATATTGTCTTATTGTTATATATGCTTTTATAAGCATTTACTTTTTACTGTTTTAGTAAGCTTGGGTGGTAAGCTTAGATTTAATAGACTTATTTTTAATGAATGTTATAAGTACTGTATTTTATGATGATCTTTATGTATGCATGTTTACTTTTATGGCTAATCACCTAATAAAGTTATTTTGACTGACTGACTGACTGAGTACCTGAGTAAAGTAGTGAGAGATTATTATATAAAATTAGTTAGAGGTTTCTTTGAACCATTATCACCTTTTTCCACAGTTCATGTACATAAGGAAAACCTTACATGCTTACTTTCACCCGTAGAGAAAAGCTTTTTAGATCACACTGAAGAAAGAAGGAAAATGGTAAAGGAAAAATTAGAAAAAGAATTACACAAAAGGACATCTGTAGATAGCTATGCTTTTGCCGCAATAAAGACACAAGGGAAACTAGCTTTAGATGCAATACACATAGGGAAACTTTGTATATATAGGCCTAAATCATACTATGACACCATCTTTGTAGGAACGAGTGAATGTAAACATGTGTTTTTGTTCCAGAGTAAATGGACGTTCATGCTAAATGGCCTAGATCCAGCTACTCTAGGAGTATATTATATTTGTGGACTTAATGCCTATTATCGTCTTCCAAAAGGATGGTATGGGAAATGTTATTTGGGAATAGTATTTCCAAAGATTTTTAAAATGGACGACTTAAAGAAATTTCCAAAGCTGTCTGAATTACATCGTATTCAGAAAAGGGAGACAGCTTCTGGTGTGGTAGGAGATATATTTGGAGCAATGATTCCTTCCGTAGGAGTTATATTGAATTCAATCAAAATACGAAAGTTGTCTACTATTGTGGATAACATGCTGACAAAATTCTCAGGAGCCATGATCCTGATTGATGCTGAACTTGCTGCAGAAAGAGCTATGACTCCTCAAAATCGGCTTGCTTTAGACATTCCTTTAGCAAAGAATGGCGGCGTTTGCAAAATGCTTAGTGCACGTCACTGTTGTTCTTATATACCAGACAACAGTGGGCAAATTAGAAATATGCTTACAAATTTAACTAACGAGAGTGTAGATTTGAAAGAATTGAAAGAACCAGGAGTATGGGAAAAGGTTGGAAAAGGATTTGCTTCCGTGGGAAATTGGCTCAGCAACATTTGGAACGGATTATTACTGAAAATAGTAAAAGGAATATTAATAATATTAATTTGCTTAATAGGTATATGGGGAATATGGAAATCTATTAAAATATTGAAATCAAGAAGCAAGAGGAGAAGAGAAGAGAAAGAACAAAATAAAATAGTAGAAATATACAGGGAAAAATCAAAGGGAACAAAAAGGAAGAGGGAATTGACTGAAGTGCCAAATTATTGAAACAGAATTTTAATGAAATAAAATTTGTGGTGGAAGATTTAATGTGATGACATAATTAGTGATCAGAGGAGGGATTGATGAAGCAGAAAAAGAAAGGCTAACAAATATTCATATATCATGTAACAAAATCGTATAAGGCAACGTGATTTTAGCAAAGAAAATATAATATGTGTAGAAAATGTGCCCACAAAGTAGTTCGCCATTAGTATAAACGAGCTTGATTAGTCATGAAGAATTGACAATGTAGTAATCCGTCATAATTGCAGATGTATTTTATGATTTTCTCGTTAAAACTGTTATATGCTTAGCTTAAATATAGCAGAGGCTTTGGCCTAGTCGCCTGGTCTCAAATTTAACTGCATGGTTTTCACTTGTATTAACAAAATGTCTTATAACTTTAAAGCTGTATTTTTCCAGTAGAATGACTAATACACTTATCTCGAGGTTTCGTGCTAGGCAAGTTTCATCCCCTTTGAAGCAAGGTCAGTTTCCGCAGGTGCAGACAATAAAGACACTGATACAGAAATAATTGGCAAACTTTGTTGCTACTTGTGTTCCAAAGCTCCAAGGACACCTTATGCATAAATGAGTACTAAGAGAAAGACATTATTCATTGGTCAAAGAGAAACCACCCTATGGACCCTCCAATGGAAGACCCTGAAGAATTTGGAACGTTTTCTTACTTAAACCCACCGGACAAAGAGAAGTCAGCCATTTTCTTTGATGCCATTTTGAAGCCAGATTCAAGACGCCATTTTAAATGACACTTTGATGCTTTTTCTCTATCCCAGAGAGAGAGAGAGAGAGAGAGAGAGACTTTAAAGAATTCTCACCCTAGAGACTTTAACTTTAACTTTACCCCGTCTTGCCCATACGATAACTTTTGCCCCATTTTCCTTGCTGCCGCAAGGAAACTTGACTTAAACTTTGCCCCTTTGAAATCTGCCCCATGCTGATCGAACCGGTACCTGAAGGACGAAGACTTATCTTGAATGCTGATTGTATTTGGTAATTATGAAAGGATAAATGTGTTATTCATTGTATTTTCCTTCTTAGGTACCAACTGCTTATTTTGACAGAGCCTAAGCTAGAAGTTTTCTAAATTTATGTTGATTAAATTCTTTTGCATGAAGTCCCACATGCTGATGCTAATCAGAGGTTAGTTGAGGTATTCATTTGATGCACCATGTTGAATTGAAATCTTGTTATGCTGACCAATGCATGCAATTAGTCAAATTCAGTTACTCATATTAGTGATTTGCATTGCTATAACCGAGTGCATTATAATCCAGATTTTGCGTAGATTGCGTTTCTTCCGTCGTTATGGACAGCTAGTAATGTTCGTATACGTATATCATTTGATTTTGAGACTTTCTTACATTGTGTTAGCATTGTTAATATAGGGGAATAAACTCATTAACGATTAATAAACAGGTGTGGTTATTCATGACTGAAAGGTCATGGTGTGTCTAATTACTGATTTTCTGTTTAATTAATTTGTTGTTTGATCACCAATTGAGTATTAGTTATTGATTATAAACGGCTATTGATTATTGATTTGAGGGATCCGAAAAATTCTTTGGATGAGGAGAGCTCAACCCGGTCAAAAGATTCACCGACCTCCGGCGTGTCCAAGTATAAGTAATTTATAAGGACTAGACGCGCTATCAACCTCAAAATGGGTGTGTGACGTCATTTCCGCTACACCTGGCATTTTGATGAATTGACATTCATGTGTAAAACATGTTCTCTTTTTTAATAATGTGCGACATTCACTCTAGATGTCGTTGCCTCCTCTGTAATATCATCTTGTCTCTCATGAGAGCTTCGACCATCACTTGCTCCCTGGGTCTTCCAGGCTTAGCCCACTCTTTTGGTGTGCCATACAGGCCACACCTCAAGCTTTTTTCTCTAACTCACAAATAACAAAGATTCCCTTCAAAGGGTGGGCTAATTGTTTTTAGAGTCTGTGCACTTGTTTTTACATGGAGTGGATTGTCTAGTCTATCTGATACCTTCTTTTGTATCTTTTCGTGATTTTGAATTCACTGATTACAGCTCTCACAAGATCAGAAAGGTGGACCTTCCTTTCCAATTGCCATATACCCCAAAATAAAAAAATGCGAGTCCTGTCATTTTTGTATTAAATTGTGATTGGTTAGATTTTTTTTTTTTTTTTAGAGCAGGAATTTCCCAAGCACAACTTGAAAAGTACACCTAGAGAAATAAACATAAATATTCCCATAGTATATAACTTTGAGGATTAGACGTCCATGAACCAAAACTGTGGTTCCAAGACATGCCACTGAAACCCTGGTAGATCCGATAATTCTTGTAGACCATTAGAGAGAATTCATTGATTCCTGAGACTGTACAGTTCTACAATCAAACAGTCCTTGGCCTAGAGGCAGTCATCATAATACTCCTTGCCATGTGAGAGCTCTGCAGCAAAGAGAAATTGCTAATTGTTTTGCTGTGCTCTGCTTTTGGGGCATTGAAACGTTTTTCCACTTCAGCTATGGCTTGTGAACAGAAGAGGGGAAGTACAGAAAGACACCCTTGGGGGAGCAATGCAGAACAGTAAGAGGCCCTCAACGAGGGTTTCAGATCACCACCCAGTCCATTGTATCAACACTCTTTACAATCCCCCAGGTGAAAAATTACTGTTGTCCAAATATGTGAAGTACACATTGTGCCAGGAAAAGCGGAGCTGGGAAGCTGTGGCAAGTACAGCTTTGACACGTCTTTATTGAACAAACATGAATGCCAGTTTAATGCAACAAAGAGGGACCTAAAAGATATAGCTACTCTAGGCCTGGATGAAAAACTTCGCTCCGCTGGTGGAGTTTGCAGAATTCAGCAACTCTGTGTTCCGCGGAGGACGCAGAGTTATTGATAGACTCTGCAATGTAGTGGAGTTTTTTTCTGTTTTTCCCCCCTTTGGCACGCGCTTACTGTAATTTCACGTGCACGGGAAGTGAGACAAGAGACTTCCGGTCTCTCGTGAGCACAAAAGAGATGTTTTAATTGCTCGTGAGAGTTAGAGCCACACTAGCGACTTCTGCTGCATCTTTTGTGAAGTAGGCGAGCACTAGAGAGTGCTGTAGTAAGGACGTACACTTCAGCAGGTAAGTAAGCAAAGGAGTTCCTTTATTTAAGAGCAGGTCGTTACACAATCCGTCCTGGACCTCCACTGATGGCTAACCGCCGCCTCTAACATCCCATTCCATCAACCAAGTTCCACCCTAAAGTCATGTGCCGATATATGGCACGCGCCACCAACACCACACATCACCCCTCTTTAATAATAACAAACATAAGCAACTGAGTTAGTTCTAGGCACGAGAATACAATACAACAATATGCAGAATGATACATATATTTTTTAAATATCTACCACAAAATGCTGATACTTCCTTGGCAGTCCTACCACCCTTCCACTGCGCATAACAACCGGAAGCAACTCCTCGTCGTTCTTCATGTCAGAGGAATCCGACACTTGATCCTGAATTCCCTGGGCTGGTGACCTCTCATGTTGGGTGTTCGAAGGAGTGAAACTTGAAGGATGCCCTCGCTGATCATGACTCAAAGGTTGTTCATGTTCCACTTGCAGAGGCTCCTCTTCACCCTCCACCTCTGGCCATGGCCACTCAAAGTCAGCGCTAGATTTTGTCCACCCATTCATACCACTGCGCTCCACATTATCACTGCATTTAGCCAATTTACCATAATGCCATACTTTCCCATCACTCAACAACGCTGAACACCTAAATGATTTCTTTACTTGAAGGGGACCTGAGAACTTACTGTCCTCTTTCCGTGTTCTACATGTCAATTTGACGTTGACCAAATCTCCTGGTGTCAGTTTTACTTCCTTAGGCTATAAATATGATTATAATATTCTTTATAAGCTTCCTGTGCTTTCAAAATGTTGCTCTTGACCATGGCTGGGGACCACTTACTCTGAATCTTCAGTTTTAACCACGCTCTATTATCTTTGGTGAACGGCTCTCTTTCCCTTAGTATTTTGAAGGGACTATACCCTGTAACAGTAGGAGTGATTCTACAAGCCCATATCATGCATGCGTGTTCCTTTTCCCAATCCTTACCTGCACCAATGGCTGCTTGTGCAGAACCCATGATCACACAGTTAAAGCGCTCCACAGCACCGTTTCAGGCTGGATGGTAGACAGGAGTATGTTTTTCTCTAATCCCATTCCTGGACAAAAACTCCTTCCACTTCTCAGACACAAATTGAGGCCCATTGTCACTCAAGATAGATCTAGGTATGCCCTCTCTCAAAAACACACCCAAAACAAACGAGATCACAGTAGATGAGTCAATCTTCTCACACACTTTGTACTCAGGCCACTTAGAATAGAAATCAAGCAGTACAGTCACATATTTAGATCACCGGAGTCGCTATCAATAGAGCTAGATATTGTGCCCAGTATGTCAACTGCTACATCTTCCCATGGACTCTCCGGGCAGGAACCCCTCCCCAAAGCTGCTCTAAATACTTGTAAAAGACTTAGCAGTATCACACACAATGCAATTTCGCACCATTCTTTCAATATCTGCATCCATCTGTTGTAATTTAGTAGCGATTACATTAAGCATTAGCAGAATACATCTTGTATTTAGCAACTATTGTGAACATTTCACGGAATCCATTTTGTATTCATGGCAGCCATTATCTCTGCCACATGCTGCCATGTGCTCGCCATGTGCTCTGTCCTACCTTCCTGTTAACTACTCTTGAAAATCTGTCTAGTGACAAGTTATATTTAGCATCTCCCACTTTGCACATGCCCAGTAAGGTCTGCAGCTGTTAGTAATTAGTAACTGACAGTAATGTGTCTACTAGTCCTTGAAAACTGTTAGCCTCTCCTACCTGTCGACTGTGCATATCTATATGACCTTATATGTATATAAGTCTTGCTTCTATAATTGTACCACCTCCTTTTAGCCCCTGCGTGGGTATAAAAGGGCCATGCTCTCTTAGTTCAGTGTGCTACTTCAAACATTACCGAAGGGTGCTGTTTAAACTGTAGTACCACCTCATGAGGTTTAATAAACTTTGTCTTTTATTTCAGTTTCTGTGCCAACTTCTTCCTATATGGTCTGAGGACTTTGTGCAGAGAAGGGCGAACCCCTTGCAAGAATTTTCTCTTTAAGCACATCAGGTGGTACAATTTTTTCACCTCTCATGAGGAAATTGTCATCATTAATGGTCAATTCATTTCTGACTTCCCACCACTTTATGTGATCTTGTGTCAATGTCTTCTTACAAGGCCAACCACTACAGACATAACCCATAATCCCTTGCAAGACATAATCACTATTGTAAGCAGAAATCCATTCCATCTCACTAACCACACAACTCTCCAAGTTGGTCAGATCATCATCAACCACATCCATTACAGCGACACTGTTAGAAATGGGGTCTTTGGTTAACAGTCAGGTTACCCCCTGTTCAAGCAAGGACCCTTACTCTTGTCAGGGTAAAAGAGAATCACCCTCAGCTAACCCCTGCTTACCCCCTTGGTATTTTGGCAGTGCAGTAGGCTTAACTTCAGAGTTCTAGGTGTAAAGTATTTGTACCAACACACACAGTAACTCAATGAAAACACTACAAAATGACACAACACCAGTTTAGAAAAATAGGAAATATTTATCTAAACAAAACAAGACCAAAACGACAAAAATCCACAATACACAAGTCAAGTTATCAATAAAAATGCAAAAAGAGTCTTTAAGTAGTTTTAAACACACACTAGCGCTGCTAGAGTGAAAATGTACCTGGTGTGCGTCAAAAATAACCCCGTCCGGGCGGGTGTGCGTCAAAAATAACTCCGCACAGCGGTATGTGAGTCGGAAATCCAGCCGCACGATGATCTGAAATCCCCGCAGCGCAGGTTGTGACCTCCCAGCCTCCGTCAGCGAAGCTGCACGTCGTTTCTCCTGCTCCGTGCGTCGAACCTTCAGTCGCGTTTCCTGCGAGCATCGTTTTCTCAGCTGCGGAGCCGGCGGCGCGTCGTTTTTTCAGCCACAGATCTGAGTTGCGTCATTCTTTTCCCCTCACGGCGCTGTGTGTGTGGATTTTCTTGTCTTTAGGCTGCCAGCTTCTCCTTTCAGGGTCCCAGGAACTGGATGGGCACCACAGGGCAGAGTAGGAGTCTCTCCAGAGACTCCAGGTGCTGGCAGAGAGAAGCCTTTGCTGTCCCCGAGACTTCAAACAACAGGAGGCAAGCTCTAGATCATGCCCTTGGAGATTTCTTCTCAAGATGGAAGGCACACAAAGTCCAGTCTTTGCCCTCTTACTTTGGCAGAAGCAGCAAATGCAGGATAGCTCCACAAAGCACAGGCAGGGCAGCTCTTCTTCCTCAGCTCTTCAGCTCTTCTCCAGGCAGAGGTTCCTCTTGGTTCCACAAGTGTTTCTAAAGGCTGTGGTCTTGGGCACCCTTCTTATACCCAATTTCTCCTTTGAAGTAGGCCTACTTTAAAGTAAAGTCTCTTTTGAATGTGAAATCCTGCCTTGCCCAGGCCAGGCCCCAGACACTCACCAGGGGGTTGGAGTCTCCAATGTGTGAGGGCAGGCACAGCCCTTTCAGGTGTGAATGACCACTGCTCCCCTCCCTCCTAGCACAGATGGCTCATCAGGAAATGCAGACTACACCCCAGCTCCTTTTGTGTCACTGTCTAGTGTGAGGTGCAACCAGCCCAACTGTCAAACTGACCCAGACAGGGAATCCACAAACAGGCCGAGTCACAGAAATGGTATCAGCAAGAAAATGCTCACTTTCTAAAAGTGGCATTTTCAAACACACAATCTCAAAATCAACTTTACTAAAAGATGTATTTTTAAATTGTGAGCTCAGAGACCCCAAACTCCACATGTCCATCTGCTCCCAAAGGAAATCTACACTTTAATCAGATTTAAAGGTAGCCCTCATATTAACCTATGAGAGGGACAGGCCTTGCAACAGTGAAAAACAAATTTAGCAATATTTCACTGACAGGACATATAAAACACATTACTGTGGGGGTCATTCTGACCCCGGCGGGCGGCGGGCACCGCCCGCCGGGCGGAGACCGCCAAAAGACCGTACCGCGGTCAAATGATCGCGGCGGTCATTCAGACTTTCCCGCTGGGCGGGCAGGCGACCGCCAAAAGGCCGCCCGCCCGCCCAGCGGGAAAGCCCCAGCAACGATGAAGCCGGCTCCGAATGGAGCCGGCGTAGTTGCTGGTGTGCGACGGGTGCAGTGGCACCCGTCGCGATTTTCAGTGTCTGCTTTGCAGACACTGAAAATCTTAATGGGGCCCTGTTAGGGGGCCCCTGCAGTGCCCATGCCAGTGGCATGGGCACTGCAGGGGCCCCCAGGGGCCCCACGACACCCGTTCCCGCCAGCCTCTTCCTGGCGGTGTAAACCGCCAGGAACAGGCTGGCAGGAAGGGGGTCGGAATCCCCATGGCGGCGCTGCTTGCAGCGCCGCCATGGAGGATTCCCTGGGGCAGGGGAAAACCGGCGGGAAACCGCCGGTTTCCCTTTTCTGACCGCGGCGAGAATTGCCCCAGAAGCACCGCCAGCCTGTTGGCGGTGCTTCCTTCGTCCCCGGCCCTGGCGGTCCATGACCACCAGGGTCGGAATGAGGCCCTGTATGTCCTACCTTAACCATACACTGCACCCTGCCCTTGGGGCTACCCAGGGCCTACCTTAGGGGTGTCTGACATGTAAGAAAAGGGAAGGTTTAGGCCTGGCAATTGGGTACACTTGTCAAGTCGAATTTACAGTTAACACTGCACACACAGACACTGCAGTGGCAGGTCTGAGACATGATTACATAGCTACTTATGTGGGTGGCACAACCAGTGCTGCAGGCCCACTAGTAGCATTTGATTTACAGGCCTTGGCACTTCTAGTGCACTTTACTAGGGACTTACTAATAAATCAAATATGCCAATCATGGATAAACTAATCAACAATACAATTTACACAGAGAGCATATGCACTTTAGCACTGGTTAAGAGTGGTAAAGTGCTCAGAGTTAAAAAACCAACAGCAACAGGTCAGAAAAAATAGGAGGCAGGAGGCAAAAGGATTGGGGATGACCCTGCATAAACTAAAAAGTCCAACAGATACTCTAATCATTCCACTCACATTCATCACTTGTTTGGAAGGGTAGTGGAGAATGCCTCAAGTAATCAGCCACCTTATTCCTTATGCTAGGGAGATATTCTACTTCATAAACATAATCCAACAATCGTAGTGGCAATCTAGTTATGCGGGCCATAGCCTTTGTAATGCCTTGGGAAGTTAAAACCTTAACCAAAGGTTTATGATCTGTCCTTAACACAAACCTAGATCCCAAGAGGTAGTGCCTACATTTCTCCATACCCCAATCTGCAGCCAGCATTTCTTTTTCAATAACTGAGAATTTATCTTCTGCAGGCGATAAGGCACGTGAGGCAAAAGCTATGATGCTTTCAGAACCTTCCTTCGACGTTTGTGTAAGCACTTCCCCAAGGCCCTTACCACTAGCATCAATGGTGAGTATACTTATTTCTTGGTTGTCAAATTCTTGCAAAGGAATAGCTGAACAAATTTCCTTTTTGATTTGCTCAAAATCCTTATCCAACCCAACTTTCCACACAGATTCTTGTCTCTCCTTATCCAACTGTCTCAACTTACAAGTTTTGGTAGAAAAATGTTCTACACACCTTGCATAGAATTCCACTAAACCCAAAAAAGAACTAACTTCATCTTTAGAATTTGGAGCAGGAGCATCCCTAATCGCAGATAAGATACTTTCCTTTGGAAGAATACCCTGTTTACTCACTACATGACCAAATACGTAACAGATTCCTTAGCAAACTTGCACTTGTTTAGTTCTGCCGTAAGTTCATTCACAGCAAGCATTTCCATAACCAGCATTAGCCTGGTGTCATGTTCATTTTTTCCTTTCCCATAATGAGTATGTCATCTTGAAAATAAGTGACTTTTGCCATGTCACCCAACATCTTGTGCATAAGTCGTTGAAACACCGCTGCAGCAGAGGCTAAGCCGAATGGCATACGAAAAATTCTATAACACCCAAAAGGTGTAATAAATTATGTTAGTTTTTTACTTGATGGATGTAAACAAATCTGATGGTACGCTGACTTTAGGTCAATAGTAGAAAACAATTGACATCCCTTCGATTTAGTTAATAACCCCGTAATCTTGGGGAGAGGGAACTTATCAATTACAATACACTTATTAAGCTCGCTCAAATCCACACAAAGCCTGATCTGCCCATTGGCTTTTCAAGCCACGACTAAAGGTGCCAACCATTCTGCACTTTCAATGGGCTCTATTATACCATCTTTTTCTAACTTCTCTAATTCTCCCATAACGGCGTCCCTCACACTTAATGGAACATTCCTTACTTTGTGGGAAACAGGGGTAACTCCTTCCTTCAGAACAATTTTATGCTGTTGAAATAACAGTTCACCAATTTTGCCTGAAAACACTTGTGGAAATTTTTCCAATACCTCCACCTCTTAGAGCCAACCCAGTACACCCAAGGAAAGTACTTGTGTGTCACCATTAGGATTTAAAATGACTCCCAAAGCCCCTTGATCCTTCCATCCCAAGACAGAAGGTCCCTGCTCCACCACAAACAAGTGCCAGGAGCCTCTCTGCCTTTGAACTCAAACACCAAATTCATAGAACCCATCATAGGAATCTTGTCACCCGTAAAAGTAACAGGTTGAATACAAGAAGGTGATACATTACATACATACAAATCAGCAAACTTCTTGTTTCAAGCATTACTACAGATAATAGTGAACAGCGAACCTGAATCTGCAACCATTAGTATTGGAACCCCTCCAATTTGTATATCACAAACCGGCTTGTTCCGCAATTCATTGGTACTTAATATGAAATTGTCTATACTTAGAATACAATCACCTTCTTCCTTCCTCCTCCTTGACTCCTCAGCATGGCATTGTTTTTCCACCTCCACACACTTAACTACAGAATCACTAGCTTTCTTTTTACACATTTTGGCGAAATGTCCTAACACACCACAAAATACACATTTTGATTTGGTCCCAGGGCAACACTTGTCTCTAGTGTAGTGTCTCTTATTCCCATGTATGTAGCACACGATAGCCCTCCCCTGCTGACCCTTCTTTATGCTCAGATTATGCGCAGTGTACTTGTGACTGGTAACTTTTTTTTCCTCATGCATTACTTTGCATACCAAATCACTCTCCTTTCCATTAATTAAAGATGCTTTGGCACAGTGTTTAGACAATTCTGTTTTCTTAACAATAGCAATAATTTCATTCAAGGAAGAGTCATCTCTAATCAAAAGTTTTTCTTGCACCCCAGTATTATTAGAATGCATGACGATCTGATCACGGATCAATTCATCATGTAACTGCCCAAACCTGCAAATGGTAGCCAATATTTTTAGGGCAGATACATAGTCTTCCATAGTCTCATGTTTGCCTTACTTGCATTGAAAGAAATTGTACATATCCACAGTACCGCACACAACGGGTTGGTAATGTGCGTCTAAGTCTTCCAATGCATACCCGAAGACATTTGAATCATCACTCGCTCTCTGTTTTTTTTCCATCTGAATGAACACTCTCTGGCCTTCAGGACCCAAACAATGCAAGAGTATGCATTTCTTCCTAATTCTGGAAAAAGCTTCTCCACTCTCTTCTTCAATTGCAGCAATGTAATTCAAGAAATAGTCTTTCCAATCTCCCCATTTCATACCAGGTTTCCCCTGTTTGGGAAGGAAAGGAACGGGAGGTGTGAGCGAAAATGCTTGTGCGCACATGCTTCCAATAAGTGGACTGCTTCAAAAATATATTCTTCCTTTAACTGTAAATGTCTTCATATGCCATGCACAAGATATTGGTGTTCAGATCCTGTTAACAATAACCGGAATTACTTTTTATGCTAAATCCAGTTATTATGATCACAAGCAAAGCCTGGTAAATTGCATCTAATGCATCCAATGTAATCAGTACATGAACATCCACTGGGCTAAAACGCAACAAAATGGCGGCACGTACTGTGCCTAAAGTAATCAGAACATGAACATCCGCAGGGCCAAAACGCTGGTTACCGCTACAAAATGGTGGCACGTACTTCACAACATCCAGACGTCTTATGCCTGACCCCAAAATGGCAGCTGGAGCAACGTCACAACTGATGCACTATGGTGCACGCAACGACAGCAACAGTACCTGTTTTGACCTCTTCACAAAAACTGGTAGGAGCAGCTTCAGAAACCAACCGGTTTCATGGAAATCCAAAAGGCAGCAACCTGGCAGGAACATTGCTGGATAGTACAGAGACCAAAGGTTCGTGTAGACCTGAAAGACCAGCAACTGCCCCAACCTGCTCTTCTGCTGATAACTGCCAACGCTGATTCAACAGTTCCTCCACTCGTCGCCAATTTATGTAGTAAGGACGTACACTTCAGCAGGTAAGTAAGAAACGGAGTTCCTTTATTTAATAGCAGGTCATTTCACAATCCATCCTGGACTTCCACTGATGGCTAACCGCCACCTCTAACATTCTTTTCCATCAACCAAGTTCCACCCTAAAGTCGCGTGCCGATACAAGGCACTCGCTACCAACACCACAAGCGCGATCAACTGCTGCTGCAACCTGGCGAAACTGAAGCAGCTAAATTCTACAACTTTGAGTGAAAAATCTTCTGTAATGGACCGTTCATGATAATATTGGTGTACAAGGAGTAGTTTTTTATTTGTTATTATTTTTTTCAACAGGAAATGCCCCAGAGACACCAACTACCTTTCTGTGTCCAGTAGGCTCCTCCCAGTGCTTTGTCCATCTCCTGGTCATGTTTCACTTAGATTTTGAGCTGGAAGGATCACTTTCTTTGTCTCCTGGATGTATCATTGGATTTAAGGACTTTGTTGTATTTGAGATTAAGGGTGTTGTACACCTTGTTTGTTTGATAGAGGGCATGCACCAGGATTTATCTGTACTTTCATTCAATATTTAGAATTTATTGTGGTGGGTGGCCTGCATTTGGGGCCTAGTTATAGTGTTACTTGTAATTTCTGTTCCATAAAGGAACATCTTTTACAGTTCACTACATTTTCTCCATGTTTTGTTTTGTAAATTTGAATATTCATTTAATTCACTATGTTAATGTTAAGTGGCCTAGTCTGCTAATGGAATAGACCTTCCAGCTGTAGGCCCACTACTAGTCATGGGTGCATGATGAAACAACTGTTTTTGGTGTCTGTTGAACTGAAACAGCATGGGTGGCATTGGTTTAAAGATCACAAAATGTTGTATGGTGGTATTTCACATTTATTTTTGCAAGCAGTGTATGGTGGAGTAATAGTACTTGAATCCTTTGTATGATGTGTGTTGTTGTAAAATGTTTAGCTCCTTTAATTTTCTTTTTTGGAATTACTGACTTAAGGTTGTTTTTTTCTCCTGTACCAATGCCTTCTTTGCCTGGCCAGTGCATGAGAGTCTTTGTAGTAGGCCACCATTTGTCTTTGTTCCCCGTGCCATGTGGCCCTTTTTATATAGTCTATTAATTATTGTCCTATACCTATATGTTTTGTTTTGTTTCCATTCATCCTGCTTGTTGTTTGACCACGTACCTGGCGGCTATTTTCTGTAGGCAGCCAGTATGCTTTCATGCCTGCATGTGTTCTTCTTTGTTGTGGTTGCCATGGTTCCTTACTGGTTGTTGTTTGACCAGTTGGCTGACGGCCATTTTGTCTCGGCAGCCAGTGTGCTTTTAGGCCTGCATGTGTTTTTCTTTGTTGTTGTGCCATGCCTCCTTGCTGGTTGCTGTTGGACTATGTGGGTGGCTGCAATTTTGTGTAGGCATCTAGCATGCTTTTAGGCCTGCATGTGTTCTTCTTTGTTGTGGTAGTCATGCCTCCTTGCTGGTTCTTATTTGACCATGTGGCTGGAGGACATTTTGTGTAGGCAGCCAGTGTGCTTTTAGTTTTAGGCCTGCATGTGTTCTTTGTTGTGGTTGCCATGCCTCCCTGCTGGTTGTTTGGCCATGTTGCTGGTACCATATTGTGTAGGCAGCTATTGTGCGTCTAGGCCTCCATGTGTTCTTCTTTGTTCTGGTGGCCATGCTTCTATGCTGGTTGTTGTTTGACCATGTGGCTGGTGGCCATTTTGTGTAGGCAGTCAGTGTGCTTTTAGGCCTGCATGTGTTCTCCTTTGTTGTGATGGGCATGCCTGTGTGTTATTCAGGCCTAGTAGCTCAATGCTCATTACTAAATATACTGTATGAGCAGTTGTTATATTTTATTACATACTTCTTTTTGCATTTTTCACCTCCACCACTCCTTGCCTCCAAAATCCCTGTGGTTTTGAATGGTAGTCCTCTTCCCCTAGTACATCAGCAATTGAAATCATTTTTAAAAAAGTGTTATTCTTTTCTGTAATTTGTTTCACAAACTTTTATTTAATTTAATTTTATAATAACAGTATAATAATATATATTTTTTTTTAATATATTTTTTCTTGGTTGTAGATTTTTTTTTAAATAAATCACATTTTTTCATTTTTATTTATTTTCCTCCATTATCCCCATTAGCCCCATGTCTGCCATAGGTGTACAGTTGCACTACATTAAATTAGTCAAGGATTATTATTCCATTTGTCACCAGCACGTCACTGAGTGCCACATGCCAGCTTGATGAAGATAAAGCTAACAGTTACATTCTGTATGTTGTAGCTGTTGCTCTTTCTTATCCTACATGAGTGTAGTTAATGTGGGTGTGGTTTTATGAATGGATACACTGTATTTCATAATTATTTATATGTTTATTTAAGTAACCATAAAATTATACTCTTTCTACTACTAATGCAACTGCAACAATGACACTGATCCTTCTTGCACATTTCCTTTAGGTGCACAATGAGAAAGAGACGTCACCCAGAGTACAGCCAGACAGAAGGTCTTTACACGATGTGACACGTAACCACACTCACAACCACACGGACATCTCTTCAGCTTGTGAAGCTAAGTGCTACTGCCAACTAACAGCTTCAAGATGGCCCCCAAAGAAAGCTGTCACAAAGAAAACAGCCAGTGATAAGAAGGAGCTTCCCACCACTGGTATGTTGCCCCAGACCTTTGTTGGGCAAAAACGTGTGCCTGCCACACAGGTCTCTGGGGAGCAAGCTGGGAACAATACTCCTGCATCAGTGGCCCTATTCCAACTAGCCCCAAGCCCATGTCTGGTACAGAGGCAGCCTCTCTAATCACAGGAATGCCGACGAGCAGTGACGTTGAATTGGACTTATCTCTATAACAATAGCCGCAGCCAGCAATAGCAGTTCCTCCCAAAGTAGTAGCATATCTGGATGTTGAGCTTCATGTTATGGAAGCCGAAGAAGCTCATCTTTCACAAGATCCACTGTCTTCCAGATCTTCGCCACCTTCTTCTTCAAGCCCCCTTTATGATGATCAAGGCTCCACTTGGATGCTACCTCAGTCTGGGACATGCCAGGAAGGACACGGAGTAAAAACGGAAGGTTCCTGAAAGCTTTAGTGTTATGGATGAAGAGGAGGATGATGAGTCTGACGACAAGCCAGTCATCATGGATGTTAGCTTAGCCTCAGTGGAATCAAGCATTACCCCATCTTCTCAACCTGATTTGAGGGATGTGGCACAGATGCCACCACCTCCACCAGCTTCCTTATTTGCAAGGCCCCAGGTGCGACCTACATCCACAACCTCCTCCATAGAAGAAGTCACTGCAGAGAGGCAAACGTCATCAAAACAACATTCACCTACTGCCAATTCTTCAGACATTTGCAGTGGCCCCAGTGTAAGAAAGTAGACCTACCTGGTTTGGGACTTCTTTATGGTTAGTGAAAAAGTGCCAAACATTGCCATATGCTCCATTTGTCGAGCAAGTGTTAGTCAGGGTGACCTTGGTACAAACTATGAAACCGGAGCCAAACAACCCATTTGAAAAACCACCCCGCAATCCACTGGGAGGTGCACCTTAGCAGCCAAAAGCCTGCAAGTGGTGTTAGTGAAGATGTTGAAGGCAGGGAATCTGATCCGATGATGGTGGAAGGTGAAGAAGAAGGTGACATTTTTGTTACACAAATCAGCCTTGTCCCCAGCAGTGCAGTTGTATTGTTGCACACATCAGCAATATCGCAATGGCACAGGAAGGCTCAGAGTCAGGTCAAAAACCAAGGAAGAACATACAGTGGCTGCCCCCCTAAGACGCACATTGAGCCTACCACCACCTTCTAAGTCACCTGCATCAGTGGCACTAGCAAATTAAAAATTCCAGGCTACTATTATTGCCATGTTTAGGCAGGAGGGGCAGTATGAACACAACCATCCAACGGCACGTTTGTATAACGGGAAGCAGGATCAAATGTTAGCATTGGACCTCCTCCCTTTTTCTTTTGTGGGTTTTCTAGAATTTGTGGCTGCTATCTGCCAGAGATGGAAGGTTCCCAGCCCGACCTATTTCACAGGAGTTGCTGTTCCAGCGCTCCATCATGATGTGCTGGAATTGATTGGACAAGCTTTGAAGCACAGTGCTGTCCACACAATCCACCTGATGACAAACATGTGGATCGATGGCCAAGCCACTGATTAAATGTGCATCATTGCACATTGGATCTCTTTTGTAGGGCTTAGAGAAATGATATCCGCAGGTGCTGAGACAGCTGATATTTTTAATGGTGCTCGGAAGTATGCAACAGTAGCTATGTTCACAATGGTGAAATCTCATACAGCTGCACACATCTTGGATGACTTTAACAACAAGGTCTTTGAACGGCTGCACCCCTGATGGCTTAATATTGGATTTGTTGCCATGGACAATGGCAGTAATATAGTTAAGGCAATGTCATATGGTGGCTATTTCAGGGTCCTGTGTTCGACGCACTGCATAAACATCTTTGTACAGGACTTCCTCAAAAAAGAAATCTGAGTCAGCGAAGAATCTGTACTCATTTTAGCCATTCTTTTAAAGCCTGCAAGCTGTTGTGAATTATCCAGCGTGATAATAGAATGGCAGTTAAAGTCCTCATACAGGATGTGCCAACATGTTGAAATTCTACTTATTACATGTTACAACATCTGTTTGAGCAGTGCAGACCAATCACTGAATATGTAATGCAAAGAGGGGATGCAACTGTGAAAGGCATGATCATTGACCTGGACCAATGAGGATTGGCCAAATGCCTGACAGAGATGCTGCTTCCTTTTGAGATTTTCACAGAGGAAGTCAGCAAGGAGGACTGTACCATGGGCCAAGCTATCCCATTGGTGCATGTGCTGCAGAAACAACTAAAGGATGTGTCCGAAACGTACGCAGGTGTGGATGAAAAAACAGATGTGCAGGAGTTGGCGGAGAGCTTAATCCTTTGCTTATCTGTTAATACGAGGCTGCAAAGAGACATTGAGTCATGCAAACATTACATCTGTGTCACAATTCTTGACCCAACAAGAAACAATTATTGGCTGCTTTTATTCCTTTTTCATATGGGGATGTTTCAACCTACAAGACATGGATTGCTGAGCAAGCCAAAAACCTGGAAAAAGAACAGCTGGAAATTAGAAGCCATCTCATGGGCAGAGGTTCTGGGGTGCAGCCTACAACTTCCATAGAGCCACAGACAACACCAGCAACAACACCAGGAACAGGAGCATCAGGCGAAGGCTAAAGAGCTAAAGCGAGGTGAAGCACCAATGACTATTCAGAGGATGGTGACTATGCCTGAGGCCTCATAGAACGTTCTACTTTCTACTACTGATGAACTGCTTTGAAAAAAAAAAAGCTTGCTGGGGGAACTTTATTATTTTATATTGTTTGTTTCTGTCTGAATGGCTAATGAACCCCAACTGTTTTAGGCACATGTATGGCCGGATTAGAGTTGGACCAGTGTGTATTGAAGATGCCCCCAAATCTCTCCAAAATCACTTCAAGGAGATTTGAGAGACAATGCCTGCCTCCATATCCTCCCTTTTTGTCCCCTAGCAGGACTGTCCCAGATATTTGATTTAGAACTTACTGGCCAATATTTGTTTTGTTTCCTGAATCAAAGAGGATCAGCAATGTGCACCTATGCTTGACTGGAACAGGTAAGTAATGCTATATGTCTCAACGATTGATATGAGGGCTACTTGTTTCAATGTTGAGATGGTTTGTGTGACTTATGTCTAGTGGTGTCAGATAGTGAGAGTAGGTGTTTATTGTTTAACTAGATTATTACTCTTGCATAAGTTTGTGTCGTGATTGATTTACAATGTTGGTGGCATAATAATGGGTGATCATTTGTTTCCTGAAGGTGATTTTCTTTTCCTTTCCCCTTTGACACTTAGTGAAATTTGTTTGCCGGCATTTTCACACTGCTATGTTTTCTGGTTTACATTTGTCAAAGAAGACCCAACCAGTCCATTTAGCTAACAAACAAAAGTCTAGAAAAAAACACTAGCTGTTAAACACAGCTATGCTCTACATGTCGCTCTATCTCAATTGGGTCGGGAGACTGTGACTCTCGGGAGAAGTTGATATGGAGATGGACATAATAATCTTTAATCAGAGTATTGAGGATGATAGAAACAAACAGAGCGTGAATTGACAACTTAAACAACTGCCAGAACTTCATGGAAAACAACATGGATGATGTGATGATGAGTCTAAGAGGCCTACTCCAATCTGTGGACTGGTGGTGAGAGATGCGTCGACTACTTGATTTGGAAATTGCAGTGTTACTGCGTGTGTCTGCTGGCTGGTTCAAACATGATACTATGTAGTTTGGTGGGAGCCTGTTGTAGGAAACTGGGGGCGACAGGCATGTGATGGATGATAATGTCACATTTGCACATGCTCTAGGCTAAATGTTATGATGATCATGATAGTTGTGCGTTTGATCATCCCGATACATGCTGCAACTTGTTTGTGATTGTTGGCTCTTGTAATTGCTCTCACTTAATTAATCATACATCAGTTATAAGATGAATGATCGCAAGGGTCTTTGCTCTTGCTCTGCCATCTCTGAGTCCTATTGGTACATTTCTCCTCATGAAGCTTACCTTCCATTCCATCCTTCTTGATTCTACAATATCATGATAATTATTTCTGCTTTACAATCAGCAGGCCTTCTCATCTCCTGCACCATAACACTCATGCTTACCTTATCAGAGCGCTTCAGCCAGGTACCCAAGAAGATTGACAGGGTAATCCAAGAAGATTGCAGATGTACAACCCAATTTGGCAATACAGGCCAGTATAATTTTTCTTTTAATAATATTTTGTTTTAGAACTGTGTGTGTTAGCTTCATCCCAAGATTAATTATATGTACTATTTTGCAAAAGTAGGTGACCAAACATTTTTAGATATATATCTATATATATCTATATCTATATCTATCTATCTATATATATATGTATATATATGTATATATATATATATATATATATATATATACATATATATATGTATATATATATATATATATATATATTATAGCAACTTGGGTCTCATTGGGGCTGACGGAATGTATAGTTATCTATGTCATACATATTCATTTTTTCTATTGCTCCCCAAACAGGCTGCTGATCATTTGCCAGAAGAATATTGTATTTGTGTAGTGTTTGTCTTTTTGTCAAACCTTTCCCAAAATCCCTTTCCCATCCATTTATCAAATCCCTAACCCTCTTCCCCTGGGATGTGTGATTTATTGAGGTGCTATTTAATAATTTACACCATTGATTTATCACACTCTTGGTGGGGCGGATGTGGTAGATGCAACCTCAACTCAGTGTGCAGGATCTTCATTTGAGTTCACTTAGGTGGAGTAAGACCTCACTTCTGATGCCCTCCCTGTTAGTGCCCTAGCATGCTACTACTACACGACCATGGTACCTTGAGGAACCATGCAGCCCTCATTTCAATCATTCAGGTAAGATAATTATGGAACATTGCTGTACTTTTAGTTTAAGCAATATAATTGGCAATGGCAAATCTCTCTGCCTCACTCCTATGGGTCAAATTTTGCAGAATGCACTACAGGGACAAGAAAAGTATTAGGACAAGGTTACCTAACCGCATTAATAATTGTTATACACTATCAGCAGATTTTAAAACATGCTGCTCTAAAAGGAATATACTCTCAGCAGATTTGAAAAACACGCTGCATAAAGGCAGCAGTGCATAGTAAAGCACCCCAAAAAAGATTTTAGGCATAAACAACTGTAAATAACTATTTATTTTCCCCATCTCTAAAAAAAGAATAAATAGCCACTCCATCCACCTACAACTGGCCTACTCCAATCCCCCAAAAAATGTCCCTTTCCCCAACCAATGTCCCAAAAATAACTGTCCATTTGTCCATGATATAAGTACAACACAAAAAAAAGTAGAAAAGTCCTGCAAAACCCCATTCCCACCCTCTCCACCCACCAAAATAAAAGGTTAGAAAGAGGCAGAGGAGGCACTAAAGGTGGGCCAGGATTTGTCTGAGGATCCCCTCCATGTGTGCCTGACGGGCCTCTAATAGTGCCAGCATCCAAAAGATGCCACGTTGGAAAATGGTGTCCGAAGGGGGGCAGCAGGGATGATGTGGTGGCGGGCAGCTGCCCTAGCACTGTCGCACTGGTGTCGTCAGGCTGGAGGTGCTGGGGTCTGGCTGGGCCCCTGAGTATTGCTGCTTCCTCCTCCTCTTGCTCGAGGACCACCAGCTGCTGGTACTTGGCCCATATGGCTACCAGCTTCTGCTGCTGCGGCCAGGCTGCTATTTCCTCTCATGATGGTGGACCAGCAGGAATAGTTATATTGAGAAAGGAAAAAGAGAAATTGTAAACAATGCTCTGAGCAAAACACTTTTTTGGAAATCATGTAGTGTAGTGGCACAGAGGCAGTACATTTGGTGGTCACCTCAGGCTATTCAATTTTAAGGTGATAAGAGTCACAGCCATTATGCACTATTGAGTACATGTATCCTTCTCTCTTCTGTTGCTCTAAACTAATGTTGGCATTGCTAGCTCTGCTGGCGCCCCTAGTTGTACTTGTTACTGTCTGCAGCTACAGCAGCTGTGCTAGAAAATTATCTTATTCCAATGGCTGTGTTCTTCTCTGTACCTGGACTACAAGGCCGATGAATACTAAGAATGAAACACGCTGTTGGAAAATGGGTTATTGGTAGGGCAGGTAGGTACCTACACCTAGCAACAAGCCACTAACCGCCACATAGGTACAGTTAGGTCTCAGTAAATTAATCCCAGCTCTACCCTTGGTAGCTTGGCATCGAGCGTCAAGGCTTAACTTAGGAGACAAAGTGTAAAGCATTCAAATATCACAAAACAGTAATTAAATAAAACACAGGAAACAGTTTAAAAATCCAAAACCAATTTATAAAAATAGCTTATATTTTTATCTTTAAAATGACACAAAAACGATTAAAATCGGTTCAGGGGAACCGGAGATATGAATTTTTAAAGTATTATTATTTTCTAGCGCTTAGAAACAAAAAGCGCCAATCGGGTCATCTGGTTGCACCAGGACCGGGGCAAAGTCAAACTTTCAGGCCGACCGCGATGGAGCCCTGCTCGGCTACAAGGTGCGGGAGGCCTCGGTTAAAAAGTTACCTTCTGACTTAGTCTCTTTTTTGATGTTTTTCTTCCCCGGGACGAACCTGCCAGTTGAATCCGACCCCCTTCAGGAGTTGGTGCAGGGGACTCTGGTTAGCAATTTTTCACCTGTAGCAAACAGGGAGTCCCTCCTTGAACCAGTTGAAGCCAGGCAAAGTCCTTCTTGTGGTGAAGCCCAAGTGTGCAGCTGGTGCAGTCCTTCTGAGTGCAGGTTCCAGGTGCAGGCCAGGGGTCCAGCAGGGCAGTACTTCTTCTCCTTAAGTTCTTTCTTCTTGAAATTTGGTGGGGATCTGAGGCGTGGGTGCAGGTCTGCCAGTTTTATCCTTGCTCCTGGGTGAAAAGCAGGGGGGCCCTGGTTCTCCAATCAGGGACAGGGTCGTCCCCCTGTGATGACCACTTCCTGGGAAGTGTGGCAAAAATCCATCCCAGAAGGCAACAGTCTCCAAAAATCCAAAATGGATGAATCTGATTTTTGGAGGAGAGATCTGGCTGAGCCCACCCACTGGTGTGGCTAAAAATCATAAACACACCCCTCTCCTGCCCTCTCCTAATCTAATCAAGGGGGCACCTAGCTGTCTGGGGTTGCAGGATGTGGGGGTGTTGCTGGGTGCTGCAAATGTCCTTCTCTGCCTTTGAAGACCAGTTTGGCAGCCCTCCCCCTTCCTGCCTCACCATCTGCTGAGGGGAGATTCTCTCCCCCAAGCACATTCCTTTGTGTGAAGTCAGGCCACTTCACACCTCATTAAAGTAGCCTGGCAGAAGCTGCTGCAGACTGGCCAATCAGAGCATAGCAGCAAAAACAATGCAGAGCTGAAATTGGCAACTTTTTAGGTAAAGTCTAAACTTTTTACCTGGACTAGTTATATTAAATCCAACAACTGGAAGTTGTGGGATTTATTATAACAATCAATTTGATACCAAATTCTTGGTATGTAACATTTAAGGAGACTTTAAAATGTAAAATAGAGTCTGCCCATTCTAGCCTATGAAGGCCATTTACTTCAATGAGGGAAAAACGAATTTGGCTGTTTTTACCTCACCAGGGCTTATAAATCTATTTTTATAAAGTCCCTGCTTATAGTTACATGGCACCCAGCCCTAGGGGAACATAGGGCACACCTTAGGGGTGACTTATATGTAAAAATAAGGTAGTTTAAGACTTTGGAAGTACCTTTAATTCCAAAGTCGAATTTGCATATAACTTTAATTTAAAAGCAGCCAGCAAGGCAGGCTTGCTTTTAAAATGACACTGGGCACCTCAGCAATGCACCTAGGTGTGCACCACCTATGATGTGGTCCCTAAACCTACATGCCCTACCATATACTAGGGACTTATAGGTAGGTTAACTTAGCCAATTATAATTAGCCTAATTTGCATATCCATTTTACACAGAGCACAGGCCCTGGGACTGGTTAGCAGTACCCAGGGCACCATCAGAGTCAGGAAAACACCAGCATAAAGTGGAAAATGGGGGCAAAAAGTTATGGGGCCTCTGCAATCAGCCCCAGTTTCTCACACACGCCACATAGAATATTAAAATCAATCATGCTGACATCCTGTCTGCCATAAGTAGGCAGTGGGAAAAGCGATGCACTGCAGCACAGGGAAAGGATTAAGGAATGGGATATATACATGTATATAGATTGTATTTGGTGCATTCACATCATCACAGACTATCCCATTCAGGAAAATCAAGGCACTTACTTATGTAACACTTTCCTCACTGTTCTCATGCCCCTCCTCCACCACACTTTGTAATAACTACTTTTTCCAAATACATTTGCTTTGCAGTAAGGAAGAGAATATTTTTAACATACTGAACTGCAGAATAAGGTATAGGGGATTAGTATGGGTACGTAGAGTACACACTTTACTGATTAATCAATTCCTCATCATCATCATCATGTGCCTAACGTTTGGCTAGTAGTGTGTTTGTCAAAAGTTGAAAGGGAAAAATTAGAACATAAGTAAATCCATTATGGAAGCCATGATGAATTATATTCATAGCACTTGGCTAGAAAAATGTGGCGCAAGCAAAAGTTGGATTTTTTAAATTATTCAGAAGTCTGGGAAAGAACTTAAGAAAGGTTAAAGGAGTGAAGTACTAGGAAGTGACTGAGTCAGTGGACACTGGGAGGAAAGGGAAAGACACTCTTTTTTTGCATTGCCATGCATTAAAAGGTGTTTGACATATTAACTTAACTTAAGCAGACAGACGCACTTTGCACAGCCAACATTGCAGTGCTGACTCTGCTGAATTGAACCATGCAGCTGTTAGGCCATCATGGGTGGCACTGGTGAAAGGCCATAGCAAGGGAGGCGATGGATACATATTACCTACCTCACTTGAAAAATACTGTGAGTCAAGGGAATATTCTGAAATACCATCCAACCCTTTGAATTAAACCTTTGATAGCAACCATTCCAAGCAAGTAAAGTAGGTGAGAAGAACGCCTCATATCCAGAAGAGCTCCCTTGTTTCTTCATTACAAGCAATTATCTATTCATCATGGCAAATTTGTTCTTCTAGTACTCTTATTCTTCACCCTTGGCTTTGATACACACAATTTAGGCTTTACATTCTTTCATTCAGTCCTTTGCCATTTAAAACCATCCACATTTTAAACATGGCTCTCTACTAACCTTTCACCACCACCCATTTACCCAATAACCACCCATGCATCCTTTCACCCATTCACCCATCCATGAGATCTAACCCATCTGAGGAGTCCGTTCACCCATTCAGGCATGGAATCCTTTCACCCATACCCTTTCAACCCCCTGGGCTGGCATCCTTTCACCTGTAAACCCTTTACTGTTACCATCCTTCACCCACACATGCATCCTATCATCCTCCTCATCACTCACCTATATGATTATTATGCATCCTTTCATCCACACATCTTTTCACTCATATTATAGTTCACCCATCCTTTCTCCTTCCATCCTTCTTCCAATTTCTAAAGCACATCATAATTCAAGTTCATTTTATGAACCTTAGTCTGCTGAGTTATAGATAGAAGACTCCATTAATACATAACTCCAGCTGCATCTGCTAAGGAGGGTGTTGACTACTGAGTCAACAGCACTAGTACACCTTTGTAGCAACCATATTATTAATTGCCAATAAGCAAGTAATAGGACTTACCACTGCCCGCCATTACCGTCACCGAGACTCTCCCCTCATTTGCTCCTGCAGTCACATCTGTGCTGGCCCTGTCGCTGCTGGCCCCGGCAATGTTGGTCGGTACGGCTTTAAAAAAACATTACACAATTTAGACGCCAGATACGCACCCCCTATTTCTTTTTATTATAGCAAAATACAACCGCAACACATCAATATATTTTTAGATTACAGACTTCTCGTCTATTAAAATATCAGGTGGGCATTTTGTTGGTTGGAAGTTTTTTAAAATCCAGGTAGTCGAGTGAAACAATATCATTTGGTAATGGAATGGCAGAACTAGCTATTGATGAATCTAAGTTTTTCAAGGGAAATAAAAGGGAGCAAGACTTGGTCAATGAATATGGTCTTGGTTGGCTAATGCATTAGGGCCATCCTCCTCATACTTCTAACCATGGTGAGAGGTCATCAACTGCTAGCAAACTAATTTGCAGCATTGGAGGGTACAAACTATTATATTCCCATGTTCAAAACACCTTTTTTCCTATTTTTTTATGATTGTGCTGGAGCAAAAAAAAGAAAGCCTTTTCACAAAACATGTGTTGAATACCTTACATGGGCATGCAATCTTCAATACATGGTTTCTCTCAGCCTTACCACCACTCCACAAGCTAAGATAGATAAGGGGAGAGGGAAAGCTCACTGACAAGGCAGAAGAAAAGAAGCTGCAGACAGACTAGTACAGCCAGACAGTTTGAAATAAAGAAACTTGAAATATAGGAAAAAAGTAAATAGGATAATGCAGGGATAAGACGAATTTATGAAATAGATGAATCAAAGTGGAAGAGGAAAGAAATTAGGAGACAGACACAGTAAAAAGGTAGAAAATAATTCTAAATGTGGAGCGGTAAAAGATAGGGAAATAAATATTACTATTAACAACAACAGGAGGACTTACTGGGGCCAGCAGAGCCATCTGCCCGACATTTGTGGAGGGGTCACCTTCAGCTACCTGGCCCACATCACCAGCCCTTTTCCTGCCCCTGGATTTTGGATGATGTAAGAAAAAAATTCAGAAAAGATTAGTGGTACTGTTCATAAATAATCTCCCTAAGAATATTATTTTTTTTAAGAAAAAGGCAAGCTCAGTAACATTTCTACATCAGAGGTTCAGAGAGCCTGTCTGATAATAATACTAGTATCATGGACCATCCTATTCCAGATTTCCAAACCCTATTCCAAATTTCCTAAACTACATTTTCGAATTACTAATAAATTGCAATGAATGATTTCTACAGGTCTCATATCATTCTCAATCTCTCAGTGGATAGATTGAATGCATGCATGCAAAACTACTACACATCACTGGGAAATTGCTTGGCAGTTGGCACTACACGAGCTACAAAAAAATAAAGGCACAGAGAAGTGAGAGAACATGCTAACTCAATAATGCTAATATCAACTATGACTATCAGAGACAGGGCACAGGAGGAGTCTCTACATTACTTCTTAATGAGCCCAAGCAAGCGCCAAAAACAAGTACAATTAGGTAGCTGTGAGCGCCTGTCTAGATGAAGATCACATAATATAATATGTCTGTAACATAAAGTTAACTTACCTGCATGTGAGCAGCATGCTTGCTATTTGGGAAGACACTCTTAGCATTGAACATAACTAATAATTAATATTATTCACCGAGCCCTGCAACATCTACAACTAGCAGGTCGCAAAGGTCCGTTTCATGGTCAAGGATATCGGTCCACTGGTGCGTAAGCTGTTGTTGGTTGTGCCGGACCCCAGAGCTGTGGGGCACAGCCCTTGGTACCCTCTCTCAGTGTTGCTTGCACTCCTATAGGCCGTACCCAGACCCGGGCCTGCTGCCTGCAGCTAAGGTGGAGGGAAGGTGGCCAGTTTGAGGGCCTGGCACTGCCACTCCCCTGCTTTGCCATGGCGCTGGTGACTTGAGGGTGGGAAGAGATAAGGAAGAAGGGAGAGAAAAAAGAAAGTAGAGCAAAAAGTCAAAAGTAAAAAAGTCTAAAAAAAACAATAAAAAAAGGAGAAAAGTTAAAATATAAAAACACAAAGAGAAAAGGTAATATAATGAACAGAAAATAGGGGAAAATAGGTTTTCAAAGTGTGGGATGGGAGAGATATAGAGAGATATGAAAGTAGGGCCGAGCACCATAACAAGAAAAAAAAAGAAGATTGCGGTGTCCACGCGAACCAGATCGTGCCATTTGGGTGAGAATTCCAACGCAAAGATATACTTTGCGTTGCCAGTGACAATAAACGTCATGCAAATGGGTGCAGCAAGAAACTGTCCACTAGCGAACCCCGCGTATCGCAAAAGAGTTTTTTTGTGACTTTGCAGAGTTCTGTGTAGCACAGCCATTGCGAACTCTGCCAAGGCCTGGTCTATACCTGCCTCCGCATCACAGCACACAATCCCGCCTGGTGAAAGATTGCCACAAAGTCTTCATGAAAGGGAAAGAGTGGTGCAGGACCTGTCCATTATTCATAACACTGGTTTTATTTTTGTAGATCAGGTTGTCTTCCAGGGGCGGTTCCTTCCTTAGGGTGTTAAGGCGTCGCCTCCCTGATATTTTTGCCCCCTTGCCCTGAATCAATTTAAGTAGCTGTGATGTCAAATGTTTATTCAGCCCGCAGTATTCAGCTGTTGGTAGCCATGGGCAAGTTCCTCCTTCTGAGACTCAGTGCATTCAACAGACCTGAGAGGGGATGGGACTCAGATTTGATTGGCACTGAGCAGACAGTGCTCTGCTAAGCAACAAGCCCACAATGAGGTGCGCATGTCAGGTTGAACTGGTGCCTATCCCTTGCCAGCCCAACATGAAGACTCTCAACAAGTCTCACTAAGTGGAGCCCGAGCATCAAAGCAGCAGTTCCCCAGTCTCCAAATGAGAGGTGAGTTGGCCTGCCTGGGCCAATCCTGATGCTGCTCTCATGCTCCATTGACAGCAAGGGAGCAGCACCTGGAATGGCTCAGAGTTGGGTTACTAGGCCTCTGGTCCAGACTGCAGAGGCAGCATGGGGGTGGGAGGCTCAGTTGTGGTACAGAGCAAATTGGAGCATTTATGACCAATCACTTTGTGACTTTATTTTGAAGCCATGCAGTGATTGGCATTGTGCCCTTGCTGCTCAGCCTCTCTCTTCCTCCACTTTCATGCACCTTGCCAGTAACACCATTGCATAAAAGGCAGCATGGAGAGAGAGAGACAAGGCATGTGTCGGATCAGACCACACCTTCACAACTCAGGGCCTGATCCTCTGAGCCTGATTCAAGTGAGGCCTCACCAGGACTTGCAGTCAGTCAGCCGCAACTACTAGCAATTTAATTCATTTGACTCTGCTGCTGCTGATTGCTGAAACAGTGTATGGTGAGGTGAGTATAATTTTTCACAATTGGCAATTCAAATTAATTAGCTTAAAATAAATTGCTGTAGCTTGTCTACGATTATATATTGCACTAGTGTGCTCCCTGAATTAATCCAGATGGTGGGCTGTGCCTATCTGCATGTGGGAGCTTAACACACTGTGCTCTATCATAGCCTAGATAGGAATTAGTCTGTTGACTCTAAGTAAAATTCGGTAGCATTATTTTTATGTTTTACTCTCCTTGTCACAATTGTAATCCTGTCATGCTGTATCGTCCTGGTTATTGCAGTCAACTCTTTGCTATCTAAGATGTAGTCGCTTTATTATAGCATAATTGAAATATAAACTGTCTCTGTTTGTCATTGTGTATGTGAGACTAATGTAACTGAGAGATACGGATGAGACCTGAGTATCCACGGCTTCCCTGAGAAACCAGTTATGTCATGTGCTCAGCTGCCCAATCATCCCTGTCTTTGGGTAGAGATGAGGCACTGCTAGTTGGCCAGAGCAGAACCCGGATTGGAGCGACAGGTGTCACCTGTAGTGGGTTAGACTCAGTCTCCCACACCGCAGGCAATTCTGCCACTCGAAATCCTGTAGTCTCATTAGAATAATGAGAGCCTTCGCGACATGGTGCAGCCAACGTTTGGTCAGGCTCTAATTTTCGGGACCTCCTGAGTATGTGTCCCACTATGTATAAAGACACCTCTGTACTCTATTTACAGAGACATCCGTGGTATTGAGGATTTCCTCCACGGCTAAGTAGGTTATCCTTTCTGATGCTGGAGGTTGTTCCAGCTTGAGCTCTAAAAGGATAATCCCCATTTGGCGTGCCTTCTCTGGACACATTTATCAACTACTATGGCACATCTGCAACAGGTAGCAATTGCAGTAAATATGAGACAACCCCTGACTGCACATTTATTCGCAAATGGCCTAACGGCCCAGGGCGATCCAGTCACATTTGTTGTTGATGCAGATGTAGCTTATAGAACAGAACTATTTCATTCTTGGGTCACATTTCCAGCAGTTGATGGGAACACAAACACATTTCATCACTATACACTTGCAAACGTACCTGGAAAATACAGAGCATATGCATATTTAGAAATACCTTTATCTTATCAAGAACATAATAATTGGCTTGATGGCACTCTACCCTACACAGTTTTACCAGTTAGGTTAGGTCCTCTAAGTAGTGAAGAACCTACCTGGCCTTTATTGGCCACCTATACACCTCACCCTGCAGTAGCAAATTTAGCAGTAACGGAGGTTCGTCGCTTATATACTGAATTGACAGCAATATACAGACAATTAGTACAGTTTGTAATTCAAACATTGAATAAAAAACCAGCACGTGCTGCTCCAGTGCAACCACATGCAGTGACGCCAGGTATTAACCCTGCAACTGTGCATTCAATAATGGGTAAAGTACCCATCAAACGAGAAGAAACTCCGTTTTGGTTAGCTCAAAAATAAATGCACTGGAAGCGGTATTTCCCCATACGGGACCTCAGGATTCGAACAATGTGCTTGCCATTTGGGATGGTCCCCACAGTAGATAACTGTAATAGCTGGGGCACGGTATTTGCCGCGCTCTATACTACCGCACACGGTACGCCGACACTTGCCAATTTACCGGAAGTGTTGAAACAAATTCAAGATGAATACGGGGCTGTCCCGGCCCTGGACTTGGGGATGCAATTAATGGGCAATTTTGCCGCTGTATCCTACATTATTCTAAGCAATCTTTAAGGGGAAGCAGTCGCACTAGTGGTGCACATGCAGCTCCGTGATGTTCCTCAACAGGATCAGGAATGCGAGCTGCCCGGGATTATCGCAGAGACCTATTCTAGTATTGGTCGAGATAGTCTAGGGGCCAGACCAACTAAACCACAATTTCAGGGCAAATCCGATAAAGATTCTTCCAACCAAGCTCCTGATGGCAATAAGAAATTCTGGGATAAAAGACAACTCCTTAAAAAGAAAGGAGAGAATCTCTGCGTATGTAGACCCCGTAGAATAGATATAGGCCCTCATTACAACCCTGGTGGTCGGTGATAAAGCGGCGGTAATACAGCCAACAGGCCGGTGGTAAAAAAAAATGGAATCACGACCATGGTGGAAACCGCCAACACAGACAGCCACTTTAACACTCCGACCGCCACAGCGGTAGAAACAAACACTACGGCGGTAACCGCCAACAGACAGGCGGAAGACAATGTACCGCGCACACTATTACAAGGCACCAATCCGCCAGCTTTTCCAGGGTGGTACCAACGCCATCAAAAGCACGGTGGAAACAGTCTTTGGAAGGAAAAACACTCACCTTTCGACACCCAACAAGGAACCAGGACGCCATGGAGCACGAGTTACAGGTGTTACCAATGTTGGTTTATCTCCTCATCTACCAGGAACATCAAAGACGGCGGCGATGATGACGGTGAGTACTGCACTTAGTACACAGGGGAGGAGGGGAGGAAAAAGAGAGTGACACCCACACGCAGCACCCCCACCCCCCACCCACAACAACATACACACACACATCCAATTACATCACAGATGCACCCCTCACCCCCTGGAAGAACGCAAGGACCAAATGAAATGAGTTTAACGAGTGTAATAATCGAACAATCAGGTAACTTCAAATCATCAGTATATACAAATATTTACAGCAAGTACACAAGTCCGTACACTGTCCCATTAAATGTCCATGGACCAGTGGTCTCAAAAAGCATGGGCGAAGCCCACACATGACACCTGCCTCAAAACATAGAGAACACTGCAGGGGCATCAGGTTGAAAAAAACACAGGCACCTCAGGGGGAAGGGGAGGGGGGGCATCTCAGCCGGATGATGGGACGATGCCACAGCTTCTCGAGGGGGATTTATGCCCACTGCCTGGTCCTGGGGAATGCAAAGCCACAGTCTCTCAAGTGGGTGGTTTGCCCACTGCTTGGTCCTGGGGAGTGCAAAGCCACAGTCTCTCAAGTCTCTTAAGTGGGTGGTTTGCCCACTGATTGGTCCTGGAGAGTGCAAAGCCACAGTCTCTCAAGTGGGTGGTTTGCCCACTGCTTGGTCCTGGGGAGTGCAAAGCCCCAGTCTCTCAAGTGGGTGGTTTGCCCACTGCTTGGTCCTGGGGAGTGCAAAGCCACAGTCTTTCAAGTCTCTCAAGTGGGTGGTTTGCCCACTGCTTGGTCCTAGGGAGTGCAAGGCCACACTTTCTCAAGTGGGTGGTTTGCCCACCGCTTTGTCCTGGGGAGTGCAAAGCCACAGTCTCTCAAGTGGGTGGTTTGCCCACTGCTTGGTTCTTGGGAGTGCAAAGCCATAGTCTCCCAAGTCTCTCAAGTGGGTGGTTTGCCCACTGATTGGTCCTGGGGAGTGCAAAACCACAGTCTCTCAAGTGGGTGGTTTGCCCACTGCTTGGTCCAGGGGAGTACAAAGCCACAGTCTCAAGTCTCTCAAGTGGGTGGTTTGGCCACTGCTTGGTCCTGGGGAGTGCAAGGCCACAGTCTTTCAAGTGGTTGGTTTGCCCACTGATTGGTCCTAGCGAGTGCAAAGCCACAGTCTCTCTAGCGGATGCTGTTCTCCACTGGTTCTGGAGGGAGCCTGGTGCCCAGAGTGCTTCCTCATGCCAAGGACTGGGGTAGTGGATGCTATTCTCCACTGGTTCTGGAGGGGGCATGGTGCCCAGTGGTGCTGCACCAGCGGTGTGGCAGTTCCCTTTCCCTCACATGGGTGTCTGAGACACGAGATTTAACCATAACAGGTAGCATGATACTCCATGGAGGCAGAGCCTACCTCCTCCTTGCGACGACTAAGGCTTGAAACTGCTGGAAGTGCCAGTGCTGGTGCCTCATGTAGTGTGTGCAGGGCCAGGATGTCTCCTGCAGGTTCGGACACCTGCCCACTGGGGATGCTGCTGATGTCTGCTGTAGTGGCACTGGCTGGGCACGTCACGGGGCAGGTGGCAGTTGCTGCGGTGGTGTCTGCGGTGGAGATGCTGCCAGTGGTGCAGGTGTCTGCACTTGTGGAGGGAGACACCCGACCATCTCCTGCAGCCTCGGAAGGCTGCCCACTGGGGATGATGCTAGGGCCTGTAGATGAGGCTGCTGCCGTGCAGGTGGCGGTGCAGATGGCGGTGCAGGTGGCGATGCAGGTAGCGGTGCAGGTGGCGGTCGTTGCGACTGTGCCCACCGCGGTACAGGTTGCTGGGCTGTCTTGCGAAAAGGGTGACACCAGTCCCTCACCCTCAGGCTCCGTGCCCTGAGCTGACTTCCCTCTTTGGTTCTGGAAGAGGCCTTGCTGGGTGGTTGGTGCGGCTTTTCTCTTCTGCATGCTGGCCCCTTCTTTACCTTGGCAGGTGGAAGAATAGGGTGGTCCTTGGATTCACTAGGTGGCACACTGGCAGCCCTGATGGGTGCCCCCATTCGATGTTCCCGGACTTACAGGGACCACACTGGATGAGGATTTGGTGGCTGAGGTGCTGGTCAGGGCTTTAGACAACCTGGCCCTAGGGGAAGGATGGGGGGGAGGTGTAGGGAAGAGGTCAATGCTAGCCAGGAAAAGTTTCTTAGACACACTGGGATGGGAAGATGGAGGGTGTTTGGGAGTGGAGGAAGAGGTAGTGGTTGTAGGAGGTGTACGTCTGCAGAGTTTGGGTGAAGGTCCAGGGGTTGGAGGCTGTTGTGAGGTGGATGGATGTTGAGTGGGTGTGTGCTGGCGTTTGTGTACTGTGGGAGGAGGGCTCACAGACACACTGGGAGAGGACACAGGGGACATGTGAATGGTAGTGGGGTGGTGATTGCACATGAGCGGTGTGTGGTGATGGGCGTGCTGGCGATGGAGTTAGTAGCTGAGGATGTAGTGCATGCAGGTATGAGTGGAGACGAGGAGGGAGGTGGAGGACGTGGAGGAGGGGGACACAGTGGAGGCAGTGGATTTTGGTGTGTCTGCACGGGTATGGTGCTTGTGTGAGTGCCTGTGGGATGTGTGGGGCTTATGTTTGCCTGAGACACTTTTGTGTGTTGATGTGTGTGCATGCTGGTCTGATGGTGTGCTTGGGATACGCTGAGGTAGAGGGGATTGGGTCTGGGTAGAGGAGGTTGGAGGGAGGGAGGCTGGACACTGGGACAATGGCTGCCATCAGTGCTGAGGCCAGAGCCTGAAATGCTCTCTGTTGGGCCACCACACCAGAATGAATGCCCTAGAGGTATGCATTTTTTTGCTGCAAATGCCTCTAACACCCTGGATGGCATTCAAAATGGTTGACTGCCCAACAGTGAGGGATCTCAGGAGATCAATAGCCTCCTCACTGAGGGCCGCAGGGCTGACTGGGGCAGGGCCTGAGGTGCCTGGGGCAAAGAAGATGCCCACCCTCCTGGGTGAGCGGGAACGGGAAACACACTGAGGGACTTCTGGGAGGGCGGTGCTGGTGGGGGGGTGGCAGCTGTACCTGTTGTTGCGGTGGGCACAGAGATGCCCGCCACCGCAAGAGAGCTCCCATCAGAGGAGGTGTCGCTGTCGCTGGTGTCCCCTCCTGTCTTCATTGTGGAGCTCCCCTTGCCCTCCGACCCACTGGTGCCTTCAGACTCTGCACATTCACCCTCCTGGGCCATGTGGGCTGCAGCTCCCTCCTGCCCCGGTGCCACTGCACCTCCACCAGATGATGCTAATGCACAAAGGACAGGGTGACAAAACAAAAAGGGAGGGAACGACAGAGGAGACACATGGTCAATGCCAGCAACACCACTACCGTTGGCGGACACAACACACAGGGAGCAGCCCTATGCACTAGCCCATGCACTAACAGTTCTTAGGAAAATCACATGCCCATGGGGGACGATGCCTAATCCCATTTGCTGCACACCTGGAACCCACAGGAGCCTGACTAACTGTGGATGGCCACTACCACTATTGGGGTTGGAGTGGCACAGAGCCTGCCTAACAAGGGACCTACCCTAGCAAGTTCGCCATGGCCTAGGGGAACCCACAGCCCACATCTTCCACCCAGACACCTCGTAAAGCGCGCAGTCAGCTGAATGAGACTGTACTCACCCCCCGTGACTGCTGTGTTGCCCTCAAGCACCCATCCAACTCCGGATATGCCACCTCCAGAATCTGGAACATCAGGGGGGTCATGGTGCGACGGGCACCCCTTCCACGTTGGAAGGCCATCCCCAGATGGGTCTCCGCCGTCTTATTGCTCCAGCGGCGCAGGTCCTCTTGCGGTAGTGGGTGCTCCGTCTATGATAGACCCCCAGGGTCCGCACTTCCTTGGCGATGGCACGCCAAGTACCATTCTTCTGGTGGGCGCTGACCTAGAGGAAAGGTAAAGTAAGAATGGAACTTACTTCCCCGTCCGGTTCTTCTTACTCATTGCCCACCAGTTCCCACCCATGCCCTGAAACACATACACTGACCATCCTCACATGCAGGCCACAGACCCCCCAACATGTATCTTCTATCCAGACCACTCCATGCATTCATGCCCCATCCATCATGCTCACAGTGTACTCACCTGCTTGTCTGGAGGACCGTAGAGTAGCGTGTACTGGGGGAGGACCCCATCCACCAGTTTGTCCAACTCCTCCGTGGTGAAGGCAGGGGCCCTTTCCCCAGACACATGAGCCATTGTCGCTTCCAGACTGAGGTCACAGCAGCACTTGCAGTGTAAATGACGGTCACGTCCGGGGCGGTGCGTTCCGTCACCACCGGCGTACTTCGTCATTGGCTCCTGGAACCCATAGGGCCCAATGATAACCAATGCTGAATTGCGCTGCAGTCTTCGACCGCCTACTGCGACGCTGCACAACGCCAGCGCAGTTGCCTCTTTTCCCCTTGTCCCTCCTTACAGGTCAGGCAGCCGCCATTTCAGGGGGGGCACATGGCTGGGCGCCTAACTGCATCACAGCACATTTGGGCAGGAATACGGACAGACAGCGCCACACACCAATTAAATCACAATAGTGCAAAACACCTCTGGGCAACTTATGTGGTACATGACCCTCTGCTCACCATTTTCCTCCATAGGGCACATCCACTGGGGCAGATGATGAGATGGCATCATCCTCCAGTGTACAGACTGCTGGTGGGCCTGTTGACAATGAAAGACAGACACATCATTATCACCTATAGACTTGATCGTGCCACAATCCAAGAACTGTGGGCCCTATTGGAGCCTGACCTGATGTCAGCTATCCGCCAGCCCACAGGTATCCCCCCTTCAGTGCAGGTCCTGTCAGTGCTCCATTTCCTGCCCAGTGGTTCCTGGGATGTCGCAGCCAATGTTCTCTAACTTGTTGACCAGAGTGTTGTCTGCCCTGCTGAAACACATGTGCAGCTACATCGTGTTCCCCCAGGTGGAGGATTTGCCCACAGTGAAAGGTGACTTCTATGCCCTGGGACATATCCCCAACATCATTGGTGCCATTGATGGTACACATGTGGCATTTGGCCCCCCCCTCATGAATGAACAGGTGTACAGAAATCGTAAAAGCTACCATTCCATTAATATGCAGATGGTGTGTTTGACAGACCAGTACATCTCTCATGTGAATGCCAAGTATCCTGCTCTGTGCGTGATGCTTACATTTTGAGGAATAGCAGCATCCCTTATGTGATGGGGCAACTCCAAAGGCACCATGTGTGGCTAATAGGTGAGCCCAAGGTCCCCACACAGTATGAATAGGTGTCTGGGTATGGGATAGTCCCTAAGGGTTGGTATATGTCTAACAGATATCCCTCGACATTTGCAGGTGACTCTGGTTATCCCAACCTGACATGGCTATTGACCCCAGTGAGGAATCCCAGGACAAGGGCAGAGGAACACTACAATGAGGCACATGGGCGAACTAGGAGGATTATAGAGTGGACTTTCGGCCTCCTGAAGGCCAGATATCGGTGCCTCCGTTAAACAGGTGGCTCCCTATACTACTCACGAAGAAGGTGTGCCAGATAATCGTGGCATGCTGTATGTTGCACAACCTGGCTTTGCGATGCCAGTTGCCTTTTCTGCAGGAGGATGGGCCTGATGTTGGTCTTGTGGCAGCTGTGGAGCCTGTGGACAGTTTAGAAGAGGAGGCAGAAGAAGAAGATATTGACAACACATCATGCATTACTTCCAGTGAGACACAGGTAAGAGACTGACACTGATCCTCTCATATTAGACTACTGTAGGACATTGTATAAGTCTGCCTTTTTACCTCTGTGTATGGACCCTGACAGTTCACTTTGACTTTCCTTTTCACAGATCTGGGTACCACATTCTCCCTTCTGCTATGTTCATTGCTGCCCAACAATTGTCATACTTTGGTATGTGCAAATGAACATTAACATTGATATTTGTCAAAGAGGTTGTAATAACACATTTGTGAAAGTACAGACTGACTCCAGATTGTTTTGTGATTCAAAGGTGTTTATTTAAGTGCTAATAAGTGGAGGGGGATGTGCAATGGGCTGGGATGATGGTGGAGGAATATCCATGGTAGAGTCCAGTCTCTTTGGATCACAGGTGCATTGTCCAAGGGGGCATAGGAAGTGAAGCAATGGCAGTTCAAGGTGGTCAGGGTGACATAGTGGGACAGAAGGGTAACAATCAGGAGAGTCTTATTTCCTGGTGGGGTCTTGGCAATGTTCTCTGTCTTGTGCCTGGATCGCAGGGACCGTTTTGTGGGGTGGTTCTCCTTCTGCAGGGGGTGTGGTGCTGGTGGCCTGTTGGTCCTGTGGCAGGACCTCCTGTCCACTAGCGCCGGCGGACGTGGAGGGCTGTTCATCATTCCGGCTGGTGTCAGTGGCCCGGTGATATGCCACTGTCTCCCTCATGGTGTTAGCCATGTCTGCCAGCACCCCTGCTATGGTGACCAGGGTGGTGTTAATGGGCTTCAAGTCCTCCCTGATCCCCATGTACTGTTCCTCCTGCAGCCGCTGGGTCTCCTGTAACTTGGCCAGTACCGTGCCCATGGTCTCCTGGGAATGGTGGTATGCTACCATGATGTTTGAGAGTGCCTCGTGGAGAATGGGTTCCCTGGACCTGTCCTCCCCTTGTCGCACAGCAGTCCTCCCAGCTTCCCTGTTATCCTGTGCCTCTGTCCCCTGAACCGTGTGCCCACTGCCACTGACCCCAGGTCCCTGATCGTCCTGGGTTAGTGGGTTTGCCTGGGGTCCCTGTAGTGGTGGACACACTGCTGATTGACGTGTCCTGGGTACAGTGCCATAGGCCCACTGGGTGGGTGTTCTGGTGGTGTTTCCTGAGGGGGGAGGTTCAGTTGTGGTTTTGGACTGTGGCAGGGGAACCGACTGTCCAGAGGTCCCTGATGGGCCGGGCTGGTTATCTTGATCCAGACGTGCAGAGCTGCTGTCATCACTGTGGGCCTCTTCTGCGAGGGGACTGGATTTGGCTGCCACCTCCTGTCCGGTGACATTGGGCAGGGGTCCTGTTGGGGTGTAAATGCATAGTTATTGTATCTGTGTGTGCCATCTTGTTCAATGGGTGAGTTTCCCTCTACTCCTGTTCTTGCAATATTGCCTTGGCCCTTGTTTGAGTGGTGATTGTGTGCCCTGGCTGAGTCTCTCTACTGCACATGCTTTGGTGATGGGTGTCCATGCAGGTCTGTGATGGGTGTCCATGCATTGTTGTGACATGCAGGGCTTGGTATTGGAATGTGTGGGTTGTGATAGTGGGGTATCTGTGAGGTGTTGGGGTGATGGGTGTGAGGGTAGGGTTAGGTGTTTGTGATGGCATGCAGGTAGGGTGGGGGATATAGTAGTAAAGATTTGACTTACCAGAGTACAGTCCTCCTGCTACTCCTGCGAGGCCCTCAGGATGCATGATTGCCAAGGCTTGCTCCTCCCATGTTGTTAGTTGTGGGGGAGGAGGTAGGGGTCCATCGCCAGTCCTCTGTACTGCTACCTGGTGTCTGGAATCCACAGAACGGACCTTTTCCCGTAGGTCGTTCCACCTCTTCCTGATGTCATCCAGTGTTCTTGGATGCTGCCCCACTGTGTTGACCCTGTCAACAATTCTCCACCATAGCTCCATCTTCCTTGCAATGGATGTCTGTTGCACCTGTGATCCAAATAGCTGTGGCTCTATCCGGATGATTTCCTCCACCATGACCCTGAGCTCATCCTCAGGTGCCATGATGTGGTGTGGGTGATGTGTGAGGCAATGGTTGATGTGATGTGTGCTGTGATGTGTTGGGGTGTGTTTTTTGAGGTGCATGGATGGTGTATGAGTGATGGTGTTGTGTGCCTCTGGATGCTGGTGCTGTCTTTGCTATTCTCTCTCTCTGCTTCTTCCAAAAATTTCATTGTAAGAAGTTGTGGGTAATGTGGGTGTGTGTTTGTAGTGGTGTGGGTGTGTGGGTGTGGTGTGTGTATGTGTGTCAGGTGTGTGTTCAATGTGGTTGTGTTTTGTAAGTGTGTGTGTATTTTGAGCACAGCGGTGTATACCGCCAATGGTTTACCGCAGTTGAAAGACCGCCACGTTGATTCGTGGGTCGTGATACTGTGGGCGTATTCCTATTGACGTAACTGTGTGGATTTTGCTATCGACAGTTTATCAATGACCTTTGGTGTGGTGGACTTGTGTGTGTGTCTGCATTGTGGCGGATTTCCAGATGTGGGTCATAATACCCGTAGCGGATTTCTGACACGGTATGTTGGCGGCCGTCAGCATGGCGTTCAGCGGCCTTTACCGCCAGGGTTGTAATGAGGGCCATAATCACCAAAATAGAGATAATATAAAAACACCTGATAGATATCAATATACTGATACACGCCAATGTCTTCCCTTTCAGGAATCATCGGAAAAACGCAGTGAGAGAGGTGGGTGATCAGAGCAAAGAACAGAGTATGTGAAACCGAGACAGGAATCACAACGCTCATCAGAGCTTTCTGTAAAAAAGGAAGAGAAACCTCCTCAACAAAAAAAACAATTTGAAAAGAAAAAAGTGGCAGCAGTTGCAATACGACATGCCGCTCAAGAAGAGGGTCCGCTTGAAGAACAGGAAGTGGGCACTAGCGCTGCTAGACAGCGCGGCAGAGGTCACAATAGTTCGCCGGAGTTTTCTAGAGCATCTGGAGGTGAAAGCAACTGATGACTTTCTACAAGTAGAAACTGCAGACATGCGAGTCTCCACACCTGATAGGGTCTATAAAGTAACATAACAGTTAGAAGGAGACATTGAACACACAATAGACGCAATCTTTTGGGATTGTGTGGTAAATATATATGATATCTTATTGGCTGAACAAGATTGGCCACCTGAATTTGTCCGTACCTTCCCATGTGGGGAAGAGGTTATTAAACCTTCTTTCCCGCCTCTTGTTCCAGAGGAACTCGCTGAATCCTACGCCATCGATTTGGCATTGGTGCAGGCACCCGCGTTATATCGCAACCATGTAGGATAGGATAAAGAATCCCCTTACCATGTAATACCTATCAAAAATGAATCTCAACCTCAGTATCCAATAAAAAATGATGCGAAAGCACCCATGAGAGAAATCCTCACACAACTAGAGTACCAGGGCGTAATTGAACCCTGTGTCTCCCCAATTAACAATCCTCTATTCCCTGTAGCTAAACTGGAACATTCATATAGAATAGTCTTCAACTACAGACACTTAAACAGTCATACATGCACATATGCTATACAAACCTCACATAGCACAGCACTAATGAACAACATAGTGCGCAAAAAATACAAAACAACACTGGACATTTCCAATGGTTTCTTCTGCCAGAATGTGGCACCTGGAAGTAAAGACTTAACAAGTTTCAGTGCACTAGGTTCTCAGAAAAAAGTCTGTTGTTTACCTCAGGGGTATAAGAACAGTCCAGGACTTTTCTCACCTCATGTGACTGCAATTTTACACGACATTGAACCTGAAGCATTGTCCTATGCAGATGATATCTATTTTACGGTTGATGAAATACTACATTTAAGATGGGTAGCCCGCATTGTTGTGGGATTTGCTGAATTCGGCTACAAATTCAACTTCAAAAAGACAAAAATAGCCTTCCTCAGCGTCCTATTTCTGGAATATGAGCTATCAAGTGAAGGAAAGAGCCTAGCGCCACAATTTTTTGAAAAGTGCCCACAATTACAACCTCCAAATACGATAAAAAAAACTCCAATCTCTATTGGGTTTCCTAAATTTTGGCAGAATTTATATTCCAGATTATGCGTCACACATAAAACCCTTTTATGACTTAATAAGTCCTGATTTTTCAAGCAAATTTTGGACAGTCGAACACACATGCATTCTCAGAGATCTGCAGACAGACATGCTTGCAGCACAACAGTTAAAACACAAGAAACAACAAAACACATTTGGTCATCAGATTAATTGCTGGTGCCATCGGTTTCACCTATGTAACATTTAATGAGGGTGAGACCGTCCCGATAGCATACAAATCACATTTATACTCTGCAGCAGAACAACGCTTTGCTCCCACTGAGAAAAATCTCACTGCTGTTCAGATGGCTGTCATTAAAGAAAGACCTCTAGCCCAGGGTAAACGCATTATTGTCATTTCTCCCATACCAGCCCTAGAGGCTGTCACAAAAGCCAGCGTTCCAAACGCAAAAGCATTACATCCACGTTGGATCCAATGTCCACGTCTTTGACAGCCACTGATGTAGATTACATTTTTGACCCAAAATTACAAACTCAAGAATTTTTGCAATACGAACTAGAATACCCAAACACACTGCCTAGTGAACAATATCATAGAGCCATGTACACCGATGGCTCTGCACAACCTGCAATTGGCACAAAGCATCAATCCTCAGCTGCTTGCGCAGTCGTAAGTGGCTACATGGAGGACAATAAATTCTGTACCCTACATACCTTTATGCAAACCCTAGGGGATTGCACAGCATAACTGGCAGAGCTGAAAGCTCTGGCGATGGCACTGGAACATACTGATCCTGCACAGCATACGCTGATCGTTTCTTATTCGTACTATTGTGTCCAGTACTTCAATGAATACTTGCATTGTTGGCACCAGAATGGGTTCAGAGGCTCTAAAGGCAACACCATTAAACACATATTACTGTGGGGGGTAGCAGATCTGAAGGAAATGCTACCATATGTCCATGTTATACATACACTTGGACACCAAGGCGTTGGAATACACGTGGCTGGGAATAAACTGGCTGATGAAGCTGGCTGCAAAGTCAGCAGTTGCTACGGCCACTGTTGCTGCAGTAACCCGCTAAGGAACAAAACCGGACACAGACATATGGGCTGCCATGACAGCTACTGCTGGTAGTATGCCCTATCCAAAAGCATTCCCTGCTAAATATTCCTACCGAATGGGTGGCTGCCTAAATGCAGAAGTTAAAATACCAGTCATAGGGGTTCAAGAAATTCCCAATAAAGATTTAAGACCAGAGTTGATTAAAGCAGTGCATGAGGAGGCAGCATCTGCCCATGCTGGTGTGGAAGCTACAATATCATTGCAATGGGCCCATTTTTGGTGGCCAGGCCTATACAAAGAGGGCAAGCAGTATTCCTTTGTTGAGACATCTGCCAACAAGTCAAAGTTTCCACTGTTAAACGCCCACCGCAGACACCCCTCCTAATTTCTAACAAACCTTTTCAATGTGTTTACTTGGACCATTGTGGTCCCCTGACACCGGATAGTGCATACAAGTATATCTCAGTCGCTGTTGACTACTGCTCCAGATTTCTATGGGTGTAGCCACAATGCTCGGCTGACACTCGGACTGTTATTAAAGATTTGCAAGTCTTTATCATTACATATGCAGTTCTGGCTTTCCACTCGGACCAGGGCCCTGCTTTCGCCTCAAGGGCTTTCAGAGATGCCATGGCTTCGTTGGGAGTCCAACTCCAGTACTTGTCTCCATTTCATTCTGAGGGAAATAGTGTTGTGGAGTGATTAAACTGTGATTTAAAGCAAGCCTTAACAGCCAGTGTCTTAGGTACAGGTCGTAGTTGGCTTAATCACCTTTATGGAGTCCAGAGAGCACTTAACAATCTGCCTAAAAGGTCCTGGGGGGGTCATACTTCTATGAGTGCCTGTTTGGAACACAAATGTATGTTCCAGATCATGATGGTCCTGGCATGGAGGCGACACCTTTTGACATAAATGAACGCGTCATTGTCTTACAGGAATTACACCAGTTCCGTGAAGACAACTCTTCTGCCAGTGCTGCCTCCATTGGAATTAAGGATGTACCTGTAACGCCTACATGCTGGATTCCTAAAGTTGGTGATCTAGTACGTGAAACGGTTGCTGTGAAAAAGGAATTTGGTCCTTCTTATCGTGCACCAGTCCCCCTCTTGGGAATACACGGTACCAGAACTGTCATTCTACCACTGTTGGCAGGTGCCAATGAAAATTGTTTTGTCTCTATCGACGATGTCAAACTACACCATGTGGCCAAACCTGCACAGCCGACCAAAAGGAACAGCCAGTAGTTCCTGAATCCCTCTCACTACTGGTCAAGAAGTTCCTCTACAAGTTGTAAGCAGCAACACCAACACCTCTCCGGGCTTGGGGAGGGTGGAAAATGATCTTGCATTAGTTCCACTGACATCAAATAATACAGAAATCACTGATTGAATTGACACAACTTCAACACAGACGAATGGTGCCATTTATTCGGTGCCACCGCGGGAAACACCAGCACCACCTACTAACACTGCTCCAGTTTTTGCACAATCTGCTTCTGTATACTTTGCCGACATCAAACGATGAAGTTTCAGACTCATTCGCCTCTTCGACACCTGAACTGTCAAAAACACGTAAGCTGATAAATTGGCTTAAAGTAACTTACTTCTTTCTTCCATGGAACTATCTGTGGCTTTTTTTGACTGTACTGACTTTCCTGCTTTGGATTGGGTTTGTCATCACTTTCTTTTTGTTAATACATGGTCATTCTCTTCCTGAAAAATCAGCAGTTGAACAGGTGGATGAGGCCCTAAAACTACATTTTTCTTCTCACAATGTCCGCAGAGAATTGTCTTTTGTGAACATTTCCGCTATACCAATTCCTGATGGGATTGTTTGGGATAAAGTGATATTTTACATATACGGTCCTACGGCAGTCATTCGAATACTATTTGTGTTTAAACTTTCAATGAATGATATAATAATACCCGGGGCTGTTTCTGATGATTGGGATGTGAAAACAGTTGATTCTATGATGACTGAATTGCAGTATTATACTGTATTTGAAAACAAAGATGTCTATTAATCTAGAGAAAATTATGGTGATATGTATTTCTATAATTATTATGGGCACCATTTCATCTACAGAACAAGCAGCCCAAAGACTGTTTTTAATTATACGCAATGGGAACACAGTCCGACTCCACCACAAGGGAGTTCTAAAACGTATTTTGAAAAGTTTACATATTTTTCTGGGCACGATGTTAAAAACGCTGAGTCGTATTATTTAAAATTGTCACCCAGAGAAAACATATGCATACTATTGACAAATACGAAATGTATATATTTGGATTCCTTTGCTTCCCGGCTGACTATAGAAGGCTATGAATATTGGCTCAAGTCGATTGACTTGAAGAGTGTGTGGGGAACTAGATATTTGCAAATACGGGGGAAGGAAGCTTTATTTACAGCATGCCTGATACCTGTTTAAATGATATTTTTAAATGAAACTGTACAACAAACGAGTTGTTTAGACTTAGCAAAGATTAAGGAATTGAACACGCCCAGTACACGTGCCCCTGCAAAATTTTATAAATGGCAAAAATATATAAACGCAACTGAAGATCAGCTCGATGAATGGGTCCAGAATGTCACATTTAATGTTTCACTTACATGTCCTGGTGGGTGGTTATTGTGGCCAATAGATACCAATGGGTGTCACAAACGTTTTATTAACTCCTCGGGGGGTTTTAGAACTAGTCAGCCGGACCCTTGCTATATATATTGTCCGAACATGTGGGTATAGTAAAAACATACAGTGTAGGGAAACTCTGCCAGCAATGGTTAAAGACTTCCTCACTAGACGCGGTTAGAGAACACCTCAGTCTCCTGTCTACTAACACCGACTTACAGGACTTCCTGTTAGGCCCAAGAAAACAACGCAGAAAACATTTCCTACACGAAGTATGTAATGAAATTAGGAAGCTTTCACAACAAGAAGCTGCTGCCCGGTTAAGGCAAATAGATCAGGAAAATTTAAAGAAGGCATTAGCTGTTGTAGGTAATGGGATTAATACCCTGTCCGACCGAATATATACCCTGAATAACATGGTTTCTTCTGCTATAGACATTATACAAACAGATATGTCTTCCTTACATCATGGACAGAGTCAGCTAAGGTCCATCATGCAGTTGGGTTGGACACTTCAAACACTGAAAGCTGGTCGCGTTCCCTGGCAATATGTCAGCGCAAGGGAAATATTTTCTTCTTTTAACTTAACGCGACAACAACAACTAATGGCTAAGAAAGATGCGACTTATGTCATGCTAAACATTGAAAAATTCGAAAAGTTGCCTTTTACTGTGGCTGAAATACCATCTGCTGAGTGGTTAATACAAAGGGCCATTAATCTGCCTATTTCCACACTACAATTCACATTCTGTTTAAAACACATTCCAGTAGGCAGATACGAAAAACTAGGAGATAGTTACATCCATGAGGTGTGGGAGCTACCCTTTGCATACAAATGTCTCAGTGGCATGAAAGAAGTCTTTCTTAGAGGTAATGAATGCAAGACTTCTGTCAGCCATTCGATGGTTTATAAACAGCTGTCCTTGCATGGGCGTGTAACACATCTGCAGCGAACTTAGCTTGTTATCTGAAGGGAGTATCCGTCTTTTTGATTAGACCTACGTTCCAGGTGTTCTCAAACGGCAGCTACGTTTTCCTAAATGGTGAAGACTGTTGTGGGATGCGAGCCGGAATAGTTTATGTTATTTCGGTCTCTAAGATTGTTACGTGCTGCAGGAACGTACTTTTTCCTCCCACTAAAACAAAAGAGGTAGCAGACATTTGGCCTCATATTTCTACTTCTAATGTTAATTTTGACAAGTTGAGCAGACTCAAGGCTTTATCGTTTCAAAGCATGTGGCTCTTACATCTGCACGCAAGACCTACGCTCTTCAGGTGGCAAGGTCGTCAGCAGAGATACAGTCCCTTTTAAGTACCAAGTTTCCAAGACACTTTGGTGAACTCGTGGGACGGATATTTAATGCGTCCAGTACTACTGGAATCACAAATTTCTTTAAGGCTGTTGGTTCTGGTTTCGTTCACACATATTCGGTTTACTACCATCAGCCATTCACTCAATATTCTCCATTTTGTTCGGGGGATTTCCAATAACTTTGGCTATAATGGTGGGCGTTTTGCTGTTTTTTATTGGCAATGGCTGTCCTGGTGTAACTAGATGGAACGATAGCGCTCCCATCAGCAAAGCTGTGTCGTGAACCCATGATGCAGTATTTTGGAGCAACACTCCTGGAGCAGTTGGAGTGGGACTGGTCTCTGTCATTCAGACCGGTTTTACATTGTGTGCAGCCTGTGTTTCGGTGCCTCTGGTGCTCTTTCGAACTTGCACTGAAAGTTTGTCTTTCTACGCAGCGCTTGCTTTCTTTGGACGCTGATCTGTTGATGTTCTCGCTGAGGGCTCATTATCAGACATGCGCGTTGAGGGTGCATTTGCTATGAGAAGCTACTTATGAGTTGCCCTGCCTGGAGGATGTGGCTCTTAACTCATCATTGGGCACACCAAGGAATGCCGCCTAGGCTGGAGCTCAGGCAATGGAACATGACTGCTCCTTGGTCCTTCTCAGCGATGCTTTTCCAACTTTAACACCTGCCAAAGTGGAAAATTTCCTGTCCTCCATTGTCCCAGAATCGATTGGAAATTCTAAAAATAACTCTGACTTTTGAAATTCAGTCCCTTGTCTGCCACATGTTAACAGTTTTAAATTGTCTTTTTATACGCTCCTGTGTCCTTTTAACTTGTCATTATTTGCTTTTTTACATATATATCTAGGGTTGAGCTTAGTATCCTTTTAAGTATATTTAGGCTTTGAACCACCTTCGACCGACAAGGGGAGGGTGTTGTGTAGCCATTTTAGTTATAGCTCTATGCACGTTATTTTAACATACTAGGCCTGCCACTGTGCACTTTAACCTAGATGTATTTTATTCGGCTTTGCTTTATTATTGTTACAGTAGCCACTTTTACAGTCTTATTTTATTTTCTCTCTATCTGACTATTTTTGCCTAGGCCAGCTCTCTGTTCTCAAACAAGACATTCTTGCTCACTCTGTATTTCTTTCAAGGCTACAGCAAGATAGGTTGCCGGTGAATGTCGTATAAGTTTAGTCTCTGACATTCATAGAAAATACACATCCTTATGTAGGGACATTTTCTTAAAACACCAGCTGTTTTATTATAAAAACACTTTCCTGTCCCTTACACGTCAGAGGGAGATTCCAGCCAGAGAACCACAACTGTAGGCTGATTGCCGAATGCTTCGCTACAGTTGTTTTGCAGACTTCAGGTCTTTGCTCAGGTATGGGGGATGATGTCTTCCCAGGGGAACCTGAAGGGCAGAATTAGAGCTTAACATGCTGTGCTCTATCACAGCCTAGGTAGGAATTAGTCTGTTGACTCTAGTGACAATATGGTAGCATTATTTTTATGTTTTACTCTCCTTTTCACAATTTTAATCTTGTTATGCTGTATCGACCTGGTTATTGCAGTCCACACTTTGCTATCTAAGATGCAGTCGCTTTATTAAAACATAATTAAAATATATACTGCTTCTGTTTGTCATTGTGTATGTGAGACTAATGTAACTGAGAGAAACAGATGAGAGCTGAGTAAGCATGGCTTCCCTGAGAAACCAGTTATGTCATGTGCTTAGCTACCCAATCATCCCTGTCCTTGGGTAGAGATGAGGCACTGCTAGTTAGCAGGAGCAGAACCCGTATTGGAGCGACAGAGCATTAGACTCAGTATCACACACCGCAGGTGATTCTGCCACTCAAAATCCAGTAGTCTCATTAGAATAATGAGAGCGTACCTGACACATGGTTGTATGCGTGTCTGAATGTGAGTGTGTCTGCGTGTGAGAATGCATGTCTGAATGTGAGTGTGTATGCATGTGAGAATGCGTGTTTGGATGGGTGTGAGTATGCGTGCATGAATACGTGTATGGATGGAGTTGTGAGTGCATGCATAAATGTGTGTACAAATGTTGTTGTGAATGTGTGCATGTATGCGGGGAGGGGGGTGAGGGCAGGGGAAGGGGCACTGTGACTGGAGGCAGGATGGGGTGCTGTGACTGGAGGTTGGTTGGGGAGAGGTGCGCTGTGACTGGAGGGGGATTGGGGGACATGGGTCTAGCACTTGCTGGTGGGGTGTGAAGAAATTCTCTGTCACTGGTAGCCTTTCCACCATGGTTTTCATGGCGGTGCTACTGCTTCTGAAACCATAGTAGAAACCCGGCTCCTATTACAGCCGGCGGTCTTCTGTGGACCGCTGGGTCGGAGATGATGATCTTTGGCCCAGTGGTTCCGACCGCCATGGCTGTATGAGTGGAGAGGCCAACCCGCCACACTCATAAGGTGGCAGTATGCACAGCCAGCCTATTGGTGGTGGGACCGCCACATTTACTCTGGCGGTCAAAAGACCACCAGGGTCAAAACGACTCCCTAAGTGATTTGCCCAGAATCAAAGGATGATTATCCAATGCCCAAATTTGAACCTGGTTCCAGAGCTCCAAAATTGGCACTCAGCAGTTCTGGCCGGTGGCCGTAAAGCCACAACCTCTCTCAGAATTATTCTGACTTTGTGAAGAACTGATATAAAGTATGTGCAGCACATCAAACAAATCAATTACGAAGTTTTAGACATTTTTTAAAGATGAAATAATCAGTGCTAAAACTGAATAAAAATGTCATTCTTTCATTCTGAGTTACGGATTCTCTCCCTTTGCGTTAGGTGGCTAAACCCCCAAAGCCCGCAAAATGCACACCTTTTCCTGGAGAAACAATTTTAATAGCTTTAAGCCTCATCAACAGCTTCTGAAGGAGCATCAATTAAAAAAACATTAGCAAAGTTTGTACAGTTCAATTGAATGATATTCAGTTCACCTGCTAAGCTTTCAACATGACCCATGTAGAAAGGACATTTGTCTCAACTACATCAGAAAACCTTCTCCAAAATATTTGTTATTCGGCATTATTATCTGAAGGCAATAGTAGTATTATGGAAATCTTGCCCGTATGGCTTTACTTAGAAATCAAGTGTAACTATGAGGTTATACTGCTGTCTTTTTTTATGTATATCAATTCATTATTGCAATTTGTTATTGGGTTTTGAGGAAGCTGAAGAAAACAAATGCATTTGTCACCATTTATTAATGAATTCTCTAATGGGCAAATCCCACATATTGCAGTCATTGCAAAGTCAGACCTGGCATTTCTTTAAAGGGAAATGAAAAACAGGCTTAAAATGAAGGGACCACCTCGAACGATCTGTTACCTTAACAAACAGTAAATTACAAACCACTTTCTTTCCGTTATCCCTCTGTCCTGATAATCTATTTGAAATTCTATCAAAACAAGCCCTGGAGGTGAACCATTGCTCTTGTATTTTACTTGAAACAAACAGGAAACAAAGCCCCTTTTGACAACGATCGACTTAAAGAAAGGTCCTTTTTGGCTTTTATTATGTGACAAGATCTTATCTTGAATTCGGTCCATACACTCAAAGCTTTGCTGCAAGCAGGAGTGCTAAGTTATCTGATTACAGTCTGAACATTTCTGGCCTGAACCTGTAGCCCTTGAACCTCTTCTGCTCCCCACCCCTCCAGCCTCCCAGCTCTTGTACCTTTCCTTCTCACTAACCCTCCCTCCAGTCCCCCCAGCCCTTGAACCCCACCCGGACCCTACCCCTTCAGCTTGTTATAAAATATCTGTAGCCACAAAACACCAATGGATCAGGCTGCTGCTGCCACCTAACCTCCTCCATCCCCCCTCCCAACACCCTCAAGCCTGTCTCACACATGGAGATGATTGTACCGGCTCAGCGATGGCAAGATGATGCAGAAAATGGAGGATACGTATGAAGGCATTAATGTCAAGGGCCGTAAGCAGTGAAAGCTGCTGTTTCAGGCCTCTTGTGCAGTGGCCTGCCCCATGTGCACAGCACACAGGGCCATGTGCACAGCACACGGGCAGGCCGGTGCACAAGAGGCCTGGGCACCCCAGAGTACAAGAGGCCCGAAACGTCAGCTTTAGCTGCCTACAGCCCTGGCCTGAAAGCTGCTGTTTTAGACCTCTTGTGCACCGGCCTGCCCCAGGCATGTGCACAAAGAAGAGAAAGGAAAACAAGGGTCTTACCTGGGTCCAGGTCGACTCCAGGGTCCCATTGCCATGGCATGGCTCTCTGCCTCCCTCTTCCACCTGCTCCTGGGCCCAGCCCGAGCTGCTGGCCGGGGGCGGTCTGGAGGATTGGAGCTGGTTATGGCAGTAGCTCCGTGCTGCTGCGCCAACATCGGTCGGGCCGAGAGTGCACACTGTAGCCCAAGTTATGGGCTACCCAGTGCAAGCGCAGACTGTGCGTGGTTGACTGTATTGTGAAAGTGGTGAGCTCTGCTCTGCTGGCCAGTGGAGTTTTTGGGCAAACTCCACGTTCCAAGTGGAGTGCAGAGTGCCAAAAACTCTGTGAGCTCCCCCAGCAGAGTGGATCTCACCACCCACCCCTAGTCTGATGCCCCACACTGGCTTTGGAAGTCATTTCCAGTCTGTAAGCGGTCCTGCTATCATGGACCTGTTCAATGTTGTATCCCTGGATTTCAGGGATGCGTGCAATTCATGTGCTGTCTATGACCCCGTCATTTGCCTTGCTCTGATAGTCTGCTGTACATGAGTACTGTTAATATGATGATGCAGTTTGTTTTGCCATCATGCCTTTGTTTATGCTGACGCTGTTTGCTCACATCTTCGTTTTAAAAGATCTGCAGAGTTCCTTTCATATCCAACGGTTTTCAAGCAACAATAAAAGTGCCAAAATAACTCTGGTGGTCGTGTACCTGCTGGAGAGGGATAGGGTTTTGTCTAGCGGCAGTTTTGACACATATAAGGTAGCCCAAAGAGTTAGTATGCCTGCTGCAAAGAACGGGCACTATGCAGAACACAGAGCAGTAGCTTATGTTGCTCAATGGGATCCTGCTTTTGTCACAGAGATCCTTGGGCTGTTATTGTGCAGTTCATAAGCTAAAATCATAATCTAGCCCAGTGAGCTATGAATTACCATCAAACAGCCGCAAGCAAAGTGCATGGTACAGGTACAATTCAGAAAGTTATGTGTTTTTTCTCAGTCTTTGATTATCCTAGTTTTCCTAAGAAGGGTTTGTTTGGGAAGAAATACATTGACATTGGTATTATTAAAGTCAAACTTAGCCTCTGTGTTTCATTCTGAATTTGGAGTCCATGTTTCTCCAGATCAAGAACTCTTAAAAATGCCTACCAGCATTGATGACATGTGAATTCAACACCTTGAAGTCCCCTTTGTTGTATGTAAAAATTTCTACACATTGATTTACACGTGTGATTCATTGCCTGTGTGTGTGTGATAAAAAGTGCCAACACCCTACACTGGTAAGAGAGGTGCTGTAAAACAAACAAAATACATGTGAGAGAGGGGCTATGGAAAGATAGCTAAGAGGCACTGTTAGAGCGTGATGGTGAGGGAATCATCTAAGAGCCCCAGTAAAGATTGTGGAATCCTGGTGCACTGTAAGGTCATAATTTACTATGTTTTTTAAAACTAATACAATTGAAAATAATGAAAAATGTGTTGTATAATGCACAGTTTTTGCCATTTTATCACACATTTTTTTGTGGAGGTGGGTGGGGGACCCCCAAGCACTGTTATAGTGGTCAGGCTTGCTTGCTATGCACACCATGGGGGCTGGTCTGGCAAACGTTGCCAGATTTGCTTTGGGTATTTGGGTTCTCAGTCCGGCCCTGGATGGCATCATTGCCTCAGGCTGAAAGGAAATCCCAGGAGGCTCCACTTCCCTTTGATGCGCTGTGCTCTTGTGAATAGGCCAATGATTGAGTTAGCATCACACGCACTGATAGAATAGATTGTTGTCCATATAGGTGCTGATATTCTTATTTTGGAACATTTGTAAAGTTTATATGCAGGTATTTACATTTTATTGAATTAGAAATGTATTTTACACCCTACAACCTTAGTCTTCACACTCCTAACACAGGAAGATTGTCGCACACTTCATTGTATTACAAAAGTCTCTCATTTTAATAGTGGCACTTATGCCAATGCTTACCATTGATTTGCCAAAACTAAAGATAGGGATCCTCCCTTTTCAATGGAATCCCTTTTTCCCTAAAATGTATGGCCACTGAGGCAGCAGACTACAGGAAAAAGTATATTAATAAGTCACTTTGTGCAAAGGGGCAATGTTATTTGAGATAAATTGTTGTAATACACAAGGTATGCATTTGTACAGAAATATGAGATGTTTGCACAAACCTTATACATTGTACTTTAATTATTGGTAGGTGACTTTAATACTTGTAAGATACCGTTAATATAGTAGAGCAGCTACTTGTAAAACCATTACTTGGACTTATTCATGAAGACAAACTAATCATAAAAAAATAAGGACCTGACTGGCCAGACCTAAAACTACAACAAAGTGCCCAAGACAGCAGCAGAATGTTCAAACATACATTCGCAAATTCCTGGGACACAAAGGTTGAATGGTTTACAGGGAGTATTTCAACAAATTCTCTGTTCTGCTTCCCCTGCTTGCTGTTTTATGGTGACATTCCTTGGACAAAAATAGGAGTTACAGACTTACAGAATTTGTTGGATAAAATAACAAAGCATGAACACTCGAGAATTCATATGGAAAACCTGACAAGACTGGGAATCTTAGGAGACACAACGATTGAACCCCACATATGGAATGAGTACCACAAAGCAATATAGAAAGAGAATGAAGCAGTCGATAGGAATAGACACATACTGTCAAAAATAATTGATTGTATTAATTTCTGTGGTGCTTTTAAAGTGGCATTACAACGACATGATGAATCTGAATGTTCCTCAAATCTTGGTATACTCAGAGGCCTTGTGAAATGGAAGCACATTGAACAAGGGCTGCAATCTTCAATGGTTCCTCCGAAACAATACAAATGAACTTGTTGAGTGCATGCTAGATATCAAAAGAAGCTATAATGTGCACAGTTGAAAACTACAGACTTTGTGTCTATTCAGGCTGACACCACTGATGTGGCCACCAAAACATGGTCTGTATTAACTTTTGAGTACCCTGACAATGACAGTAAAGTAGTGGATAGATTCTACAGTTTCACACATCTAAGAGACTCTTGTGCAGACACCATTGCTTCAGCTATACTCTGTGAAATGAATAGGATGTTTCCAGAGCCCCATCAAAAACAAAAACTGATAGCACAAAGTTATGATGGTGCTTCTGTAATGAATAGAATCTTGGGTGGAGTATAAAAAATAGAGATGTATACCCTAATGCCCATTATGTGCACTGTTCTGTACACCAACTTAATCTGATTCTGCAACAATCAGTAACAAAGCTCTCTGAGGTACACTTTCTCTTTTTGGATATAGGAGGCATGGCAGCATTTTTCTCTCATTCCCCAAAAGAACAGAAATACTTCAGGACATTTTGGACAGAAGGCTTCCAAAGGGAACCCAAACTCATTGAAACTTTCACATCCGCACTATCAACCTAATATACCAATACAGGGTTGATCTTGAGAAATGTTTCAACACTACAGAAGCCAGTGGTGACTTTGAATCCAAAAGTAGAAATGAGGCCCGTGGATTTGCTTGAACACTACAAGACAAAGAGTTTCGGTTCTTTCTGTTTTTGTTACATGAAATATTGCCTCATGTTGACTTATTATAAAACCTGTTACAAAATTGTGAAATAGGTACTGTCTTTTGTGCAAAGAGCTACTGCTCGGTTTGTCACCAGCATGAACAAAGTCCGAGAAGAGATTGACAACTGAGATAGCAGACTGCCAAACAATTCTAGTTTCTCAAATCACAGAAAAAACATCAGCAGTGTAGTCCAAATTGCAAAGGAAAAATGTGACATTATAGTTGTGCATGCAAAGAAAAGTTTTTCTTTTACAAAGGATTTGGTGAGTGCTGCATTACTCAAAAGTGATCAGTTTGCAAAGTATGATATTTCCTTTCAAGCCCTGAATGAGGCTGTGGAAGCCCATCCAGTGTTCAACAAAGAGGATCTGAGAACTGAATTAACTGTATTGTATGGAATACACGTATGTATCAGCAGGCCAATTGTGCCATTTCATTGCTTGCTGAAATCCAGAAACTGAATGTGGAGAAATCACTTACATCATGCTATCTTCGAGCACGATTCTACGCCTGCCTAAATTCTTAGTTCACTATACTTATTAAAAACTGCTCATCATGCACTAGGGCCTTGTTTTTCATGTCCTAATGATCTTCAGATGATGTTAACCCAAAATATTACTCTTTGAAGGTTTCACTTTTATTAGTTTTCAACAAAAACCAACATAGGTCAACAACATAATAATAGCACACAATTAAAACATAGGTTCCATTATAATTGTTGTAAGGGAATGCCTCTTTTTGCGTGATCACCCCCAAGTTTTTGGACTGATGTCGTGGTTTTTTGACTCTGTAAGTGCATTCCGGCTTGAAAAACAGACCTCAGTGCCAGTGCTCCAGCCCTTACAATGTATATGTCTGATTGGTTTACCCACAATTTGCATAAGTTAACTTACTTATAAGTTCCTAATTTATTATATCAGGGGTACCCACAGCCTGTAAGTGAAAGTGGACTGCAACACCTATTGTGCCACCATAATTGTGACCAAGCAAAGTATGACTCCCAGTCCGCCAATGCTGGCTGGAAGAGCAGTTTTCAACTGCTAACCCAAGCCTTCCTTTTTTAATATTTATTAGTCAAGCCTACCAAGCCCTCAAGGCAGGATGCATTATATTAAAAACGTGGGCATATAGTTTTAACGTTACATGTGCTGACAGTAAAAGTTCTGCATTATTGTTTTTACTTTGGAAAGGTTAGTAACCCCATTGGTGAGTACAGAGTTACATGCTGACAACTCCGCAGAGCTAACCTCTGAATGGAACTACTAGATATAATACTTCAAGGTATCAAATGAATTGCTGGCTTAAACCTGGCTTAAAGCTCAAGTCAAATTGATGTAACTTTGCAAAAATGGCAAGTTTAGTAAGTAGCTGCCTTGTTGGCTAAAGTTTCCAGCGACCGTGGGGGATGCTGGCCACAAGACAGACGTCTGCTCTCCACGGAGATGTGTGAACAGTTCTCAGTAGGGAACATAAAGTGCCTGCCAGTAAATGTGTGACTTCTTCCTGGCAGAAAAGCCATACAGGGTGTGAGGCAAAAGGTGGGTTTCAAATGAGAACGCACCTTTGAGTGCAAATGGTGAACACATACAAAAGTGGCTTCTCTTTTGTTCTTGCAGACAGGTTAGCATTGAGGACAGAGGGGGGGAGACAAAAATAATAAGGTTCTTCTGTGGGTATGTAGTCCGCAGGTAGCCACATCTCTGGGGTGAGCTATGGAGCTCCACACACCTAGAAAAGGGTTCTGCCAACTCGGGCGTAGGCAGAATACTGTACTGTGGCATAGCTTCAGAGAAAGTTGTCATTAGGCGGGAAGGGGCCTCGTAGCCCATTGGCTAATAGTCAACGCATCCCCTGAGGGCAGTAAATGGGCATAGAAGTGACATCCTCAGCACCCAGACCTCAGATCACATCTGTTCAGAAGAGTGGACTGAAGAAGAACTGCCCTGCTTTTCCCTGGACCCAGCAAAGAGAAGCTGCACTAACACTGGACTGCACCTGCTTCTCCTTGGGCTGGCAAAGAGAGGACTATACCTGTGGTGTCCTGCTTGAGAAAAAGCCTTGAGAAAGAAGAAGTGACTCTGAGAGGCTATTGACTGTGAAAGCTACAAGGTCACAAAAGCTGAAGAAACCTGCCTTGGTGAGTTGGTATTTAAATAAACCTGACCACAGCTAAATGCCAACGTGCACTCAGCAGATCAAGACACAGTCTTCAAAAGTTGTTCCAAATCTTCTGGACCTTGGGGAGTCATTTGAGTGCAGTTTGTTCACCCAAGATACAATTTACCACCAGTTAAAGGGAACCACTGGTTTTGCTGTAGCCGTGGACCAATAGACCAGTGGCAACTTGTTTTTTTGCTGAACTTCAATGGGACTTCAAGGAACATCGACCCCTATGGCTAAAGTCACCCCGCTGTGACCATTGACGCTCCAGAAAGACCTCTGTCATCTGATCAGCATCTTCAGCATCTCAAAAATCTTCAGCATCCTGTATCCCTTGCATCTGGACCACTGCATTAAAGTCTATTAACTTTCACCCATAAAGCCTGAAACTGGGCTGGAAACTGTACATCAGTCATAAAACATCTAATGTTGGCAAGTCTATTACATGCTCAACTTTTTTGTAAAGCCTAGGATGTTACCACAATCTAGCAATTGTCATTTGTTTACAAATTCTCTTAACCTATTCAGTGTAGCTTTGTATACTGGGAGCTCCATCATATGATAATCTGTGTTTTAAAAGTATTCTTGCAAACCCAAATTATAAGCAAAGAAACTTAACTGAAGAAATGTCCTAAGAGTCAGCATATATTTTCAAACTTTCCTTTCAACTTTACCTTGAAAGGTAATTCTATTATATGGAATACACTCAACACCAAATAAAAACATTGGTGGTTTCTTAACCTTGTAAACCATTAGCAAATGCTGAATATGCTTTTTCAACATCACTTTATAGTAAGCGAAGATCTTAGTAAGTTGGAGTAATGGTTATATTTAATTGTTTTAATTGCGAGCATATGTCATAAAAATAAAAAGAAGTTAAAATAAAACATAATGTAATCTAAATGTAGGGATTCATGTCACTACAACAAAAATGTAAATTTAAAAAATTATAATTGCATAAAGTTTAAATAGAAAAGTACAAGTGCTTCTTGGTAGGTAGTTGTACTTAGAACAAGTAGGGAAACCCTTTTTAGTTTTACTCTACATCACAAGAAACTAAGGGGGTCATTACGACCCTGGCGGACGGCGGAGAAGCGGCGGAAAGACCACCAACAGGCTGGCAACAGGCTGGCGGTCAAATTTTTGCAATTATGACCATGGCGGTTACCGCCATGGTCATCCGCCACTTCTCCGTTCCGCCCGCCAGGGTGGAGACGACCGCTGGGCTGGAGACCTGGTTCTCCAGCCCGGCAGTCATCACTATACCGCCGGCGGTATTTGGACCCGGCTGACCGCCATGGATTTCATGCGGTTTGGAACCGCCATGAAATCCATGGCGGTAAGCACTATCAGTGCCCGATAATTCCTTCCCTGGCACTGATAGGGGTCTCCCCCAACCCCCACCCCACCCCGACTCCCTCCCCTACACCCCCCACCACCCCTACCACCCCCCAAAGGTGGCAGGACCCCCCTCCCCTCCCCTACCACCAACATCACATCACTCATTCACACTCGACACGCACGCAGGCACCACCAACACACATACACGCACACACACCGACATGCATGCCAACAGCCACACACACAGTCAGACACGCACATCCACATTCAAACATACACGCACACATCAATACAGACATACCTACAGACATACACGCACTCATTCCCAAACACACTACACACCCGCAGGCATACACGCACTCAAACACCCCCTCTACATACACACACGCACACCCCCATGCACGCACACAACACACAACACCCCTCCACCCCCCCTCCCCTAACGGGCGATCAACTTATCTGGTCCATTGATCCTCCGGGAGGTGACGGGATCCATGGGGGCTGCTCTGCCGACACCACACCGTCAACACAACACCGCCACGCCGAATCACAGGACGTGATTCGGTGGGCGGTGTTCTGTTGACGTGCCGGTGGAGGTGGAGCAACCTCCACTTCCCCACCGACCGCCAGTATGGCTGTTGGCGGCTCTCCGTCCGAAAAAGGACGGAGGGATGCCAACAGTCATAATACGCCGAGCGGAAAACCGCCACCACTGGCGGTCTTCAGCATGGCGGTCCCTCGACGGTCTTGACAAAAGACCGCCGAGGTCAAAATGGCCCCCTAAGATTCTTTATTGGGAAAATAAAGAGTATGCTTGACTTTGAATTACAATAACTTAAAGCCATAGTTTTAATACACCACTAAGCGTACAATAAATAAATCAAGCATAGACAAAGTCTATAGGTCTTTGCCTTTACATGGCCACACTGTTGGTTTCATTACTGCTTGCTTGCTCAAGATGTATGCTTGTGCAAGTTAGGAAATCAAGTAATGGTTTCCTATTAAAGGAACCCCAGTCCAATATGGCTTCCACTTGTCTTGATAAGTGCACAGAAACATCAAGACGACTGTGTTTGAATGCATTGTGACGCGTGCACCATGATGTGCACGCATTTGTGAGTTGTGTATCATGTGTGCACATGCATCTTCACCTGTGTCTGCACATAAGTCCTGATGCAGCTGATATTTTGTTCTTTTTTTAATTTACCATTCTATGATGGTGGATACTCATCTTGAAATGGTACATTAACAATAAAAATGTGTGTGAAAGCATATGCTACGAAAACAATGTACCTGTAGAAAATTGCAGCTGCTGGATCCTCAAACAAATTGTTTGAAAAGGACATAGCAGGGAGAGACATGGGAGCAGGAAGGTTGGGAGAAAAACAAACACTGATGAATGGTGAGAGTGGTCGGATAATAGAGGAGATGGGTCTAGGAGGTATTTAGAGAGGGACAACATAGGAGCAGGATAGAGGAGTTATTTAAGAAAACAAGTGAAAAACTGAGTGGTGAAAGACAGCATAAATCTTGAGGGGGAAGTGGAATGTGAAGGGAAAGCAGAAAATGGGAGAGAGCACATGTACTCCAATGGAGTACTCCAAGTAAGTTTTTTTTTAAATAGTCCTCTCAACTAACCATGAAAATGGTTACTGAAAACGTGAAGATCGTTTCTTAAGGGGCAGTTGCTTACTCTAGTCTCAACAGCTGCTAAGGATATTAATAAGATCAATTGAAAAAGAATGTATGACAAATTTGAATTGTGGAAAACATAACTTCATTCTGGTCCATGTATATGTGCATATAGAATGCATAAAGATATTGTATCAAAAGGTAAAAAGAGTGGAAACTGTTATGAGAAAGATCATGATAAATGCCCCTGATACAATTGTAGTTATCACTAGTGAGTTTAAGATAAAAATTATAACTACAAAAATAGATAATACACTAAGCGATCATTAAGGGCTACACAATGATCCATAGACAATTTTCCTTCTTGTAGTAGGGTGGCAGAAGCAGAAAGTATGCAGAAATGGGTTTGTTTGCTTGAATGCCCTTCACCCATTCAATTCTCCAGCAGGTTAAGTAATTTGTTTTGGCCATCAAGCCTGTTCCAATAGAGTAGTATAGGTTTTCCCCTGAAGTCCCTCTTTCTTCTTGATGAGTATAGTTTCACCCCAGTAAAAGTAAAGGAAATTTCAGGACTGGGACAGGAGGAAAAGGATTTACCCCAGAGATGAAAAAAAGCTGGAACTGATTTAGCCCTGTGCAAGGAAAACCTTTGATCAAGAGAACTGGATTTGGTTAGGATCTGTGAGAACATTACTAACTAGGAAGGGCAAGAACTGAGACTGTAAAGATGTGACTGGTCACAACTATTTAGGAAAACTAGTAACATTGGTGAAGAAATACTTGAGAAAATTGTAAATTAACATGTATAAACTGATAACAGGAGCCGTTCCCAATAATCTGTTGTTGACTCTGAGTCAGCAATCCCACAAGTGATATCTGTAGTGAGGTAGGATTAACTGAACACCTCACCATCCCCATGGACAATGTATTTTAGAAAATAGTGGACAACCAAAGCCAAGCAAGCCCAACAACTGTTTCAACAACAAGACCAGAAAGATCGATAAGTGCTGCAGCATGTATTTCAGGAGAAAGGCGAATGCAGGTAGCCACTCTCAAGAAGAGTAAGGTGGCTGTGACTCAATTACTAGATATCTGCTGCTTCCAGGGCGCATCCTAATGTATCTTCTACAGTGCCACAAAAGTATACTCCTAATGAGAATCACAGATAATTTTTCACCTCCTTTAAAAGAATGGTTTGAATTACAGCATGGCTCACACAGTACTGGGAACATTGCATTACCACACTGTTAGCTAGAGAAATGCAGGCAGCATTTCCTCCACCAATCCAGATGAAACCACTACATATGAAGAGATAAAAATTGTTCCTGGAGCAGCTAGGATTTGATAAGGACCCATAATGACAGACTTTCTGAGACATTAGAATGTGAATCTCAGAGAATCCCGGGCAAATGTATTATCATGTCTAGGATATGGTGAATATATGGCTAAGTATCCATGTGTCCACAAAGGAGGCTTTAAGTGACTGAACCCTCAAAGAACAGTTCACAGTAATGTTACCCACTGCCAAGTAGAAATGGGTGAAACAACGTCCAATTGCATCTCTGGAAGAAACAGTTAATCTGGGTACAACATTTTAGAAGGCTGGTCCACATAGGTTTCCTGGGTTCCTGGTGAAGTTGTCCAACCCACCCTTTATAAAAATCCATGGAAAGGGTCCAAAGGAGTCTTGTGCCAAACCAAAATGAAGACTTAGAGACATGCCTCCAGAGAAAGCAGTTGGGAGACAAATTGTACCTCCAACGGGTCCCCAGTGCAAAGAGTGTGGAGAATGGGGACATATACCCAAAATGTGTTCTAATGAGATGGGACCCAAACCTATGGATTTTAGCCTTGCAGGAGTTGATTATAGTTCATCTTATATCCATGGACATACACATGTGAAAGTAGTGATTAAAGACGGAAAAGCAGTGCAGGTGTTAGTTGACAGTAGTTGTTACAGGCAGTGATGATATTCAAATTGACAGGAAGGCTTATAGTTGGTAGTATACCCATTACATCTATACATGGGGACATCAAGAGCTATCTTACCACGAAGATCCTATGAGGAATAGAGGGTAATCAGTTTCCTTTAGTGGTGGTATTGCTTCCAGATTTACATAAGGATATAGTGTAGGGGACTGACATTCTAAAATTTAGCAAGTTGTTTTTCCCAGCCAGTCCATGGAAGGCCACCCCTTTTCAAGGGTAGATTTAGACACCACCATACACAAGGAGAAGAAAAGTAGAGGATAGTGAAGAAGAAAAACGAGAAATAGGTTACTAGCCCTCTAAACTAGGACAGGTAGAGTAAACTGGAATGTAGAAGCCCAAGCAACATTTCAGTATCAACAATATCAAGACTCAACCCTAACATATGCTGTTTAGCAAGCCAGAAATGTAGGCAATACTTCTCCTCTGCCTAAATTTGCTATTTTACTTGGGCCAGTGGGTTAGTATATAGGAATGTACTACAAAAACAAGGAGATGTGGTTCACCGCTTGCAGGTATCCAAAGCTTTACGAGTAACTGTATTAAAGTTAGCGCATAGCCGCATCACAGTGTCCACTTGGGTTCCTAATGTTTAGTAATAGGGTGGATGTGGAAGCTTTGAATTACTGTTTGTTTAGTTAGCAATTCAAAGTGTGATGTATTGGCCTGGTTAGCTCAAAACAAAGCTAGCAATCACAGGGTGATAAAATAGTTTCTTGGCTTACAACCATTTTGCTTTTCAATAGGTTACAGATCAGGAAAGATGGCGGGACAGCAGATTATGGGCCTAATTACGACTGTGGTGGTTCTCAGACCACCGTGGATGTGGTGGGCCGACCACCACATTACAAGATTGGTAGGTAGGCCCACCAACCCACTGCCATCTCCGCTGGGATCGGCGATCCTGACGGGCTGATGGCAGTGCAGGTTAGAATAAGCCAGGGTGGCGCTGAAGTCAGTGCCGCCTTGCTGATTACAAACTGGTTCTCACCAGCCTTTAAAAGGCTGGTGGAGAATAAGCACAGGGGTCCCACTACTCACCACCCTCAGGCTTGAGAGGGGAGGAAAAAGATTTACCCCAGAGGTGAAAAGAACATTGAACTAATTTAGCCCTGGATAAGTAAATTCTTTGATCAAGAGGCCTAGATTTGGTTATGATTTGTGAGAACCATACCAGTCCCAAAGCTCAACGACTAAAACTGTAAAGCTGCAACTGAAAACTACATTCAAGTAAAAGGATGAAGATTGGGGAAGTAATAATTAGGTCAGCTCTAAGTGTACTTGTATAAAATGACAAAAAAGCCATTCTCGATAATCTTTTGCTATCTGTGATTCAGCAATCCTGCATTACTCCTGAAGAGGTTATATTAAATTTGAATAAACTTGCTTGGCCTCATCAGTTAATGATAAAGTTGTTGCCTGCCTGAAAGTTGAATGATATTGTGCAAATGCAAAAAATAGCAAAATCTTGTGTTCATTGAAAGTTGAATTGTTTGATTTATATTGTCAAAAGTAAAAAAACTAAATATGGAAAATGAAAAATGAAAAATGCAACAGGCAAGCTTTATCAAATATCAATGCTAATGATCTAACAGGATAACAAAAAGAATATAAGAGGCTTAAAAAGGACATAATGAATGTCTTCTTTAATAACAAGTTGGAGAATGACTGATGTTGTTCAGCAAGTGGATCAAAAGCAATTCCAGAAATAAGGAAATTATATTTATAAATACAATTTCATCTCACCCCTGGGCATGATTCTACAGGAAAACTGAATTAGTTGCTTAAGTAATCTTTAGAAACACCCAGAAACGAGATCCAAATTATTATACATGTATCAGATCCTGTAATTATTAAATCTTCTTAAATGAAAACAATAAAGAATCTTTGTTGTTGTTGATGTTCTCAATGGCAACAGGCCAGTCAACCTCTCCACTGGGATATTTAATACAAATATTGATTTCTAGGTAGAACTTCTAACATGTTTGCTCCAAAGGATTGCCCAGTCAAAACAAATTCCTTCGTCTTGGATGGGGCAGTAGTTAATTCCATTTAAAACCAGGGAGTTCTAATTTCACCAAGCAAATATAGGCTAATAAGCTTGATGAATGCTAGACAAAGATATTTCCCCAAAAAATATTGTTTCATCTTTTTTCAAACAGATTTTGATTTAGTTGGTAGGGGGCACATTTGGAAGAAACTGGCGACCTGGGGAATCCCAAGTAGTTTATTATCAATTAGCCAGCTACTTCGTACTTCCGAATGGGCAGAAGTCGAGTTAGATCTGGCGGGGCATTTTTCAAGTAGAACCAAAATACTAAAAGACTTAAACCAAGAATGTGTGTTCTCACCATCCGTTTTTGGAATATATTTGACAGATTTACTATCTTCATCGCAGGAAGAAAATTCCATCTCCCCATTAATTGTGTCAGCTACATTCCCTGTCTTTTACATGCTGGTGACTTGATATTGCTTGATTATAATGCTGTGGCACTACAAGAAAGCTTGATGACCTTAGCAAAATATCCTAATGTAACCTTCCTTAATGTGAGAAACCCAACACAATGATTTTTGGTAAGAAATTATTCAATTACAAATGGTTTTAGGAAACAAAGAAGGGAATGAGTTAATTCTTACAAATATCAAGGCTTGCTTTTTACCAGGAATTTAAATAGGGCAAAACAGTTTAATCAGACCTTTGGGGGCTACTCTTTAGCTTGCATTTTTACACCTATGCAAGCAAAATACCCCCTTGGTACTTTATACTTCTGAGATATTCGAGAATTGCAAGGGGCCATATAGAGGTCCAGTATAAAACAGATCCTAAATCTGCCGAAAGGGACAATTCTTCTTCTTCTTCTTTAATACTTTATTTGGTGCAAATAGACCATAAAAGACATTTAATAAATACAGCCATAGAGAATTTGAGAGCAAATAAAACATTATTAATACAAATTCCGAACTCCAAAAGCAGCATGTATATAATTTAACATAGCCTGTATTGTCACTTCATCTCCCAACTTGTGCAAATATGAATAAGCAAGCTGGCTAGTTCTAATACTTTTAGCTAAAAGAACAGGACGTAAAAACCGTTTTCTTGGTATAATATAAAAATTACAAAAAAGTATAAAGTGCAATGTACTTTGAGATGATTTTCCATCACAGCAACATAGTGGAAGATTCTTAAACCAACTTCCACAGGAAGGAAATGCTACCAGGTAGTGCAATCTATTCAAGCGAAACCTGGTAAGTAGAAACTTTTGACGCTCAGAACTAGTAATAACCAGGTATAACATCGGTTGTAGTTGCTGATGCTGGGTCGTCTCATGGTTTCTCTCTAAACATAAATTTAACTTTGGGTCCCATTTTTGCTGCCAATATATTTCCTTTACCTTTTTTATGTCCCGCTTTGTTATAAGATTCGGAAAAGAACTCCCCTACTCCAAGGGAGAAAAACAGAGAACGCACATATCTAAGCCAAGGTATATCCAATGATCTTGTTAACAAGAGGCAGTCCTGTATCACCATCCTACATAAATGAGCTTCCGGTTTCGCCCAGATTTTTAACCAGAGTAATACTGGTTGGAGCTTTATATAATCGGATATAACCCTCAAGCCCACTTCATCATGACAGAACTTTACTGAAGTTGATTGCGGGACTGCTAGTAACCTCCTTAAGAACTTATTTTCTACAACCTGGATACTTGATGAATCAGCATAGTCCCAAACCCCTGCTCCAAATGTTGCGATAGAAAGACATTTATTCAAATAATCTGTTGTGAACTAAGCCTTACGTCTTGTGAAGAATTAGGAGGAATCTGAATGCTACAATTTTTAACAGACTAACAATAAATGAAAATGTGAATAAAATCTTATATCTATGGTAGTAAGAGGCACAAAGTAGCAAGAGGCAATGGGCAAGGACATTACTTAATGTGAAGGTAAACATAAAAATAATCACACACTGCTAGGAAAACATTATGGGCCTCATTACGAGTTTGGCGGGTGGCAGAGGTCGCCCGCCAAACTGATTCTGCCTTCAGGCCACCTGTGCAGCCTGAACACCACCGGCCCCATTAGGAGTTCACAGCAAAGCCGGCGGGCAGAAACAGTGTTTACGCCTGCTGGCCCTACTGTGAACAGGGACTTAACATTGACGCCGGCTCCTAATGGAGCCAGCGTCAATGTGGCGGTGCGACGGGTGCAGCAGAACCCGTCGTGCATTTCACTGCTGTGCATGGAGGGCCCTGCACTGCCTATGGCAAGTGCATGGGTAGTGCAGGGTCCCACAGGGCCCCCTAACACCCCTATTCTGCCAGCCTTTGGACTGGTGGAAAGGGGACTCATAATCCCCAGGGCAGCGCTGCTTGCAGCCCTGACCTGGAGGATTGCAACTGCCGGGACCTCTGGGACCACCAGGCTGCCGGTTGGCAGCAGCCTGATGTGTCGACAGTCGGACCGTGGCACATCTGCCACAGTCATAATAGGGCAGTCGGACCACTCTGTCCGCAGCGGTCTGACTGCCATCGCACGTGTCTTGAGACTGCCACACTCGTAATGAGAGCCTATGTGTTGGGAACCTTTATCCTGCAAAGATGGCATTGAAAAGATAGCTTTACATAAATTCCTTAGACACGATAAAGAATGAATGTCAGATTTTGAAATAAGACACTGTGTAAGAGGGTCTTGAAGCACTACGTTGAGGAGATGGAGAACGGGGCAGGAGAGACTACAGACATGGAGGAAAACAACTTCTAGGGTTAGGTGGGAAACACACTGCCCCAACCACCAGTGGACCAGCACTTGACTTCCAGGTGTCAGAGAGGACAGAGCACTATAAAGTAGTTCCAGGATTTGAAATCTATGTCTGGAAACACTAGTTGTTTCAACTCTTTTTCTTGACAATTTGGTTCTCACTGGTATCTCTGTTCACCCACATTTATTGGTTTTCCCACTTATTGGTTCCCTCAGTTTCCATCCTACTTTCTCCCTGAACTTCCCAGCTTTTTTTCTCATGCCCTGATTGCTTGTTTCCAACTCCACTATGGTTTTTCTTGATTTCCTGACTTCCTCTGTGATTCGGCCTGACTACTTGGAACTTGCTTTGCAACTCCTCTTTTTCATCTTTCACAACTAGAAATGTACCTTCTGGGAGAAAGATGTGCATTTTCTCTTCGGTTCTCTGGCACATTTCCTGAGTTGCCTGCAGATTAGTTACAGTGACACTGCCACTCACCCCGGTTAAGCCGTTCATGCTTCTGACAATATACTCACCTACTGTGGAGTTCAGTACAGTTACTCAAATCCACACAGTCTCTCTTTTTGTTCTTGACAGTGAGTCATAGTAGGCCACTGCAGCGTTGTGTCATCCAGTACTTCAGATGGTCTAGTCCAGGTCTTCTAACAACCATCCTGCTGGCAGCCAGGGTCTCACTGTCTATTTCTCTGTCTCATCCCTTACTCGTTTTTCCTCTAAATTCTAATTGGTGCTGCCTACTCCCTTGGATACAGATACAGGAACTGGGACCACCTTTAATAGGAGAATGTGGGATTAGCCCCACTATTACTAAAGTCACATGAAAAACAGTAGTGACAATACCTAGTGAAGGGAACATCTTTCTCCCTCACTTTATAAATCCTAGGAAATTTATCATTTTTCCTAAAATTAAGTACTGATATATTGGAGTTAGATTTGGGTGTAATTCATTATTTTCGATTCCTGACATTTGGTCAAGGGTATTGGCAAAAAAATGGATCTGCACTTTAACATTTCACACAAACTGTGCCGTTCCTCCTATATTATTTAATTGCCCCTTCTGATTGGACAGCGGTAAAAAAAATGAAAACCTAAAAAGTACTCTACTTTTACTAGATATTCTGCCATTGATCTTTAAGCTAATATGTATTTTTTAGATGTAGCAAGTGGTTTAACTTGTTTTTTAATTGTTGTCAAACAACAATTTATATAAATGTGTGCTGAATTTTATACTGTACTTACTAACAATAGCATCGAAGAGCAGTTGTTTTAAGGCAGTTACTCACAATGCAGAATAGTCAACAGCTGATGTGCTATGACCAATTGCCTGTGCTGCGTGGCTGGCACCAAAATGCGAATGACCGCTGGTAAAACCAGTGGCTGAAAAGCGGTGACCCAAAGCTCTTCTATACATGTATATATTTCTTATGTTGTTTTATGCCATGATCTTGGCGAGACAGTCTCTAGGTCACATGAAGGGACTGGCTTTCATGTCTCAAATCAATGTCATGGTAAATACAAGGACCCTTCGCCATCCAATAACAACGGTGAACCGTGGAGTGCGCGCTTGTAACACAGATGAAAAATAGCCCACAGACTATAGGGAAACAGCGGGGGGAAGGGACAGGAATCTATGACGGTGAAGGTTCTGCCAAAGATAGGCCTACAAACTTGTTGATATACAAAACGGAGAGAGTAGATATACAACAATAATATACAAATAAAAATTGCAGTGACTATCATAAAGTTTGGTAAAGCATTTGGTGTATTGTTATCAGGTCTGTCTAGCCTATTTTATGATGTTGTCACAAAAAAAAACACCCGAATCTTTTGCTGAGGTCTAGAGTACTGTATGGAGGTATTCATATAGGATTAGCTGCTGTTCATGTGTCAGGAATGGAGAGTACGTAAAACTATTTTTGAGCGATCTTTTTGTGAGAGGAGATGTGGCTTTATGGATTATCGGCGAGCGCTGCTTATCTTGCAACAAGAACCACGTTCATGTCCCAGCCTCGCCTCAACATCCCGCGCGTTTAAAACGAAAGGCGCAATGTCTGGTTCTAGTACAAGGCGCTCTTGGCACAAATACGTGCAATATTAAAAAAAAGTAAAATTATGCATGCTTAGGAGTATTGTGAGGCGCACGTTCTCAGAAGTCTGTAATTTTCTACGTTGACTTGCCCCAAATGTTGAGAGAGAGGCTAATGCTATATTTGACACATCTGCACTTGCACTTCTCACATCAGGCTTGGGGCAATGAAACAGAGACTGACTGCAGTGCATGCAACAGCATTTTAACTTGAAGCTGAGCGGCGCGCGGCCTGAGCAGCGAACCCTCGCTGGAAGGCTTGCAGCGAAGAATCTCATTTAAATAAAATGCCACAAAGGCAGTCACTGAAAGTGACATTTATGGTGTTACTACAAATGCATTCAGTGGCAAGTCGGGCAGAGGGAGCAGGAGAAAAAAAAATCAAGTTGTAGTGAAAACTGCCAACTGTATATTGTGCCCCATTTTCAATATTCTGTCTTCTCATAAAAAGTGTTGTTTCTGTCACTGTTCAATCTCCCAAACTCGCACCGAACACTGTATAATACCTAGTTAAAGCCAGCAGTGTGTGAAATGGTATTTTATAATAAATGAAAACCAACTCACAAAGCTGCGGAGGAATATTGCAATGCTGAGCTGACAGACAGGCCCTGGAAAAGTAACAGCCGTTATCATCTTATGGAAAAGAGGATTAAATAAAAACCCGCAGCCGGCGGTGCATTACCAAGTCTGATATTGACACAGCTGCTGTACTGGTTATTTTTCATTGTCTCATCAAGACAAAGCATCATGGGATATCAATCTTCTTTCTGTCAGTCCCAGGCCTAGTCTAAAGTTTTTTCGTTTACATTTTCATTATATCCCTTTATATCAGCTACCAACTCTTTCCAGGGAAGGTGTGACATTTTGGTTTAGGGGGAGGGCGGTAAAGGCATGCTGTGTTCAGATTTAAGCTCCTGACCACCAAACTATTGGTGCCTCCCCCACTCCCCCCCCCCCACACGGCACACACACACCCTCCCAGATAGTGTGGTATTTCCCTTCGTGGTATTTTCTCTGATACACACAAGGTGTCCGAGTCGGACACATTTCTTATCAATGTGGCGTTAGGAGAAAAATGGTAAAAAATGATGGCACGTTTTTGCCCCGCTTGATCATTGCTCATAGGGTACCACGGAGCCACTCTTGCTGTTGTCAACAAGAAAGTTAGACATGTTTTCAAGATTGTAATTTGTTAGACTATTCATTATTATGCTCTAACAAAGTGATTGGTCATACGGATATTTATGGCCGCATGAAGAAAACATGGAATTTGCATGGTGGTACGTTGAGTAATTTGGATGGCGTCACAAAGTTTTTTTTCCAGCAACGTTTATTATGTAGGGTGGACCGGAGTCCCTGATTTGAGCGGACAGTCCCGGTTTTCACCGGCTGTCCAGGCAGTTTTCAGCAAATTAAGCTTATGTCCCAGATTTTTAGAGGAGGTCAACTCTACTAAAATAGTGAGAGGCACTTTTTAGGTGTTCCAAAGCAGGGCTACTTAGTAGTTCTTATAAGTAAGCAATTTAATTAACAGGTATGATGCTGGTTTTTAAAACAGTACATTTTGTTTATTTTCTTAGTGCCCCTTTTGTGTTCCAATGTAGATGGAAGCTGTCATTCTGTGGCGTTCCGTTACTGTAAAAATATAGGCCATGATTTATACTTTTTGGAGCAAAACTGCACTAAGGCAGTTTTGCACTAAAAAGTTTAGCACCTGCTTGCACCATTTCTGTGCACCAGACGGGCACCATATTTATAGAATGGTGCAAGCCGGTGCAAAGAGTAGGCTAGCGTCAACAAAAATGACATTAGTGGGGTGGGCTGGCGGTATGGAAGAAGGGGCTTTTGCACCAAAAAATGACGTTAGGCAGGTTAAAGTAAAAATAAATGACTCTAACCATATTAGCGTCATTTTATGGCGCTAAACCTACCATGCCACATGACTCCTGCCTTAGAAAAGGCAGAAGTCATGGCCACCACCCCAAAGGCCAGAACAGGGGACAAGGGTCCTCTGGGCATGACCATTGCACCCTGTGCCATGTATGGGGCCCCATTTCAGGCCCCCCTGTGGCACTTAAAAAAAAAAAAAAAAAAATCTTACCTGTACTTACCTGGGATGGGGTCCTCATCCTCCGCTGTCCCTCTGGTGTGGGTGGGGATATCCCTTGGGCCTGGGGAGGGCACACAAGGGCTTATTCTATGGTGTTCCACCATGGAATAGGCCCTTAGGTCTCCTAATGCCTGCCCTGACCCATGCATTAAAAAAAGGTGCAAAGCAAGCTTTGCACCATTTTTTGACCCCTCCTCCCTCCTGTGCACCATTTTTGCACGGGAGTATAAATATGGCATTAAGGCCATAGAATCATTTTTTTGCACGGGAACACCTACCTTGCATCTCATTAAGGCAATGTAAGTTTCCACATCAAAAAAATGACTCTAACTCCATAAATTTGGCGCTAGATGGGTCCAGCGCCAAAGTATAAATATGGAGTTAGTTTTGCAACAAATTAGAGTAAAAAAAATGAGGCTAATTCGGTGCAAACAGAGTATAAATATGCCCATAGTCCTTCTATTTTTGCAAAACGGCTGGCTTATTGGTGCTCAATATCTCGTCACCCTATCTCATGCGAAATCATAATTTATACATGTTTAGCTGAGACTGCATTTAGCCAAATATACATGTGTGTTACACATGCTTAAAGAACGTGTAATATACAGGTGCATAAATTCGAGTGCGAGTCACTCGGGGAAGATAAGATGTTACGGTCTGAGCTGCTGACTTTTGAACTAGAGAACCAGGTTTGGTTCTCGGTATCGGCTCAAGTTGCTGTGATTCTGGGTAAATCACTTAGGCCCAGATACATATTTACAAAGTGGTGTGATGCATGCATTGCGCCACTTTGCAACCCTTTACACCACATTATGCATGTACCATGCATAATGTATGCAAAGGGGTGCATTCCCCTTATAGAGGGACCGCAAAAATGGCACAGTGGAATCTAAGAGATTCCATTGCGTCATTGTTTGCAGCTACTTTTAATGCCTGCTCAGAGCAGGCGTTAAAAGGGGGCATGCCATTGGTTACAATGGGCCCCTATGTACTGTGCAGGGTTAGTGCCAAAAGTTTGGCACTAGCCCTGAACAGCACATCAATAGCATCAAAAATGTTTACGCTATTGCCCCTACTCTGCACCATGGTGCACCGTGTTGTAAATATGTCGCACATACGGTGGCGGTAGGGGGACGCAAGAAAAGTGATGCTGCACTGGGTGTAGCAACACTTTTCATAAATCTGCCCCTTAATTCCCCCATGCTTAAGAACATCAACGTGACCTTGTATAATGTAACTGGTGCTCATGTAAAGCAAGCGCCAAAATACTTTCAGATCGAGTTCGCACTATATAAAACTGCAAAACAATATATAAAAAAGTGAAAACTGGTAGCAATTGAACGCTAGTGAAAGTGAAATGGGCATCCTCATTAACTGATCGGCTTCCCCTTCTGCTTTTATAATATTTCCAAAAGCCTTGGAATGCGGTGAGATAAGGGATTGGCTCTAAATTTCCTTGTCAATGTCACAACCACCTCAATTAAACTACAGAAGAGGCTTCAAGTGGCGCAAAATGTGCAGTCAAGATACTTATTTTTTGAGAGATGGGAACAAAAAACATAGACGCAAATTATTTACTTTGTGTTTATGGATCTAGCACAATTTTAGGAAGTTATATGTGTAAGAAATACATTTGACTCACCTTAATGTAATAAATGAGGGTGTGTGAAGATGTTACATTGTTGAACTGTGAATCTCTTGTAATTTTTCCTAAAGTTCATAAGCTTTCTGGAGAACAAATGTAGATTTTCCTAGTGAGTTATGAAGGAAAGTCTTAATTTTATTAAAGACACGGAGGCAAGTATTATGCTTTCTTTTCCTGCCAAAATTTAATAACAGCAGTCAAGACAGAAAAAAATCTACAAATCCCAAGAGGCAAATGACAATAGCCAATGGGATGAAAAACGTAGTCCACAGATATACACCAATCATAAGCCAGCTGACCCTATAGTACTTATCTGGACTGTGAACAGCCCTCTTTTCTTGTGCAAGGGATTAGAAAGTATTAAACATTAGCATAATAGAACAAATGACGCAAAAAGCCATAATAATAGACAACAGTTCTTGGAAAAAGTTCACAACTCTTGGGAAGTTCTCATGGCAACCCAAAGTGTCTGAAGCTGGAGTGTTGCGGAGATCTGCAGAGGGTGAAGAAACCAGCATATCATTCTGATCTGGGGGAGCATCTGTAGGAGGGAGTTTGCGAAAGAGCAGAGGACACTGTTATTGAGGGAGAAAACATTAGGTTAACTAACAATGTTAAGGTGGGATAATACTCGCCTCCGTGTCTTTAATAAAATTAAGAATTTCCTTCATAACCTAGTAGGAAAATCTACATTTTATAATGAGACCTGAGGCTCCTGTTATGCTTGTTTAAAGCAAGTTAATCACAGTTAAATAAGCATGTTGTACAGGTTTACAATAAAACACTTTAAAGACGTTATCATTAGACCAATCAGCTGATCTGAGAATGCCCTTGGGACGGGAACCAGCCAAAAACACTTTAGAAGCATAGCTCCTCTGGAAGAATGGGTGCTAAAAGAGGAGGTATCAATGCCCGCTAAGAACATAACCCACTTAATCCAACTGGCGAGAGTTAGGGAGGATACAGGTTTGAAAGATTTTTGGAAGGAAATAAGGAGTTGGGATCCTGAGAACGTTCCCAAATCGACTGTCTTTTGTTCATATATTTTCAAGCATTGGCCAACACATAATTTGAGATGGTCTGGAAAATAGGGATAAAACACTGTTGATAATTTAATCTTTGTATGTCTATGAACTGTAAATAAGAAACCTGTTGGAGTAAATTGGCGAGCTGTAATATCAAGTGCCGTAACATCTGAAAGTATTTTGATAGAAACAATGCATAACAACATGGTAAGATTAGCGGATAACATTTTTAAAGAAAGAACTGAATTATCAGGCAAAAATAAAAATAGGTTCAGTACCACATTAACATCCCACAGTGAACTATAATTTAAAAGAGGAGGATTACAAAACTGAACTTCTTTTATCAGACGGTAGACCATAGGGTGTTCTCCGATTGGTTTCCCATTAATGTAAGGGTGAATGGAAGAAATGGCTGACCTAAAGAAGTTGATGGTACGTGAGTTTTCCCTTTGGTAGCTTCCGTCGCAAGGAAATTGACAATAAAAGTTGCATCTGCTGAAAGAGAATCAATATTTTTTCCCATGCACCAGCCAACCTATAAAGACCATGCTGATTTGAATGTTTTTTTTGTTCCTGGAGCTCAGGAGTGTTCGCTGTAATTTGAAGCTTCTGCTGAAATTAGAGGGACTGGCTGGGAATTCCTGATATCTTCTGAGCTGAGAAGGTAAGAAGATTCTGTAAAATTAAGTTTGAAGGAGGCCAAGAGGGTTTGAAAGTAAGGTGAAAATGAAGGAAGAAGAATCTGGAAGTCTATGGGCAGTTCTAGAAGAGTAGGAGACCCCACTCATAATTGCCAAAAGGGGGCTATGAGAACAACCACTGCTCGTTGACGTCTTACCTGTGTCAATAATCTGTTGGTCATGATGAACGGTGGGAAAGCGTAATTGAGAGAAGTTGACAAATCCTGCAAAAAGGCATCAGAGGCTAATACTAAGGGATCTGGGAGCCAACTGAAGAACTGGGGAAGTTGGGAGTTGAGGCAAGAAGCAAATAGATCTATTTGGAAAGGACCCCATTTACGATGAAGAGTGTTAAAAACATCGGGATGAAGCTTCCAATTGCTTGAATCTTGTAGATGGCAAGAATGCCAGTCTGCTACTGAGTTTAGATTGCCTGGTAAATATTCTGCATGTATCGAGATTCTGTTTTGAAGTCAAAAATCCCAAAACCCCTTCTCTAGCTACGCTAAAGGTTTGGATTTTGTCCCCCCCCCCAAAGGGTTGATATAGCGAACTGCTGAGATGTTGTCCATTCTGAGAACAGTACAGGGAACTCTGTTTCTTGCTAGGCTTCTGATCGCAAAGGAGTCGGCAAGCACCTCTAAACAATTGATATGCAATTTGGACTCCTCTTGGGACCATGTACCTCCATTTGAGATTGGACCACAACAGGCGCCCCAACCCAAGCAACTTGCATCTGATTCTAATACAAGATCTGGGGCTGACGCAAAGATGGTCCTGCCATTCCGGGCATCTCAATGGTCTAGCCACCATTGCATCTCTGGGGGATTCTTGATCTAGGGTTATAATGTCAGAATAAGGGAGACACTTTTGTAGATGCTGCATTTTTAATCTTTGAAGGGCCCAATAATGAAGTGGGCCTGAAAAAATGGCTGGATTGAAGAAGACCGAAGGCCTACAATCCTTGCTAGGGACCTGAGGGAAATCAGAGAATTGCATAAAGTTTGAAGAATGTCAGATTTTATGGACTTTACTTTTGCGGAGGGAAGATGTAAAGTAGCTGAAACAGAATCCATGAGAAAACCTAAGAATTCTATTTGCTGATCTGGAATGAGAAAGGATTTTGTCTTAGTTGATTATAAATCCGAAGTCTGACAGACGAGAAAAAGTTCATTGGACGTGAAATTTAAGGGAAGGAAGATTTTGGTTCATAATCAGAATGTCATCTAGGTAAACTACCTGACTCCTTGAGCTCTGAGGAAAGCTACTACCAGTTTCATGAGCTTTGTAAAGCACCATGGTGCAGAGGAGAGACCAAAAGGAAGAGAGGATAAATGAAAGGTCTGGTTATCCATTGGCATTGCAAATACTTCCTGGAGCTTGGATTTATGGACACAGTGAGATATGCATCCTGAAATTCCAAATTAACCATCCAGTTGTTTTGAAGAAGAGAATCTCTGAGGTGTAAGATGGTCTCCTTTTTGAAATGTCAGTAAACTACGAAGTGATTGAAAGTGATGACTGGACGCATCTTTTTGTTCTTCTTTTGAACCAGAAATACAGAACTGAGGAAACCTGAATAATCTAGTTGACAAGGAACAATTGCCTGCTTTTGGGGAAGAGCTTGAACTTCTAATGAAATTAGGTTTGCCATTTCTGTGGAAAACTGGGGAGGATGAGGAAGCACTGACTGAAAAGGTTCTGAGTAAAGCTCGATAACATAACTTTCAACGTGTTTAATACCCATGGATCCGAAGTAATCGACCGCCATTTTGGGAGAAAAAGTAAAAGACGACCTCCTACCAAAGGAGCCAGAAGAGTGATTTACCAGATTGAGAGGAATATCTGGAACTCCTCTCCCTCTCTGAGGCTAAAACTGCAGTCTGTACTCCAGGCATGACAAGTTGAATGCACCACGGGAACCCTGGTTATTGTAATTGTGGCTGGCAAAGCGGTTCCTGCCTCTGCTGGCCCTGGTAAAAAGCGATTGGAGAAAATCTCTTTGAGGTATTGTCAGGCTTTGTCCAGGAAAGCAAATGTAGCAACATATTTGCTGAGTTCCTTGTTAAAGGTGACCCCAAATAGAAGACCTTCTGCCTTGATGCCTGGCTCAGTCACAGCAAGGTTTACCTGTTTAGGGTCTAGTTTGAGAAGCAGTCCTTTTCTGCGATCATGCGTAAGCGCAGAGTTAGCATTGCCCAGTAAACAAAAGGCACATTGGACCCATAAAGATAAATCGACCGGGCTAAGGGGAGTGTTGTCCAACCAGGCTGACTCAGACAGATCAAAGATGCGAGTCAGTGGCCCCGTATTGTCTTGGTATGTGGACCATTCCTTGTCCACTCCTTTACAGGGTTCTTTCCCAAATCTTGAGAAAAAAGGTTAGAAGTGAAGGGTTAATAGAAGGGGTTACAGTAATTTTTGACTGGAGGGAAGGGCAAGGGCATCCGACCTTAATTTAGCTCTGGTCTGTTTGTCTAAAGGGATGCGCAATCTAGAGGTGACATGCTCCCCCACATGGATCGCAGGAAACCACTCTGTAGAAATAGGATGGTGGATATCATTTGGGACAAACACAGGGACCCATTCCGAGTCTATTATTAGAATAGGTTTTGAAACCTCTTGAGTCGAATATTTTGGTCTACTTGAACGTGGGGGGATGAACGGGTCTCCGTTCTCATTATCGGACTTCCCGGTTTCCGAATCCGCATCCCCCATATTGTCATCAGTGTCAGGTATTCTGAAAATAATTATAGGAGAGGCAGTATGTTTAGATTTTGATTTACATTTATGAGACAATTTGTTTTTTGCTATCCCCTCCTATAAAGAAGGCCTGTGAGGAGCCACATCGTCTGACTTGTGAGGAATCCTCACTAACCAACAGCACCACCTTAGAAACTTTTTTGGAAAGAGGACGCTTTCTGCTATCCCCGCAGAATGGGCCAAAATCATCTTGGATACAAAACCAATGACTGAATGTTCTTTTTTTTTTTTCAATTTATCCATTGAGGCAGAAACTGTCTGTTCCTGACACTTGAATAAAGTCACTCATATTGTCCATAACATACTCCTCCTCATCATTAAAGGCATGCATTATAGGAGAACTGTCAATCTTTGTGCTAATGATGTGATAAAACTGCACCTGAAAATAAATTTGGTGAGTAAGGGGTTAAAATCAAGGAACAGGAGGAAGAAATGGTTAAACTCCACCTATGGGCAGAGAAAAGGGAGGCCCAAGTAAGGTAGTGTTGGCGACTGATGAGGGCGGGGACCCAGAAACCTTGAGGAGCAGAACAACGTACCTGGCAGCACCAGGCAAATTGAAGCAGAGAAAACGGGGAAGAAAGCAAACTGGGAGGTCACTTGTGAAAGTGAAGGCAAGGTGAGCACATGACGTCTCTCAACCGCCATCGAAAATGGTGACCGTGGGCTGAGGAGAGTGTCGTTATTTTAAAACGAACAGCACGCAAGGAAGGAGCGCTTGCGACGGTGCAGCTACAAGCCGGCTGGCAACGGGGAAAGGAAAGCCAGCAGTGTGATAAACACAAAGCGCGTAAACAAATATACATTGTGTACCAGAACACTGCATATATTAACGCATAACGCTGCAAAGAGTATACTTATCTTGACTGCGAGCAACAAGAAAATAGGGCTGTTCACAGTCAGGATGAGTACTATAGGGTCAGCTGGCTTATGATTGGCGTAGCTCTGTGGACTACATTTTTCATCCCATTGACTATTGTCAAATGCCTCTTGGGATTTGTAGTTTTTATTCTGCCTTGACTGCTGCTACTATATTTTGGCAGGAAAAGAAAGCATAATAGGAGCCTCCGGTCTTGTTATAAAATTTAAAAAATCGGCCCTTTGTGGTAGTGAAACCCTTCTTGCTTCTACTCCTCTCAGGTAAGTGGGGGAGTTGGTGTCCTTTCTCACCTTCTTCTCTGAGCACCCGCCCCAAGGCAAAATGCTGCAGCCACTTCTCCGATCATCCTTCAGCAGGGGCAATCCACCTAGAGCCCCCCCACCAGCATCCCACACCACACCCTTCCAGGAGCCAGAGTACTCCCTTTGCTGCACTGACCACTGATCTGCAAGCACCCTTTAGTTCATATTCACCAGGGTTTTTGCTCCCATAATTTCCCAGCTGCAGTGGAATATGCTCCGATTACAGTAAATGCAGAGAAAGTCCATCCTAGTTTCAGAAGATTACTTAAAGTACTACTTTCTGAGTAAGAGTCTCGTAGTCATTCCCTACTGCTCTCCGACCACTACCTTCACTTTTTCCTGGCTCAATTACAACAGCTAGTCACATTCATAATCATGTTTTTGATTATATTCACACATTTTAAAGCATCCCACCTGCCCAATGTGTTCCCCATTTTAAAAAAAGTTGCATATCCCTTCAAGGTGCCACTTGCAGCGGGACCTGGCCTAACACTGTTTCAGAAATAAAATTCCATCAGAAGTTCATTACTCCCAGCCCAGGGTGCTTTCAACACAAGCTATCACCACTTTTTTCTCATTTAAATACATTTCAAAACTAGTGGTCCTGTTGAAAAGATTTATTTCTGTGACTCATTAATTCCAAATTTCCTTTCTGGTGTTTGCTTAATATCAGACTTACGTTAATAATCTTTAGTTATAGGTAAATTACTAAGCACATTTCCTGGTATACTACTGTTATGCTCCAGTAAACACCCTCAACAATCTGAGGGCCTTATGTACAAACCTATCTTCCATTTGCACAATTCACAAAATAAATGCATTTCTGATCTCAAATAGGTTTTCCGTATGTACTAATCTCATTTTAGGAATTTGTAAACTTTTACCAACTAATGAAATAGGATTTTGAATGGATACTGAATCACAAATTGTGAATCAGGAGGTTATGGATAGATGTTATGCATCAGCAATCGGTCTCAAAATATTGAAAATTTTCTGACTTCCAAGTTTGGGTGTGTGAGAAAGTATTTTATTACTTGGGATGGATTGGTGTCCACAACACGTAATAAATTCATTAGCTTACTAGGTCCAGTCAAAGATTAAAGTATTTTAAATTCTTAACTCAACGCATGGTAGCTCTGGGGCATAACAGACAGGCTTAGGGTAACAAAAACGTGTAAAGCATTTAAAAGTACATAAACAGTTAAGAAGTCAAAAACACAACACAATGAAAATCCCACTCCAATTCCTAAACAGAGAAAAAAATGTAATACACAAAAATGACAAAAATATAATACACAAAAATAACAAAAATCCAACAAGGGGAACAGGAGACATGAATGTTTTAGGTATTTAATTGAAAATACCACCAAAAAGAACAAAGCAACAATGGTAGTCAGTTATTGTTGTAGACCACAACCTTGGCGTGATTTGAGGCTGACCGATTTAGAGTGCGGGTTGGAACACAAAGTATATTGACCCTCACTTGGGTCTTGAATTGGGAAAGCTCAAAAAAGTTGCTAAGGGGCATATTTATACTCCGTTTGCGCCGGAATTGCGTCGTTTTTTTTGACGCAATTTCGACGCAAAACTAACTCCATATTTATACTTTTGCGTTAGACGCGTCTAGCGCCAAAGTCCATGGAGTTTGCGTCATATTTTAGCGTGGACACCTACTTTGCGTTAATGAGATGCAAGGTAGGCGTTCACGTCTAAAAAATCGACTCCGAGGCATGTGCGTCGGATTTATACTCCCGGGCAAAATTCACGTCCGGGAGTGGGCGGGTCAAAAAAAAATGACGTACGCCCGCTTTTGCGCCGTTTTTTAGCGCCTGCAAAAGGCAGGCGTTAAGGGACCTGTGGGCTCTGAAGGAGCCCAGAGGTGCCCTCCCATGCCCCCAGGGACACCCCCTGTCACCCTTGCCCACCCCAGGAGGACACCCAAGGCTGGAGGGACCCATCCCAGGGACATTAAGGTAAGTTCAGGTAAGTCTTTTTTTTCTTTTTTTTTTGTGGCATAGGGGGGCCTGATTTGTGCCCCCCTACATGCCACTATGCCCAATGACCATGCCCAGGGGACAGAAGTCCCCTGAGCATGGCCATTGGGCAAGGGGGCATGACTCCTGTCTTTGCTAAGACAGGAGTTATTTCTATGGGGGTTGGGAGTCGAAAAAAATGGCGCAAATCGGGTTGAGGCAAAAAAATTGCCTCAACCTGACTTGCCCCATTTCTTGATGCCCAAGCCCCATATCCCCCTACGCCGGCGCTGCCTGGTGTACGTCGTCTTTTTACACGCACACCAGGCAGCGCCGGCGGCTAACGCCGGCTAACATCATTGATTAAATACGGCGCCCGCATGGCGCTTCAGAATGGCGTTAGCCGGCGCTAATTTTTTTGACGCAAAACCGCGTTAGCGCAGTTTTGCGTCAAAAAGTATAAATATGGCCCTAAGTCCCAATCGGAAAAGAGGCTTTGTTGTTTTTCTGAGGGAAAACTCTTCTCTACATGAGAAAAATCTGAAATTCAATCCAACACCATGGAACTACAGTCAGATTCTTTTCACAGTCAGTCCCCTTGAAGCTCTGGATTAAAAGCTTTGAAAATGTTCCAGAACTTCTTTTGTTGCCCAAACAACCACTGGAGTACACCTTAAAGGCCCCTAGTAACTCAGAGGGGCCACTTAGAGTCTTGCACAAAGGGCAGTAGCAAAGTCCAGCCCAGGTCATGTTGCCACAGATCAGATGCGATACTTAACAGGAATGTCCTCTTCAGCATTTGTTATGTTCCTGGAGCCTCCCAGGGGATCACCTTATAACCTTTGGACATCTTTCTGTTCTAGGATTTCAAGTAGAAGGGGGTCCTGCCCCTCAGATCATTCTCAAAGATCACAGATGCCAAGTGCAGCAGGTTCAGTCCTCCTGGTATCCTTTTTCAAGTTCATCAGTGTTCTAAGGAAGTCTGGGTGGCAGTCCAGCTTTGTAGAATTCACCAGCCTATAGGTACAGCACACCCTAATAAACGCCTAGTTCCTATCTGACCAATGGAATAAAGGTCACAGGCACTGGCTGTAGGAAAGTACCATCTTGCCTGGCATGTTACCCCCATATTTCACTGTATATATGTTGTTTTAGTGTATGTGTCACTGGGACCCTGCCAGCCAGGGCCCCAGTGCTCATAAGTGTGCCCTGTATGTGTTCCCTGTGTGATGACTAACTGTCTCACTGAGGCTCTGCTAACCAGAACCTCAGTGGTTATGCTCTCTCTCCTTTCCAAATTGTCACTAACAGGCTAGTGACCAATTTCACCAATTCACATTGGCATCCTGGAACACCCTTATAATTCCCTAGTATATGGTACTGAGGTACCCAGGTTATTGGGGTTCCAGGAGATCCCTATGGGCTGCAGCATTTCTTTTGCCACCCATAGGGAGCTCTGACAATTCTTACACAGGCCTACCACTGCAGCCTGAGTGAAATAACGTCCACGTTATTTCACAGCCATTTACCACTGCACTTAAGTAACTTATAAGTCACCTATATGTCTAACCTTTACCTGGTAAAGGTTGGGTGCTAAGTTACTTAGTGTGTGGGCACCCTGGCACTAGCCAAGGTGCACCCACATCGTTCAGGGCAAATTCCCCGGACTTTGTGAGTGCGGGGACACCATTACACGCGTGCACTGTACATAGGTCACTACCTATGTACAGCGTCACAATGGTAACTCCGAACATGGCCATGTAACATGTCTAAGATCATGGAATTGTCACCCCAATGCCATTCTGGCATTGGGGAGCCAATTCCATGATCCCCCGAGTCTCTAGCAGAGACCCGGGTACTGCCAAACTGCCTTTACTGGGGTTTCACTGCAGCTGCTGCTGCTGCCAACCCCTCAGACAGGTTTCTGCCCTCCTGGGGTCCAGCCAGGCCTGGCCCAGGAAAGCAGAACAAAGGACTTCCTCAGAGAGAGGGTGTTACACCCTCTCCCTTTGGAAAAAGGTGTCAGGGCTGGGGAGGAGTAGCCTCCCCCAGCCTCTGGAAATGCTTTGATGGGCACAGATGGTGCCCATCTCTGCATAAGCCAGTCTACACCGGTTCAGGGATCCCCCAGCCCTGCTCTGGCGCGAAACTGGACAAAGGAAAGGGGAGTGACCACTCCCCTGACCTGCACCTCCCAGGGGAGGTGCCCATAGCTCCTCCAGTGTGCTCCAGACCTCTGCCATCTTGGAAACAGAGGTGCTGCTGGCCAGTGCCAGCAGGTGACATCAGAGACTCCTTCTGATAGGCTCTTACCTGTGTTGCTAGCCTATCCTCCTTCCTAGGTAGCCAAACCTCCTTTTCTGGCTATTTAGGGTCTCTGCTATGGGGAATTCTTTAGATAACGAATGCAAGAGCTCATCAGAGTTCCTCTGCATCTCCCTCTTCACCTTCTGCCAAAGGATCGACCGCTGACTGCTCAGGACGCCTGCAAAACCGCAACAAAGTAGCAAAGACGACTACTGCAACCTTGTATCGCTGATCCTGCCGCCTTCTCAACTGTTTTCCTGATGGTGCATGCTCTGGGGGTAGCCTGCCTCCTTCTTGCACCAGGAGCTCTGAAGAAATCTCCCGTGGGTCGACTGAATCTTCCCCCTGCAACTGCAGGCAACAAAAGACTGCATCACCGGTCCTCTGGGTCCCCTCTCAGCATAACGAGTGTGGTCCCTGGAACTCAGCAACTCTGTCCAAGTGACTCCCACAGTCCAGTGACTCTTTAGTCCAAGTTTGGTGGAGGTAAGTCCTTGCCTCCCCACGCTACACTGCATTGCTGGGTACTGCGTAATTTGCAGCTGCTCCGGCTCCTGTGCACTCTTCCAGGATTTCCTTCGTGCACAGCCAAGCCTGGGTCCCCGACACTCTAACCTGCAGTGCACAACCTCCTGAGTTGTCCTCCGGCGTCGTGGGACTCCCTTTTGTGTCTTCGGGTGAGCTCTGGTTCACTCCTCTTCGTAGTGCCTGTTCTGGCACTTCTGCGGGTGCTGCCTGCTTCTGTGAGGGCTCCCTGACTTGCTGGGTGCCCCTTCTTTCTCCTCATCCAAGTGGTGACATCCTGGTCCCTCCTGGGCCACAGCAGCATCCAAAAACCATACAGCGACCCTTGCAGCTAGCAAGGCTTGTTAGCGGTCTTTCTGCGTGGGAATACCTCTGTAAGCTTCTTCACGACGTGGGACATCCATCCTCCAAAGGGGAAGTTTCTAGCCCTCTTCGTTCTTGCAGAATCCACAGCTTCTACCATCCAGTGGCAGCTTCCTTGCACCCTCAGCTGGCATTTCCTGGGCATCTGCCCAATCTCGACTTTGTCGCGACTCTTGGACTTGGTCCCCTTGTTCCACAGGTACTCTCGTCCGGAAATCCACTTTGGTTGCATTGCTAGTGTTGGTCTTCCTTGCAGAATTCCCCTATCACGACTTCTGTGCTCTCTGGGGAATATAGGTGCACTTTACACCTACTTTTCAGGGTCTTGGGGTGGGCTAATTTTCTAACCCTCACTGTTTTCTTACAGTCCCAGCGACCCTCTACAAGCTCACATAGGTTTGGGGTCCATTTGTGGTTCGCATTCCACTTTTGGACTATATGGTTTGTGTTGCCCCTATACCTATGTGTTCCTATTGCAATCTACTGTAACTTTACATTGCTTGCATTACTTCCTTTTGCTATTACTGCATATTTTTGGTATTGTGTACATTTATCTTGTGTATGTTTGGCATCCTCATACTGAGAGTACTCACTGAGATACTTTTGGCATATTGTCATAAAAATAAAGTACCTTTATTTTTAGTATATCTGTGTATTGTCTTTTTCTTATGATATTGTGCATATGACACCAGTGATATAGTAGGAGCTTTGCATGTCTCCTAGTTCAGCCTAAGCTGCTCTGCTATAGCTACCTTCTATCAGCCTAAGCTGCTAGAACACCTCTTCTACACTAATAAGGGATAACTGGACCTGGTACGGAGTGTAAGTACCCCTTGGTACCCACTACAAGCCAGGCCAGCCTCCTACACTGGCATACCTGCTTTTTAAGTAATTCATGTTTTCTTTACTGCAGAGCCAAAACCCATGTGCCGGGCATTTTTAAGTTGGTGAAAGTTTTCAGCAACACTAAACATCATTCTAAGGGCTGGGGGTCTGTAGTACAGTGGGCTATGGTAATACCTTGTGTTCACCCACAACTAATACCAAAATGCAATTTTAAACAGCAGGCACTGTACCCACAATGGGCACAGAGGCAGAACTCTGGTGGGATGTAGGCAGGGCCCTTGAACAACCAGATAGAAAATGCACAAGATTTGCCCTGGCATCATGTTCTCTCTCTTTCAAGTGTAGCCCAATTGTTTTATGTAGATCAACAGACTTGTTAAGCAGGATGTGACAGTGTGGTGTCACAGGATAACCACAGACCCCACCCTGAATATTCTGCAGACTTCAGAGGACTCAACTCTGCCTGTTCAGGACAGTCTAATTTTTGTTCCTGAGAGACGTTTTACACTTCTTTAATACCTATCCCTGGGCTGAGTACAGGCTGGGAGAACCTGGAGAGTTAATGCAAACTAGCATTCAGGAATCTCAGGCAGGGAAAAGGTAATTTTCTAAAAATTGCTTTTCCTTCATATTGAGTAACCTTTCACCATTAGCCATCAGACAGAAACTGTTGCATTTTTATCATACCAGGAGTGGTTATTATTCACTATTGGTATAATAAAAACAAACAGGCCAGAAAACAAGTGAGGCGTGGCCCCTCAGTCCATAAAGAGGAGCCACCACTGGGATATAATAAATCTAGATTCCACCCCGAAAGTACAACACTTTCCCCAATGTGGTTTGTTTGGGGCAGGAATAGGAAATCTAACCACCCCAAAGTCCACCACCTTCTCCTATGGGATTAGATTTGGAGGGGGAATAATAAAACTAACCCTAGTAAACTCCAACTTTTTCCTCAATATGGTTAAGGTTTGAGTATAGATTTTTAATATAAGTTTCAAAATGTCTGTTTAACTTGGCTAAGTCTTGGGGTGTGTCCAAGATGGCGGCCGGAGCGGACGATTTCTAAAGAGCTCCACTCGCGGCCCATAAAATATCCATCAATTCTCCCTGCCCGACCTGCCCCGGTGGCTGCAGCCGCAATTGGAGACGTTCCTCTGCAGCGGAGAGGTGATCGAGCGATAAGCAGACCTTTGGTCGTGGCGGTGAACGCGTCGCTGGACAGAGGCCGAGGGAGGCGCTTGCTGGTGGCGGTGCTGGGAGGAGTACAGCGGGAGTGGCGCCTCACGCGAGGGTGTGGCGGCGTCCTGGCACTCGCGCACTAGGCCCCGCGGTGCCTGCAATAACACCGGATGAAGACCTGAGGCCGCCGCGACCAGTTACTGTGAGGTAGGGAGCACCGAGATCAGATCACTGGCTGGTAGCCGGCTTGGAAGGAGGATCCATTATAAGTTAAGCAGTCGCGGCCTGTGGACCGAATTAGTCACTGTGCTCCAGGACGCAAGGTGGAGCCCTGCACGGCCACACAGTGCAATCTAGCATCTGAGAGCTCACCACACTCAGCCTAGATCACCACACAAGGTGCAGAATCAGCACCCGGGTGCCCGAACATAGACACAGGGCAGTTCTACGCACCTAGGACCACATGGGGTACAACAGGCCATCCAGCCATGGAACCAGCAAATCCTAACACACCACACATTGATGAGGACAAGTGCAATGTGATTAGCCCGGTCGTGATATCGGACGCTCACCAGCAGCGTGGTATGCGGAACACATGGTGGCGCGTGGGCCGAGGGGGCCGAGATTGGGTGCCGAGCTGGCTCCATTTACTATAGCCGGTGCGTGAACTGTTGATCAGCCAATGTAACCCCAACTATAATTTTGGCACAGGGGCTTAAAGGACATCCTAGTGTTAAACTAAAGTGCTGAATCAGGTAGCTGATCCGGCCCTCGTGACAGAGGTAGCCCTACGACGGGGCAGGACGCCTGATTAATAGCCCAGGCAGTACATGCTCGACGCAACTGCCTGCTGCAGTCCAGGAACATACACAATCATGGTCAAGCCAAAACCGCCTAGACCTCAACCAACGGTGGAGGTCGAAGAGTCGACTCCTGCAGGGATGGCAGAAAATCAAGCCGCTGCATTAAAACAGATGAATCAGACTCTACAAACACACTCAGCACAATTCGGCAAGCTTCTACAAGTGCTGGATACAAAAACTTCCTTCGAAGGGAAAATAGACTCAGTGGCAATGGAAGTGAACCTGCTCAGAGCGGACCATCGCAAACTAGCGGACAGAGTCGCTGACAATGAATTGGCGCTCAACGTAGCTCAATTGGAAATTAAAGAACTGCAAGATCAGCTACAGCGCATGGAAACGGAGGTCAACTACTTGCAGCGAAGAGCGGAAGATGAGGGAGGACGCACGTGGAGGAACAATGTCAGATTCGTGGGGTTTCCGGAGCGAGTGGAGATGCCAAATGCTGAAACATTCTTAGAGCAATGGCTTCGGGACAAGGTACTGTCAAACAATGCATCACCCATGTTCACGGTGGAACGGGCCCACCGAATTCCAAGCAGGCCACCGCGCCCGGGAGATCCGTTCCGTCCTCTGATTGCACGCCTGATAGCTTCAGGACACAAGGCCCAATACAGATGGACAATAACGTTATTATGGCCTACCCAGATTACACCGTTGAGGTACAAAGCAGGCGTGCGTCCTTCACAAGGGTGAAACAACTTCTGCGCAATAACAACTTTTCCTATTCCCTACTGTTCCTGGCGTGACTCCGGGCGATAAATGGGGAGAAGACCCATATTTTCCCTTCTCCAGAAGATGCCTGGACCTGGCTACATGCCAAGGGGTTGGCCAAACCCAACAACAATGACTCCAAACAAGGAGCGTGGCTCACTCCCCAACCACGGCAGAGAAAGAAACAAAAACCTGAGACATGTTCCTCTAAAGCACAAGCAGCCATAAGCCAGATGCAGGCCTTAAAAGAAGCCAACCTGTTTACATGGACAAAATGCCAGGCTCATCGTGAAATCAGGATCACAAACTCTGACTCATCAATAGGCCATTCCAGTGGCTCCACCTCCCCCTCCATGTTCGGCCCAGAACTCACTCCGTGCACAGCGGATGATATTTAAGTCTTGATTCGGATTGTGTGCTCGGGGACAGTCAGACCAGGAAAAGGTAGATGAAACCGGCAAAACACAGTGATCTCTGCTTGCCGATCTACTTAAATATCCCCTCATAGAGGAGAACTCCGATGCAAACATCCGGAACGGGCTTGCAGAAACAAACCCCTCTTCACCAACACCCACGCCTCCCACGCCCTAATGGGACACGGAAGGGACCATTCCATGACGGCTTTCGCATGTGACACTTGTTGTGCCACTGTATTACAAGTTGGGCTTCGCCCAAGAAGTTCTCTCCTTGTTTATCTTTGTTTCTTTCTCTTACTCTTCTTAGTATTCATTAGACGGTGGGGTCCCAGGACAAGGGTATATGGGGGAGAGGACGTATGTGCGACAAAGATTCATTGTGCAATATCCACACCTCAGCTGTTCAGCCTGATGATATCCACATTGTTACATAACGTCTCACTCACATGGGACTGGCCACTTATAACATAGTAACGTGGAATGTGAGAGGCATGGCCAGCTCCACCAAGTGCTGTAGGATCTACACGTCCCTCAAAGGGTACAAAACACACATAGCTATACTACAGGAAACCCATTTAACACAAGACGAGTTACGAAACCTCAAAAGCAAATGGTGTGGTCTAGATTACGGCACCACGACATCCGCATTCGCTAAGGCAGTGCTGATATGGATCGCCCCAGAAGTTCCCTACATGGTAGAACGCCACAAAACCGATGTAGATGAGCGATATGTTCAATTGGAAGGCTTACTAGATGGTAGACCACTCATCATAACAGAACTATATGCCCCCATTTCAAAGCAAGGGGATTTCCTACTGTCAATCACTCCACAAATTTTTCAAGATCCCACGGCGAACCATATATGAGGCAGCAACTGAAATTGTGTGCCGGACATAGACTGGGATAGGTCCCATCCCCCATTGGATGGCGCTCCTAGTAGGAAAACATCCCAGATGTTCCAGACCTGGATCTCGGAATGAGACTTGTAGATGTATGGCGTATACTACATCCCCTAAACAGGGAATACTAATTTTTCTCCCCGTTCCACCACCACCACACTCGCATAGATCTGCTGCTTTGTTCTGCCAGGCTGATTAATAACTTGACTGGGGCATCCTATCCAGCTAAAACTATATTGGACCACTGCCCATTATTGATTAACACCCACTGGGGCAGAGCAAGGACATGCATTCCCACTTGGCGACTACAGCCGAGTTTGCTGCTCGATCCTTCGTTCCGCCGCGAGTTGGCAGAGCACATCTCTGCTTATTTTAAACTCAATGACGGGACGATGTCATAGCGCAATGGAATGGGATGCCCATAAGGTGGTGATATGGGGCCTTTGTTTATCGGCGGCGGGAGGAGCGTGACTTATTGTTGGTAGAAACAGAGCTCCGCAAGGCAGCGCGAGGGATGGCATTGGGCACTGTGGCCCCAGAGGCTTTACATGAGCTATGATCGCATATGAGCGAGGTCGACTCACGCTTACGAAAATTTGACTACCGTCATTATATCGCCAGGGTGCAGTCAGAAGGGGATCGCTCAGGCAGACTGCTGGCCTAGCTGGTACAACAACGCGGCCCAATAGGGGCTGTAAGATTGGACTTGGGCGCAGTGTTCAACACCCAGGTAGAAATAAACAACACATTTAAGCAATATTATAGCACCCTGTATTCAGCGAAACCCCCCCACCAGCAGAGCAGTTAACAGACTTCTTCCACGCACTCCCCTTAGCTCACCTCTCTATAGCCCAGCAGAGGGAATTAGAAAAACCCATAGATGCGAAAATGTTCAGCTGGCATTACAACAACTAGCTTGTAACAAAACACCGAGTAGCGATGGACTCCCGAACAAGGTGGCCTAGGCACCCCGCATTATGAATTTTATTATGCATCTGCACAGATTCAATGGACTTGCCGTTTGATACAGGATCCCCTAAACCCGAAGGCAAAGTTGGTACATGCCAACCTAGGACACACAAATGTGCTGCAGTAGATGATGGATTGCAGTAGTCCATCTTATCAGCATCATATCCTGATGAACGTAGCTCGTTGGTGTTGGTGCCAGTATATATTTGGCGGACTCCAGACCCTGCCGTACTTATCTCAGATCGCTCTTTTATCCATTCCAGGAATTCTGAACTGACCGGACAACATAAGCTGGATATATGGCCTACTAGAGGCATACAGACAATCGGAGACATATTCACAGAAGGCTACATTATGACTTATGCTGAACTCACATCAGCATACGAAGTGGAACGAGGATGGTTCCTGACATATTGTGCACTACAACAACTCACACGCCGTACATGGCGATGCCAGGACAAGGAACCTCCGACTTCTCCTCTTCTACATGAATTATTAACCGGCCCAGGATGCTACTATAGCACATCCCAGATATACAAAGTCTTACTCAGCAGTCCGGACGTAGCCCAATCAAAAGCGAAGGCTAGGTGGGATGGGGTCCTGTCCATTCTGTTGACACAACAAGCATGGAGCACTGCACTTAGTTTGCCACAAGAGGTATTCTGTAATCCCAAATTCTGCTTCACATAATTCAACTACCTACATCAAACCTACCTGTCCCCACACAGGCTACAACGCATGTACCCCCAGTCCAGTCAGGAGTGCCCCAGATGTGGTGATTCAGACGCCACCCTCTATCATATGACTTGTGAATGCCCGCCGATATTTTGGGCTTGGCATGACATAACCACGTTGATTGCTGAGCTGCTTGGGCTCTCGCTCTCCCTCGCGCCTGAATCCTGCTTGCTGGGTATTCGCCAGAAACTTAAGGTGAAAAAACAAGTACAAAGGTGCATTGAGCTGGCATTTGTATTGTTCAAGCACCTAAGAGTGATGCAATGGAAAGCACCAAATGTGCCAGATACATGACATTGGATGGGAGACTTGCTAAAATGTGCGAAAGCAGAGGCACAAGTACTACACTCATTCCAGGATAGAGGGATGCTAATTAAAGGGCTGAACACATGGGACATCATAGTTGCTTCACTTGAAACTAAAGATGACACCCTCCCGCCATGAAGCCGAAGGTAGCACTAACTCACACATACACCTTGCATGATATTTACAGGAAGATGACTCCTTACCTTTTCGGCCCATCTCCCCTCTCCCCGCCAAAGGTCACTCCCAGGCTGTTACAACCACCACCGTTCTGTTGCTCACATCTCACTCTCTTATATCTTCTAGACCTTCCTATACTGTTTTTCTTCTCTATCTTTCTCCTCTTCTCTTTTCTTTTTTCATTTATCTCGCCATTCTTGAATTATATGTTGCAATACGAATATGGTAGCGTCACGACGCTCAATTGTATGTGATGTTGCGTATTCAATAACAATAAAAAGATTTTAAAAATAAAACTTGGCAAAGTCTTTAACTTTGGAGTAAAAGGATTTACATTTTATATAATAAAAATACAAACGTGATTTGTAATTTTATAAACATTTTTCGCATAAACATGGATTCAAATAAAAAGTAGCACATTTTATTTTATTATAGCAATTTTTTTTTAACAAAGCACTTTTTTAAAACTTCTATGGCATTTTTTAAAAGTTTGTGGCCAAAATATACATTAATTTGCATATAATATTTTGTCAACTTTTTCATGTCCATTTACATGTACATTGTTGTTTACATTTTTGACACATTCTTTTTTCACATTAATTTAGATTTTTCATTTAAAATGTTCTACATACTAAAAATATGCAAATACATAATTTGTCATTCTTAAGTATGTTGATATATAAGTTCATATTTATGTAAAGTAGCTTTAACATGTTTTTATAATTTTTTAATGTTTTATATTTGTTTAGAAATGATATTGAGGGGAGACCTATAGTATCGGCTATGGAGTCTCTCTTGGAGAATACATCAAAATACATTGATTTTTTTCTACGCCCCTTTGTTGAGTCAATACCTTCCTGTGTGAGAGATACCACACATTTTTTAAAAATCATTGAGGACATTGAATGGGAAGATGATTTTCTACTGTTAACCCTAGATGTGACCAGCCTCTATACAAGTATAGATCATGATTTGGGGGTAAGAGCTATCAGACACTTTCTCAGAGCGAGATCATTATCTTTCTTTTTCCATTCGGAAATGCTGTGCACTATGATTGAGTTCTGTTTTAAGAATAATGTATTCATTTTTGATAATCATCTGTACAAGCAGCTACAAGGGACAGCTATGGGCACATGTTTTGCCCCCAGCTATGCAAACTTGTTTATGGGCTGGTGGGAGGAACATGTGTCAGAAGAGATTACCCAATTTAACACCAATGTAGTCCTTTGGTGTCGTTTTATTGACGATATCTTTGTAATCTGGAGGGGAGATAAAGAAGCAGCTATGCGTTTTGTGCGTGATTTGAATACTAATGAATTCAATTTAAGATTTACCGAACATCTGGAGTCTAGGTGCATTGAGTTTCTTGATGTAGAAATCTCTGTAAGGGACAGGAGGTTGGTGTCCAAATTGTACAGAAAAGCAACGGCTGGCAACAGTCTGCTATGTGCTCACAGTGCACATCCGGTGACCCTGATAGGCAGCATTCCATTTGGAGAGCTGTTGAGAGCCCGGAGAAATTGTAGCGAGGCAGCTGATTTTCAACAGGAGTGTGAAATAATGTGTGAGAGGTTTAGGAACAGAGGTTATGGGGTTAAAATTATTAACCAAGCCAGACGGAAAGTGGAGACTTTAAGTAGAGATGAGGTCCTGTAAGGGATGAATAGGGGTAGGAGAAAGGAGAATGACTGCATTAGATTTATTACAACTTACAGTAACAAGTCCTATAATATACGCTCCATTTTGAGTAAGAATTGGCATATCTTACAAACTGACCCTATTTTGACCAACTGGATCAATGACAATCCTCAAATAACTTTTAGGAGAAATAGATCTCTTAAGGATAGTTTATGTCGTAATGATGTAACATCGAAAGGATACATACAGAACACCAAAGTGGGGGGTTTTGTCTGTTGTATGAAATGCAAAGCCTGTAAAACCAGTAATAGCTGCAAGACATTGAGTGTTCCAGGAAGGGCAGACACCTTTGTAATTAGAGGTAATTACAACTGCAATACGTCCTATTGTGTGTATTGTTTGATATGCCCATGTGATAAATTGTATGAGGGCAGTACAATACACAATGCTAAAAAAAGAGTTCTGGAACACAGACGAGCTATCAAGAACTATGACAAAAATTACCCTGTAGCTAGACACTTCTTCAAACAACACTTTGGTAATGAAAATCTGTTGAAATTTATAGTCATTGATCAAGTAAAGATCAGCAAAAGGGGTGGTGACAGAGAGAGGTTGTTGCGTATTTTAGAGTCTAAATATATAATAGACTTTGAGACACTGGAACCTGTGGGGCTGAACTCAAGTGAAGAGTTGAGTATCCATCTAGGGTAATTGATGTATTTCTTCAACTGAGCTGGGGGAATAGGGCGGCCGGTTATTAGATTAGCACTTTGTGTGATGGTGATTTATATGTTATATTTTTGATATTTATTTATTCAAGTTATGAGCTATTGGGGTTTAGTAGGTTTTAACAGAAGAAGATCTTGTACGTCTACCCACTTGGGTAGATAAGTTACAAAATATGAGATAAATTTGTGAATAACATCTGAAGTAGTATGATATCATCTTAGGGAGTCCTTTGTATGCCTATATACCCACTTGGGAGTTATAGGATTCAATGTTAGCAATTGAGACATGGGTATGAATATTTAAGATCTATAAGAAATAATATATACAATTTTAAATTCTGAAAATATTTATATCTAATGTACCTTGAGATTATAATGAATGATTTTACAATTTTGTACTTTTGCTATTAGATTTTATTCGCTGATTAATGATATCATAAGGAATTTTTCTGACAGATTTTGAACAAATATTGGAGTCAAATTGGATTAACAACTTGCAAGATTATGTTACGAACTACTGTGCAATTGGTGTATAGATGCACTTTAAGATGGCCGCTGCAATATGTGTTTTATGGTGAATGAATTCAGAATTCGTCTGTTTTTTATGTTTATGATTAACTTGGATTTTTATGTGGAGCACTCCAGCAATGACTTATCCATGAGTAAGGCTGTTGCCTAAACGCATTGGATGTTTGTGCTGAAATAAATTTAAATTTTCACATTTGAGGTGTCCTGGTTCTCCTGATATCTAAGGGAGTGTTGGAGGATATATTAGGGCCTCTCGGAGCCCTTCCAGGACCGCTGTATAAAGCACCTGCTTTCCGGGACTTGTTTGAGAGTTAAATGATATTGACTATGTGCTTTTTTATTGGATTTGTCAGTATAGTAAGAAAGTATCTTTTGTTTTCAATTTTCCTGCCATTCTATATATTTTTCATCTTCATTATTTTGTAGTCTGCATTCATAATTTTTGGATGCAAGTGACTGTAGGTTTGCAGTTTTTCACTAGTCTGGTATTCTCAGGTAAAGGTAAATTACATTTTTTACAATTTTCTATAGCTACATTGTCTGAGAGGAGTTAGGAGATTGTTAAAAATGTTAGTATTTGCATGTAAATGCGTTTTTTAGTTTATAGGTAGATTGGGGTTTTCATAGTTAATTAAAATCAGTAGCCCAAATTTGGTGTTTTTCCATAGGTATTTTTATTGTAAGAAAGTGTGTTATGTTTTAATCTACTTTTAATCATTTTGACATTGTTTTACAATTTACATGTGGTATGTTTGTTTTGTGGGTCAGTTGCACTGTGATTTTCTTGTGCATGTGTTTGTGCATGTGTTTTCTATTTTTGGATGGTGGATGTGTTCATTTTTGTTTTAACAATGAAAATGTTTGGGATTTTTTAACCACCTATTTATTTTATTTATTCTTGTTTATGGTTTTCCTGCAGGGGTTTTGTATTTTTAATATTTTTCATGTTTTGATGTGTTTTCTGGATTTTAAATGGTTGCAATGAATAGATTATATTTTTTATCTTTATTTTTGGATTTCTTGGGCTCTGTTTTCAACACGTTTGGTCTACTGCCAAAAAGTGCTGGAGGAAGGCCCGGAGGCCAAAAGGGATTCACTGTCCCAAAGAGGAGGGGCCTTGCACTCCTGTGATGCGCATATAGCATCCCACTGATTTCCACCGCTCAAGATGCCAAAAGCTGCTGGAGGAGAGCTGGGAGGCCAACGGGGACTCTTTGTCCCAGAGAGCCCTGAGCGGAGGACTTTGCATTCCTGTGATGCTCATAAAGTGCCTCACTGATTCCCACCATGCGGGATGCAGAAAACTGCTGGAGGAGAGCCGGGAGGCAAACAGGGCTCTCTGTCCCAAAGAGCCTTGAGAGGAGGTGCCTCACACTCCTGTGACTTGCATAAAGTGCCCTACTGATTCCCGCCACAAAGGATGCACTTGGGCTGCAACCTGGCAAAGCCCGGGCCAAAGGCAGGCCTGTCTTGCACCTGTCATCGACCAGAGGAGGCTGGGCTGAGACACCTCCTTACATCTACTATAGTGTACTGTTAGACTTTTCATCCATGGCATGGTCTCCCTTAACCTTTTGCCTCTGTTTCCCATGTTGTTGATGTGTGCTGGACACTGTTTTTGCTGTTTTTGTTACTCTGGGCACTTTACCACTGCTAACCAGTGCTAAAGTGCAAGTGCTCCTATACAAAATGTGTATGTAATCGGTTCATCCATGATTGGCATATTTGATTCACTAGTGAATCCCTAGTACAGTACACTAGAGTTGCCCAGGGCTTGTAAACCAAATGCTTCTAGTGGGCCTGCAGCACTGGTTGTGTCACACACATTAGTAGCTCTGTAAACATGACTCAGACCTGTCACTACAGTGTCTGTGTGTGCAATTTTAAACTGTAAATTCGACTTGGCAAGTGTACCCACTTGCCAGGCCTAAACCTTCCCTTTTCTTACATGTAAGGCACCCCTAAGGTAGGCCCTAGGTAACCTCAAGGGCAGGGTGCAGGGTATGTTAAGGTAGGACATATAGTAATGTGTTTTATATGTCCTGAAAGTGAAATACTGCTAAGTTTGTTTTCACTGTTGTGAGGCCTGTCCCTCTCATAGGTTAACATGGGGGCTACCTTTAAATCTGATTAAAGTGTAGATTCCCTTTAGGGAGCGGATAGGCTGGGAGTTTGGGGTCTCTGAGCTCACAATTTAAAAATACATCTTTTAGTAAAGTTGATTTTAAGATTGTGTGTTTGAAAATGCCACTTTTAGAAAATGAGCTTTTTCTTGCTTAAACCATTTCTGTGACTCTGCCTGTTTGTGGATTCCCTGTATGGGTCAGTTTGACAGTTGGGCTGGTTGCACCTCTCACTAGACAGTGACACAAAGGGAGCTGGGGTGTAGTCTGCATTTCCTGATGAGCCATCTGTGCTAGGAGGGGGGAGGAGTGGTCTCTCACACCTGAAAGGGGGGTGCCTGATCTCACACAATGCAGTCTCCAACTCACTGGTGTGTGTCTGAGGCCTGGCCTGGGCAAGGCAGGATTTCACAATCAAGAGAGACTTTCCTTTGAAGTAAGCCTACTTCAAAGGGCAAAATGGATGTAAGAAGGGCACCCAAAACCACAGACTTTAGAACTCTTCTGGAAACCAAGAGGAACCTCTGCCTGGAGAAGAGCTGAAGAGCTGAGGAAGAAGAGCTGCCCTGCCTGTGACTGTGCTTTGGTGAGCTATCCTGCAGTTGCTGCTTCTGCCTGTGGTAGAGGACAAAGACTGGGCTTTGTGTTGCCTTCCTTCTTGTGAAGCTCTCCAAGGGCCTGATTTAGAGCTTGCCTCCTGTTGTTTGAAGTCTCATGGACAGCAAAGACTTCTCTCTGCCAGCACCTGGAGCCTCTGGAGAGACTCCTACTCTGCCAAGTATGACCCATCCAGTTCCTGGGGCCCTGAGAAGAGAAGCTGGTAGCCCAAGAGTGAGAAATCCACACACAGACTGCCGTGCAGGGAAAAGATCGACACAACTTCGACCTGCGGCTGAAAAATTGACGCGCTTCCGGCTTTGTGGCTGAAAACCGCTGCTCGTCTGCAATGCGACCGGAAGATCGACATCCACGTCTGGAGAAACGCCGCGCAGGATCGCTGATGGAGGCTGGTGAGATCGCAACCCATGCTGTGTGGTTTTCGGACCATTGTGCGGCTGAATTTCTGATGCAAACACCGTTGGGCGTGTAAAAACGACGCAAGGCCTGCCGAGAGTGCTGACCGAATCGATGCTTTGATTTCTTGCGGAGAGAAGAAACGATGCACACCGACCCGACTAAAGGAGAAACGACGCAAGGTATCGCTCGTGAGTGAAATCGATGCATCGCAAGCCCTCTGTGACGTACACTCACCTGTGCTGGGTTATTTTTGACGCACCGAAGGTACATTTTCACTCTAACAGCATTAGCGTTGTGTTTAAAATTATTTGAAGACTCTTTTTATATATTTAGTGATAACTTGACTTGTGTATTGTGGATTTATGTAGTTTTGGTCTTGTTTTGTTTAGATAAATATTTTCTATTGTTCTAAACCTGTGTTGTGTCATTTTGTAGTGTTTTCATTAAGTTATTGTGTACGTTGGTACAAATACTTTACACCTAGCACTCTGAAGTTAAGCCTTCTGCTCGTGCCAAGCTACCAAGGGGGTGAGCGGGCGTTAACTAAGGGTGATTCTCTTTTACACTGACTAGATTGAGGGTCCTTGCTTGGACAGGGGGTAACCTGAGTGCCAACCAAAGACCCCATTTCTAACAGGTACTGTTGTATCTCCTGGTATTTCCGATCCTTCTTAAGGCTTTACATAAGACTGTCTTTCCAATTATTGTGCCATTAGGAAGAAACACAAATATTCTGTGATCCCACCCTTACCTGCATAGAGAACTACTTTGGATGTTTTTTTTACAGCAGGCAGTGGGGGTCATTAGCACAGGGATTGAACTGGCAGAGCGAAATTTGTCCTTTTGATCACCCCCTGATCTGCAGCTTTTATCTGAGTTGTCTACTGTTACTGTGGTTTGGATCTCACGTACGCCGGAGGCAAGACCAGGTGTTGACAATTGTGGAGCCAGCGTCCCAGCGTCCCAGTAGGTGAGCATGCTGGGGAATTTGGAGCGGGCAGAATCCTAGTCTCAAACTCACTCTTGTGGAGTTAAGGCAGTCAGGGAAGAATAAGAGAGCCATGGGTGGGATCAACTCGAAGAGGTAGTGTCCTGGTCTGTCGATTCAACCATCATGTCAATTGCTAAGGATGGGCGCCATGTCAAAGAAGGTTGGGGCCTGAACTGGTGCCCCCAAGTTAGCGGAAGACATGTGTAAATAAGTCCTGGCTTCCATGAGTTCCTTAGTGAACCTGATTCTTGACTCTAGCAAGAAAATTGAGAAACATTTGTCAAAATTAAATCATACCCTTGAGGTATTCCGTCCCTCTGTGCACCCCCTGGTAGCCCCTGAAAGACCCCTTTGCTACTTAATTCTTTACCAGTGTTAAAGGCCACTAGCATGTCAAGCAAAGGACTGCATGACCAAGGAGGGGGGTTAGGAGCAAGAAAATAGGGCTGCAAGAGAAAGTAAGTAGGTATGTATATGATAAGCCATTGTATTGCAGTACGACTGAGTAGCCCGTATTACCCTTGCAACTAGGAGCCACGTAGCTAGCATCTGACCATACATCTAGTAGGAAAGTATCTTTTGTACCCTTTGTATTACCACCTCCTACTATCTTTCAGCTACCTCCAGAAGCAACACCCTTTGCAATCATACAAAAAAATGTACCAGTGCTGCAGTCTGGGCAACTTGAAAATGAGTTGCAGCTTAAAAACAAGGCCTCTCACTGGCTATACTCATCCCTGGGGAGCCTCAGTAGTGATACCATATATAATGGCATTATCACAATACAGAGAGTCTCATGGCTAAGTAACAGCGCCAAGAGGGAAGAGGGAGATTGCATAGTTGTAAATTTCTGTGATGCACAAATGATTGGTTTTGTATTGCATAGTCTGTATACACCTGCTTAAACCAAATATAACATTTAGGCTGTACCACTGGTCTACTTTTATAGGTTTAGTTTTATTGCACCACCTAATATTGCTCCCCTGAGATATCCAGTGACTGGGGCACAGGCTCCAGCATTTGCTGGACTGGATTATTGCAATTGTAAGCCCAAGAGTGATCATGGGCAACAGTACAAAATCTTTTCTGATCGACGCATAAAGCAAAATGGAACAACATGGACTCTGAGCTTAAATACTGGCCCAAACCTATTGCCAATGCACCCCACTCCAATATCTCACCAAAGAACTCCTGTGTCTGGACGCAAACCACTTATTCAATACTCACCAATACTCTAACATGGTCCATCACTATTTTGGCATGGATTGGATTGAAAATTCTTACTAAGCAATAAGCAGCAGATGGTATCCTAAGTTTTCGTACACATATTTCTCCAACTACACAGGACACAAACGTTCTTTTTTGGAACATTACTGGAATTGCAAACAAACTGACAGGTGACAACTGGGTTAATTTGATAAATGAATATCAGATTATTTTCCTACAGTAGACATGGGCATGCACAAATTAGCATATTAATGGTTTTTACTCAGTGCTGACGCCAGGTATACCAACTATACTAGGTCACAACTGTGGCGGCCTTTTGTACTTAATTAATGTTGCACTGCCTTGTAAAATATCTAAAACGTTTACTGAATCCTCTCATGTTCACTTAATTTGTTTATCTTTTGTTTCACTACCACTTATAGTTCTGATTAATTGTTATCATAATAATTTCAATTGCAGGAATGTAGCAATAGTGGATTCCCTGGATTCTGTGCTAAGCGATATAATAAGCAGGATAAAGGGGGATTTTGTCATAATATGGGGAGGGGATTTCAACTGTCAACTCTGTCTCATTTTTAGTAATATTATGTGTGGATTATGGGACAAAGATGCAGCTGACCACTCACGTTTCAGACATAACCCATGTGCTGAGATGCTTAATAGAACGTGGTGAAGCAGAATCTTGATCTCACCATAGTTATGGCAGAGGAGAAGGTTTCCAGTCAAGTGACTTTCACTGGGCAGGGTGAGTAGAAAGCTTCACATTCCTCTACTGTGACATGAGTGATCATTACCCCTTAGCCCTTATCCCATTCTTGGGACAGTCTTCATCAAAACAATTACATACTACTTCAATCGAAGATACACAAAATAAGGGAATTTGCCATAAGTGGGCAGATATTGATACAGGGGAAATGGTGAGAAACTTGGTTAAAGATAGTATGAAACATCTCATGGTATGTCTTGACTGTGAAGCTAAACCATGAGACACACTGGAGCCATTTACAAAAATATGCAAACATGCCGCAGAACTGTTAACAGCCCCTCCGAGGCCTGTCATAGGAAGGGCAACCAAGTGGTTTATTAGAACTTGCTCTAAAGCACATAGGGCCTGATTTAGACCTTGGCGATAACGGGTATTTTTTTACCGAAACCCAGTCTGCCACCTTGGCGGTCTGACCATCCTATTTAGATGTTGACAGTCCCATAGACTTTAACCTGCCCGAGCCCTGCCAACTCCGCCAAGGATTTCCATCCCTGCAATAGCACCATAGGAAAAGAATGGCTGATGGCAGGATTCCAGCCACTCTTACCGCCAAGAAGATTTGGATGTGTGTTACCACTTGGCGGCTTGGAGGGTAAAAGGGGTGAAAATGTACCTTTTCTCCTGATTCCACTCTCGTTTTCAACTGGACACGACTGGACAACACGCTTCATTGCTGCTGCCACTGGACATCAGTGAAATCACCCCCCCCCCCATTGCTGGACATGAAGGTAGGGAACCCGTATTGGCTGTGTACCTAAGGGGGTCACTGCACATGAGCTCAGGACAACTGCAGCAATATACATGTCCCAGTAATTTTTTAAAATTACTGTGACATACATATGTTGGGGACACGAGTGGGTCAGACACAGTTGGGGACACACTGGTACACAACACATATCGCACACATACAAAACTGCATTGTGGTGCCAGTATTCATTGCAAAATGAATGCTGGCACCACAATGACGGTACAATCCCACTTGTCAATTGTGTCCATGCGTGCATATTGCTAGAGGATCTGAATCTGTCATGTTGTGCATCGGGTTGTGTGTGTGACTCAGTACATGTATATGTGTGTGTGTGATGTGATTTGTTGGTGAGGTGGAGGGAATTGTAGTGGGTGATAACGTAGTGTCAGTACAGATGCCACGGGCCTATGGTGTGGAAGTTGTATATGTTGTGTTGCGTATTGTATTGCTGCATGTTGTATGGCGGTCGTTGTGATGTGTGTAGTTGTGCTTGTGTGTGCGTGTGTTTATGTAGATGAGTGTATAGTTTTGTTGGTTGTGTCGTGTGTGGGTGCAATGCCAATAGTGTGTGTATATTGTATCAGGGGTGTATGTCAATTTGTGTTTGTGGCATGTACATATTGTTTTGTGGTTGGATAGCAATGGATAATGGTGTGTATGTGGTGTGTTGTGTTGCATATGATGCACAGGGCGCATATGCCAAGGGTAGTCTATGTGTGTGTGACTTAGCTCTAATCAATGGCCCTCTGGGTCCAGCGATGTCCTCCATACTTCAAATGCAAAAAAAACAGTTGATGGATGGAATGCAGAACAAATCAAACATTCGCCCTAGTCACAGATCTGGGTTTAATCCATCTGTCCTTTTGCTCACCATGCCATTCCAGTTTGGACCCAGCCATATGCAAATCAGTCTTGACCCTGTTCCCCATAGGAACAGTCCAGCTCGAACTGCCAGGCCAGGTCCCGTTTGTTTGCTTTTGTCCTCCGTACCTTAGCAAACCATTGCAGTACATCTACTGCCTGACAGCTAGGAGAAGCACTCCATTGTGGTGGTCAGCAGCTCAGCTACAATACATCTAAATACCGCAGGCAGGACGCAGTCTGCTTGATGATCTTCTCGGGCCCACCACCATGGTGGTTTGGCAGTAACACCACCAAGATCTCATTCCGGCCCCTAGTCTCTTAAAAAGTGTCCTGATGAAGTGCTACATTGCAGACACCACTACAATGTCAGGATTAGGGAAAGAAAGGAAACAATAAGAAGAGAGGCATGAGGCAGCTAGAGAAGGCAAGTGTTACTAGTGATGTGCCCCCGTTTTGGAAAATGGTGAATTCACACTATTTTGCAAATGGCCATAACACCAGTAGTGACGTGACCATACAGTCCTCTACATGGTTGACACAATTTACCAAGGCCTTTGAGCTCAAAAACCTAGAGAGTGTGAACAATCAAGCAGTGAACAATATTCCCACTCAGGTGAAGGAGAACATCTGACAGTCTCATTAGAAGAGGTAATCTTGGCAGTGAGACGGTGCCCCAGCAATAAAGCCCCAGGTCTGGATGGGGTCCCCATTCATTTCTTCAAAAGTAACACCGACTTTCGGACCCCACTCCTAGTCAGTGTCTTGTCTCCTACATCCTGGCCAAATGAGCATCAGGGGGATCCTTGTTGCTATCGCCCAATATCACTTATTGATTCAATGACAGAAGTGTTGGGCAGCATACTGTTGGATTGTTTAGAGACCTAGGCAGCTGAGAATGGAATTTCACTATCAGCACAGTATGAATTCAGGTGAGGGTTGAAATTATAGACCAATGCATGAATCTCCACCTCCTGATTAGCAAGTATGTTCACATCAAGGGTGGGTGTCTATAACTCACCGTCATGGACCTTAGCTCAGCATTGTACAAGGTAAACAGAGGCAGACTATGGACAAAGATGCTGGCTAAGGGCACTAATCCAAGAATTGTATTGATATTGTCCAATGTACCTGAGGATGTAGTGGGTAGTGTTAGATACAAGCCCAAAAGAGAATGTACACCCCCCATTATGATTGAGAGGGGAGTAAGGCTGTGCACTCACCCCCTTTTTGTGACCTAGAGACATATCTCCTAAATGTAGTGACTGACCCTCCATTGGCCGGAACAAAATCCTTGCCATTTGTCATGTATGCGGATGATGGTATCCTTCTGTCCAGAACAGAGGTTGGTTTGCTGTTGTTGTTGGACAGATTTGTGGAGTTTGTGGATAGCTTGGGACCACAAACAAATAAGCCTACATTTTTTAGAATGATGTGCAGACAACCTAAGTGCAACATGAGCCCATTTCAAATAAATGGTACCAAGTTACAGACTGCACAGACCTTCACATATTGTCAAAAAATACCCTTTGACAACACACGCGCTTGGACACATCTAACAAAATTGATGTGCACACAATTTGAGCAGAATAGGACATCCATATTGAAGTTGGCAAAGAAAATGGGATCCACCCCTCTTGAGGTAATAATTAACATATATTCACATGTATAAAGCTTGATGTATTTCGGCTGCCACATACGCAACTGGTATTTGGGGTGTTTGCGATTTTAACATAGTTGCAGGTTGGCAAATATAGTTTTCTGCAAACATTCCTGCGATTACCTGGGAGTGTATCTGCCCTGAAAACTTAGGCTTAAATCACCTGGGGGGCACTATTAAGACATCCCCAATACTGTTATGGACATCTATCTGAAGTCGATCTGACTTAATAATTAATCAAGCAGTAATAACAGACTGCTTGAACTTAGATAAAGCGTGTAACATCCAGTGTCTACAATATATGAAGACCCAATTGTACTCAATTGGACGTCATGATTTTTGTGATACTCCACACAATTTAGAAATGTGCTTTAAAGTAGTTGCCAAAAATGAAATGTTGGCTTCTATGGCAAACAAAAGGGTTGAAATGGAGAGTGGCAAAAGGATGGTAGGGGCATATGTACCATTAATGATGACCAAGCGCATGGAACCATATGAATCATCCCCAGTATACCGGCAGAGGCCGCCCGCCAGAGTTGCCCCCTTCAAAATACCGCTCCGCGGTCGAAAGACCGCTGAGGGTATTTTGGCTTTTGCACTGGGCTTGCGGGCGACCGCCAAAAGGCCGCCCCCCAGCCCAGTGCAAACCAACCTTCCCACGAGGACGCCGGCTCAGAATTGAGCCGGCGGAGTGGGAAGGTGCGATGGGTGCAGTGGCACCCGTCGCGTATTTCAGTGTCTGCAAAGCAGACACTGAAATACAAAGTGGGTCCCTCTTACGGGGGCCCCTGCAGTGCCCATGCCATTGGCATGGGCACTGCAGGGGCCCCACGACAACCCATACCGCCATCCTGTTCCTGGCGGGAGAACCGCCAGGAACAGGATGGCGGTATGGGCTGTCAGAATGGGCAGCGGAAAACCGGCGGGAGACCGCCGGTTTTCCGCATCTGACCGCGGCCAAACCGCCGCGGTCAGAATGCCCTGCGGGGCCCCGCCAGCCTGTTGGCGGTGCTCCCGCCAACCCTGGCCCCGGCAGTCCATGACCGCCGGGGTCAGAATGACCCCCTTAATCTTAACATGGTACTTCAGTTAGTTTCATACCTGTCACAGACACACTGTGATAAAGATCTCCTGCTGTGTCCTTGTGACTCAACATCCACCCAGTCATAGATGTATTTTGTTTTCTGTTGTTACAGATATAGGGGGTGATTCTCACCCTGGCGGGCGGAAAACCGGCGGGAGACCGCCGGTTTTCCGCATCTGACCGCGGCCAAACCGCCGCGGTCAGAATGCCCTGCGGGGCACCGCCAGCCTGTTGGCAGTGCTCCCGCCAACCCTGGCCCCGGCGGTCCATGACCCCCTTAATCTTAACATGGTACTTCAGTTAGTTTCATACCTGTCACAGACACACTGTGATAAAGATCTCCTGCTGTGTCCTTGTGACTCAACATCCACCCAGTCATAGATGTATTTTGTTTTCTGTTGTTACAGATATAGGGGGTGATTCTCACCCTGGCGGGCGGCGGAGGCCGCCCGCCAGAGTTCCCCCCTCCAAAATACCACTCCGCGGTCGAAAGACCGCTGAGGGTATTTTGGCTTTTGCACTTGGCTGGCGGGCGACCGCCAAAAGGCCGCCCGTCAGCCCAGTGCAAACCACCCTTCCCACGAGGACGCCGGCTCAGAATTGAGCCGGCGGAGTGGGAAGGTGCGACGGGTGCAGTGGCACCCGTCGCGTATTTCAGTGTCTGCAAAGCAGACACTGAAATACAAAGTGGGGCCCTCTTATGGGGGCCCCTGCAGTGCCCATGCCATTGGCATGGGCACTGCAGGGGCCCCCAGGGGCCCCACGACAACCCATACCGCCATCCTGTTCCTGGCGGGAGAACCGCCAGGAACAGGATGGCGGTATGGGCTGTCAGAATCCCCTTGGAGGATTCTAATGGGCAGCGGAAAACCGGCGGGAGACCGCCGGTTTTCCGCATCTGATGGCAGCCAAACCGCTGCGGTCAGAATGCCCTGCGGGGCACCGCCAGCCTGTTGGCGGTGCTCCCGCCAACCCTGGCCCCGGCGGTCCATGACCGCCGGGGTCAGAATGACCCCCATAGTGCCCTTAGTTAAACTATTTTAATCCCACTGTTCAGAAATCTCAATATTAGATCTTGTAGATCAGCTTTGCTTCATCTGCAATTACTTCAAACAGAAATAGTATGCCATACAGTATCTAGGTTCATTGCAACCTCCGCAAGGCTGCGCAAAGTAATAAAAAAAGTAAATACACTGTAATTATTGCACTTTACACCGCTTCTCTTATCCTGCTAATCCTTTCGTTTTAGGCTCCTGGTAGTGTTATCTAAAAGAAAGTTCCATGCCTGGACTATAAGCGACTGTAAATGCTGCAGATCTCCTGTATGGAATGACAAATTGACTCTAATGTGTAAATATCTTTAGTTGTTCTGTATCATGGTTGGAAAATAATTGCACTGCAACCTTCTGCTGTTATCATCTTGCTATGTCTGCTATGTCTGTTGTGCCTGGTCTTTGTAAGTGTACATCCCTGGCTCTGTGGATTTTATAAATGCATTGATCAACTGATCAATAATGTGCAGATATGCCTTCTCAGTTCCTATTGTTTAATTCTCATAGGTCGACCCAGCCACAATTGCATTCAGCACTCACAAAAACTGTACTTCATGTCGCAGTCATTGCATAGGTGTGCAAAGTGGTTGAAAGCTACTGTACTGTAACATACACACTTTGCATTGTTGCTGTTATCATTCTGTTACTCTTATTAATGCAGGCTCCTGGCAGTGTCCCACATGTGTTTATGTCCGGCTATATGAGCGATTGTAATGTGTGTGAATCAGAGTATGGACTGATTTTTACTCCACATTTATTGGCAGTGATTTTAATGAAGGTGATTTTATATACTATATTGTGAATTGGACTGTGTGTTTTTATGATTTTTTTAAATCGAATAAAGACTTTGATCTATCTTGTTTTCTTTAATGTGTTAATGTCTACAAAAGACCTAAGCTGCAAAATTCTTTTTTTTTCATTACTTACCTGTTGGTTGGGAATATTTCATTGTATTGTGTGTATACATGTTTTGTTTTTTGGAAATATGTGTAATATTATTTTGTTGCAACATTTACTTTTTTGCTCTATGTGTGCTTTGTTATGTTATGGTTCTAAGGGGTATGGCGTCAGGATATCTAGTGGCATGATCCACTACTACCAGAATGTACCTAAATCCTGATGCTGTTTGAGAGTCAAGGGGGGCAACAATATCAACCCCTACAATTTCAAAGGGAACCCCAACCACAGGCAGTGGCAGTAAGGGGGCCTTTAAGTTTCCACCTGCCTTGCCCCAGGCTGGGCAGGTAGTGCAGGACTGGCATAAGCACTTCCCTCGTTGAGACATTCCTGGGCAATAAAAGTGGTTAACCAACCTACTCCAAGTTTTATAGTGGCCCAAATGCCCATCTAGGGGGATGTCATGAGCTTGAGTGAGGAGAAACTCTCTGACCTGTTGAGATACTACACCCTCCTGGTTGAAACTGGCTTAAGATCTCTGGCCTCCGTGAACAGAAGTCCATCCTACCAATATAACCTGTGGGCACCACTAACACTTCCCTTTTCTTCCTGTGCAGGTTGCTTGGCAGGTAGTGCAGGACCAGCATAAGCACTTCTCTTTTTGGGACATTCCTGGCCAGCAAAATTGGTTGGCCAACCTACTCCAAGTTTTATATTGGCCCAATGTCCAGCTAGGGGGATGTCATGGGCTAGAGTGAGGAGAAACTCTCTGAACTGTTGAGATACTACAACCTTCCTGGTTGCCACTGGCTTGAGGTCTCTGGCTTCAGTGAACAGGAGTCCATCCTCCCAATATAACCTGTGGTTATTACTGGCACTACCCTTTTCCTTCTGTGCAGGTTGCTGCCTCAGGTCTTCAAGAGTAGGACAGTTTCTCTTCCCCTGGAACAGATCCTCCCTAAAGGGTCCCCCTGGGCCCAAGAGCTCAGGGTGGTAAGGCCCAATCTCTGCAGGCTCAGTTCCCTCTGGGAATGGCAAGTCCTCTTCCTGGGAAGAAGGGTTCTGACTTGTGATCTTGTTTGAAGCTGGTTCCCCAGTCTTCTTGCCCTTTCTCTTGGGAAGCTGGTCCACTATTTTAGTATCCAACCCTCCTTTTTCCCTCTGAAGTTTACTCTGTGCCCTAGTTTTGACACAGGCCCATTGTGGGATCTCAAGCATGGCTGCATGGGTCTTCAGTTCTACTTCAGCCCAGGGGGGATGCTCCAGTCCATTTCCAAGCAGGCAATCTACTGGGAAGGATGAGGACACAACCACTTCTTTCTGCCCTAGTACCCCTCCCAATGAAAGGTTATCACAGCCATTAGATGGAACTTTGTCTCACTGTCAGCAATGGTGACAAGATAAGACTTCCCCACCAGGAACTGATTTAAGTTGACCAAGTGCTGAGTTACCATGGTAAAAATAGCACCTGTGTCCCTGAAGGCTTCAACTTTCTCCCCATTAATTAAAGGTTGCAGCTTGTGTTTTTGCATATTACTTGTCTAGGCAGCACAGGATAATTCTACTCCTCCCTCAGTAACTAATGTTGCCTCTGTGGGATCACTGACATAGTCATGCCACACCTCTGATCCCATCTGGAGATTAGCTACTGCATCTACTGCAGGTTGTCTAGATGCATTCTTTTTGATTTTGTAGCTAGGATCTCCAGTTTGGTATCCTCTGTTTTTGCAATCATGGCACCAAGCCTTGTTGGGATCAACGTTCTTACCTTTGTACCCATCCCTAGGCTGTGAGGAGACCCAGGGACCACCCACCTGTGCAGGTTTTTGGGGGCCTTGAGAACGCTCTTTATTTATTTATTGGCTTCCATCTTTCCCTTGGGGTGGGAGGGTGTGGCTTTTGGTCTCTTTCTTTTGGTCTCTTTCCTTTGGTTGCCCTTGTTTTGACCCAGTGGTCTGCCTTCCTCCCCCACTCCTGAGAGGAAAGTGTACCTTGGTCTACCAGGTATTGATGTACCCTCTCATTGTAACAATTATGCAGCAGATGTCCTTTCATGTACAGGTTATACTGCCCATCATAATCTTGTACCTTGTTACCAGCTGTCCAACCACCCAACATTTTTACTGAATAGTCCACAAACTATATCCAAGTTTGACTCTTGGTTTTTCAAGCCTCTCTAAACGTTATGCAGCTCTTCAGTTGTAAATCCAAAGCCCTCAATCAGGGTACCCTTCATAATGTCGTAGGATTTAGAATGTGTCTCATTTAGAATCAGGAGCCTATCTTTCACTTTTCTGAGAATAACTCCCACAACAGTGCGCCCCAGTGTCTTTTCTCTATTTCTCACCCAGTGCAGCCCATTTCAAAGGCAGAAAACCATTTCACTATATGATCCCTTTCTGTGAAGTGAGGGACAACTCATTTTGGGAGCTTAAGATTAAAAGGTCTCCTTTCAATACTTGGATGCTGCCACCAGAGATGGGTCCTAGGTCCAACTATGTTCTCTTTGTTTCAGTTTCCAAAAGCTCACTGTGTAAGGCCAGTCTTTTGGCGAGCCTGGCTAAAACCAGGTCTTCCTCTGTGGGTGCCCTTATTCTAGGGGAAGAGGAGCTACCTCATCCCCATTGTCCACAGGGTCTTCCCCTCCCTCAGAGACTTCACCATCTACTTTCTCTGTGGAGTGGGCTTTCTCATACTAAGCTCCCAGGAATGTATGCTGGTCAACTTTAGCATGTTTTACAGTAGGAATTTTGTACAGCTTACAGAGGTTCATTAACTGGGGATAGATATATGCCTGGTAAGGGGCCAGGTCGAGCTCCTGGGTCTGGTTGTCTGCATCTTGCATGTTTATGCTACTATAGTTGAGACCTTTTTATAAATGTGGAACCTCTTTTTGGATAAGGCCAACTAAAGTAAGGACTTTTAAACTTTTAACTATTGTTGTAGCGACCTAACCAGGGCCCCAACAGTTATTTAGAAAATTTGCAAAAAATCTAGCCAATTGAAAAAAATGGGATTAAGCTAAAGACAATTTGAAGCTATTCATGTGCTCACAAATTAACAAATTGGTATCATCAAATGTAAAGCCTTTATCCCACTGCTGAGACACCAAATGTAGGAGGATGGAGCTCTATGTATTGTGCATTGCTGGTCACACTGTGCAGAGGGTCCGGGCAACCACACGTTGGTTTACAGAGGTAAAAACTAGACCACCTCATGCTCTAATTTTTATGACAGCTTTGTTGAGCAGTTAGGCTAATCTTGAAGAAGTGCAAAGTATTTGTTGTACTCACAGTATCAATAAAGCAAGACACAGACTCAAAAGAATAACTTGAGACCAATTTACAAAAATATTTCAGATTTTTATAAGCTTTTTGAGGCCAAGGTCATCAAAATTGGGTAAGCACTTTTTAAATTATGAATGTTTATAAAAAAAAAAAAAAACTTTTTGTGAATAATTACGCACCATCGGAATCAATAAAGTAATACTTTAAAAATCCATATAAAATCAGGAAATGCATTTACCAATGTCTCCTTTTGCATATATGTCGTGGTTGATGGTGGGCACTTTGGACCTGCTGGAGAAGTTTGGGCGACTCCCAGTTTCGTCAGGAGCAGCTGTAAAAAGTCATTCGAGCTGGTGCCAGGCAACTGCGGGAGACCACTTGGAAAAGCACTGCACAGGTGGACATAAAGATAAGTCAGTGGGTCCCCTTGGAGTGTCAAGGTTGCCAGGGGTGGGAGTCCCTTAGGGTACAGCTGGATTTTCGGTGCAGGGCACAATGTGGCCAGGTGCAAAGTGAATCAGTGAGCTAGGAGCTGTGCGCAAAGGTGCCCTTATAAGCAGGAGGTAGGTCATTTTGAGGGTCGCTTGCAGGTCAGCAGGGGCACTCTGGTGGGAGATCCTGTTGTTTTCTGAAGTTCTTTGACTGGGGCATCCTCCTGGTCCTTTCTCATTCTGGAGTGAACTGTCTTTCAGGGTGTCCAATGTTAGGTGACCAGTACATGGGGCTATTGCACGGTTTGGTCACTATAGATTGCAGTGCCACCAAACGTGGCACACTTGCAGGGTTTGTCCTTGCGGTATGCCCAGTTGAGTTTGGCCTAGCTGTGGTGTCTGGTGCTCTGGTCATATGCCAGTCTGTGAAGTAGGCTTCACTGGTCTGCTAGTCTTTGTTATAGGAGAGTGATACCTTCATTCTGGAGGGAGATCTTTGGCAAATTTTAGAAGAGTGGAGATCCTCTGTGTTTTGTAGAGTCTGTCCAATGTCCAAGCAACCCCTCAGCAGTGATTGTCAAGTCCTGGTGCAGTAGGCAGGGTTCTTCTTGGTGCAGCAGGACTTCAGTCCTCAAGCCTTTGGTCTTCCTTGTTGCTGGTCTTCTTTTGTTCTTGAATCTGATTCTCTGGTCTAGGGATGCCCACTAAATACTGTATTTTGTGGGTGTTTAAGGGGGTACCTAGTAGTGACCAATGGGTCATCTACCTTAGGGTGGCTACACCCACTAAGTGACCACTTCCTGTGGGCAGAGGTCACTTCCCTACACCTGATTGGCTATTTCCCTTTCATGCCAGATGGAGAGAAATGAAATGGGGGGGTCACCTTACATGCAACACCTTAGGGTTGCAAGCTGGGGCTGGCCACTCCTCCTGTACTTTGTGTGTTTTCCCACCGTTGCTGCTGCCAAATGTGGGGGTTTGCAATGGGGGTGGCCATCTGCTGTTAGCAGCAGGCTTGGGGTCGAATTCCAATGGTGGTAAGCCCTTTGAAGCTTGATAATCTTGTCTAGTGGTGCCAGGTTGGTTGTGACCTACCAGCAACCTTGCCAGGGTGGTTAGCTTATGCAGGGATCTCCTCTAAGGTTCCCTCTGGGTACATTTTGGAATAAATCCAATGCTGGTACTAGATTGGATTTATCATTCTGAGTTGTTTGATATCAAACAACCTAGGGTTCAGAGTAGCCATCATGTAGCTGAGAAACTCGTACAGACCAGTGTCCAGCACATGAGCTAAAATGGCGGCTCGGTTCAACTTCTATGTCCCAGGTTTGGCAAAGACACAGTAGGGATATATTCATATTTCTCATGCATCTATTCCACACTGCATTAGGGCTGGAAGGCCTGCCAGAGGGGTGATTTACCTATATTGCATGCAGTGTGTAGTGGACTGGGCACACAGGCTGTGTGTCATGTTGAGTTTACATTTTAGGATTGCACCAGGACACTCAGCCTGCAATGGTAGTGCTGGATGTATCTGGATGCATGGCCATTGAGGGTGGCACAATCTGTGCTGCTGCCATCAGTGGCATACCTTTAGTACCCCATGCCCTGGGTATCAAAGTGCCATTTACTAGGGCCTTATAATGGCAGGTAAAGGTGTTGCCAATTGTGCCCATGCATCACAACTGTTTTTGTGAAAGAGATTTGGCCCAGGGAACCTGGTTAGAAGGGACCCTGAGCACTAACAACTTTGAGACTAAGGCCCTCATTACAACCCTGGCGGTCGCTGATAAAGAGGTGTTAATACTGCCAACAGGCTAGCGGTAACTACCGCCAAATTATGACCATGGCGGTGAGAACTCTCATAGACAGCCACCTTACCAGGGCGAAAACAACAGCTACCACAGCAGGAGCCGTCTACAGCCAGGCAGAAGTCAATATTCCGCACACCATATTATGACAGCCCAATCCACCACCTTTGCCGGGGCGGTATCAATGACATCAAAGGCCTGGCGGAAACACTGCACAGAAGGGAAAGGACTCACCTTGGGAAACACAGGGAACAACCACGCCGCCATGGAGCCTGTACTTCAGATCTTCCCCATGCTCTTCTACGTCCTGCTCCACCACGGACACCAACAACGGCAAAGAAGACCACGGTGAGTACAGCCACCTAGCACACAGGGGAGGGGGGAGGAAAAAGAGACTGACACACACACAGCACACACACCCCCACCCCCAACACCATATACACAATCAGATGCAATAATATATCATAATTACCCCGTACCCCTCAGGAATAATGCAAGGACTACAGGAATTGATGAAAAGTGAGTGTAATAATATAAATATGGTAGAAATATGAAAAATCAATCTAATGGTATATACATATGTACAGTTCAAGGGACACTGCCCAGTCCATATTTTCTATGGGCCACAGGGCCACAGGCCTAAGTCCAAGGCCCCACTTGTCACCTGCACCAACACGGAGAGAACACTGGGGCATCAGTTGGAAAATAGGCATGCACCTCACGGTAACGGGGGGCACCTCAGCCGGGAGATAGAACAACTCCACTGGTCCTGGAGGGGGCAACATGCCCTGTGCTTTGTCCTGGGGAGTGCAAGGCCACAGTCTCTCAAGTGGGTAACTTACCCACATGCTCTGAAGTGGCCAACATGCCCATTGCTTAGTCATGGGGAGTGCAAGGCCACAGTCTCTCAAGTGGGTGACTTGTCCACATGCTCTGAAGTGGCCAACATGCCAATTGCTATTAGTCATGGGGAGTGCAAGGCCACAGTCTCTCAAGTGGGTGTCTTCCCAACTGGTTCTGATGGGGGCATCGTGCCCTGTGCTTCTGATCCTGGGGACGATGGGGTGAGTAGGTGGCTTACCTACTGGTTCTGGAGGGGGCATGTTGCTCTGCACTTCTGATCCTGGGGAGTGCAAGGTCACAGTCTCTCAGCTGGATTTGCAGGGGGCAGGCCGCACAGCAGACCATGGAGGCAGGACTACAGGCCGTCTGCCGGCGGTGACGGCTGCTCAGTGGTGGTGGTAGTGCTTCTGCTGGTGGTGGGGTGGGGAAGCTCTAGCCCTTCCCCTGAAGCTTCAGAAGGCTGCCCACTGCTGGTGGTGGCGGTGCTGCTGCTGCTGATGGTGGTGGGGGGAGGTGCCAGCCCATACCACCAGGAAGCTTCCATCGGAGGAGGTATCTGTGTCAGAACTGTCCCCTCCTGTCTCTGCCATGGTGTTCCCCTCAACCTCTGTCCCACTGGTGCCCTCACCATCGGCGGACTCTGCCTCCTGGGACCTGTGGGATGCAGCTCCCTCCGTCGCCGGTGCCTCTGCTCCTCCGCCAGATGATGCTAATGCATATAAGGAGTGAGTGACAAAAAAAAAAGGGGGGAAGAGACAAAGGATGCACTTGGTCAATGGCTGCTCCAACACCACAGTTGGCGTACACACCACCGTCACACACAGGGAACAGCCCTACACACAAACCAGTGCACTACCAGTGATAATGCTAGCCACAAGGGCATGGGGAGGGGCACATACCACCAACTGCAGCACACCTGGGACCCACAAAGCCCTGACCAGTAGTGGATACCTACAAGCTAGGTAGCAGGATTATCCCTTCAGAACCCTAGCCACCAGTGGACCTATGCTGCAGTATCAGGCCTTGCCTAGGGGCACCCACTGACACACAACCCCCACCCGGGTACCCCCTACCATGCATAAGCTGTAATGATGGGAACTGTACTCACTCCCTTGCTGTGATACCCTTGAGCGCCCATCCAGCTCCGGATAGGCCACTGCCAGTATGCGGGCCATCAGGGGGGTCAGGGTTCGACGGGCACCCCTTCCTCGTTGGGAGGCCATCCTCAACTGGGCCTCCACCGTCTTCATTGCCCAGCGTCTCAGGTCCTCCTACCGTTTCCGACAGTGGGTGCTCCGCCTGCCGTAGACCCCCAGAGTCTGTACAGCCTTGGCGATGGCACACCATATACCCTTCTTTTGATGGGTGCTGATCTGCAGAGGTAATACACACAGGAAAATAGATTTAGACAATCAGTCCTCCCTGTTACACTTATGGCCCACCATACCCTTTCACATTGCCATTTGCACACACAGGGCCCAGCACACAAGCTTCACGCCGCCCAGGGGATATCCACCCACCCCCCCACACAAGTCCTTCGCACACACCACTCTATGCATTCAAGCCCCATGCATCATGCTCACAGTGTATTCACCTGTTGGTCTGGAGGCCCATACAGCAGTATGACCCCATCCACCAGTCACTCCAACTCCGTCGAGGTGAACGCAGGGGTCATTTCCCCAGTCACACAAGCCATGGTAAGCTCCAGACACAGCTCACAGCAGCACATGCAGTGTAGGTCCTCTCCTGTTAAAGGTCACTTAGCAAGTGAGTGATCAGATAGAAAATGGCAGTCAGGTCCGCGGCAGTGCATACTACTACCTCCGGCGTACATCACCATTGGCCACTGTACTCCATAGGGTCAAATGTTAACCAATGAGGAGTTGCACGGAGGTTCAAACCTCCTCCCGCAACGGCGCACAGGACAGGTGAATGCCATTTCGGGGGGGGGAGGACCTGGATAATAACTGTGTCACATTTCAAAATTTGACATACAGGACAAATGCCACTTACACATTGAAATTTAGCATCATGCATTGTACTATTGTGGCTATGATGTTCAGTTTGTGACCAGCTCCTCATTCTTTTGCCCCAATGATTGCTACTGCTGCAGATGAATAGGAGATGGAGACATACCCCCGTCTACAGACCCCTGGTGGACTTGGCAACACTGGAGGACAGGCACATTATCCTCACATTTAGACTTGACAGGGCCACAATCACAGAGCTGTGTGCCCAACTGGAGCCTGACCTGATATCTGCTATCTGTCTACCCACTGGGATCCCTCCTCCTGTGCAAGTCCTATCTGTGCTCCATTTCTTGGCAACTGGTTCTTTCCAAGTGACAGTGGGCTTGGCAGGAATTTCACAGTTAATGTTCTTAATAGTCCTGACAAGAGTGTTGTCTGCCCTGATTAAACACATGTGCAGCTACATTTTTTCCCCCAGGTGGAGGATTTGGCCACAGTGAAAGCTGACGTCTATGCAATGAGACATATCCCCAACATCATTGGGGTAATTGAGGGTCCACATATTGCATTTGTCCCCCCCGTCAAAACGAACAGGTATTCAGAAATCGAAAGAGTTTTCACTAAATGAATGTCCAGATGATGTGCTTTGCTGACCAGTACATCTCCCATGTCAATACTAAGTATCCTGGGTCAGTGCACATTGCCTATATCCGGAGGAATACCAGCATCCCAAATGTGATGGGCCAACTACAGAGGCACAGGGTGTGGCTGATAGGTGAGTCCTGGTTTCCACCAAGTAGATGTTGGCGTATGGGTATGGTGTGGGCCATATGGGTTGGTGTGTGGCTAAATGTTGTCCCACGATATTTGCAGGTGACTCTGGTTACCCAAACCTATCATGGCTACTGTTCCCCTGTGAGGAATCCCAGAACAAGGGACTGACCCCTGTGAGGAATCCCAGGACAAGGGCAGAAGAACATTACAATGAGATGCATGGGTGAACAAGAAGGATTATCGAACGTACCTTTGGCCTCCTGAAGGCCAGGTTTCAGTGTCTCCATCTAACAGGTGGATCTCTGTGCTACTCACCCAAGAAGGTCTGCCATATAATCATGGCATGCTGCATGTTGCACAACCTGGCCCTCAAACGCCATATGCCTTTTCTGCAGGAGGAGGCTGGAGATGGCCGTGTGGCAGCAGTGGACCCCGTGGACAGAGAGGATGAGGAGGCAGAGGATGAGGATGAGGACAACAGAACTGCAGTGATTCGACAGTACTTCTGATGACACACAAGTAAGACAGTGTTACTTCATACTTCATTTTCAATTTACGGTTTATCTTTGTCACTGGCATGCTGTTATTTCCCACTTCTGTGCCCACTTACTGTACCCTTTGGCAACTCATTTTGCAGATGTTGGTGCCCCACTACCGCTCATGGTGTGATCACTGCAGCCAACTACAGGTCTTTCCTATTTGAACATTACTGTACAGTTGAATTGCAATGTTTAAACCTGGTTAAACCAATACATACCGAAATAAGTTTAACATACTCCATACTTTAAGTTCTAAGAAGTAGAGGGGCTAGTGCAATGGGCTGGGGTGATGAAGGAGGAAAGTCCAGGGTATTGTTCTAGTCTATTGGTAGCACAAATGCATTGTCCAAGGGGACATAGGAAGGGGAGCAATGGCAGTTCAAGGCGGACAGGGTGACAGAGTGGGACACAAGGGTGACAATCAAGAGAGCCTCATTTCCTGGCAGGGGTCTTGGCAATAGTCTTTGGCTTCTGCCTGGATCACAGGGAACGTTTGCGGGGTGGTTCTCCTTCTGCAGGGGGAGGGGTGCTGGTGGCCTGTTGATCCTGTGGTGGGACCTCCTGTCCACTAGTGGCAGCGGAGGTGAAAGGCAGTTCAGATGTCTGGCTAGTAGCAGGGGCCCGCTGTTGTAAGACTGCGTCCCTCATGATGTTGGCCATGTCTGCCAGCACCACTGCAATGGAGACCAGGGGGGTGTTAATGGCCTGCAGGTCCTCCCTGATCCCCTGGTACTGTCCCTCTCGCAGCAGTCTGTTCTCCTGCACGTTGGCCAGGATCTGGCCCAGCATATCCTGGGAATGTCGGTATGCTCCTAGGATGTCGGTGAGTGCCTCCTGGAGAGTCGGTTCCCTGGGCCTATTCTCCCCCTGGCGCATAGCAGTCCTCGCAGTTTCCCTGTTGTCCTGTGCCTCTGTCCCCTGAACCGTGTGCCCACTGCCACTGACCCCAGGTCCCTGATTGTCTTGGGTGCAAGGTGTAGCCTGGGGTCCCTTTAGAGGTGGACACACTGCTGATTGATGTGTCCTGGGGACAGATGTATGGGTACGCTGGGTGGGTGCTGTGGTGGTGTTTCCTAAATGGGGAGGCTCTGTGGTGGTATGTGACTGTGGCAGGGTAACTGACTGTCCAGAGGTCCTTGATGGGCCAGTGTGGTCATCCAGATCCAGAGTTGCTATCGACACTGTGGGCCTCTTCTGTGGGGGACTGGATAGTGCTGGCACCTCTTCGCCACTGAAATTGTCTGGGGTACCTGTGGGAATGTAAATGCAGTGTTATTGTTTCTGTGTGTGACATATTGTGCATCGGTGGGTTGCCCTGTTTGGTTGTATTTGCCCTGGCAGCTTTAACTTGTGTAAGTTGGTATGTGGTGGGCTAGCTGATTCTTTTTAGTGTGCATGCTTTTGTGATAGGTGTCCATGCAGGTCTGTGAGTGGTGTCCATGCATTGGTATGGCATGCAGGGCTTGGCATTGGGATGCGCGAGAAGTGATGGTGGGGGGGTGGGAAGTGGTGGAGTGATGGGAGTGAGGGTGAGGTTGGGGGTATGTGTTGGCATGCAGGTAGGGGGGTAGTAGTAGTAGAGAGTTGACTTACCAGAGTCCAGTCCTCCTGCTACTCTGGCCAGGCTCTCAGGATGCATGATTGCCAGGACTTGCTCCTCCCATGTTGTTAGTTGTGAGGGAGGAGGTGGGAGTCCACCGCCAGTCCTCTGTAGAGCGAGCTGGTGTCTTGCTGCAATGGAATGTACCTTCCCCCATAGGTCGTTCCACCTCTTCCTGATGTCATCCCTGGTTCGTGGGTGCTGTCCCACAGCATTGACCATATCCACGATGCTCCGCCATAGCTCCATCTTCCTAGCAATGGATATCTCCTGCACCTGTGCTCCAAATAGCTGTGGCTCTACCCTGATGATTTCCTCCACCATGTCCCTTAGCTCCTCCTCTGAGAATCGGGGGAGTCTTTGTGGTGCCATGGTTGTTGTGTAAGGTGTGTAGGTGAGGGTGTGGAGGGTAATGTGTTGGGGTATGTGATGTGGGGTGCGTGAGTGGTGTATAGATGTGAGTGGTTTGTGGCTCTGGTTGTGTGTGTGCTGTTTCTCTCTGTTGGCAATTAATTGTAATCAGAAAGGGTTGTGGGTAATGTGGATGCGTGTTTTATAGTGGTGTGGGTGTGTGGGTGTGGTGTGTGTATGTGTTGTTTGAATTGTCTAATGTGGTGTTGTTTTGTTTGTGTGTGTGTATTTTGAGCGCAGCTGTATGTCCCGCCAATGGTTTACCGCCATTGAATGTCCCCTGTGGTGATTTGTGGGTCATAATGTGGTGGGCGTTGTTCTGTTGGCATAACGGTCTGGGTTTTGATACCGCCCGTTTATCACTGACCTTTGGTGTGGCGGACTTGTGTCTGTGGCTGAATAGTGACGGATTGGTGTGTGTGTGTCATAATATGGTGAACGGATATCTGCCGTGGCGGCGGTATGTTGGTGGCAGCCAGCATGGTGGTAAGTGGGCATTACTGCCAATGTCTTAATGGGGGCCTAAATCAAATGCAAGGCAAAAAGTGGGGGACTAACCATGATAACAGAGGCCTTTTCTTACATTACCTCAGACTTCGTGTGAAACTTGCCACCTCCCAATAGAAATGCTCAGAGACCTCAATGTCGGTTTTTTTTATAGGACATAAAGAAATTTAGGGAACTAAATCATTATATTGAGGGCTGCTCTAACCATCAAGGAGAGGGGGACATTTTTTTCACTGTTCCACTTCCAATTCATTTGACTCCAGGATTTCTCTCAGGTTTTCCGCCAAGAACAGGCTCCAATATTTTGTAACAAATATTCCCAAATACTGAAACCCCCTGGGTTCCCACACCAGAGGGAGATGCCATGTTCAGTTTCCCAACCTCTTGGTGAGTCGAAATGCAATGGACTTGTGCCAAATAATCCTCAACCCTGAAAAGGAGCCAAGCACCTCCAGAATCTCCAGTGCGCTGGGTACCAAGTTGTCTGGATCTGCCAAGAATAACAAGATGTCATCCGCAAAGAGTGAAATGACGTCTGCCCAATCCTGGTCCCATCTCAGGCTGCACAACAGTGTATCTGTCCGCAACCAGCATGCCAAAGGTTTGACCACCAGAGCAAACAGCAGGGGGAGAGGGGCACCCCTGTCTAGTGCACCTACTCAGGGGAACTCCCCAGAGAAGGCCCCATTCACTTTAACCCGAGCTACTGGGTCTTTGTACATTAGATCCACCCCAGACAGAAACAGGCCATCAATTAACAAACTCCATAGCATAGCCATGAGATGGGGGCCAATCAAGGGAGTCAACATCTTTTTTCGCAGAGGAGGGGCACTGGCTCAGCAAGTCCGCTGCAACATACCAGGCAGCCAGCCAGCTGACAAAGATTATGATTGGTTGCCCTATACAGCATAAAGCCCGACTGGTCCTGGACCATTAGTGTGTCAGTTACCTGCAGGAGGCGGATGACTAGGACTTGTGCCAGGATATATGTTTCGAGATTTAGAAGGGATGTGGGGCGATAGGAAGTACACTTCTCTCTGGGTTTTCCCTTTTTATGAATCAAGACTATTGTCGCCCTGTGTAGGTCCCAAGGTAGGTTTCCCTCCCGCCAGGCTCTGTTGAAAATTGCTATGAACAGGCATGTCAGTTGTGATTTTGTGCACTTGAACAATGCACGGGAAACCCAGAGATCTCCTACTATTCATCTGGCCTACATCCTCAGCCACTTCACTCTCAGACAACTCTGCATCAAGGGAGTTACCCAAGTCCCCCTGCAACCTAGGCGCCAGTATTTCACTTATAATCTTTTAAAGATCATTCAGCTGCCCACACTGAGCCCTGTAGAGGTCCTCCAAAAGGGCCGCTGCGGCCTGCACTGTGGCCCTCGGGGTCACCGCCTTTGCTCTTCCCTCCCCAGCAACTTCTGCCATCTATCTCTTATCCTCTTCCTTTTGGCAAGCCCGCTAGCAGCTTGTCTGATTTACTGCTGACCTCATATAGCCTGCCCTCTTTTGCCCTATACATTGCTCTTGCTTCCTGGTAAAGGAGGTAGCACAGCTCCTCTCTCCCCCTCCAATCCTTCCTGCAAGCCCTGGAGTGGGACTGGACACGTAATTGCCCTCCTGGCTAGGATGACTGTGTTTCTGAAAAAACCCAGCTGGTGTTGCTGCGTCAGGAATTAGGTGAGCCTGGATAGGGACTGCAACTAGTTAGACCCATTTGTATTTTGTCAAACCCTCGGGTGTTACCCCTGCTGTAATTCCACCAAAGCCTTGGCTTCCAGGAAGGACAACAAATGCACATCCCTTCTGGGCTGCTCCCCAGACTGTGTCATTCTATCCAGCTGTCCCCATGGAGGGTCAGGTTGAGGTCACCCCCTATCAACAGTATAGACTCCAGCACCTTCACCAGCCACTCTCCTAGACTGTCTAGTCCACTTGCTTGCAAACCAGGAGGGAAGTACCAAGTGGAGAATGTCAAGTTCATCCCATTACACTGACCAGACACTGCAGCCTGGCAGCCCATGCTATCCAACCAGTTATGAGTCACAAGCAAGGGGAGCGACCGGCAATTAAGTATTCTCACCCCTCTGGAGCCGGATGTACAAACAGGTGATATTTGCCATGGTGCAGCACTCTGCATGTATTCCATGTGAGATGCATCTCCTTAAGGAAAATGATATACAGATTCTATCTCGCCAAATATTTCCATATGGCCCTCCTATTCAAATTACTACCCAGGCCATTGACGTTCCAGGACAACACCTTCAAGTTGAGGCTTGGGGTCATCAGGTGATGTGTGAAAATTGTCCTAAATAGTCATCTGAACTGGTGTCTGTCTATCTCTGCAGTGCCTTTATGCGCCTCTAAAAATCCCTTCAACCCTGCCCGCCCACAACCCAACCTCCTCATGCTGTCAAAACTACCCGCTCCCCAATGCCCGAGGTGTCTGCCATCCCCTCTCATAAACAACAACAGCAGCATTATACCCTAACTTACAAGTCTCTCCTGATGAAGGCAATGGAGGGGCTGTCCCAGACCCATGCAGCTCACAGGGACTTCTGGCCTCCAGCTACCTATCAGCAGTCCCCACAGGGGCTTCTCATCGTGAAACTCGTGCACCGCACAGGAAGCATTGGCCCTCATATTAACTGATCAGCAGTCACCAGGGTGACCATCGGCCTGCTGCTCCCCAACCCCCCAAGTCACTGGCGTTCTCAACACATACTTTTGCCAGAGCCTCCCACTTGTTACCTGACCCCTTGGAGCGATGGTATTAAAAGTCAACCTCCACTTTGGCCCGCTTTGATTAAAATACATAGGCTCATATTTATACTTAATTGTATTTTAAGTTTGCGTCGCTTTGCGTCAAAAAGCGGCACTAATGTGGCGCTAAAAAAGTATAAATATGGCCATAATATGAGGTTTTAGACCATTTACAATTAGCCCTTGTTGGAACAATGACATAGAGAATCGGGAAATACTGTACAAATGGGGCAATATTCAGCTAGGTAGGAGAATGGGTGGCTAATCAAGAGAATCAATAAAGATAAATAGTGAGCAGATGCTTGGTTTTGTCAGTTGAACAGAAATTATTTTTCATTTCGCTCATAAAAGCAAAGGTATGGCTTCCCAACACAATGGAAGAGTTACCATGGATGAAAAAAGCATACAACGTCCGTCCAAAATGCAGATTGCATGCCGAACACATTGTGCCAGATTTCATTTTAATGTGCCCTCCAAACGCATGTGATTTTATTTTTGCACTACGCCAAACTGCCTTTGAGAAATTTCCCACTCGCACCTCCAAAAGCATTTGCCATCTTCAGGAAATGCCAAGAGACAGTAGTGTTGCTTGGTAATGAAAGAACAAGCTGCAAGGAAAATCTACCAACTGGTCCATTTTAACCAATGGGCTGCTTTGTTGGAAACTATTGGCCATAACCAAATATCCAAAAATTGCCTGAAAGAGAGTTTTAAGGGAAACGTTGGTGAGAGACACTTATGGGAAGCTTCTTCATGGCAGATCCTACTCCATGGCATTTATGGATAAGGTGGTTGTGAAGTACTTTGATCTGCTTGTCGGTGCGGTCTTCAAACCAAGCAATCATCCCTCATTCCTTAAACGACAGCCCAGTTCTAACAAAGCATGCTGACAAATACATTTCTTTAAAAATTAATCAGACTCAAATTATTCATCACTGTATTTTGCAATGGTACTGAACAATGTGACTGTTACTAATGAAATTCCTACTCTAATAAAAAAGGAGTCTTATGCTCAGCCTTGCCACCACTGGCTGCAAAGTTGTTTCTTCTTACTATACAGAGTCATGACTAATCTTAAACTGGATATGGGTTCAGAGTCCGACTGCGCAAAACACTGTAGTCTCCCCCGCCCCAGTTTTCGGACTGTATAAGGACAAATGACCCCTCTTACTGGCGTGAAACACACCATTTATGCTTGACTCTGCGCACACAAAATGAGAACTGTTTAGGCACAGATCTCATATTCCACCACAAAACACCATTTCATACCTTTTTGCTCTTATTTCATATCTCCTCAGTCGGCACATATATTTTTTTTGCTTGGAAAAAGAACATTGGTGGTCATTTTGACATTTGCGGTAAAAACCACCTACTGCTGCGGTGATGGCTGCCAAAATACCGTCACCTCGGCTACCATCTGTCCACCATATGAGCACTGCCTGACTTCCACCACAAGAAGAGCGGAAATCTGGCAGTGTTCATGGTGGCGGACAGTGGTAAGGTGGCGCTGCTACCATCAGCACCACCACGCCAGTAGAACGCCGCCAGAAGTATTATGACAAGTAATACGGCCTGGCAGTGTTCTGCTGGTGGGGAGCTGCTGGCGGTAGCAGTGCCCCTTCCCGTTCCCTGACGGAAGACCTCCTCGCTCAAGGTAAGTCGGGCTTCCGACAGGGGAGGGGTTGGAGGATAGGGGGTGTTATCTGTGTCTGAGTGTGTGCATGAATGTGTGAGTGAGTGTGTGAATGCGTCTGTGTGTGTTGTGTTGTTTGCGTGGTTGCATGTGTTTGAGTGAATACGCTTAAGAATGGTGAAGTGAGTGCGTGTCTACATGTCAGTGTGATTGTGTGTAAGAATGTGTGCAAGCAAGTCTGGAGGTATGCGTGTATGAATGCGTGTGTGCCAGTGTGTGTATGAATGCGTGTATGCCAGTGTGAGGGATTGGGTGTATGCGTGGTGCGTGGTGCGTGTCTGCGGCTGTGTGCGTGTATAGGGTGGTGGGTGCGGAGCGGGTGGGGGGTGGGTGTGATGATCAGAGGGGGTGAGGGTGTGTGTGTGTGTGTGAGGAGGGTGGGTGGCCTTGAATGTCGGGGTGTTAGTGTGTGTATGGGGGTGGTGGGAGCTTTGGATGGAGGAGGGTGGGGGGTGTCCGGTGTATGTTGGCGATGTGGGGGAGCTGCCTACTTGTGACAGGGAAGGAATTCCCTGTCCCCAGTAGGGCCTACCGCCATGGTTTTCGTGGCTTTGTTAACGCCACGAAAACTATGGTGGTAGGCAGGCTCAGGCTCATACGGTGCCAGCCGCCAGGTTGGAGATTGATATCTCTGGCCCGCCTGCTGATACCGCCATTGCGGAATGAGTGGAGAAGTGGTAGGTTGGCTACAGCCAAACTGACATTCTCATAATGTGGCGGTATGTACCGCCAGCCTGTTGGCAGTACACATCACAGGGTCATAATGACCCTCATTATGTCTTTAAAGAGGTCATGAATGTGAATATGTTCCAGCCAGCATCACCACGTAGCTTTATCAGCCTATAACGAAAGAAGAAAAAAACTGAAAAAGCCTACAATATATTTCAGAATATGTCAGGACTACTTCACTTAATTGTGGTACTTCATGGAGTAGGCGCGGAAGACACTGCACAAAAGGCGTATTATTCATTATTATTATGGAAATAAGTGACCCTTTTTTTCACCTTAAAATCTGGCAGTCCTCCTTCTCCAACCTCATCAGCACCCCACCGGTCGCTCACTGATATTCATTTGCGCGGCATAGTGGGCGGACCCCGCCGCCTCCTTAAATATTTGACATAAGAAGTGAATTTGTGAGAGACAAGTGCCTTCCTTCAATTGCTCGTTTGCTATAAGTCTCCCAAAGGAAATAGGCTCGTCGAATCGCACGCGCCACTTTTTGAGTAGCATAATTTGTAACAAATACACTTAATAATAGTATAATCAAAAGTTATGATGCATTTTCCTATCATTAGAAGAAATCATACCCACTTAACGCAACACAAAGCAACTTTGCAGTCAAGAAGCGTTTACGTCCTCGTTTTGAAGTGAGTCAGAGCGTTTTATGGCAGTTAAGAGCTTATTTTTTTGTCTGCTTCATAATAGGTAACGTTTTCTTTAACAAACAAAGGTGTTGGGAGCCTTTCTTCTATTGAATTACATACTGTGTTCAATATTTTTTACCACGCTATATTTAAATATTGCAATGGATATGGTATAATCAGGCAAGCCACGTGAAACAGACGAACAAGAGCAGAGCATTTTGCACGAATGTAGAGCATTGAATGGTTGGGAATGAAAATGCCTAAGTGGACGGGGGTAGGGTGGGCGTAGGATTCTTAAAAGGCTGTTGTTGAGCAATGGCTTGCAAGTTGCTCATTAAAATGAACTTAACATAGTTGTTACTATAAACCTACAACCACTACGTTTTGGAAAATTGGCTTACTTTTCAACTTTCAGATCGCAAAGCGCCATTGCAATGCAAAACTCATTATGAGAGCTTCAGTAACCCACTCCCCCCAACACACACACGCACTCGCCAGACATGGATTACCAGTGCCAGAGTTTCTGGTGACTATGATGGATTCAGTTACACATGAGGAAGTAAGGGGCATATTTATACTTGTTTTGCACTAAATTTGCATCATTTTATTTTACGCAAATTTGATGCAAAACTAGCTCCATATTTATACTTTGGCGCTAGACTCGTCTAGCCCCAAATTTATGGAGATAAAGTAATTTTTTGGACGTGGAAACCTACTTTGCGTCAATGAGATGCAAAGTAGGCATTCCCGTGCAAGAAATGACTCTATGGCCTTAGCGCCATATTTATCCCCTGTGCTAATAATACACACGGGGAGGCGGAGGGGTCAAATAATAGGGCAAAGTTTCATTTGCCCCATCATTTAACGCCTGGGTCAGGGCAGGCATTGTGGAACCTGTGGGCCTATTTCCATGGTGGAACACTATGGAATAAGCCCACAGGTGCCCTCCCCTAGCCCCAGGGACACCCCCACCCACACCAGAGGGACAGCGGAGGATGGGGGACCCCATCCCAGGTAAGTATAGGTAAGTACAGGTAAGTATTTTTTTCAAAGTGCCTTTGGGGGCCCTGAAATGGGCCCCTCTATATGGAACTGGGTGCAGTGGCCATGCCCAGGGGACCCTGGTCCCCTGTGCTGGCCACTGGGATGGTGGCCATGACTCCTGTCTTTTTTAAGACAGGAGTCATGTGGTATGGATGGTTTTGCATCAGAAAATAATGCTAGGCTGGTTAGAGTCATTTTGTTTTATTCTAACCTGCCTAATGTCATTTTTTGGTGCAAAACCCCTTCTTCCTTACCGCCAGCCCCACCCTGCTAATGTCATTTTTTTTTATGCTAGCCTACCCTTTGCACCAGCTTGCACCATTCCACAAATATGGTGCCAGGCCGGTGCTCAGAAATGGTGCAAGCAGGCGCTAAACTTTTGGTGCAAAACTGCGTTAGTGCAGTTTTGCACCCAAAAGTATTAATCAGGGCCTAAGTGAGACACACTGAGTTACTGACGTCAGGATAATTGTGATAACTCTTATTATAGACCCCACTAAAATTAACAGGCCAATTGGGGTCATTGTGGAAAGAGACTTGCTTTAAAGGTTCAGCATTTTCTTTCGCCACCTGCCATGCTGTTTCAATGGAAGGTGAGGGAAACCTAACCATGTATTCGGTGTGGTCAGAATGGGGCTAACTCGCTTACATTCTGCTAATTGTCCAGCAGTTCACTGTAAGTGGGATGACATTTTTCAAGTGTCACATGACATTGCATTACTTTACATTATGTTGTTCTCTTACGTTATGTTGTTATGTTATGTTATGTTATGTTTTATGACAAAGGTTGACTAACCTTGTGTGAAAAGCCACGTTTTAAGTTTCTTCTCGAATAAATCTTGATTGTGGTGGGAAGGAAATTGCGGAGGTTTGAAGCAAATTGAAAGAGAGACCTCCTGAATGGAAGAGCTTAAATATGTGTGGTAAGAAGATGCTTGAAAAGGCACCAGAGATGACGAGATGGTTGGTAGAAGGTGCATTTATTTCTAAGAAAAGTAGATCCAAGATTAACACAGTTTGTGTACGGTGCCAATAAATTTAAATCTGATGCACTTGTGAATATGCAGACATTGAAGATCTTTGGGATGTGAGGAGATAGATGTTTGGGGATGAAGATTAAGAAGATGACCTGCAGCATTCCGAATAACCAGCTGATGCTGAACAAGGTAGGTCAGTATTTCAAGCTACAAACGAGTTGCTATAATCCAGACTGGAAGTTATCAGAGCAAGGATTACAGCTCTGCCTGCATCCAAAGGCAGAAACTGAAATATTATCTTCAGCATTCTCAACAAGAATAAACATACGGCTAAATATGTTGAACTTGTTTAGAGAAAGCATGAGTGAACTTGTAGATGAGCCATAGTGGCTTCCACAGAGGCAGCAGGGGCTTCAGTTAAACAAAAAGGCACCAAAGAGACTGATTGAATCCTCCCAGAGAGAAATGAGCAAAGCCACTTAATAGCTTGCAAACATACTTCTGTTTCAAACAGGTGAGCCGAGTGAGAAACAGTGTCAAAAGAAACTGAAAGATCTAATATTACAAAGGATGCAAAATCACCTCGATCAAGGGTAAGTTTGAGATTGTCACACACAGTAAGTAAAGATGGAGTCAGTGCTTTGTAAAGTTCAGAAACCTGACTGTGCTGCACCCACGAGATAACAATGTGTCCAATAGTGGTATAGCTGTAACTTTTTGAGAATTTTAGAAGTAAACTCTGGCAGTGATATAGGGCAGGAATTACTGAGAACTCTGAAACATTGGAATGCTTTTTAAGGGGAGGTTAAACTAGTCTGTGTTTCCATGAGAGAAAAACAGGGGCTGACTGAAGAAAATTGCATGTCAAACATCATGTGTTGGGACAGAAAAGTTCCTTGCATAGTGTTGGACATGAACTCCTGACCTAAGTACCACCACTGTGTGGGTTTCTGGATCTCTTGTACTGATTTTTGGTCATGCGCGAACATGGATCTTGCATTTACACCATTACCTAGGCCTGCCTCATGGTCTTGTTAGACTGGGAGTGGCTCATCAACCTTGGCCCAAATAGTGTCTGTCTGTAGTGTGGGCAACATGTGATACTTGCATGTTCCTTAAGGGAGATATGTGTGCCTGTGCAGGGTAGAGGAAATGGAGACCTGTGGGTCCATTTTGGAAGCGCAGGGCATGTAAAGGCTAGTGGAAGTGAGGACTGCAACACCCAGACAGGAAATGGGAATTTGGGTGGGAAAACACACACTACAGTGAGGGGAACTGAGAATCTTCTGTGCACAACAAAGAGCTCTCTAATTCCAGGAAGACTTACTCATCACTGAGGCCAGCACCCAGAAAGTCAAGACCACTTGGCCAGAGCCTGGTGCACCAGGCTTCTGCCTGCTTGCCAAAATTAGAGGATCCTTGAGGAGGAGGGTAGCGTCTGAGGGAGCGAGGTACAGCAGTAATCCTGAAGAGTGGATCCAGATGAGCGAAGTGTGAGCCGCCGGGTCCTATTGGGGCCGCTGCAAGAGTGCAGACCATCTGCTTGTTTTTGCAATGTCGAACTTAGCTCACAGAACTACTGAAGTTGATGCTTCAGGCCAAACTTAGAATTTGCCATTTGGGGACTAGTGGGGTCTGCTTTGGAAAGTCACCTCTAAGATATAATGGGGACTCAAGGATACTGCCCAGGATGATGCTAGCACATCAATCTGAAGAGACTGTGCATATTATTTTGTGTCACCTTTTTGCTTTGTGTGCTTATATTAAAATACTATGGGGCTGACTTAGGTCTTGGCGGTTGAACTGCCAAGCCGTTTCAGTGGCGGACCTGAAAAGACCACCAAGTCAATGATCTTCCTCTTGCTGTATTTAGATGTATTGCGGCTGAGCCAAAGACCGCCATGACAGAGTGCTCTTCCTAGCCATCAGGCAGGCGGGTTCCCGCCTGCCGTATTTAAATGATACGTTTATACATGTGGTGTACTGAAGGCAGTTTGCTGACAGAGGGAGGACATAGCTGGACCCAATGGACATCAGACAATGCCAGTGGCCATGGAATAAAGGTAAGTCACACACACACTCTACCCTTCACATATGTGTTCACCTGCATCATGCATGACATAACCATTCACATACACACCATTATCCATTGTCATGACACCAAAACAGAACAGCTAAATGCTGCAAACTCACATACATACATCACACAACATACACACACTAGTGATACTGCATCCACACATGACACAACCACAACATCCAACACACTCATTTACACAAACGCACACACAAGCACAACTACATACATCACGACAACAACCACCACACAACATTCCCTTGAACATGGCACACAGCAACACACTGCAACATACACAACGACATCCACAACATATGCAAGTGGCACACGTACTGACACAACCACATCACCCCCTCCACCTCCCTCCACCTCACCCAGCCAATCACATCACACACACATATACATGTTCTGACACACAACTCGTGACAGGTACATGTCCCCTTGCAATGTGCACACATTGGCATAGTTGGCAAGTATTGCTGTATCATCGTGGTGCCAGCATTTATTTGGCAATGAATACTGACACCATAACGACAGTTGTGGATATGTTTGATATGTGTTGTGTACCACTGTGTCCCCCCTATGTCTGGCCCAGCCGTGTGCCCAACATATGCATGTCACAATAACTTAAAAAAATTCCTGTAATATGTATGTCTGCAGTTGTCCTCTGCTCATGTGCAGTGACCCCCATACACAGCTAAATCGGGTTGCCTACCTTCGTGCCCAGGGACAAGGGGGGTCGTGTTTTCTCCAGGGTCCTTTGGCAGCAGTGGCTGAGAGTCCTGCTCAGTGGTGTCCAGTTGGAAATGGAAGGAGAATCGGGAGAAACAGTGAGTTTTCACTCCCTTTGCCACCCAATCCGCTAAGTCAGAAGTGGAGGTCGGACTGCCACTTTTTGATTGGTGGTAAGGCACATCCACTTCTGCTCAGTGGTAAGTGTGGCTGGAGTACAGCTATCAGCCGCTCTTTCCTAAGGAGCCATGGTGGTGGATGTGATTCCTTGTTAGAGTCGGAAGGACTTGGGTTGGTTAAAGTCTATGGGACCACTAACATCTAAAAACAGCAGGCACACTGCCAAGGCAGCAGGACCATAACTGCCAACATCTAAGTCATGCCCTAAGTTTTTTTAGAAAGCAAGCTTTTAGCCAGACAATAAACTTGCTATGGTTACTGTGTGTACTTTGAATCTTGTTTCTGTGCATGCCTCATGCCTACCTCTCCCTCGAAGAGGCTTGGACTGCTTGCTTTACCGCTGAGAGTCAAATGCTGAAATTGCTCAGGAGCCATAGTAGGTCAGGCCCGAGACATAGAGTACAAGGCCACAACTCCCACAGTTTGGCCAGTGAGCCCTTTGAAAGAGGTTTGACATTGTGCTACCAAAATCCTAAAGCCAAAATATAGGGGACTAAAATATCGAGAAGTTAAGTTCATATAGGTAAGTACGGATTTACTTTTCTTAGCTCCACATTTAAATACTTTGAGGATGATATATCATCAGGTTACATATATGTGGAATTCAGTAAAGTAAGCCTATACCTATCAACTTACGTTCATAATGATCTAGTCCTGATTTCTAGTCCATGATGTTTGGGTAGAACAATATTCTGGGGTTGATATGAAGGTGGAATAACTTGAAGAGAATGGTTGAAGAGCTCAGCAAGTGCAGGGCAGTAAATGTCAGAACCTAATCAGAAAATGTGAGGGTGGCAGGGTCAACAGGTGAGCCTGACTTAATGATGGTGACAAGGTGGAGGATGTCCTCTATTTTAATGGGCCGAAAGTCATTGGTAGAAGATCCTTGACTGGATGGTCAGGAAGAATTGAGGGAGGATACGGAAGGATGAGGAAGTCAGAAGTGGTTGGTTAGAAAAATCAGATTGAATCTTTACTTTTTTTCTGATCGAATAAAGACAAAAGGTTAGAGCCAGGTTCTTCAGTGGGTAGAATGGAGATGGTACTAGCAGTGGGCAAAAAAACTTTAAAAAAACAGCAAATGTTTTGGGGGCTGAGATACCAGCAGAGGTGAATTTAGAAGAAAAATGTGAGATGCAGGATGCCCAACTGAGCTTTTGGTAGCTTTTAATCATGTCACTTTAGAGTTGGTTATATAGACTTTCCTGCAAAGATGCTCAAGGAATTTGCAATGTTGCTTCCCCTTGGGTAATTTGTCATCATACCAAAGAACAGGAGATGATTTGTGGTAATCCTACAGTTTACAGGAGGCAATGGTGTCTAGAGCGCAAGATATCCAGGAGTTAAAGTAATGCAAAGTGGTGGCAATATCTGCATCACGTGCAAATGGAGAAACACTAAGAGTACAGGAAAAATTATGTTGAGCGGTTATGGAACATTAAAGGAGTCAATATGGCATAAATTAGAGAACAGAAATGCATAATGGTCTGTAAACATTAGAGGAAAGGGTGTGGCAGTGGTTACATTGTTACGATTCATAAAAATAGAATCTAGGATGTGTCCTGCTATAGGAGAAGGTTTAGTCAATATTGGGCGAGGTGTAGTATTCAAAGGAATCTAAGAATGAGGAGGAGGCAGTGTTTCTAAATGAAACTTAAAGTTGCCTAGTAAATGAAGTTGGTCATTATCCCTATGTAAGGAATAATTAAATGCAAAAGAGTGGAGCTAAATTTGGTGCATGAGTTAAGAGGAAGATAAATTAAATAGAAATAGTGTGATACTAAGGAGGATGTGTGTCCTGTGAAAGCCAAGAGTGTTGACTCACTTAAGTTTGAGTAAAAAAGGAGGGGGGGTGAAAGAAAACACACAACTGTAATCCAGCAACATCAATGCTGGCTGGGAGATCCTTCCTTGTCAGCAACTACTGGGAAAAGAAAGTAAATTCAAATAATAGAATGTTAAAATCATAAAACATAAAAGCAGCTAAGCCAAGGGTTCTGGCCACTGTGATAACAGTAAGCAAAAGAGCAAACAATACAAGGAAAAAAACATCAGGCACATGGGAAACAAAGTACTGAATAGAGATACGGAGGAGTTAGCACAATGTCAATTTTGGATGTGTGGAAGAAAGTAGATTGTATCATCTTGTCTTTGATGTGTGTGTTCTGTCAAAGGTGGTTGCTTTCATATTCCATACTATGGCTGCAGGTAAGCTTATACTGGCCTGGTACTTAATTGGCCATTATATTATAAGGAATGATGGAGTACAGTGATTGATTGTTACGTTCATGGAAATCAAGTCCAAAATCACCACATTTAAGGATTCTATCTACATAATTCAGAACCATCTCCTTACCTTCCTGTTACCCTTTTTCTGCTTTATTCTACCTTCACCACATTAATCCCAATGACCAAGGAGGAGATTTTTAGTCAAAACACGCCTGTACTGTTGAGACGGAAAAGGCAAGAAAATAGTGAAAGTGGGGAAACTTCAAATACCAAGAGGCCTCACTCTAGAGAGATGAAGAGTAGAGTGTGAAAAAGAGGTTGTTTGAAACGTGGGACAAATGATAGACTGTTAACCTGGAAAGGTACTAATTTTCAAGTCAATCCTACTACTTCAAGGGCTTTGTAGGCAAAGAAATTCATAACTCTGAGGCAAGAATGCAGTAGAAGCCTGGCTCCATTTCTAATAGTTGTATGGCTTTCCGTTTAGAGAGTTTGTCAATGTGTTTGATACCTCAATTTTGAATGTGTTTCCCCTGTGCAGTTCCCTTGTGTAGTGGTGGTAGGCAGGATAATTCTCTTGTGTGTTTTTTGTCTCCTACCTGTTATAGTGTTTATAGACTCTCTGCTATCCCTGGTGTTTTACATCTGTATCCTAGCCAGTATTAAGTACATTAAAGCACCATCTGCCATGGAGTTTGATAAGACCCTTCTGTGTTGCGTACTGAATCTATGACTTTACTTTGCCCATCGACCTGTGATATCCATGTGGTTGATTATCTGTTCTCATTCAGTTCCTACTATGCTACTTACCTGTCCTGCTATCTTTCGAAGATCCAAAGTGTTCAAGAATCACTTGTGTCACTCGTTCTTGTTTACTTTTCTCCTCTTTCTTTGCGTCACCTTACGATAATCAGAGAGAGAGTAGGAGGAGTAGGATTCTCATTGGAACCATGGCCCGACTCATAGAGCTTGACATTGGCCTCCTAACAAATAGAATAATTTTCTTCTTCTGTACAAAATATTATCTCAATCCAAAGGTCTCGGGTCACTATCAGACAACTTCCAGCATAAACACAGTTATAAGAAAGGAGATCACAAATCCACTTCAAGAAAATGTAGGGCTGAAGTAGATCCTGCACAAACAAGAGGTACAACATCCAACATCCAAACTTCTTTTGGGTGGAAAATAAGAATGAGCGAGCATACTCCTCAATCTCTCAGTAGCCTGTGGACTATGGCATGCTGCTGATGAAAGGAAAGGGCTTAAGTAGCTGCAGTCATTCTGTAAATAATTTTTACTTTCCAGTGAGACCCAAAGTGTTCGGAGCTGTCATCATGCACTGTGTCATGTAGAGTGCCACAGGCATCATATATGACTGAGTGGAGGCAAGAAGGAGCTTCTGGTTCTGGGAAGAGAAGATTTCATCTCATTGCCCTCTGAGTGACTTCCAAAAGTAAGTGTACCACCATCTACTGCACGCAAAAGTGAGTAATGTCAAAGTCCTGTTTGGCTCGGAGATCTCCATTGTTTTACCTATTAATCCTGAGTTCATGGGCACTCTTGTAGATTATTTTGCTCCATAGAAGCTTAGTATCATATTGAGCTAAATATTACTCTGCAAAGTTAGACAGTAAATGTCTCTGGTGTAGTGACTTGTTAGTTAGCGATGACAGGACCATTTTGGTTCCTGATGGACTCCGTATAACTATAGCATAACTGTTGCGGTGTGATGAACAGACTCCATGTTTAGAATGTTTGCTTTGTGCTTGCATACAGAAGAACAAAGACGTGTAACACCAAGCTCCATGTGTGGCATATTCATTAATGAGTACCCAGGCTGGTAGGATGCTACATCTGGTAGGGATAAAACCTGCACAGTATTAACTGTTTAACATATGAATTAGTCTTTTTATCTTTGTATTCTTTTTTAGAATGACCAAAATATGTGTGGGTCAAGAGAACGATGTAGAAAATTGAAAAATAAAAAAACAAAGGACAGGTTTAATTAAGTAACACAGAAGGTCACAGAAAATGAATAATATAGCAGCTATCAATGGACACAGTTTGAAATTTAAAATCATAGGGCTTGATATAGAGTTTAGTCACAAACAAGATGGTTATTCACCTTATTACAAGTACATTATATCTTAGGAAATTATAATAGGGTGGATAGGATTTCTATTTCATTTGATACAGAGTAACTCTCTGCCGAACTCTAAACCAAACCCATAATCTCCAATAATCCCATAGAACTCCCCTAGAACTATGATAATCAATCGATTTTTTATTGAACAGGAGAAATCAACTTATAAGACAGTACCACTTCTTATGCCAAGTTACAAATAAGAAATCACCATACTTAAAAAGAGTGCTTTATTTAATGCAATTCTAAATAGAACAAGAGAAAAGAGGGTAATAAATAAATAGCTCAGTTCTTCTCCAAAATAACTAATGCCTTCTTCCTTATTTGCTGTTCAAGAAGCTACATCTTCAACAAATGATGGCACCATACTCTGGCATTATAAGATCTTTCTACCCACATAGTCTGATACCTGATAATCATGCAATAATATGGTGCTAACCCTTTAAGTAAATCTTTTTGACCGTCAAAAATAAAGGAACTAATGTTCAGCGATTTAAGTCTAACAATAGTATGAGAAATATGAGCAAACATAATGGCTCAAAACACAAGTAAACTTAGTATACACTACAGTTCCTTCTTGTGCACTTTGACCATAGATCGGACCATTAATAAAACAATTGTTCAGTATTATGGTACACCTTAAGCAACCCCTCAAGAGGAAAAGTCAACCTCACTGGCTGTATTCTCTCAAAAAACGTTACCTCACGAAGGTGAGGAAGATCTTGTATCAGGTTGAATCATCCATTATCCTCCCTGTTGGGCATCTCTCTGCCCGGTTCAGGCTAAAACATTTAAACTCCACAAAGAGACAGGCGTGGGCAACTTTTCTCCTTTGACACAATTTGTTAAACAAAAGTCCAACAACAAAAGTTAGACATCTCAACGCTAGTGATTACATTAAATGTGGATTGCACAAATAAACTCTTTCTTTGTGCTATGATGATTTGATATATACTTCTAATCTGAAATCAATGATACCAGATGTATTGGTACTGCGGTATGAAGGTTGTATGACATTACCAAGCATACAATAACCATGCATGTCCTTACAATACATTTTTTTTAAATATTTTATTTCCCAAAGGAAAAAAAACAAAAAAAACACAACATCCAATAAAACTACGTTAAATAAACATGTTTGACAACTTTTTCTAGTAAACTTCTGTCAAACTATTCTTCATTTATTTTTATTTTTTACATTTATATTTTATACGTTATAGTTAGGTTATGAACTTACTTGCAGAAATCCAGAGAAATTCAGCAGTTTTATTTAGTTATTTCAAGTAACTATACCTTGCTGCCTAAGGGAACTATAACTCACGCCCGCCATGCACAGTTTCTTCTTCAATAATTTTACTTCTAATGTTTAATTGATATTTTTATTGACGTTAAATAAGTTTTCATGAGTGCTGTAAAATCTGGGATAATTAGCAGTGCATGGTGAGGGAGTGAGTTATAGTCACCTTAGGCCACCAGTTAAAGTTACTTGAAATAACTCTACCTATAACGGCTGAATTTCTCTGTTTTTGGCGAGTAAATTCAGAACCTAACTATAACGTACCTGTAACCTTTTTTTAAAGTGAATTTCTATGTTTTTTAAATTCTATTTCCTAACTATAAAATTCTAGTAACATTTGTTTTTTTCAGTGAATTTTCATTTTCTTTAAATGTAATTTTCATTGCTATACGTTAATCCAACCACCGCCGTGCATGGCCTTTAGCCGTGTGCAGTGGGGGTTGGCCGCAGGACCCCTAACCACCCAACCCATGCTGTACACGGCCTTTGGCCATGTGTGGCGAGAGTTGGCCTCAGGGCCTGTTTCTCTGGGTGTGAGAATAGTTGTGAGAGGTTTTTTCGGGGTGTGTGAGTGTCTGTCTGGGTGTGGGAGTGGGTGTGAGAGGGTGTAGGTGGATGTGATTGTGGGTGTGGAAGTGTCTTTAGGGGTGTGAGAGTATGTGTAAGAGGGTGTCACTGGGTGTAATAGTGGGTGCGAGAGTGTCTGTGAGTGGGTGTGTGAGTGGCTCTGTGCATTTGTGAGAGTATGTATGAGAGTCTTAGTGGGTCTGTGAGTGGGTGCATGAATGTTTGAGTGGGTCTATGAGTGGGTACATGAGTGTCTAAGTGGGTCTGTGAGTGAATGTGTGAGTCTGGGTGGGTCTGTGAGTGGGTGCATGAGTCTCTGAGTGGGTCTGTGAATGAGTGTTATAATCTCTGAGTGGGCCTGTGAGTGGGCTAGTGAGTCTCTGGGTGGGTCTGTAAGTGGGTGCTTGAGCATTTAAGTGGGTCTGTGAGTGGGTGCCTGAGTGGGTCTGTGAGTGGGTGCGTGAGTCTCTAAGTGTATCTGTGAGTGGGTGCATGAGTGTCCGAGTGAGTGTCTGAGTGTGTGTGTGAGTAGGTGCGTGAGTGTTTGTGTGGGTGTGTCAGTAGCTGCGTGAGTGACTGCCATAAAAGACCCGCACCTGCCTGTTCATCCAACAAGAGTCCACAGCTTTGCATGAAATATCTACCTAAGTGAATTTCTTTCTGTCTCTTTGGGTAAATGTTCAGTATGTGTTCTACACTACAGCTGTGTAATGGAGCACAAGGAAATGTCACACAAGACCTTGTGTGCATTTGGCAACATGATTGTTCCTGTTGCCTGTTTCTATAGAATTCTGTGATAAGATGAATCCTTCTATAAAGAGGCCAACAAGACTACAAAGACATAAATGTCCACCAAACCATTGTCCTTCTTCTTTTCTATGTGAAGAAAGTGCTTCTTTGTTTCGTGGAGATGTCCTCGTATTCCTTGACATCAAGAACATGCCATCAAAATCGGCAGCAAACTCACGGGGGGCACTTTGGGAAGCTGTCCATCATCCTGGGGGAAAGACATGCATACTACTAAGGTGGACGGAGCTTCCAGGTGATTTGCACATTTGCATACTCTTAGCAATTTAAAGGGAGACCCACTGACTCTAGGGGAGGGGGCAGCACAACCCCCTCCCCTGGCTGATTTCAGTCCCAATGCCCCTACCTCCTGGGGCCCACCACTATTCAATGGGGGATGGGGTCCACGCAGTCCACCTCCCCAGCTGCTTTTGGCCCCAGGTACCCCATTCCCTGGGGCCCACCTCTATTAAATGGATGAGGGGAGCCATGCAGTCCCCATTCCTCTGCCAATTTCAGCCCCAGAGACCCCATCCCCTGGGACCCATCTCTATTAGATGGAGGAGGGGGCCATGCAGCCCTCCTCCCAGAGCCGATTTAGGCCCAAGGGACCCAACCCCTGGGGCCTGGCCATCTCTCCTGGGTGCCCACCAGGGCACCCAGTGTGTAATGGGACAGTGGGGGGGGGGGAGCCTGAAGTCCCCAGCAGTCCCAGCCGACTCTCTGCATCATTCGGGAGCTAGCATTGCTGTCACAGACAGAGAGCTGCTGTCTGTATGAGCAATCCTTTCCTCTGTTTCCCTGTCCCCATGTCTGCAAGTAGGGAAACAGAGGAAACCTCTGCTCCCATCAAACGAGTGGTGTTTGACAGCTCTCGCTTGCTGGGAGTGGAGTTGTGTTTGCTCTGACTTCGCAGGAGCTGACAAAGCTCCCACCAAGTCAGACCAAACAGCTGCGTTCTGAGGGTGGACACCGGGACATATCAGGAGCTGGCATGGGGGGGGTCCCCAGGGCCATTACTGGCTCCACGAGGGGTGCTGTGGGAGGCCTCCACCCTTTAACTTTTCCCTTGGGAGGTGGTAGTCTCCGGTGCCTTGCGTCCCCCCTTCTTAGTAATTAATTTCTCCAGGGTGGTGGTGGCTATTAGCAATTAATTGCCCCAGGAGATGGTGGTGTGTGTTTTTTTTAAACATATTGCCATAAATTTGTAACATTGTATTGAATTCAAGGCAAAAATTAAAAAGTAAAATGTATTTTTTGCTCTGGGGGGTCCCTCTGGGACACCAGCACCAGAGCTAAAGGGTCAGGGTGTCCCTTTCCTGCCCCTTTTCTTTTTTCTCAGGGTCTCGGCTGAAGCTGAGTCTCAACACAGCTGTCAACCCTTCCTGGTTGAAGTGTTGGCAGCCACTCAGAGCTCTGCAGATCTCTGCACAAGCTCATTATTATTCGCAAAGTCAGGGAGGAACTGATGACCTAGATATACAAATTTGGTTTTCTTTAATTTCTCTTAAATTACACAATGGATTTACACCAAATAACAAAAAGCATAATCTGCTGACCAAAAGCTAACTTTCTGCCAATTTGGTGTAATTCTGTCCTGTGGTTCGAGCTGTAGTTGTGTTCAAAAGTCCTATTGTAATTAACATAGGAAGCCACCTTTTTTGATCCCACCTTTTTTCTCGGTCCCCGCTTGATGGATCACTCCGAAACTTTCCATATGCAGCAAGCACACTTTTTTGGTAAACTTTTGTGTAGAATTATCAAACAGCGCCAAAGATACAGGCAAGCAAAAACAAATGTTCTATGGAAACATGGTCCTAACTATAACTACCTACTGCTGACCGCCAGTTGGAAATAAATTCACACACATATATACTGTATATATAGGTATTATTTTGAGCAGTGACTTTCAAGAGAAATACTTACAGGAATATTTATACTTTTTGGTGCATAACTGCACTAATGCACTTTTGCACCAAAAGGTTTAGCACCGGCTTGCACCATTTCTGAGCACTAGCCGGGCACCATATTTATGGAATGGTGCAAGCCGGTGCAAAGGGTAGGATAGCATAAAACAAAATGATGCTAGCCGGGTGGGGCTGGCGGTATGGGAGAAGGGGGTTTTGCACCACAAAATGACATTAGGTAGGTTGCAGTAAAAAAATAAATGACTCTAATCAGCCTAGCATCATTTTCTGACGCAAAACCATCCATACCACATGACTCCTGTCGTAGAAAAGGCACGAGTCCTGCCCACCACTCCAATGGTCAGCACAGGGGACCAGGATCCCCTGGGCATGGCCATTGCACTCAGTGCCATGTAGGGGGCCCATTTCAGGGCCCCCAAAGGCACTTAAAAAAAACAAATACTTACCTGTACTTACCTATGCTTACCTGGGATGGGGTCCCTCATCCTCCGCTGTCCCTCTGGTGTGGGTGGGGGTGTCCCTGGGGCCTGGGGAGGGCACCTATGGGCTTATTCCATGGTGTTCCACCATGGAAATAGGCCCACATGTCCCCTAATGCCTGCCCTGACCCAGGCGTTAAATAATGGGAACGCCTACCTTGCATCCCATTAACTCAAGGCAGGTTTCCACATCCCAAAAATTACTTTAACTCCATACATTTGGCACTAGACGGGTCTATCGCCAAAGTATAAATATGGAGTTAGTTTTGCACCAAATTTGCATAAAAAAATGATGCAAATTCAGCGCAAAACAAGGATAAATATGCCCCTTAGTGCACATGTCCCACTCTGCCCAACCAATATGGTGGCAACAAATAGTGAAGAAGATCGAAATGCAAGATAAAAATCACACAAACAATTGATCATTTATTTTTCATTTAATTGAGGATTTCCTTGACTATTTAATGTTCGTTTTCCTGTAAATTGTAGTAAATCCTTCAAAGCGATGTAGAAAGAATCTGACCACCATTCTGTCTTCAGTAGTACATTGATCTCTGACAGGACCACACACACTCCTGAGAGTTGCCGAGTGAGCTACATCTGAAAACAGTACCTCCCACATACCAAAGTAAGGAATATGTCAATGTGATATATATGTGATAGAATCTGACACTGTCAATAAATACAAACATTCTTTTTTATTGAAAGCAGTCTAAAAGGTTATCTATTGAGAACAAATGATTTCACACTTTTGTCTTCAAGGATCACAGTTCTAATTAAACTATCTACAAGACGTAGGAAGAACAATGTATACATTTTCAATTATATTTTTTAAATACAATGTCCTGGTTATACCTGTTTTTTCAATAATAATAACCTGTTTTATTGTTTTTTTAAATTACATTTAACAAAATGACTGAGAATCCCAATAAAAAGGAAATGTTTTACTTGATATATCCAGTCAGTCAACTTGGATAAGTATTGGACACTGAAGGGAGGCAGATTTACTTTTCTTAACTCCAGTCAGGGCCAAATCGGGGAAGGTACTGGTCACCGAAGGAGACAGATTTACTATTCCTATCACCAGTTAGGGACAACTCACGGAAGGTGTTGGTCACTGAAAGGGGGGTGGTTTACTTTTCCTTACTCTAGTGAGGGCTTACTTGAGGAAGGTGCTGGACACTAAAGGGGAACAGATTTATTATTCCCACCTCCAATCAGGGCCAGCTCAGTGAAGGTGCCAGACACTAAAGGGTGGCAGATTTACTATTCCCAGCTCTACTCAGGGGTAACTCAGGGACGGTGCTGGGGAGTGAAGGCGTTGGGTTTTGTATAATGATACAAAAAGTTAAGAAAAAAATGAAAAAATCAACAATCCTTTACGTTTTCAAATAAAAACACATTGAACACTTAACCCCATGGGTGCAATGGACGAGCTGGTCTCGCCCTTGGATGAGACCAGCGTGCCCTGCACCTGGCCCACACGTTCCCCCGTGGCCACACATCCCTCAGTCAGGGATGGCAGAGGAAGTGCTTCTAGTGCCACCCCTGATCCCCCTCAGCGATCTGATGATGTCAGCGCATTCACAGGGCGCTAGTGTCATCACATGCTGCCGGGGACACTCTGGAAGCATTTGCTTTTATCGCGTTGGAGGAGAGAGGACTTTTTCAGGTGAGTCCTTCTCCTGGGGGGAGGCTGGGGGGGAAATAGACAGAGGGGGAAAGAGTTTTTCTTTTCCCCCTGTGCCTGTTTTGAATGGATTCCTGCTCCACGGTTGAGGATGAAGCCTGCGATCATGGGGCAGGAATCTGGCCACTAGACACCAGGGATGTTTTCTGATTTAGGGGAGCGACCACTTAGACAAGGGTCGCTCCCCTGGGGATAATATTGGATTCATGTTTTGTCCCCCCATTGGCCATACCCCCACCCCAAATAAATGGTGGCAAAGTTGTTCTTTCCACCCTTGAGCAAATGGGCCAATTACCCCCAATCCACTTCCTGGGTGGCAGAAAGCCTACGAGATGCCAGGGAATTAAAAAGAAAAGTCACACCTCCCTGGACTCCCTTGGGTGTCTAGTTTTCAGAAATGTCTTGATTTGGTAGATATCTCTGGATGGCTACTGAGCCCAGGACCAAAAACATAGGTGCCCCCCCCCTGCAAAACAGGTAGTTCTGTAATTGAACATTTTGATGTGTCCACGTAGTGTTTTGGGATATTTCCTGTCACGGGCACTTGGACTACCCACACAAATGAGGTACCATTGTTATGAGGAGATGTGGGGGAATGCTGGGTAGAAGGAAGTTTGTGGCTCCCCTCAGATTCCAGAACTATGCAGCACCGATATGTGAGGAAAAAGTGTTTTTTGAGGTTTGCTAAAGATTCTGGGTAACAGCATTCTTGTGAGAGGACCACAAGTTACCCCATCCTGGGTTCCCCTAGGTGTCTAGTTTTCAGAAATGTCCCGGTTTGCTAGGTTTTCCTAGGTGCCGGATGAGCTAGAGGCCAAAATCCACAGGTAGGCACTGTGCAAAAACAAGGTCAGTTTTCATCAGAAAAAATTGATGTGTCCATGTTGTGTTTTGGGGCATTTCCTGTCGCGGGCACTAGGCCTACCCACACAAGTGATGTACCATTTTTATCGGGTGACTTGGGGGAATACTGGGTGGAAGGAAATTTGTGGCTCCTCTCAGATTCTAGATCTTTCTATCACCGAAATGTGAGGAAAAGGCGTATTTTGAGGTTTGCAAAGGATTCTGGGTAATAGAACCTGGTGAGAGCACCAAAAGTTACACCATCCTGGGTTCTCCTAGGTGTCTAGTCGTAATAAATGCATAGGTTTTGTAGGTTATCCTAGGTGCCGGCTGAGCTAGAGGCCAAAATCCACAGCTAGGCCCTTTCCAAAAAACACGTCAGTTTTCATTGTAAAAATGTGATGTGTCCATGTTGTGTTTTGGCGTGTTTCCTGTCACGGGCACTAGGCCTACCAACACAAGTGAGGTACAATTTTTATCGGGAGACTTGGGTAAATGCTGGGTGGAAGGAAATTTGTGGCTCCTCTCAGATTCTAGAACTTTCTATCACCGAAATGTGAGGAAAAGGTGTATTTTTGCCATATTTTGACGTTTGCATAGGATTCTGGGTAACAGAACCTGGTGAGAGCCCCACAAGTCACCCCGTCCTGGATTCCCCTAGGTGTCCAGTTGTCAAAAATGCACAGGTTTGGTAGGTTTCCCTGGGCGCCGGCTGAGCTAGAGGCCAAAATCCACAGCTAGGCACTTTCCAAAAAATCACAGCAGATTTCAATGTAAAAATGTGATGTGTCCATGTTGCATTTCCTGCCGCGGGCACTAGGCGTACCCACGCAAGTGAGATACCTTTTTTATCGGGAGACCTGGGGGAACACGGAATAGAAGAGCAAGTGTTATTTCCCCTTGTTTTTCTATACATTATTCCCTTCCAAGTGTATAAAAAAGAAGTCTATTTGAGAAATGCCCTGTAATTCACATGCTAGTATGGGGACCCTGGAATTCAGAGATGTGCAACTAACCACTGCTTCTCAATACCTTATCTTGTGCCCATTTTGGAAATACAAAGGTTTCCTTGATACCTATTTTTCACTCTTTATATTTCACCAAATGCACTGCTGTATACCCGATATACAATAAAAACCCATTGCAAAGTGCAGCTCATTTATTGGCTCTGGGTACCTCGGGTTCTTGATGAACCTACAAGCCCTCTATATCCCCACAACCAGAAGAGTCCAGCAGACATAACAGTATATTTCTTTAGAACATCTGCCATAGCTGTAGTTATAGAAGAAAACATGGACAGAAATGTCTCTTTTTTCACCTCAATTTAAAGAATCTTTTAATTTAGCTGTTACTTTCTGTAGGAGGATCTACACAAATGACCCCTTGCTGAATTCAGAATTTTGTCTACTTTTCAGAAATGTTTAGCTGTCCAGGATTCAGCATTGGTTTCACACCCATTTCTGTCACTAACTGGAAGGAGGCGGAAATCACAAAAAATTGTAAAAATGAGTATGTTCCAGTAAAATGCCACAATTGTGTTGAAAAGTGATTTTTTTGTGATTCAATTCTGCCTGTTCCTGAAAGCTGGGAAGATCTTGTTTTTAGCACCGCAAACCGTTTGTTGATGCCATTTTCAGTGGAAAAAAACACAGGCTTTCTTCTGCAGCCTTTTTGTCCCATGTATCTGAAAAAAATGAACTTTTAACTGCATTTTGCTAATGTCTTGGTCTCCTCTAGGGGAACCCACAAACGCTGGGTACTTTTAGAATCCCTAGGATGTTGGAAAAAAGGACAAAAATCTGGTGTGGATAGCTAATGTGGACAAAAAGTTATGAGGGCCTAAGCAGAAACTGCCCCAAATATAAAAAAAAAGGCTCACCAGAGGAGGGTAAAAGGCCTGGCAGCGAAGTTGTGAAAAGATGAAACAATTCATATTTTAATCTTCTAATTAAAAATATCACCATCTGGCAAAATAAAGAAACTTCTATGCTTAAACTATACATGCTAAGATAAATAACACTACCATGCCCGTAATTTATGGTTTACTCCCTGACAAACAGTGCTCAAAATGTACTGAATTTTCATCAGTTGTAAAATCTAAAACTGTAAACAAAAACTCTTGGGAAAATGGTCATAGACTTTGAATTGCAAGTGATAAACTTTACTATTGAAAAGTATCCAAATACCCAAATGTATTTTTTCCCATTTTTCCCAGGCATACTGAAAAAATATAAAAAAAACTTTTACTGTGGAATACATATCAAGCAGTCTACTTTTATTTGAACTGAGAACACTAACAACTTTGTTTTTTGTACACCTGATTGGGTAGATGTTGTCTACCTTTCAATTATACAACCTGATTTTTTTTACACAAGATGAAGAAATAATGTAAACTCTTTAAAAGTACTTTGTAGATATATAGATTTGTGATCTAGGCAGGTTGGGTCACAGGAGAGTCCCATACTGTTTAAATGGATGGTGGGACTCCTACTTGACCTGCTTAGAGGGAGGTGCAAAGACGTACAGTGCCATTGAGGGTTGGCATAATTCTTTTAACAGTTCAGTTGATAAACACTATCCCAACCTCTATCATTTCCTGGAAAGTTTGAAAAAAGAACAACGTTTTCAGTAAATGAGAGAGGTACAAAAATGTACAATTAGTCTAAATCATCAACTTTCCAAAAAAAGGCAAAGAAATGTCAGAAAGTCTATTTGGCCAAAAGCCATCAATTTTCTATGTTGGGAGAGTCAGACTACCTTGAATAAATATTGAGTACATCTTACACTACTGAGCTCTTAAAATATAAACTTGCATTACTCACCTGTCTTCACAAAAGGGGGCAGGGGGCAGAGTTTGCCCAGTTTGATGATGGCCAACATTTAGGCAAGGTCCTTTGGCCGTTTATTATCCGACATTATCTTGGTACTTCATGTTGATGAGCTGCTGCCACAGCTGCCTGCCAGCCACCCTTAATGGTCTGTGATAGCAGCTAGGATTAAATTCCACTGAGAAATGCTGCCAGTGGACCCCAGGAGACTCATTGAGGGCAGCTGTGAGGCCAGGCCTGTGGAACAACCACACTGCCTGATTGCAGAGGGGTGAGCACTGTGCCAGGTACAGAGGCTGAGCCTATGGGGCCCTGTTCATGGTGGGGGGGTGGTCTACTCCTGTCTGTTGTGGGGCGTGGAGACATAGCCCTGGGCTCATCAAAGGAGCGGCTTGGGGCCAGCATCCTGAGACCTCCACCCCGGGAGTGAAGGAGAGACCTTTTGGTGGCTGAAGAGGCTGGGATGATCCGGTATGCTGCCTTGGGTGCTGGTTAATCAGTGGCTGCAAATGGTGCTGGGGTTCCAGACCTGCTGATAGTGCTGTGGTGCTCTGTGGGAAGGACCCATCCACCAAGGAGGGGCACCATGAATCAAGTGAGCCAGGGCCACAGAACAAGTGGCAGGAGGCATCCTGCTCCAGTGTGATCAATGTGAACCAAGGGATGGGTGGTGCTGCCAGTGATCTGCAGGAGGTGTGAGTAGCTGCCTGCCATGGTGGATCCTTGTGGAGATGGGTGCCCTATCCTGGAGAGAGTGGTCATGCCATTTACACTCCTGCACCGTGCTGGTGAGTGAAACGGGCCCTGGGGCTAGGGCTGGGCCAGGGCGTGGTGTGTGACACAGCAGTGACGCTCGGACCATGGTGGCACTGGAGACTCCTGGTGGCTGTGTGTGACGCTGCAGTTGTGGGACTCAGACCGCCCCTAATGATCTTACACTGGTGGTGGAGGAAGTCAGGTGAGGAGCCCAAGTGAATGGGGGGCCTGTCTTCACTAGTGAAGGAGTGCAACTGTGCAAGAGGTGCTACAACCTGCATCGGACTTGCTTTGTTGCCTGCTTCTTGGAGCTGAGGGGACATTGGTGGCAGGTGCTCTGCTTGGCCCCAGCCGGTGTGCTGCCGGTGGGACATGTAGCCCATCTACTGGTCTGCTCTCTACAGAGCCTGATTGAATTGTGAAACTCTCTCTCATGGCCCAGTGGGGCAGCTCATCATCACTGGAAAAACAAGTAAGACACAGCCCAAGTTGCAGTTTGAACTGCGGAAAAACCCCAAAGCCTGCAACGACGGCATAACTATATCAAGGGCAGAGCAGGATGCCACCGGGCCAGAGATCGGCAGCAACTTGCAGCAGATCCTGTCCGCTATGCAACATAGCCTCACCAAAATCAATGGCAAAATCAATGCGCTGTGCTTCCAGATGGATAAAATGTCAGAGCGCCTGGACAAGCATACAGACTGGCTTGACATGGTGGAGAGGAGTGTTTCAGAGGTCAAGGATGAACAATTCACTGCCTCACCAACCCATAAAACAATGGAGAAGGTGCTTGCCTCCAGTCTCAAGTGCAGTCTAAAGTGATTGATCTTGAAGCTAGATCATGCTGCAACAACTTCAGGATGGTAGGTTTGGCCGAGTCCATGAACGTTGGCAACATGGAGAAGTATGTGCAACAGCCCCTTATAGATCTTCTAGGGAGTGAGACTTTTTCAGACCTCTATGTGTTAGAGCCTGCCCACCGCTCCCTTGCGTCATGTCCAGTGCAGGGGGTAAGAACCTGCCCAATCATAACAAGACTACTGATTCATAGGGACTTGGATGTGACTCTCCACATGACACGGTACCTCAAGATGCTTCGACATGAAGGCATGAAGTTGTCACTCTTCCCGGACTTTACACAGCAGGTTCAGGAGGCACAGAGGCAGTTCATCCCGCCAGAGTGCACTCTTCACGATCCGAACCTGAACTACAGAATGCCCTACCCCACCCACCTGCAGGTGATGGTGGATGGGAAGGCAAAACTCTTTCGTTCCCTCAAGCAACTGCAGAGGTTCCTAAAGCAGCATGCGGCTGCAGGGGCTCTGCAGCGTTTGCCATGATCGGAGGAGGATGAGCCCTTGGAGTCACATAAATTGGAAGAGCAGGATTAGCACCCACTATGCCAAATGGGCAGGTTACCTACACTTGTACCCTCACTCTGAAACCCTTAGCCAGGCAGCAATCATTCATTGTTCAGTGGATATGTGGGGGCACTTGGCTACTAACATTCTACATGACAGTTGATCAAGGTGATAGGAGTGATGGCCCAGATGATTGGCTGTGGATGGGCCAAAGGGGCAAACATGTGTTATGTCTGCTGAGGGATGCATGCTGCCTGGGTGGGGTCAAGACTGATTTGTATATGGCTGGGTCCAAACTGAAGGTGGTTGATTGGGCAAAAGAACAATGATTTGGAATTCTAACCAGAGCTATCACTCTGTACTGTGCAAGCATCCTCCCATCAACATAAAGAAACTGAAGATCATTTAAGGGTTCCCATAAAGGTACATCTGATCCCTTTTTTGCCAAATAATATAATTCACAAACATAACAACACTTGCGCTTCATCGTTCACACCCAGAGCACAAACGCAGGATTAGTACTAATAAATTATTTCATAAAAATTATTATAACACATGCAGAGGCATTGTGTTCTTGTAAGACTCCCAGACCTTGCAAGAAGCATCTGCAGGCTATAAAGCTTTCATTCTCCAGGATTAAGACAATAGCACACAATCAACTAATCAGGAAGGCTATTACCTTCACAGACTGGGCATTGAGGACACTGATATCCTGGCACACTTAGGCATAGCTAATATTTGTGCCCTAATTTCCAGGTGATGGTGAATTACATTATACAGTCCTCTAACGGTTAAATGCCACTCCAGTAATTGGGGCACACATATATTGTATGTTTATATTCGAAACCTCAAGAGCTCTGGAAAAAGATATGAACTAAGTTAAACTGAATTGTGAGGCTATCAGCCACTGACTCCTCGGAGGATGACATTCTGAGACACTGCCCTTCTCCTTGATATCAGTCACGTTAAGAGGCTAGGTAATACGATTCTTCCGTATGTCAGAAAGATCATTGCTGTGTCATAAGTGGAAAAGCCTTGGGATGCACTTTTAATATCTGGCAGCCAATCTGTGTAGTGTCTGTACATACCACAACTTTATGTGACACCTCTCTTTTTGTAGCAACTTTTGTACTGTGCATTGAAGGTTTGTTTCTGTCTTAGAGTAAGTGCTGTGATTGATCCTGTGCAAAAGATAGACAGGAAAATATGGTTTGTGCATGTTATCAAGCCAGTTTCTTCTCCTGGTTGCCATGAAAGGGGAATTACCTCCAGGTAGGACCTGGGGGACATTGCCAATTAAAATATCACAAGTAAGTGTAATTTCCACAAATCTCTTCCATTGCAAAAGAGGGAAAACACAACAGAGAGACAAATATCAAAAGATTTGATCTTACTGCTGTCATCTCCTCCACTGGGATTCAAACATGCTGCTTAGCACCACATGTGCACTCCTTTGCACCATAATGAGAAAAAAAATATTAGTGTGATGTCTTGCATAGGTTGTTTATTGGAAGGCTACCCTTCCTGCACAGAATACTATGCTTATTCTAACTTTACAACTTTTCACACATTGGGTGTGTGCTGTATATTGCAGCATACATGCAATGTGGAAAGGGTTTGGAGAGATTTCCCCAACTAAATGCCTTGCTTGAGGGGGCTTTTTTGGCTCAAAACCCTATCTACTATGGCTAGTAAATATGGCTTTACATCAGTACTTTTGGTGGTAGCACAGGAATGCCCATGCAGCTTCCATGGTATTCTCCCTTGAAACAAAGAAGAGCAATGTAGCACAATGCACTATTTATGTTACTTAAAGGCTACTTTCCAGAGCAAATACATTTTTGTGCTGGAAAGTAAATACTATATCAACACTTTGTTCTGGTTTGTGTCACTTTCTCTGAATCTGCACCAGTGCAAAGTGTTGATAAATCTGTCCCAAAATGTTCTCAATAAGTATGTCGTCACTGAGTCAGCTGAAAAATGTTTAGTTCATTATCAAGGCAATGCTCCAATAAACACAGGCTTTACCTGTTCACCTGTGAAGGTGGACTTTTGCTCATTCAGAAGGAGAGTGAGTAGAATCTTTGAGTTCAGAAATACTCAACTTCAGAGGAATGGATAACATCTCTTCTTTGCCCTTAGTTTCCGGCTCCTTTGCTCTGAATCTGGGTCGGACTGAGGCAAAAAGTATGCCCTGGCTCCAAAATAAAAGTGGTTCTCATTAGTGACCCAGGGAGCTAAAATGTGGCCCATATTTGCAAATCAGGTCAGTTTTGAACTTGTAAGGACAGCCTGTCTCGGTATTTTGCAAGGTATGGGAAAGTGCACGCATTTGTTCTTACTGTAGGCATTGTTTGAGGTATTATCAAGAAAACAACCGGAAAAAACATCCTGACTGGTGATAAAAGAGGCCCACAGACTCTTTATAAATTGGCCCCATACTGATTTGTCTCGCCGTTCAATAGTGCATTGTCTGATTGCCCTATAGGCCAGTCCAATCTTGCTCCATATAGAAAAGTATCTCATTTACAAGGTGAGATTGTCTACTGTGCAATAACAAAGTTTTAGCCATAGAAACTACGATATCCTGTATGCACAGCCAATAGTGAGACCAGCAAATGGAAACGAGATTACTAGGAGACAAGTTTATAATAACTGAATTAGACCCAAATTTCAAATTCATAATCAGTTCTCTCTTTGGGGAGACCACTGAATTTTGCTACTGGTGGTCCCAGGATTGCACTAATCAGCCAGCTAATTCTGCAAATCAATGGCCAGTTGCAGACCACAAACTCGAATTTAGCTTGCAAGAATACCATTAAGAAATAAGAATAACCATACTGTGAAGTCAGATCTGTTCAGAGCTTCATTTGAGCCAGCAGTTGCAGGTGGGTCCCACCACGACTCATTTTTGGGGACTGGCACTTATTTTTCCTCGAAATACTTTAATTCAGAGAAAGAGAAAAAAACACACAGAAGGGGTAAATAAGAAGGACGAAAAGAATGGTAAAAAAGACACAAAGGGAGAAAGCAGGTATTAAAAAAAGAACTAGCAAGAGTGAGATAAAGTGTTCAGGAGTCGTTGGTCGTGGATTAAAGAGACATGAGGTAAAATCAAGGTTATGGAGTCTTGGTCTTCAGCAACCCAAACTAATAGTGCTAGTCGTGGGCCTCGGAGAAATAGTTTAGGACCCACAACATGTTCTTTTACTAAATGAAACACTAGACCTGTTACTCAGTCTACAAGTCGGCATGTTTATGTCAATCCTGAAAAATCAGCCTTTGGCAATCGAGCAGTGTGTGAGCTGCTTAAGAATATGTTAATATTATGCTAGCTCAAGTCATAAGTGTATGGAAGAACCTTTTCATAGCTCCACAAAACCCTAAATGAAGTTGCTGAATAGACCTGGGAGAAAAATATACATTGATGATGGGCAACCTTTTCATTTGGTGACAGTCTTTCCCCTTAGCGGGCAAAGGCATGGTTATTTTCCCACTCTCTGGTGGAGCAAACATGGAAGTATAGCTGAACAAATGGGAGTGATTGTTCCCTGCAAACCAGTCGCATATAGATTAAATTCTGAGCTATCATCTCGAAAAACATCTATTGATGACATTTCATGACCAAGAATAACTGATAACACAGAATGAGATTTCATCATAGAGCCCCATAGATGGCATTTATTTTCTTTTTTACCCCTTACCTCTTGCTCCTTCAACCTTTTGGGTATCCACAAAAGGCACTATCCAAGAGCAATGTTTTTTCCGTCTCAAAGAATCTTGCATCCTGCTTCAAACTTCAGCAATGTCCACTGCTTCTGCATAGTATATTATTTCAGCTTTGGATTTTTTTTCTCCTGGAACATTCATTCTGCCATGTCTGCTCCAATATAGGCCCAGTTGTGTGAAATGCTAGCTGAAAATCCCAAAGCAACATCTAAACATTTTCAGGGCCCTTTTTCTACTACTACAGACTCGAGAGGCTTAGATCAGTGGTTCCCAACCTGTGGTCCGGGGACCCCTGGGGGTCAGCGAAGCCTCCTCAGGGGGTCCGCGACTGCTTAGAAAATTAAATAATATTATCAGAATAGGTCTCCAGCTTTCAGTAATGACTCAATCGGGGTACCCAAATTCCATTAATGATTCAGTGGGGGTCCCCGGGTTCCAGTAATGATAAAGTGGGGGACCACAGAAGCCAAAAGGTTGGGAACCACTGGCTTAGATTACACCATTCTTAAAATACACTAACCTCATACCCTTATAAGACTTTTCCTCTAGTCTTGTACTGTTTCTGCCATTATATCCCTTCAAATTCAGCTTTTACTTAATGAGTTTTTTTTTATTCTCTTTGTTCGTACTTTACAATTTGAGTCTCTGTTCCATATGTTCTGTCTTCTATTACTCAGCATCTTGTGCTGTCATAATCCAAAAGTTCAGCCAAACTACTACAAAAAGAACTAATAGCACCTCAGCAACCCATGTTTCGCAGGTACTTGTGAACAGTCAAGTCTAGTTACTGTTGCATTCATACTGAGAATCTAGACGTTTTTTTCTTTAGTTGACTTCTACCAGGGAGCTCTGCCTGAAAGCCACAAGCAACCCTGGACATTTTTTAAAGAGCTTGTCTGAATGAAGACATAACAGGCCTCAAAACACAAGCAGCCATCATTAAACAAGGAGCATTCTGTAATGTCGATTGTTCGTGATTGTTAGTGTTGCAAGAAGGAATAAAGAGAACTGTTTCTTCTCTACACTGGATGTCCTCTTTAATAACAGTCATATATAGCAGATCAAAAATGTCCACATGGAGCCTGACCATTTACAGAGGAGTTTGAAGAAGGGATTCTCCCTAACAGTTTATTTTTTTTGGTCTAGCTCCCATGACAGCTTTTAGGTTTCAGCTTTCAGCTTTCTTGGAGGTGAAAACCTATTGTGAACTACACCAAAAATCTACAGTGAGCTTTGGTTCAACTCACTGTTTACCATTGGTTGCCTTAACTGTCACTCTTATTTGCTTGCATTTTGTTCAATAGTGTTTCCTTGCTCATCTTGTGTTTATCCGTCCCCGTCTTCTGTTTACCTCTTCCCTGTAGCATAGTCTCTTTACCATCTCTTTGGCTAGATGACTTGTACCCTTCTAGTGCTTGCATTTAGGAAGTTTTTTTTTTTTTTTTCTTCCAGCACTCATAGAGAGTGCATGGGTATTGTTAGAAATGGGGTTTCTGGTTGGCTAGGGTATGCACCTAAGCCAGGCAGAACCTACCAACTCTAGTCAGGGCAAGAGAGTTACACATCCAAGATAACCCCTGCTCATCCCCTTGGTAGCTTGGCACGAGAAGTCAGGCCTATCCCAGAGGCAATGTGTAAAGCGTTTGCACAACACACACAACACACGTGATGCAATATCCCCACCACAAAGGAAACACAACACCAGATTATATGAAAATATACTGTATTGTACACAACACAATTATTAGACCAAACATCACATATCAGTACTATCCTGCTACCTTAGCAGTTGTCAGTACATTACACATTAGTTACTCAACAAACCAGCAGTAGTCCCACATAACACATAGGTTACTCAGTATTCTGCAACATAAGCAGTAGTCAGGAAAACACGTTATTACATCAAAGCACTTGTCATAAGAATATCATAAAATGCCCATAGTAGGAACATTAGAAAACATATGGCAAGTTAGAAATACATATTAGCAAGCATGTCCATAAAAGGAACATGTGCATATGCACACAAAAACATCATAAAACAGAGGCAATATATATTAATTCGCAAAGTCTTTAGAAAGAACTTTTGGTATATATATTGTCACTTAGGAATACCTGGTTAATGATAAAGGCACCTCCAGTGCCCAACAAGCGAAGAAGGTGAAAAATGGGGCCCTCGGCGCTCCTCTGCACAAAACGGGGGCCTCCCTTATCTTTTAGACCTGAGGAGGGCTGCATGCTCCTCCTCTCTTTTGTGCATGGGCCCCTCTGGGAACCCGTGATTACTAGGGCCCCCCGGGCCTCAATCGGCCCTCGCGAGGGGGGGGCAATGTCCTTGTAATAATGGGGGAGGAGGGGGTGTCACGCACCCCCTCTGACTTTATAAAGGGCCCCTCCAGGGGCCTCTGATTTCCGAGGGTCTCCCCCGGGTCTGTCCTGGCCCTCCGCTGTGAAGGCTGGCCCTCGCAGGGGCCCTGAAGGATCTGGGGCGCGGGTGAGCCTCCGATGAGGCTGCTGCCCGCCCGCAGTACAACCAAAGCCTTCCAAGGCTTCAATAGGCGAGGGAGAGGCGTCCTCCTCTCCTCTTGTCTCGCGGATGACGCTCCGGCCCAAGGCAGGGCCTTCCAGTGCCCCGGGGGAGCTCTAAAGAGCGGACCTCGCCTCGGGGGCACCCATAGGAGCACGTTTGCTCCATGTTTACCAACAGAAGATTTTCTTTGTGCCCTGAGGGCACTAGTAAGCGCGTTCTCTCGCGCTTCGTGCACACAGCTTCCCCGGATTGGGGCGGTGATCTCGGGCACCAGGACACGCTCTGTCAAGAGCGCTTGCACCAAAAGGGAAACCCGGGTCACGGCGGTGATCTTCGTCGGCAGAGCACTTTCAAGCGTAAAAACGGATGCAGGAGGAAGCGTTCCTCTTGTGCACAGCACTATTTTAGCAAAGCGCCCTCCAGGCGCTATAAAGTAAAAGGAGGAGCACTCCTCGCACTGTAGATGGATACAGGGATCAGAGGCCACGGCACCCTGCCCCTGGGGAGTAAAGTTCCAGGAAAAGGCCCACAGGTGGAGGGGCCCAGCAACAGGCCAGCACAAAAGAGGATGCAGCAAGTGGCAAGTCCTTTACAGTGACCAAGCAAGTCACAGGTCAGCACAGCAGCAGCAGTCCATGGTGGTCCCTGGTGAGTCCTTCCAGCATTTCTGTGTCCAGCTCCAAGGTGTTTCAAGAGTCTCCAAATTGTGGGGAAAATTCCCCTGTACTTCTACTCATTCCTTACAATGTTTTGCAATGGCAGGAGGAGGAGGTTCCAGCCAGTTACAACTGGTTCTGGGAGTACACCCTCTCTCCTTTCAGAACAGGCTCCAAACATCAGTGGGGGGTTAACGACCCTATTGTGTGAGGCCAGGGCACAGTCTTTACAAATGCAAGTGTGCCCCGTCTCTCCCTTCTCTCAGCCCAGGAAGACTATTCAGTATGCAGATGCACCTCTGTGACACCTCCACCCTCCCTGTGTACAGGCTGTCTGAAAAGTATGCACAAAGCCCCAACTGTCACTCTGCCCAGACGTGGATTGGAGTCAAGCTGCAAAACACCAGAGTCATAAGCACAGATAAATGTGCACTTTCTAGAAGTGGCATTTCTGTGATAGTAATAAAAAATACACCCACATCAGTAAGCAGCATTTATTATCCCCATCACAACCATACCAAACATGCCTATGCTACCCTCATAAATCAGACAATACCCCTTACACATAAGGCAGGGCATTTCTAATGCAATCCTAGGAGAAGGCAGCACTCACAGCAGTGAGACACCAAGATAGGCTGTTTGTCACTACCAGGGCAGGCCACGCAACCTGGCACATGCCCTGCCTTTCTACATGCATGGCACCCTGCACAGAGGGTTAGCTAGGACGTACCTTAGGGTGACTTACATGTAGTAAAAGGGGAGTTCTGGACCTGGCAAGCAAATTTAGATGCCAGGTCCCTGTGGCAGAAAACGGCGCACACAGGCCCTGTGCTAGCAGTCCTGAGACAGGTTTGAAAGTCTATTTCAGAGGGTGGCACAAGCAGCGCTGCAGGCCCACTAGTAGTATTTAATTTACAGGCCCTGGGTATAGAGATACCACTGTACAAGGGACTTATAGGTAAATTAAATATGCAAATTAGGTATAAGCCAATCATACCAACTTTAGATGGGAGAGCACCTGCACTTTAGCACTGGTCAGCAGTGATAAAGTGCTCAGAGTCCTAGAGCCAACAGCGAGAGGTCAGAAAAACCAGGAGGAAGGAGGCAAAAAGACTGGGACTGTGTAAGGGAAAAAATCCAACAGGTATTATCTCTCTAACACTCTTGTGCTGCTGCCCTCCCACAAACACCCATCCCAAAGCCCTCTGTGGTGCTCCCTCAACTCTAGCCAAACGTATCCATTGATTTTCCCTGCCCTCCCTTCCCTGTTTTTAAGGGTTTGTTTACTCTTCACTGGCCCAGCCTCAAGCTCCTCCATTGCCTACTTGCCCCCACCCACTCTCTACTAGTTCCACCCTCACTGGCTCCCCTCTTCCGATCACCATCCGCTTGCATTTTGAAAAAAAAAATTTGGGAGCTGCTCCGCTTTACAGAAAGTGCTTTTGCACTAGTTAAATGTATTGGGTTTTTTTTATTTGTCAGTTCATCTTGGATCAGTAGGTGAAAATGGTGTCTATGTCATTTTGTCAGTGCATGTTTGGTGACACTCACGTACACATTCGCGTTTGTCAATCCTGCTCAGCATCTGCAAACAGTGCAGACACAGCCAATAGGTTGAAAAGGTGAGACTTATTGAATTTGACAATGCCTTTTTAATAATAATCCTAAATATTTTTTACAACAAATTTTTCCATAACATCCAAATGTATATGTGATTAGCTGGACATCGAATGCTGCTCCCCTAGTGAGGAAAGGAATGGTTCAAGAACTTGCTGTGCTCCAGGCTAAATAGAAATGTGACTACAGGACCACTCCTTGTAGCCTTGGAAATTATTTTTGTGGCTTTTGCAATACCTTTGGGCCACACTGGATGACCATACATTGTTGGTCCTTTACTTTGCCTTATGGATGCATCAACATGGAGGAGAATCCCTTTCTTCCTCCAGTCCTGAGAACACACGACTCTCCCCTTCAGACCGAGTGTTTCCTTATGTCGCATGTAAACTGCTGAACACTGCTACCAGGCCATTTAACAAACACATTTCTTCTCAACCAGTGAAAATGCCAGGAGAGACCAAATGACTGAAAGCTTTTTGAAATCGTGCAGGTATGTTTCATTCTTCCTTAGTGCATCTCACTTCATTTTAAAACATAAGACCTGATTTAGCCCAGTGCTTAATTTGCACTTTTTTGCCAGGGCACTTATTTTTTAACACCACTAAATGTTTATGACCGTCCTCCACATGATGGCGCAGTCTGTCTAGTTCTAAACTAAATACATAAACTGCATCTTTTACAATTCAATAAACATGTTTACAGAATAATATCGGTCAGCCCAGGCTAGTCTTACAGCTTTAGGTGGACTGGAATAGTCCAGTCACATTTCTATAAGTGTGATGCTTTGCCTGTAGCGTCGGCTATGGCATTTCTAAGCGCTGTCTGAGACAGTAGATGGTGTAAGCTGTAGTTGCCTTCTGAGAAATATATTGGGCCTTGTCACTTATATTTTTGTTTTTACAAATTATCCTCTGATTTAGACTGACATCCCTCCCGCCTTATTACAAGTCCATTATATCTGAGATGTGCAATAAGGCAGGCAGGATATACGTCATATTTGGGAAGGAATAACCCATTCTCCACTCAAAATCAGGTCCTTAGTCTTTGACATACAGTACACTAAAATCTCAGGGACATATTTATGAAGGTTTTGCGCCGCTGTTGCGCCATGCAAGGGGGCTAAAGGGCGAACCAAAACCTAAGTCGGATTTATCAAGCCATGCAAAGCCACCTTGTGGGCCCTACATGGTTTGATAAATCCAGAGTAATGCATCACACTGTTGCGTTACTCTGACCCCAGGAGGCATTCCTTGGGTAGATTGTGGGTGTTCACATGCATCCACCCTTGGATTTTGGCACACTCCCAGATTTACCAACCGTGGTAAACCTGAGAATGAGCCATAAAGCTATGCCTCCACGGGGGAGGTGTAACAAGGAGAAATATCTTTATTTTGCACCACATATACAAAGAGGAAAATGCCTCAGAGGATTGTTTATGTGCAGAAAGCTGTCCCTTACTGCACAAAATCAACCCTGTCTGTAATGAAGGCTCCCTTGCACCACGACGCAAGGGTGTCTGCATTGGTGCTAGGCAGCCAAAAGTACGCCAGTGCAAGGAAAGGAATGGAATGCGTCACATTATGTTAAATACGGAGCATTTCTGCGCTTTCCCTTTCACGCAGCGCAGCAAGGTGGCTTGCTGCTCTGCACGAAAGCTGCTGCTCTGCACCAAAGCTACATGAATATGCCCCTCAGTGTCTTCTTTCCTCCCACTATAGAGGAGGCTACACGTTGGCAATTAAATCTATTTTTGCAAACCACAATGTGACGGTGCAGCGATAAAAGATGCTTTTGAACCCCAAATCTTATTACGAGAAAATGATTGCAATCAAAGTGTCGTATTTTTTTTTATATATAACAGCTTTGCAATCAGGAACTGGTGGCTTGTGCTAGGCTTGCATGGAAGGAGAAAGTCATTATATTTGCAAGCAGATTCTCCGCATGGTAACCACCCAAAGGTGTCAGACAAAAGAGACAGGTGTTAGATTTTAATTGGATTTGCGAGACAAAGGCGATCAGAGAGGAATCCTTTCCCTAGCGCTGCCGCTCCCACACTTTTTACAAAATTCGAGAACATGGTTGACAAAATGTATTTGTCTAATGTAATTACTTGTCCAAAGGGACTGAAGTGTTGTACAGGAAAAAATTAAATACGCCTCAAACAATCGCCTTGCACTTGCTTCCTTATCTGCTAAGATACATTGTTTCACATTCCATTATAGACTGCGAAGCCCGCGTAGAATTACGGGTCAATGAAAAATTCATGTGCTGAGTCGGTAATTGGCACGCCAAAGAAGGGAGTGTGTGGAGCTGACGGCGGTTGGGGTGGAGAGATAACGAACCTAAGTAGATAGACCAAACCGCGTTGGCGATATTACGATGTTTTTGGAGGTTCCTCGACTTGTTTCAGTTCACACTAGTACCGAGGGGCTGAAGGTATACGGATTTACCTATATACACTGTCCATTCTGTGCTTAGGTAATTTGCAACCGTCTATTATTACACTGCCTTGCGCAATGCAATTCGGTGCTAAACATCGGGGAACAGAGAATCATTTTATAAGGCATCGAAAATGATATTGATTACGTTTTAAGAAAATGTACTGAAATTAAAATACTATGACCTTTGGTTCTAAAAGGCTCAATAAAGTAGAAAGCTGCTCTAAAAATGTAAAGGCCACGAAATTGTTCAGGTATGCTTCCTCGAGTTAAAAAAAATATATATGTAGTTTTCTTTTTTTTGAATAGATATACGATTACTCTGAGGACCTCATTCATAAGGGCAAATTAACAGTCAATTAAATGTTTTCGAAATTCATACGCTTAGGTATTTAGAAATTAAGTGTTTATGTGTTTATATACAGGACACAGAGGGCCTGATTTAAGTGCAGCGCCACCTTTCTTGCACCCCTTAGCGCCCCCCTAATGCCACCATGGAGGTAGTTAGGGAAACTAGCGTCAAACGTTTTGACACTAGTTCAGAGCTTTGCAGGACTAGTGTCAAAAATGTTGACGCTAATACTGCAAAACCTTTTGAGGCTCATTGTAAGCAATGGTGTGCCTCCTTTGAACACCTGCTCTGAGCAGGCATTAAAAGTCCAGAAAAAAATGATGCTAAAAAATCTCTTAGATTTATTTTTGCCATTTCTTTAGACCCTCTAACGGGGAACACCCCCTTTGCATACATTATGCCTGGCGCAGGCATAATGTAGCGCAGAGGGTTACAAAGTGGAGCAATGCATGCATTGCACCACTTTGTAAATTTGGCGCAGTGATTTTGGCCTTGTTGGGCCACAATAGCATCAATAAAAATGTGAAGCAGGTAGCCCCGCTCTGACATAAAAGCACATTAGGGCACCGTGATTTCAAATGATTTGTGCAGGATCACACAAAGGGCTCATGCGAGGGAGATAGGATTAAAATTCAAGACTTCCGGATTCATAGCCTACAACTTGGGATCTGATTTATGGTATGATGGATGGTACTCTCTTCACCAGGGTCGTGAAGGCCATTACCTTCACCAACCTGGCAAACTACCATTCACCAAATTTAGAGGCTACCACCGGCCCAGCGGTCATCTCTGTATATTGAAAGGAAACGCTGTTCCTCTCAATGTACAATATGTTTAATGGATGCCTACCATTGCTTTTGATGGGAGTTCACCAAACTTTTCAAAGTTTTAAAGTTTCTCTAGGCTGGGTGTTTATTTATGAAAAACAAAAAATGAACAACTCTTCTCCCTGCAACTTTTCTCCCAGGGTGTGAGGATCGTTTTTTTTTTTGTTGGTACTCACAGCCAGACTTTTCCTGGGGAGACAAGAAAAACAGACATTGCACCAACCACAATAAGTAGGCCAGACATTATAATATCCTTCCTCTGATGGCCACTACTACATTGGGTAGTCAGAGAAAGTTTCCATTTGTTGGAGAAAGCAGAGTCTCCCTTTGATGGAAAACTTAAGGTCCTCCTTTTTCTAAATGAGGCAAGCAACCTATGGTTTTGTGGACAGGGTACACCCTCACCTTTGCAATGGCATACTGCATCAACCATCCACCAAAATCTAAATTATGCCCTTAGTGACTAGACCATATCTTATCACTATTGGCCAAAGGGAATGCATGTTCGTGTGCATGATGGAAGTGAAATATATGTCACATAGCCACCCCCCCAACAGACTTCATGGTTCATGGTTATGAAAAGGACAAGTGGAGAGGAATAATCAGCTTTCAAATAGAGATGAACACAAATTATTGGTGGGAATTTGTGTTTGTCTCCACTGTCTGGGGCATATCATTGGAGACAGTGGGGCAACAGAGCTTTTTTACAAGGATCGTATTTGGCTACAAATGTACAAGTTCCGATTTACGTGCCTCATAAATTGTGTTATGAAACTAATGTGGCCAAACAACCACTGGCAGGAATGTTTTGGAAAGAGGAAGATCAAGCCAGATCCCTGATCCAGCAGTTATTATCGAGCCGGATTTATAGTGGCATAATGTAAAATGATGGGGCCCAGTGCAGATTTTAACGAGGGCCCCCCAAGTCTCCCATATCTCATAAGTATTCATTGGCTTTAGGCTAACTAGGGGCCACCTTATTGGTTCAGGTCACCCAGAAGGTCACGGGACCCCTGTGCCTCAAGGGCTTCAGCTGCCTGCAGATCGGGATGCCGGCCATCACCAGTGAGACATACTGACCATGCCCCAATATAATTTGCTAACACCAGGACACATTCTGCAGTACTCATACTTGGGCCCATATTTATACTTTTTGACGCTAAACTGCGCTAACGCAGTTTAGCGTCAAAAAGTTTTGCGCCGGCTAACGCCATTCTGAAGCGCCATGCGGGCGCCGTATTTATTGAATGGCGTTAGCCGGCGCAAGCAGACCGGCGCTGCCTGGTGTGCGCGAGAAAAACCACGTACACCAGGCAGCGCCGGCGTAGGGGGAAAATGGCGCATGGGCGTCTTAAAATGGGGCAAGTCAGGTTACGTCGAAAAAATCATCGTAACCCGACTTGCGCCATTTATTTTCGACGCCCATCCCCCATCAACATGACTCCTATCATTGTAAAGATAGGAGTCATGCCCCCTTGCCCAATGGCCATGCCCAGGGGACTTCTGTCCCCTGGGCATGGTCATTGGGCATAGTGGCATGTAGGGGGGCACAAATCAGGCCCCCCTATGCCACAAAAAAAAAAAAAAAAATACTTACCTGAACTTACCTTAATGTCCATGGGATGGGTCCCTCCGTCCTTGGGTGTCCTCCTGGGGTGGGCAAGGGTGGCAGGGGGGGTCCCTGGGGGCAGGGGAGGGCACTCTGGGCTCATTTTGAGCCCACTTGTCCCTTAACGCCATGCCTGACCCAGGCGTTAAAAAGCGGCGCAAATGCGCCGTTTTTGGCCACGCCCACTCCCGGGCGTCATTTTTGCCCGGGAGTATAAATACCACGTAAAGGCCTGGGAGTCATTTTTTAAGACGGGAACGCCTCCCTTGCATATCATTAACGCAAGGAAGGGGTTCACGCTAAAAAATGACGCACACTCCGGGCACTTTGGCGCCCGAAGCGTCTAACGCCATAGTATAAATATGGCGTTAGTTGGCGTTAGTTTAGCGTCGAATTTGCGTCGAAAAAAACGACGCAAATTCGGCGCAACCAGAGTATAAATACGGCCCTTGGGGAGTCATATTGATAGGAGTCATGTTGATGGGGGATGGGCGTCGAAAATAAATGGCGCAAGTCGGGTTACGATGATTTTTTCGACGTAACCTGACTTGCCCCATTTTAAGACGCCCATGCGCCATTTTCCCCCTACGCCGGCGCTGCCTGGTGTACGTGGTTTTTCTCGCGCACACCAGGCAGCGCCGGTCTGCTTGCGCCGGCTAACGCCATTCAATAAATACGGCGCCCGCATGGCGCTTCAGAATGGCGTTAGCCGGCGCAAAACTTTTTGACGCTAAACTGCGTTAGCGCAGTTTAGCGTCAAAAAGTATAAATATGGGCCTTGGTGTGTTTTACTTTCCGAGCAACCTGTAGAGGTAAGTATAATCTTTTATTGTCAGTTCCAACTGAAACCAACTCATAGACCTCAGTTAATGGGTCATCAGTGCTCCTTTTGTTCAAGTCTTACCCTGACTTTGAGTTAGCAGGAGCCTAACTCCTTGGTGCAACACAATTGAAGAACCTAACCTTATCACTTTGCAAGTGCTTACAAGACTATGATGAGAGCCAGATGTTTTGCTTTTCCTGGCTTTGCACATAAAAGATAACCATGCACTGTAAGACTGTCAGATGTATCGCTCTATCCGGGGAATTAAACAAATAACCATTCATGTAGCACTTACAATAAGTGTTTAGCACGACCCAAAGGAGTCTTTTTTAACAACACGAGAAACATGAAAGATTGAGGGAGTAAACCGTAAGGTCATAACGTTTGCCTTGCAGTTGACCTGGAGCTCCTTGTTGCCAGTTCACCATAGCTCACTAAGCTCACTAAGCTATATTACTAAGAGTTGCAATTTGTGACTCGTAGGTAACACAAGGATCTCTGCAACAAAAGCAGTAACCCACTGAGGTATCCAGATAAAATACAAGTTCATGACCTGCATATTAAACACTGTGGTTAGCAGTGGACACACTAAGCCTCTGTCCTGCTTTATGATCAGTCAGAACAGTGTCTAGCCTACACAATGATCTCTCTAGCAAGTGGTTTACTACCATAATTCACTTACTGCTCTAACACTCTAGACCTTGTGGATATTCTTCTTCGTCTTGTGGCAAGGACGCTCTTCTGGTTGCGAGGTTCCTTCTGTGTGTTGGTGTTTTTTATGCCTATCTTCTTGTGCTTGGGGCATGGTAGGGCTGTGCTACCCATTGTAATTATTTTAGCTTTCCCACGGGCTGATGTCTCTGTGGTCCAGACTGTATCTTCAGATGAATAATAAAATGTGGTTCATTCACTTAACTTTCTCTCTGGTGCAGTGTCATTGGCAGAGCTTTCAACTGGAGCAAGGATCAATGGTAAAATAAATTCATTCCTCTTTGCTGCTGTTTGGATGGGGAGAGGGAATACCTAAGTCAAAGTGGCATTCTTCAGGATATAGGAAGGGGAGGTGGAATCGATTCATATTGGACTCCCAGTCCTGCTCTGTTTCCATGATACACTTTTTTTTTATCACAAACTTCATTGCATTTTCATTAAAGGCATGATTATATACTCAGCATTATTTAGCATCAGAATGACAGTACTGAATCAAGTACTGTTGTATTGAAATCTGGTCATGTCAAAAATACAATACAAAGAATGAACAACATAAATCAATTTCCCCACCTACTCCACCCTGAAAAAACAACGCCACCTTTTCTTGGATATGTAGGTATGTGGTGATGCAAATAAGGATATGGACATTATGCAAACATATGAGGGGTGAAGTGGAAGATACTTTGCCCAGGTGGGCTATTGGTGGGGGGAGGGATCCAATCAGTTTCCCACCAACTGGACTTTATACTAGACATTAAGGGGCATATATATACTCTGTTTGCGCCGGAATTGCGTCTTTTTTTTTGACGCAATTCCGACGCAAAACTAACTCCATATTTATACTTTGGCGTTACACGCGTCTAGCGCCAAAGTCCATGGAGTTTGCGTAATTTTTTCGCGTGGACACCTACTTTGCGTTAATGAAATGCAAGGTAGGCGTTCCCGTCTAAAAAATTGACTCCGAGGCATGTGCGCCGTATTTACACTCCCGGGCAAAATTCACGCCCGGGAGTGGGCGGGTCAAAAAAAATGACGTCCGGCCGCTTTTGCGCCGTTTTTTAGCACCTGGTCAGGGCAGGCGTTAAGGGACCTGTGGGCTCGGAAGGAGCCCAGAGGTGCCCTCCCAAGCCCCCAGGGACACCCCCTGCCACCCTTGCCCACCCCAGGAGGACACCCAAGGCTGGAGGGACCCATCCCAGGGACATTAAGGTAAGTTCAGGTAAGTTTTTTTTTTTTTCTTTTTTTTTGTGGCATAGGGGGGCCTGATTTGTGCCCCCCTAAATGCCACTATGCCCAATGACCTGACCATGCCCAGGGGACGTACGTCCCCTGGGCATGGCCATTGGGCAAGGGGGCATGACTCCTGTCTTTGCTAAGACAGGAGTCATTTCAATGGGGGTTGGGATTTGAAAAAAATGGCGTAAATCGGGTTGAGGCGAAAAATTTGCCTCAGCCTGACTTGCCCCATTTTTTGGCGCCCAAGCTCCATATCCCCCTACGCCGGCGCTGCCTGGTGTACGTCGTTTTTTTTCACTGGAAATATTGAGCCAGCTGGTCCTATGTCAGCAATTTTCATGACATTTCCTATTCCTAACACATACATGGTTGCCACTACCCAAAACTGCCAGTCACTCAGAAGCAATGTCCAATCAGGAAACTCCAGATTCCAATCTGACATGGTGCTTTGATTAGCCTAATGTGCTGGGACAGGGTTATCACAAGTCAAGTATGATTTATAGTTGACTGACATTGATCCAGCCTACACTGGCCTATTGTGAAATATAGCTCGGTGAGATAATGTATCTGCTCTACAGAACATTATTTTGTTTGCAGGAGCCAGATAGTTTATTATGCTAATGTGCCTGCTGCAGAGGGGTCAAAATATCCTAACTAGCAGTAGTGTGAATCTGAAATGGCTCAATATAGCCTGACATGTCACAAAGGGCTGCTACAACAGACTATTTTTTAAAAGTGGTTCAATATCTAGTTAACCCTGCCGGGGTCAGCACACTGAGGATTCATCTGCTTGAACCAAATATTGTGAAAACCATATTTAGGGTGTCGGTCTGAGGCTGAAAACGTTTGTCTTATAATTGACCTCTCTAGACATCTCCGCAGAACATCAACTAACATTTTCTTATTTTTCTCTATTTTAAATTAAGATCTGTGTAGTATGAATCTGCTTTTTGAAATTGGGTGACTCCTTTGAAATTCTGCTTTATCTTTATCTAATTTATGGTCATAGCAAATAAATTGCTGTTATAAGTTTCCATGTAATTAATTTACTAAATACATAATATTTGGTGAACATTTGGGGTAGTTTTGTATCAGAAGTTTTGTGGGAACGTTGGATGGTGGGCATTTTATGGGTCCTCACAGATTCTGGAATTTTTGTTCAGTGAAATATGAGGAAAATCTGTGATTTAGCCAAGATTTGGTGTTTGCACAGCATTCTGGGTAATAAAAAGTGTTGGGATGCATGGGAACCCAAACCACCCCAGACTTACCTAGGTACCTTGTTTTCAGAAACATCTGGACCTGGAATGGTTCTCAGGGTGCCAACTGAGCCCTGGTCTAAATACCACAGCTACTCATATCACCAGAATTGGTAAATTTAGAAGGCAAATTCTTGATCTTCTCTTTCATCTTAGGGAGCCTTTCCCTTCACGTGCAATAGTTCAGTCACACAAGCAGGGTACTTCTGTTATAGGGAGAAGTGTAGGAATGCTGTGTTGTAGGACACTTGTGGATACCGACAGATTCTATTAGCGTGATCCTCTTTCACTTTTGTTTCACTGTGTAACATCAGTTCACCAAGCATGCTCCACAATACAGCAAAACAAAAAAATCATACTTGGGAATCATGGGAAGCATTTCTTTTGCATACTGACTTTGATTTTGGAAAAGAAAATGTTTCTGGTATTTTTACCAGAAACACTTTTTTTTCCAATACTGTGGATGACATGTTGAAGTCCACGGCACTGTGAAAGTAATGTGGTGAACGTCAATGCGTTGTCTGCCCTAAATCAGTTAAATCCCCCAAAGCCCATGCAGCCTGATGTCCTGTCCAACAAGAATTGACAACAAGCTGCAGGTATATGATGGCAACATTGCACTAACTTCTTTGTTCCATGATCATAGGGGATTTCTCCTGTTCCAGGAGGTTACCACAATGAAAGGCTTCAGGGACTGGGGAGCAGCAAAAATCATGGTGAGCAAAGAAAGGTGGCAGGTGCCGCTTGTGGCCATGCACAGCGAAGTGAAAGATCCAGTTGCCATACAAGGACTATGTAAAAGAGAATACAAAATATTAAGAAGTACAAAGAAGATAGAAGAGGAGATAGAGAGAAGAGGTTCTAGAAAAGGAGAAAAGATTAAGAGAAAAAAAAGTAAGCAGAAAAAGCAAAAGGGGCAAGAGAGTCAGGAATGGGGAGATAGCTGCTACAGCAAGCAGAAATGGATAGTGGGGTAAAGGTTGAGAGAGGAAGTGGAGCAGAGATTGGAAGATTGGGAGTGAATAGAGAAAGTGAGAGAGAGCCTAAAGGAGCAAAATAAGAGCTAGGTACACGTAGAGAAATGGTGATTGGAGATTTTACATGGAATATATAGTTTATCATGTTATAGCCAACACAACTGGCCAAATGTAATGCCAAAGCACAATTTTGCACTTTATTTTCTAGAAGGGATTTTGGTGTATGCCAATGTCGGAGCCTACTTCAAGTCCATGCAGTTTTGACTGGTGCTTTTGATTAAATGTAATTGAACAATTCACCTTTTCTCAAAACCTTACTGAAATTCATTGTGGCACCTTCCCAACTTCCACTGCAAAATAACATTTTTTATAATCAATTTAGTTTTCACCATTGTTGCATCCCAAAAATGTTTTAAACACACTTTTTAAACTCTCTGTGACAGTATTTTAAAATAGTGCCAAATCATATTAAAACTTCACTTACAAAGTTGTTTGAAATTTGTAAACTCCACACTTTATAAAGAAGTTGAAGGTTCCTACATTTATGTGAGATAAAGTTTATCCTTTCTGGCATTCCAGGTGTGATGATTTACCAATGCATGAAGGCCCGTATTTATACTTTTTGACGCTAAACTGCGCTAACGCAGTTTAGCGTCAAAAAGTTTAGCGCCGGCTAACGCCATTCTGAAGCACCATGCGGGCGCCGTATTTATTGAATGGCGTTAGCCGGCGCTAGCAGACCGGCGCTGCCTGGTGTGCGTGGAAAAAAACCACGTACACCAGGCAGCGCCGGCGTAGGGAAAAATGGCGTTAGGGCGTCTTAAAATGGTGCAAGTCAGGTTGACGCAAAAAAATCGCCTCCACCCAAGTTGCGCCATTTTTAACGAGGCCCAGACGCCATTTACATGACTCCTGTCTTAGTAAAGACAGGAGTCATGCCCCCTTGCCCAATGGCCATGCCCAGGGGACTTATGTCCCCTGGGCATGGTCATTGGGCATTGTGGCATGTAGGGGGGCACAAATCAGGCCCCCCTATGCCCAAAAAAATTATACAAAAATAAAAAAATTATACTTACCTGAACTTACCTGAATGTCCCTGGGATGGGTCCCTCCATCCTTGGGTGTCCTCCTGGGGTGGGCAAGGGTGGCATGGGGGGTCCCTGGGGGCATGGGAGGGCAGTGGCACCGGAGCAGGAGGGAGCTGCATCCCACTTGGCCCTGGAGGGCGAGACAACTGAGTCTGAAGCCACCAGTGGGACGTAGGGCGATGGGAGCTCTACGGCGGGGACAGGAGGTGACAGCAGCGACAGCGACTCCTCCTCTGATGGGACCTCCCTTGCGGTGGCGGGCCCCTCTGTTCCCCCCGCATCAACAGGTACAGCCACCACCCCCCTACCAGCACCGCCCTCCCAGCAGCCCCTAAGCGTGTGTCCCGTGGCCGCTCACCCAGGAGGGTGGGCATCTCCTTTGCCCAAGGCAGCTCAGGCCCTGCCCCAGTCAGCCCTGCAGCCCTCAGTGAGGAGGCTATTGACCTCCTGAGATCCCTCACTGTTGGGCAACCTACCATTGTGAATGCCATTCAGGGTGTCGAGAGGCATTTGCAACAAACAAATGCATACCTGGAGGGCATTCATTCTGGCAAGGCAGAGAGCATTTCAGGCTCTGGCCTCAGCACTGATGGCAGCCATTGTCCCTGTGTCCAGCCTCCCCCCTACAACTTCCTCCACCCAGAACCAATCCCCTGTACCTCAGCCTATCCCGAGCACACCATCAGACCTGCATGCACACACCTCAACACACAAGGGTGGCTCAGGCAAACTTAAGCACCACACATCCCACAGGCACTCACACAAGCATCACACCCATGCAGACATACCAACATCCACTGCCTCCACTGTGTCCCCCTCCTCCACATCCTCCTCCTCCCTCCCTGTCTCGTCTCCACTCACACTTGCATGCACTACATCTTCGACCACTACCTCCATCACCAGCACGCCCATCACCATACACCGCTCACGTGCACTCACCACCCCACTACCATTCACACATCCCCTGTGTCCTCTCCCACTGTGTCTGTGAGCCCTCCTCCCAAAGTACACAAATGCAGGCACAGACCCACCCAACAGCCATCCACCTCACAACAGCCTCCAACCCATGCACCTTCACCCAAATTCAGCAAACATACACCTTCTACAACCACTACCTCTTCCTCCACTCCCAAACCCACTCCATCTACCCGTCCCAGTGTGTCTAAAAAACTTTTCCTGGCTAATATTGACCTCTTCCCTACACTTCCCTCCTGTACATCCCATAGGGCCAGGCTTTCGAGGTCCCAACCCAGCACCTCAGCCACCACATCACCAGGCACAGTGTTGCCAGCAACTGCGGGCTATTGGAGTGCGCCAACCAACAGGGCTGCCAGTGTGCCACAGAGCGAGAGCAAGGACATTCCGCCACCTGCAAAAGTTAAAAAGTTGCCCACATCCCGGAGGAAGAAGCAGAAAACACCTGCCACCAAGGGCTCAGGGAAAACAAAAGGGGATAGTGGCAAGACAGCTGCACCACCATCCAAGGTGGGGAAGGGCCAGAAAATAAAGGGCAGGTCAGGAGAGGGCATGGTGGCACCAACAATGGGACCAGTGTCACACCTTCTGTCCACGTCAACGCCAACCTGTACTGCTTAGAAGACCACCACCTGCACCGCCAACTGCACTGCCACCTGCACCGCCACCTGCACGCCACCTGCACTGCCACCAGCACCGCAGTCACTGAGCCCACCAGCAGCACCGCCGCCACCACCGATGCCACAGAGCCCGCCACCAGCACCGATGCCACAGAGCCCGCCACCAGCACCGCTACCACTGAGCATGCCACCAGCAACGCTGCCACTGAGCCCGCCGCCAGCACCGATGCCACAGAGGCCGCCGCCAGCACCGCTGCCACAGAGGCCGCTGCCAGCACCACGAAACTGACCCCGCCGCAAGCACCGCCAGCGGCCCCGCGACATCCTGAGCCAGTGGCACCACCGCAGACATGGCTGCCATCCCCAGTGGTCAGCCGTCCGAGGCTGGTGGTCAGTTCCAGGACCCTGGGCAGCTTCCATGATGCATCAGTGGAGAAAGGCATCCACTACCTCAGTACTTGGCAGGATGAAGCACTCTGGGCACAAAGCCCCCTCTAGAACTAGTGGTGAATCACATTCACTACCTCAGTCTTTGGCAGGATGAAGCACTCTGGGCACAAGGCCCCCTCCAGAACCAGTGGAGAAAGGCATCCACTACCTCAGTCCTTGGCAGGATGAAGCACTCTGGGCACAAGGCCCCCTCCAGAACCAGTGGAGAAAGGCATCCACTACCTCAGTCCTTGCCAGGATGAAGCACTCTGGGCACCAAGCCCCCTCCAGAACCAGTGGAGACTGTTATCCACTTGAGAGACTGTGGCTTTGCACTCCCCAGGATAAAGCAGTGGGCAAACCACCCACTGGAGAGACTTGAGAGGCTGTGGCTTTGCACTCCCCAGGATAAAGCAGTGGGCAAACCACCCACTGGAGAGACTTGAGAGACTGTGGCTTTGCACTCCCCAGGATACAGCAGTGGGCATGGAGCCCCCTCATGGAGCAGTGGTGTCGTGCATTCATCAGGCTGAGGAGCCTCCCCTCCCCCTGAGGTGCCTGTTTCATTTTGATCTGATGCCCCTGCAGTGTTCTCTCCGTTTGATGTCTGGTATCATGTGTGGGCCTCGCCCATGCATTTTGGGCCCAGTGGTCCACGGACAATAATTGGTGCACTATCCGGACTTGTGTAGTTGGTGTACATAATTTTATATACTGTATTTCGAGTTTTGACTACTGGATTTTTCATGATTACAATTGTTACAATCATTTCCTTTTGTCCTTGCGTTCTTCCAGGGGGGTTGGGGGGGCGTATATGTAATGTTGCGCCATGTATTTGTGTGAATGTTGTAGTCGGTGAGGGTGGGAGTATTGCGTGTTGCTTGTGTGTGTCACTCTCTCTTCCCTCCCCCCTCCCCTGTGTTGTAGGTGCAGTACTCACCGTGGTCATCGCCGCCGTCTTTGGTGCTCCTAATAGAGGATCAGGAAGACCATTGCAGGGAGTATCTGGAGTTCTGGCTCCATGGCGTCCTGGTTCCTCGTGGGGTGTGGAGAGGTGAGTGTTTTCCCTTCCGCCGTGTTTTCGTTCGCATTGGTTCCGGCCTGGAAAAGGTGGCGGATTGGCATCTTGTGATAGGGTGGGCGGTACATTGTCTTCCGTCTGTCTGTTGGTGGTGACTGCCGCAGTGTTTGTTTCTACCGCCGTGGCGGTAGGAGTCTTAAAGTGGCTGTCTATGTTGGCGGTTTCCGCCGTGGTCGTGATTCCATTTTTTTTACCGCCGGCCTGTTGGCGGTCTTACCACCGCTTTAACACTGACCACCAGGGTGGCAATGAGGGCCTTAGTGTTTTTTTTTACTGTGACTTCTTTTAGGGATCTATATTCAATGCAAGCACACAGCTCTCCCCTCTTTTTGGGCACAAAAAAAAGAGAAGAAGAAGCTGGGGAACAGGAAGGCCTAATGAACCCTATGCGTTACATTTCATCTAGATATTCCTTCAGATGGATATTTTCTTTTTTAGTCATCACATATATCCTATTACATGAAATGCGGGCCCCTAGAATCATGTCTATTTGCTAATCATATGGGCAATGTGGGAGAAGTATTGTAGCTTTCTGTTTATCACAAACGTCTGCTAGTTCTTGGTAGCTTAGGGAATTGGAGATTGACATCCATCTCAGAGGTAGCAGTGGACACTTCAATAGACATGTTGGGGTCCTGTTTCACACATTGTTCTAAACAAAAGGAAGTTCCTCCAATCAATAGAGGGACTGTGGGACGTCAGCCATGGTAAACGTAATGTAGCCTGAAAGTGGGCTGCATGAATCAAGTCAAACTGTATAATTTGGTATGTATTTCCTGTATGGTCAACAACAAAGCAGTAGTAGAGTGAGTAATAGGGACGGATTTCAAAGTGCTTCCATCAATGGTTTTAACTTCCTCTACCTGCTCTTTCTGTTCCATTGGAAAACCATAACTGGTAGCAAACAATTAGTCTACGAATTTACCTGTAGCTCCTGAGTCTACCAATACTTGGAAATCCAGTGAGCCTAACCAAACTTAACAAGTTTTCAAAAACAAATGACAGTAATGTTGTTCACACAATGTTGGAGCTAAAATTCTTGAAGCTACTTCATACACTTTCCCCAAAACAGTTGCCTCCTCATTCCTTGGATTTTTTAGTTTTCTGAATCTGTCTTTTTCTTTTGTGTCACTGGAGAATCACATGGGAAATGGCCTTTATTACCACAGTGCAGGTAGAGCTTCTGTGTTCTGCGTCTCTGTTGTTCCTCTTCACTCAATGACCCTCTAAGACTTCCTATTTGCACGGGTTCTGGTTTGTGTGTTTTTTCTGGTTCTGCTCTCTTTTCCCCATTTACCACAAATTTTGTCTCTGCACATCCTTTCTCTCTCCGCCGTTCTGTCAGACGGTGGTCTAGTTTGACTACTAAATCTACCAACTAACTACAGTTCTCTGGTGGATCAACTACTTGTGCAAGTACATCTTTTACTCGTCCCATAAACCTTTATAAAACAGAGAGCTCCTTTTACTCTCATGCCAGCCAGACTCCTCCAAAAGTCTATTGAACGTAGTTATGTATGTAAGGAGATCCTTGTTTTCCTGACGTTGATTCAATAACTCTATAGCTACTGATTGTATAAATGTGTGGCGATCGAATAGTCATTTCAGTTCTGCCTTAAGGCAGAATATTCGTACAACAGAGGGTTATCTCTCTCCACTAACGGTATTGACCATGTAGCTGCTGTACTTCCCATACAAGATAAAATAAAAGCTACTTTGGACTGATCATTCGGAAAACAAGCAGGCTTAGTTAGAAAGTGTAAGTGACACTGATTAATAGAAGTGGCATACTTAGTAGAATCCCCCCCAAAACATTCGGGAGTTACTAAAGGAATTGAGGGTGGGGCAATAGCATGGATCACAGAAGTACCACTCCCAGAACTAGAACCGGATGCTGTATATTGCGTGAAACTACTGTCAGCTGATTTCCCACCCTGATCAAGCCCTGTCATGCCAGGATAAATATTATAAGCCCCTTGCAAAGCATCTATTGTCTGTGCTAGTGGTTTTTTTTTTTAGGTTTCCTATCAGGTGCACCAAACCAGCTAGTGTGACCTCAAGTGCGCCCATTTCACTCAGGCAAAACAATTTACGCGGGCTTGCCATTCTGTCAAGCAGCTACTTTCTCACAGGCATGAAACGGGCACAGAGAAATCTACCCTACATTTCAGCAAGTCGGATAGATTGAGATAACAATCTAATCTTGCCAAACCAGATGAAGGGACAGGGGCAGAATGGTGCAGACCCAGAACTGACATCTGATGATTTCACTTCCTGGTCTTTAGTATACCTAAAATGGATAATAGTTAATTTACGTTCTGCTTATGATAAATGTATCAAAAGTGAAACACAAATACCAAAATCAATGCCTTATACCTATTCTCCCATCCTCCTAGCTTGAAAAAACAGAGTGTGTCTGTATAAGGGTGCTGTACCTGTAACGAAACTTAGAACTGGAAAACATTAAGCATGTAACTTCATAGTCATATATAATATCCTATCAATTCATTGAGTAGCAACCTCCACCTAGTAAAGTACTAGTCATAAATTCATAGCGTAATTGAGGGCATCAACAAGCCTTTGCACTATTTTTGTGCATATCTAGTGTCTCCATATGTCTATTCTCATGCAACATTGTTATAGCTACTCCATAAATGTTTTAGAGTAGGCAAAATGGTTTATCTCAGTTCTTTTTCTCCCCAAAGGAAATTTGTGTCAAAAGACTTGACAACAAGTTTCATAAATCCATGCCTATTTTTCAGGAGATGTTCAATATAATATCATATAAGTCTTTAGTGAATGTGGATTCATATAATTAGTCATATAAAGTCTTTGGTGCAAAATACTGCTTACTTTGCTGCATATTTTGTGATTCAATAGGAATTTGAAGAATTCTGGTGATTGCCGCAGTGTTAACGACAGCCGCTAGACCAAAGAAAACAGGATGCGGGTTGAGGACAGCATATTAAAAGCAGGTGCACCTACTGGGAGCAACGAGGAGCTGAAATAGACAACAGGGAACAAGTATGTGGATTCCAGGACTCCAGCGGACAGCAGAAATCAGGTAAGTGAAGAAAGTTGAAAACGCGTCCAAACACCAAAGATGCCAACAGCAGGTAAGTGGGGATCCGTGAAAATCGAAGAAGGACTCAACGATGAGCAGTTGTTCTGGCACAGTCTTCAAGGCAACGCTCCCTGCCCCTTAGAGGGACCGCAGCCACACCAATCTGCTGCGATCAACACAAGGTAAGACATCTTAATAGTTGTGTTGAAGGCACAAAACCATAATCCATAAGAACAGTTTGTGATAGTAGTGGTATGGTGCAATCCTGGAATGGCCAAAGAAAGGTATGGGCTTTATTCACACCCCAAACAGTCACAAAGAAATTTAGTGCCAATCTTGTCGTAGCTTGGGGAAGGCATGAAACTTATTCCCACCAAGAGCAATCACAAAGCAGTTAGCGAAGTCACCAAGAATCTGTCACCTTATGCAGGAGGGTACCTAGGTTCCAATAGTCATGTGACCAAGGGAAGGGTGAACTTTGATAAGTCCTCTCCTATAAAGGAGTAATGCTGTAAACACAGCATACCCAATAGAAGAAGGTCACATTATGTAAAGCATAATAACATGCACACATTGCAGGATTCATTTTTTATTTTGTAAAGTAATTTTCCTACTTTTTAGGATTTGTTCACTATCCTTCTTCTGTAGCACATTTTCTATTTTACTTACAGCTTCTGTTTTGATAGGACTGCTTTTAGTTTTCATCAGACGGGGGACTGAGAATGCATAACTTTGGCTGTGCCATTGTGCGTCAAAGGAGTGACATAGTAATGTAATCAATAATACACATATCGTGTGCCATAATGTTATTAATGTAAAGTGGTGCCTCTAAATCATATTATTGAAGGTGCTCTAATGTTGATTTTGATATGCTGAAATGTATTACGTATATGCATTTATATTCGCATATTCTGATTGTAATATTGTGGATAAGTTGCATATGATTGTGTTTCATTCATAATCATGTTGCAATTATAATTAAAGATGCAAGTATAATCATGTATTTCAAATGTACCTTGCAATGCCATATTCAGTTAGCATAAAAATAACCATAGGCCTGAAATGTAAGTTTTATGTGTCTAACCTTCAACGCAGAGTTTTGCTTGTGTTGCAATATTCTTTGCAGGTGCGTCCATCTGAGTCTACATGTAACAAAAGACATATTGTGTATCTGAAGTAGTGGGATACAAAAGACAAGGGCGCGCTAACAAACTGAGAAAAAAAGACTCCTGTTTGTATACCAGAATCCAAGAGACACTCAAGTTCATCCTGTTGTTCATATCTTTGGATGAGAACTTGATGGAAGCTCCAAATTTCAACTGTGCAAGAAAGATGGAGAACTACTGGTGGTGATGACGTGGATTTCTCAAATGTTCTGTGGGTTTAATTGGTATTCACCTAGTTAGACAAGGGCAGATTCTGTTTGGCCTCTGACAAGAGCGGATTCCCTTGAGATCTAAAGGGGTACAGACCTCTCTACTCTTTATTCCTTTGTGTGGCTTTATGCTACACATCTTCTACTGAAGTTTCTGTTACGCTGACACTTTCCTGTATTTCTATTATTTCCCATATTTCTTGAAAGATAATTAGGTTTTCCTTTAGCCTAGTCTAGGGTATTTAGATTAATTTAGTTCCCCCAAAGATTAGGCAAGAGGACCACAATTTATAAACTGATCATCGAATCTTGTTTCTCATCTTTTTTATTGCAGCAACTGAAATTCTTGGATGCCTTATTCTTCTATGATTTATTCTCATTCAATGCTTTACTTCACCTTTGGTGATTCTGTACTGATATACCATGTTTTTGAGATTCATTTACATAAGTGTGGCCCTTAATTTGTAGTAAACATTTTAACTTTAATCTTCGTATACGGGATTTAAATGTGTGACCTAGGGTCATGGCTTGGCACCAGCCAGGATGGCCACAAGCTAGAGAAGCTCCGAAGCAGCCACTGATTAATCCCCTAAAATTCAAGCAATTATCATTATTCTGAGGACATCAAGAGTTTGCGGTGAGCCCTGAAGACTCGGACGGCGCTAAATAGCCGTCTGTACCCTCCCATTTGACGTGGCAGTGATCTACTGCACTGAGAGGCCTGTTGCTGCTGGTGGTGACCCCAGCCTGGAGGAGGTGCTGCGCTGCTCACAGATTCGTTCAAGGCAGTGGCCATGCCCGGCTCGGCTCGTTGGAATGGATAGAATGGTCAGCTGCCAGCACAGAAAGATACAATGGCTGAGAGAAGGGTGCCCGTGCAAGTGTGAGGGGCTTCTCTTGCTCGCGCCCACATCTGCTACATGATTGTGGCCTGGAAAGGAGATGATAGCAGAGCCCATGCCTCGGGCAGAGGCTCTGGCGTTTGGCAGCCAGGCGGCATGCACACCTAGGGATTCTGTGTCTAACTTCACAGCGTCACTGCTCTCCCCTCTGAAATGCGATCTTCTTTTAGAGCCGTGTCCCTAGATCTGGGCGCATTGGAGAGGAGGTGAGCTGCTGGCCTGCTGGGAACTATGGCATCATGATAGGAGGCGCAACCCGCAGAACTGTTGGGGCGTCGGAAAGCCTGATGGTGCAGTGCTAAGAAGACAGGGTGAGAACTCCCCCCTTCCCTTCCTCACATTGGAAAGAAGACTACTGCGGACATGCGGGCCAGGTTCTGCGATGTAGGTATGTCTTTTACTGCCTGCCTGTGATACTTTAAGCCCAGGGGCATGCGTATGCTTCACCCTAGTAGTGTGGGTGTGAGGGGAGGCTGGTTGTCTGGTGCCTCCCCTTGCATCATCTGGACAGTGCAAACTGGTAGTGAGTCTTCAGCAAACTGTTGCAACCTGTGTGGCAGGGTGACTTGTGATGGGGCCTGATGTACTGTGTTCAGCCTGCTGACACCTGAGAATATCTGTGCTGGGGATGGGCAGAAGATCCAAACATAGTCTGGTATCTCAGCCTAGCCCTGTTGAACTGTGGTGCAATGGTAAAACCTAAGGGGCCTGCAGTGCCTCCAAAACAACAAAATGAACAAATACACCATCCCCAGGGTCCAAGCGAGTGGGGAAGTCAGAGGGCCGGAGAATACTGATGTCAGTGAGCCTTCCCTCGGGTCATCATGGTAGCGATACAGGATTTAAAGGGTATGCTGGAACTCAAGCTTGCTGCCGTACGAGCGGATCTAAAAAAGACTAGCAAAAAGGTAACTGCTGCTAAATCGCATATGAATATACTGCAGTCAACCACTAAGAGGTTGGAATCCCAAGTGCAGCTCATCAAACAGCAAACCAACACCATTGTGGTGAGGCTAGATCAAGAGGTCAGAGTATGGAGAAACAATATACCGGTGGTGGGGGCTCACCGGGCACTGGTGCCCCTGCCCTACCCTGGCACCCACCCCAACAACCAATCATTGCCCAGATATTTAATTACTGTGATAGAGACGCATTCTTTCAGGTGGCAAAATTACAAGGTGATCTAAACTATGAGAACACCATCATTCGCTTTTTCCTGACTTCACTCAACAGGTTAAAAAAAGGAGACACAGCTGGAACGGTTCAGTTTCAGATCCAAGTTTATTGGCTGGATTCAACTTCTATATGTGGATCCCTTGAAAAGGGTATGAGTTAATAACACAGTCTGTCAAGTTTGTGCCCTTCAGAAAGGTGCAAGGCAAGGTTCCCTACTCTCAAACGTAACATTGCACGGACCTGGGATGGTGTCTCCCCCCTCTCTTGTAGACAACTGGGAGGCATTGGTCTGGTGCCATTGAGAAGAATACACCATATAATGATGTAGAGTTTGCCCCAACAAATGGGAAAAAGTGTGGGTAGGTAGCGTAGCTATCGGTGCTTGTGAGAAGGAGGAGATTGATCCAATGATTGTGAGTGAATATTATTTGTCTACATATTTCCTGTGTGGAGATCGGCCTGTGTATTGCCATAACCTAGCTTGTTATGGTAATGATACCAGCTATGTATCTGTTGTAAAAGATGTCTCTAGAACATCACTATTATGCACTGAATTCCTTCCATTGTCTGTGGTACTGCAATTGAGCAACTGTTCAATAAAAAGAGTTAAAAAACACTAAACAAATGTGTGCCCAAATAGGTGACACTGTTAATTGATTTGAAGTGTTGATTTTAACTCCCCTTGTCCCCTAGAGACTCCAAAAAAGGTCTGTCAGAAGAAGAGAAGTCAGAAAATGAGCCCTAGCATCAAAAGATGGTAGCAGGTTGAGGATGGTTAGGATCCCAAAGTAAGGGGAGCTAGAAACCGTTATTCTAGATTGGCTAGTTCCATGAGCATGATCATTAGTGCACACATCCAGAATTTGGAGGATCGGCGCAGTGCCAAAGAGTCAGGAGAGAGTTGTACTAGCAGTGGAGAAGTGAGCATCAATGAGGTCATAAATTGAAGTGGTTCATGTTTAGTTTGCAGTGCTTTGTGAAGTTTTACGGGTGTTTTGCAGAGATGTTTTGAATGTTGTGTGAGTGTGTTGTTTAGTAAAAGAAGTTGAAGTTGTTTTCAGGTCCGACATGACCTAAGATCTCGGGATAGTAGCAAAAAGTGCAGAAGACACTGTATTGTAATTGTCTGCTAAGTTTGGTGGGGCTTCTAGTTAGACGTCGTCACTCACACAATTGAGATAGGGATATATCTTTGTCTGAATGTGAGGAGGTGCACAGGGTGAATCTGTACTAATCTGAATAATATCCTGTCGGTCGAGGTTTAATTCAAAGTGCTTGCTTACTCTTGTGTCACTGAATACTGTCAATTCTTTAGTGGAGCAGACAAAGTTTATTGTATTGTATTTTGTTATACGTGTTTGATGCTGAGAACGGTGCGTGCATGCAGATTGTAAAGAAAGGTGAGCTGCTGCAAGGACAGGATTGAAGTCACAGTGTGCCTAGCTAGTATTGGTCGACTGGTGTAGTGCTGCACTGGTATTGGTTGTCTAAGTCACAGAGGGCCATATTTATACTTTTTGACGCAAAACTGCGCTAACGCAGTTTTGCGCCAAAAAAATTAGCGCCATGCGGGCGCCGTATTTATTGAATGGCGTTAGCCGGCGTTAGCCGACCGGCGCTGCCAGGTGTGCGTGAAAAAAAACGACGTACACCAGGCAGCGCCGGCGTAGGGAAAAATGGCTTTTGGGCATCCCAAAATGGGGCAAGTCAGGCTGAGGCAAAAAAATCGTCTTAACCTGATTTGCGCCATTTTTTTTGGGCGCCCAGACGCCATTAACATGACTCCTGTCTTAGCAAAGACAGGAGTCATGCCCCCTTGCCCAATGGCCATGCCCAGGTGACTTATGTCCCCTGGGCATGGTCATTGGGCATAGTGGCATGTAGGGGGGCACAAATCAAGCCCCCCTATGCCACAAATTTTTTTTACAAAAATACTTACCACAACTTACCTTTTCTTCCCTGGGATGGGTCCCTCCATCCTTGGGTGTCCTCCTGGGGTGGGCTAGGGTGGCAGGGGGTGTCCCTGGGGGCAGGGGAGGGCACCTCTGGGCTCATTCTGAGCCCACAGGTCCCTTAACGCCTGCCCTGACCCAGGCGTTAAAAAGAGGCGCAAATGCGGGGTTTTTTGCCCCGCCCACTCCCGGGTGTCATTTTTGCCCGGGAGTATAAATACCACGCACATGCCTGGGAGTCATTTTTTAAGACGGGAACGCCTACCTTGCATCTCATTAACGCAAGGAAGGTGTTCACGCCAAAAAATGACGCTAACTCCATGAACTTTGGCGCTAGACGCGTCTAACGCCAAAGTATAAATATGGAGTTAGTTTTGCGTCGAATTTGCGTTGAAAAAAACGACGCAAATTCGGCGCAAACGGAGTATAAATATACCCCAGAGAGTCTTACTGCAATTTATTGTTGCTGCTGAACAAGGAATTGTGACTAAAGAGTTATTTCCTGGTCTGGAACAAAATTTCTATCTGTGATTGTTGATATTTGGTTGAAAAATGAATTGTTCCAAGGTAATACAGGATCTGTTTAGAGAAGATGTACTTGAACCTAGTACAGAGGGAGAAGAGGCACTTCCTGACAATACCTCAGGTCATAATATGGCAATAAATGCATGGCTCTATACATGTATTTGGCTTAGTAAGTGGCACAAGATCAAAGATGAGGAAGGTGCATTGAGGGTTCCATGATATGGCACATTTAATTTGAGAATTATAGAAAACTTGCAGAGGATATTATATCAAATGATACCACCTCCTAGACCTGCACAGTATGAGATGGTGAACATTTGGAAACCTGCTGCTCAATGTAGAGAGAAAGTGAAGTATCAGGGAAGAGCTTGAAAAGCAGTACACACATATGTTGATGCAAGATGTAACGTTGAACAAAAGAAATGGAGGAAGGACATGATAGAGGGAGTTAGATTGTATCCAGCCTTATTGAACTAAGCATTCAATAGAGAGAATGAAAAGAAAAAGGACAATAAGGCAAAGGAGGGAAAGCAAAATAGGCAGATTATATGAGTGACATCAGTGACAGTGATTCAGGCCGCAGCTTTTTAGATATATTATTGTCAGAATGTCCACCTCTGTATAATGAGACCCCAAGTATAAACCTGATTTCCCGGGAAAGACAACATATAATTTGGCTGTCCCTGGTGCAGCAAGTGCTTTAGGTAATGCTGCAAGAAGTGTTGATATGAGAGGATCTGTTACTCTGGTCCCGACACACACACCCGTTCTCCATGTGGGGCAAGTGCTGATTCAACTTTGAATCTTTCAGGGTGCAGTTCCATAGGTTCATATCAGAGAATGCCAACTTCTGGTACACCCATAGGGGAGCCACCTTTAAATCCCAGTGGCAGGCACATGGAGGTGGAAATAGGTCTGAGGTCCCTGTGGTGTCACAGAATATCAGTGCTAATGAAATAGAGGAATGGGTGAGGTCTTTTAATAGGTATACATCTTTGAGTGATAGTGGGAGTTCTAAGTTGAGTCAGGGAATGATTCAGTCACTTGTGAGAGAGAACCTGGTTGATGTAGCTAAACCGAAGTTAGAACTGGATGAGCTGATTAGTGAGAATCTTGAAATTGCTTGTTTAGACTCTTACCAAGAAAATGAGCTTGTGTTCATGTGTAAGGATGTTATCAGATGAGCAGGACAATTTTATGACAAACTATCTGAGTTGGCTCAAAGATGTGAGATAGACTTGAACAAGACCAAAGCATTGCAGAAGAGTTACAGGGTATGCTTTAATGAGGAAGACATAGCCTGCATGAGAACTTCAGGGATGAAAACACAAATTAAAGAGCTAATTCTGAATATTCAAAAATGGAATCAGTCAATCAATCAATCAGTAAATTGTTAAGCGCACTACTCACCCGGTAGGGTCTTAAGGCGCTTGGGGGGAATGGGGGTTCTACTGCTCGAAGAGCCAGGTCTTGAGGCGCTTCCTGAAGGTCAGGAGGTCCTGGGCCAGACGTAGGTTGATGGGGAGGGAGTTCCAGGCTTTGGCGGCAAGGTGGGAGAAGGATCTGCCGCCGGCTGTGGTACGGTGGACGCGGGGGGCGGTGCCGAGGTTGACGGAACGGAGCTGGCATATTGGGATGTGGAAGTTGAGACGCTGGTTGAGGTAGGCAGGTCCGGCGTCGTGGAGAGCCTTGTGAACGTGGATCAAGAGTTTGAAGATGATCCTTTTTTTGACAGGGAGCCAGTGGAGGTCTCTGAGGTGGGCTGAGATGTGTTCGTGACGGGGAGGTTGAGAACAGTAGAAGTCCCAAACCTACCCCCTTGGGAAAAATTATCCAAGTTGTAGAAGTTGCAAATGAACAAATAACAACCCAAGAAATGACAGAAATGCCTGTGAGGATAGGATCCTTTAAAGAGAATCACCGATTTGTGGTATGGGATTCTAGTCCAGTAAGTGTCTTGGGAAGAGACTTAGGCCCTCATTACAACATTGGCGGTAAATACCGCCTACTGCTGTGCTGACAGCTGCCAACATACCGTGACCGCGGCGGTATACTGCTATGGGTATTATGACCCACACAGAGAAATGCGTCACTATACAGACACCCACACAAGTCCGCCAGACCAAAGGTCAGTGATAAAATGGCGGTACCAAAACCCACGCCATTACGCCAACAGGAATATGCTCCTCACAGTATCAGGACCCACGAATCACTGCGGCGGTCTTTCAACCGCGGTAAACCATTGGCGGTACACACCGCCATGCTCATAATACACACACACACTTACAAAACTCCACCACATTGGGCAATTCAAACTACACACACCTGACACACAAACACACACAACACCCACACACCCATAGCACTATAAAACAGACACCCACATTACCCACAACCCTTTCAACGAAAAAAAAGATTGCTAACAGAAACAGAGACAAGCCAGGAGCACCCACTCAATCTGAGCCACAGAACACCATCACCCATACACCATTTAAGTACCTCACAGCACATACCACAACACATCACCCCACACATCCTTACACATACCACTCACACCACATCCATGGCACCCCATAGACACCCCAGGTTTTCAGAGGAGGAGCTAAGCTGAAGGACACATCAATCATCAGTGTGTCCACCACTACAGGGATCCCAGGCAACCCCACAAACCCAAGACAATCAGGGACCTAGGGTCAGTGGCAGTGGGCACCACAGTTCAGGGGACAGAGGCACAGGACAACAGGGAAGCTGGAAGGACTGCTGTGCGACAGGGTGAGGGCAGGCCCAGGGAACCCACTCTCCACAAGGCACTTGCAGGGATCCTGGGAGCATACCACCATTCCCAGGAGACCTTGGGCCAGATGCTGGCCAAGTTGCAGGAGACCCAGTGGCTGCAGGAGGGACAGTACCTGGGGATCAGGGAGGACCTGAAGGACATCCACACCATCCTGGTCACCATTGCAGGGGTGCTGGCTGACATGGCCAACACCATGAGGGAGGCAGTGGCACACCAACGGGCCCCTATCACTAGCCACACCAGAAAACAGCCCTCTACCTCCTGTGGCGCTAGTGGACAGGAGGCCCCGCCACTGGAACAACAGGCCACCAGTACCCCACCCCCTGCAGAAGGAGAACAACCCTGCGATCCTGGCAGAAGCCAGAGAACATTGCCAAGACCCCGCCAGGAAATAAGACTCTCCTGATTGTCACCCTTGGTTCCCTCTCTGTTACCCTGTCCACCTTGAACCGCCATTGCTCCCCTTCCTATGCCCCATTGGACTATGCACCTGTGATACAAAGAGACTGGACTCTAGCTGGACATTCCTCCACCATCACCCAAGCCCATTGCACATCCCCCTCAACCTCTTAGCACTTAAATAAACACCCTTGGAACACATACAAGTCTGGAGTCTGTCAATTGATTAAAAAATTTATTAGTTTAACAATCTGCAAACATTGCAATTCATATGTACAGTTATATATACATTGGTATGACCTGTAATGGGCAGCAGTAAACACACCAGGAGCCAGAGTGGGGCACAGAGATCTGAAAATAAATGTAAACTTCGCTCTTGTATAGCGTACTACTCACGCGTTAGGGTCTCAAGGCGCTGTACGCATACTGCTGTGGAACCCCACCTGGTTTTTCCCTGTGAGGCACCCACTCCTGGGCAACCCCCAGGGTGAAGCCAGGCATCCAAGCGCTGTCAGGGTCATTGTGGAGATTAAGCAAGCTATTGCCCAGAGTTACAGAGTGGGACCCATTAATTAGATTAGGCACTGAGGCAAGAATTATCTGGTCCAAGGGAATTCAGCCCAAGACCTGTCGAGGTGGGAATTGAATGCTGGTCCAAGGCCAGACCTCTGCAACAGGGTCTGCCACTCTAACCATTGTGCCACTTCTCCACCACAAAATAGAGATGCCAAAGGGCACAGTAAGTGGCCATAGACACAGGGAAATCATGCTGCCATGTTCAATGTCCAACACAAACCTGCAATGTAAAGTGAAGTTACAGTGTCTTACCTGTGTGTCACTGGAAGTACTGCTGTATGAGAGAACATCTGTTGTCCACATCTTCATCCTCTGCCTCCTCTTCCTCATTGTCCACAGGCTCCACCACAGCCACAAGACCATCTCCAGGCTCATCCTGCAGAAAAGGCACCTGGCATCTCAAGGCCAGGTTGTGCAACATGCAACATGCAATGATGATCTGGCACACCTTCTTGGGTGAGTAGTACAGGGATCCACCAGTCAGATGGAGGCACCTGAACCTGGCCTTCAGGAGGCCGAAGGTTCTTTCAATTATCCGCATTGTTCGCCCATGTGACTCATTGTAACATTCCTCTGCCCTTGTCCTGGCATTCCTCACTGGGTTCAGTAGCCATGAGAGGTTGGGGGAACCAGAGTCACCTACAAATATCGAGGGATACCTGTTAGCCACACCCTCAGCCTTAGGGACAACTCCATACCCATACACCAATATAGACTGGGTGGGGACCTTGGGCTCACCTATTAGCCACACCCGGTGCCTCTGGAGTTGAGCCATCACATATGGGATGATGCTATTTCTCAAGATAAAGGCGTCATGCACAGAGCCAGGATACTTGGCATTCACATGGGAGATGTACTGGTCCGCCAAACACACCATCTGCACATTCACAGAGTAATAGCTTTTTCTATTCCTGAACACTCGTTCATTTCTCCGGGAGGGGGACAAATGCTACATGTGTACCATCAATGGCACCAATGATGTTGGGGATATGTCCCAGGGTATAAAGGTCAGCCTTCACTGTGGCCAAATCCTCCACCTGGCGGGAATACGATGTAGCTGTGCATGTGTTTCAGCAGGGCAGACAACACTCTGGTCAACACGTTGGAGAACATTGGCTGAAACATCCCTGATGCCATGGCCACTGTTGTTTGGAAGGAACCACTTGCCAGGAAATGGAGCACTGACAGGACCTGCACTAGAGGGGGGATACCTGTGGGGTCACGGATAGCTAAAATCAGGTCTGGCTCCAATTGGGCACACAGTTCTTTGATTGTGGCCCGATCAAGTCTGTAGGTTAGGATAATGTGTCTGTCCTCCATTGTTGCCAGGTCCACCAAGGGTCTGTACACTGGAGGATGTCTCCATCTCATATTCATCCTCAGCGGTTAAAGTCTATGGAGAAAAACGGTGAGCATATTCACACATCTATTGAAATAATGATGCATATCTTCATTTACAGAACCAGTATGTGAGTCCGAGAGTCAGTTGATGTGCCAATGTCTGCCGTGACGCAGTTAGGTGCCATGGCCTGTGCCCCCCTGAAATGGCGGCTGCCTGACCTGTGAGGAGAGACAACTGGAAATGAGGTAATTCCGCTGGCGTTGTGCGCCGTTGCGTTAGGCAGTCGATGACCGCTGCGCTACTTCGCATTGGTTAACATTAGGCCCTATGGGTTCCAGGAGCCAATGGCGATGTACACCGGCGGTGACGGTACGCACCGCCGTGGACAAGACTGCCATTTTCTATCTGTTCACTCACTTGCTACCTGACCTTCAACAGTAGAGGACCTATACTGCAAGTGCTGCTGTGACCTGTGTCTGGAAGCAACAATGGCTCATGTGTCTGGGGAAAGGGCCCCTGCCTTCACTGCGGAGGAGTTGGAGAGACTGGTGGATGGGGTCCTACCCCAGTCCACTTTGCTCTATGGTCCTCCAAACAAACAGGTGAGTACACTGTGAGCATGATGAGTGGGCCAGGAATTTATGGAGTGCTGTGTGTGTAAGCCACATGTATGATGGGGCTGAGGTGTCCTGGGCAGAGTGCTGCATGTATGGTGGTCTATGTATGTGCGTAAGGGGATGGGAGGGATATGGTGGGCCATGGGTATGACAGTCTGGACGGTATGACTAATCCCTTTTTTGCTGTATTTTTCCTGCAGGTCAGCGCCCATCAGAAAAAGGGTATTTGGCGTGCCATCGTCAAGGAGGTGCGGACCCTGGGGGTCTTTGACAGGTGGAGCACCCACTGCTGCAAACGGTGGGAGGACCTGCGCCGCTGGGCAAGGATGATGGCAGAGGCCCAGCTGGGGCTGGCCCCCCAACGAGGAAGGGGTGCCCATCGTAACCTGACCCCCCTGATGTTCCGCATCCTGGTGGTGGCCTATCCGGAGTTGGATGGGTGCTTGAGGGCATCAAAGCAGCCCCAAGGGTGTGAGTACAAATTCAGAATCATGACTTTGTGCGCGTTAAGGTTTTACCTGCGTGGGAATGTGGCCCCTAGGCCAGGACGAACATGGCAGGGTGGGTCCCTTTTTGGGCAGGCTCTGAAGCACTCCAACCCCAATGGTGTTAGTGGGCATCTCCTGCTGGTCAGGGCCCTGTTTGTTTGAGGTGTGCAGCTGATGGCGTTATGCTATGCACCCCATGGGCTGGTGACTATCTTTGTAACTGGTAGTGCATGACCTAGGGCATAGGGCTGCTTCCTGTGTTTTGTTGGCATTGACCAAGTGTATCCTCTGTCTCTCCCCCCCTTTTTGTTTTGTCACCCTGTCATTTTGAGCCCACAGGTCCCTTAACGCCTGCCCTGACCCAGGCGTTAAAAAGAGGCGCAAATGCGGGGTTTTTTGCCCCGCCCACTCCCGGGCGTGATTTTTGCCCGGGAGTATAAATACGACGCATTTGTGTCGCAGTCATTTTTTTGGACGGGAACGCCTACCTTGCATCTCATTAACGCAAGGAAGGCGTTCACGCAAAAAAATGATGCTCTTTCCTCATACTTTGGCGCTAGACGCGTCTAATGCCAAAGTATAAATATGGCGTTAGTTTTGCGCCGAATTTGCGTCGAAAAAAACGACGCAAATTTGGCGCAAACGGAGTATAAATATGCCCCTAAGTCTTGGGTAGTACATCCTTCAGCAAAATAATTTTGAGTGTGGAGGCTGGACATTCACCACCTGAGGTAAGAGGTGTAGTAGGAAGGGTACTGAGGTGAGGCCAGCTTATTTTTAAAAAAAGAACAAAAAGAAGCTTGATAAGCTTTGCATTGCACAAAACCTGCACAGTTTGGAAAATCCTCACAGTTGTGAGTCAGCCTACTTTACAATTTTACATTCTTCTACTTTAAATTCCATCTAATTGATAGGATTTAAAGTTTGACTGAGAAAAGTTGATTGAGTGTGCTTTAATATGTACTTTAAAAAATCTGCATATTCCTTCACATAGAATCACATGGTGGGCAGCTTACAACAGAAACCAGAATATCGATGGCACAGCTTATCGAGGACAAATAATCAAATCCAAAATATTGACAAGTGAGTGAGTACAGTTTTTCTACACATTACTTCACATATATGTACCTATGCAATATATATACTTTCAAGGTCTGTAGATGTGTAGTTAGGAGCAGTAAATATATACTTCCCAATATGCACTTACCTTTAAATATTATGTCCTCAATATTTTTGTATATCCTAGAGGTCAGTATTTAGTAGTGCAACCAGTATTTGTGAAAGAATGCACCTAGAGAGCACAGCTTTTTTGTTTGGTCATAGCTGAGCGCCATGACCTGCTAAAAATATACTTTTGGCTATGGGCTGGCTCCAGAGTATCATTAGGGGATAATCAGTTCTTTGTGTGTGGACAGACACTCCCCTCTTCGAGTGTAGGTGTGAGCTCAACTCCACCCTTCCAGTCCAGGAGGCCCCATTAGTATGCAGATGAAGTCAGATGCAGTTGAGTGTCCTGTGTTGTGGGTGTCGGGGGGAATGTGCAATGGTAGCTGTCACCCAGCCCAGACCAATTGGAGACAGGCAATGAGAGCAAAGAAATGTCCACTTTCTAAAAGAGTCATTTCTTAAATCGTAATAATGAGTCCGACCTCGCCAGCAAAGAGGATTTATTATTACCATTCCAATGATGTGAAACATGATGTAGCTGTGCCTTTCTTATCAGGAATTAGAGCTTAAAAGTATATTAAGGAATTCTCAATGCTGGCTGGCCTCTGAGAGGGGCACATGAAAGAAGAACGACTTTGAGGTTTTTTCATTACCAGGACAGGTAAAACTTACATGTCCTGCCTTTTGCTTATACAGCTCCCTGCCCTATGGGCTACCTAGGGCCTACATTAAGGGTGAGTGATATGTAGGAAAAGGGGAGATTAAAGCTTGCCAAGAGGTTTTAAATGCCAAGTCAAAGTTGCAGTGAACCTGCGCACACAGGCTCTGCAGTGCTTACAGGGCTACTTAAGTGGGTGGCACAATTAGTGCTGAAGGCTGAATAGTAGCATTTAATTCACAGGACCTGGGTTTAGGGGAATACCACTTTATAAGGGACTTAGAAGTAAATTAAATATGCCTATTGTGGATACACCAATGTTACCATGTTTAGAGGAGAAGCACAAGCACTTTAGCACTGGTTAGCAGTGGTCAGGAGCTTCAGAGTCCTAAGGCCAACAAAAAGATGCAGCATGAAATAGGAGGTAAAAGGCAAAATGTCTGAGGTCAGTTCACCCTAAGAATGCCTGGGCTAACAGTTACACAAATAGGGGAGAGCTGAAAGGCATTGGCAGAGGACTTTAAAGCCTAGATTTAACAGGGCCTAGCACCTCCTTGCGCCACATTAGCACCATTTCTAATGATGCTAATGTGGCCCAACAAGGCCAAATTCACTGCGCCATATTTACAAAGTGGTACAATGCTTACATTGCGCCACTTTATAAACCTTGCACCACATTATGCCTGCGCCAGACATAACGTATTCAAGGAGGGTGTTCCCCTGTTAGAGACAGCCAAAATGGTGCAGTTAAATCTAAGAGATTCCATTCTGCCATTTTTAGCGCCTGCACAGAGCAGGCATTAAACAAGGGCATACAATTGTTTTCAATGGACCCCTATGTACTCCACACTATTGCCCCTAACCTGTGCCTGGTGCACAGTATATTAAATATGGCACACAAATGGTGGTGGTAGGGAGGCACCAAGGAGCACAAGAAAAGTGTTGCTGCTTGAATGCAGCACCACTTTTCTTCAATTTGGGCTTAACTTTTTTCCTACCTGCTTCCTTCCAGGGGTATAGTTGTGTAGACAGATAACACCTAATTGTAAACCTCAATTATTGGAAGAACATAGTGGGTGGCTCCGGCATTGATGACTTTTAGGATTGTTTAAGTCAGCAGAGAATTGTCTTTCTTCTACCACTGCTGTGCAATTCAGAGGAGAGGTGAATTAAAGAGGGATACATCTGAGTATGGTAGCATCAAAGGAATACTTCCTTCCACTAATGGACCTGATTGCTTACAAGGCCAACATATATGTACCCCATTTGAATATGGCTAACAAGACTCTCTTGTCTGAACGGTGAAAGCAGTGCACCTGCAGTGGTTGACAGGTATTCTTTATGCCTTCCCCTCCTATTTCTCTCATTACTAGAGTGTTTTTCAGGGTTTGGAGCAATAAGCTGTAGGTTCTCCTGGTATTTCCTTGATGTGTTTTTCAGAGTTATGTTTTTTTACTCCTGCTGTACCTAGATGTGGGGTTAATGTTGGCTCTAGCACTCCTATGTCTTTTGAAGTCTCTAGCTCTCTCCCCTTATGTTTGCGTCAAGTTAGAAAAGGGGGAGACGGGAACCACTTGTGGAAAAGGTCATAGTAAATGACCAGAATCAAAAATAAACACTTTTTACCTCAAGGGGTAATTCAAAAATTAGCCGTCCCTAGGGCATGATACCTATGATTAGGAAGGGAGAATGAATGAGAATGTTAGGAAAATGTATTACAAGAGCAAAATAGGAAAATCCAAAACAGCCTAATTACCTGAAGATAATGGTCCAAACCTCTAGGAGGAGGATGCCAGGAGTTAAAGCAGGAGTTAAACAGAGGTGTCCCCAAGCCAAGGGAGACACTGCTCCTCTGCCTTTTGTTTAATGTGAGCTTGTCCACATGAAGTGGTCCCAGCTTGGGAGCGAATACAAGAAGTTAGGCAGGGTACAATGGAAGCAGCTTCCTGACACTGAAGTGGAAAGGAAAGCAGCATATTGTTCGTTCCACATTTATGCCTGCAGTGTGAAAATGAAAGTAAGATAGAAAATGGACGGCGTGCTGGAAAATTGAAAAAAACACTATTGCGCAATCACTCCAGTCTAGACAGACACTGGGGCATATTTATACTCTGTTTGTGCCGGATTTGCGTTTTTTTTTTTTTACGCTAATCCGACGCAAAGCTAACTCCATATTTATACTTTGGCGTTAGACCCGTCTAGCGCCAAAGATCTTGGAGTTTGCGTCATTTTTTAGCGTGGACACCTACCTTGCGTTAATGATATGCAAGGTAAGCGTTCCCTTCTAAAAAATTACTCTAAGGCATGTGCGCCTTATTTAAACTCCTGTGTAAAAATGACGCACGGGAGTGGGCATGCCTTAAAAAATGACGTCCAGCCGCTTTTGCGTCATTTTTTAACGCCTGGTCAGGGCAGGCGTTAAGGGACCTGTGGGCTCGGAAGGAGCCCAGAGGTGCCCTCCCATGCCCCCAGGGACACCCCCTGCCACCCTTGCCCACCCCAGGAGGACGCCCAAGGATGGAGGGACCCATCCCAGGGAACTTAAGGTAAGTTCAGGTAACTATTATTATTATTATTTTTTTGTGGCATAGGGGGGCCTGATTTGTGCCCCCCTACATGCCACTATGCCCAATGGGCAAGGGGGCATGACTCCTGTCTGTGCTAAGACAGGAATCATTTCAATGGGGGTTGGGAGTAAAAAAAAAGGCGCAAATCGGGTTGAGGCCAATATTTTGCCTCAGACCTGACTTGCCCCATTTTTTGACGCCCAAGCTCCATTTTCCCCAACGCCGACGCTGACTGGTGTGAGTCATTTTTTTTGACGCACACCAGTCAGCTGCGCCGGCTAACGTCATTCAATAAATAAGGCGCCCGCATGGCGCTTTGGAATGGCGTTAGCCGGCGTTAACATTTTTGACGCACAACTGCGTTGGCGCAGTTGTGCGTCAAAAAGTATAAATATGGGCCACTGTATTTACATAGCTTTCATTTTAAAAAAGTCAGGTAATTCTGGTAGTTGTAGTTATTGTTTGCGTCAATGATCTAATTGGCCTTTTCGTTCTGTTTACCTCCAATTATTTGGAAACCCTAGTATTTCAAGAGACCAATTTAAGATGCGAGGAAACTTAAGGCAGTTTGCGGCTTATGCCTGTCTCTGTGCAAATATTTCTGGGGTGCTGTTGCAGCTTCAGTGCATGTTTCACTTTGGTTCTGCATGGGTTTCCATTGAGGAGCATTGCCTGAGAACCACTGTACATATTCTTTGATTATAGATTCCATTTTCTGAACCAGTGTTAGGAACATATGACCATAGAAGAGTTCATTACAAGTGACTAGCTATCAGTAATGCAGCAGATGGACACTATGGTCCAGATGTGTAAGGGACCTCCTTCACCCCAATTAGTGGCGTTTTTTTTACTACAAAACCAGTGGCACTCTGGCTATTCCATTGGTACATCAATCAGTGGATGGATCAGAATAGTAACATGAAAATTTTAAACGGACTGTGTTGTACATTGTGATCATTTTGGTTTAATGTCAGAAGAGAGCAATGGACTTAGATCTAGGAAGAGTGAATAAGATATTCATGACCTAGGTGGGATCATCAGACCTCATTCAGAGCTCTGTGGAGTGGGAGCCCTTCCATCAATCACTGGAGCCCCCAAGCTACTAAACAGGTGGATCACCTGACTCAATTAGAGTTGAAAAACGTTAGTGTTTCAGTCCACCACAGGACCCTTGCGCAATGTCTACGAGGTGGACCGTTTATGTAGGGTAGTCCATCTGAAGCATATTTCTTTCTGTTTTGGCTCTCCAGGAAAACCTGTAGGCCACGAATTTGAAACAGTGCAAATAACCCATAAGCACTTGGGGAAAACTCCCAGCACACAAGAGGCATTTGTTTTATGTTTTTAGAAATAAAGTCCAATTCAAGGGCTTGTGTTTGAGATACAAAAAGGTTTGCTGAGCAGGGCCAAATGTGTCAAAAATGTGTGCCAGTGGACCTTTACCAGAGCTCTCAGCGCACTCCCTTGCTGAGTGGCAACAAAGTACGACATCTATTTTTCATCAGTTTTGTTTTCTATCTTTTATCTCCAGTACACCGTATGCCAGTTGTCCTGGATTTCCTTTCATAATCTTCCTTTCATAATTTCAAATTCAATACTTTATCCATTCAACTTGTTTATGCCTAAATCAAGATTTTGTTGTTTTCAAGGATATTCTTCCGTACATTTATTCATATGTTAATGGTCATATGAGCTAATCATATTTCCTAAATGCAGTCAGGCTAATCAGCGCTTCTTCATAAGAAGTTAACCATGTGTAAAACAATTTAAAGATCTAATTTTCACTTTTTCTATACCAACACCAACTTTCCATATTCCAGTCCATGTCTTACACTCAATTATGGCTTTAGGGTCCTTATACATGTTATAAAAAACAGTTTATGTTTGTACCTATTACCCAGTGCTTAATTTGAGCCTGTGTTTTCTTGTGCTCTGTATAGTACCTAATTGTCAACACCTACACTTGTGACAGTCTGCCACAAGGTGGCGCTGTCTGGTTAATTTAGAGATGACCACAACAACACTTAATTCATGCATTGCGCCACTTAGTAAACTCTTATGCCACATCATGCCTGCACCAGGCATGAGGTATGTAAGGGGGACATTCCCCCGTTAGAGGACTGAAAAAATGGTGCATGGAAATCTAAGAGATTTCCTTGCGCCATTTTGTTTGGCACTTTTAACCCCTGCTCAGGTGTTACAAGGAGGCATATCATTATTTATAATGGGCTCCATTTTACTCTGCAGGAGTACTGCCCAAATTTTGGCGCTACTCCTGCAGAGTACATCAATAGTGTCATAAAAAATTATGCTATTGTACCCTACCCTGCGCCATATGGTGCACTGTATTTTTAATACGGCGCCCACATGGTGGTGGTAGGGGGGCAGTCAAGGGCACAAGAAAAGTGGGGCTGCATGCAGCACCACTTTTCTTAAATATGTCCCTTTATTGTTTGATTAATTAAAATAGTTACAATTAAAAGCAATAATAAATAGAATTCATTAAAACTATAAAATGTCCTGACATATGGCAGCAAGGGTGTCGCATTAATCATTGTTCAGTGTCCTGGCTGTAAAAATACTATCAGTTTTGTGCAGGAAGACAACAAGCTGTTTAGCATGTTTAAAAGTGTAAGAGTGAAAGGCTTTGCGCTAAAAGGAGGCCTGTGCAAACAGTAAGCTAAATGCAAAGAGTAAACCAAGAGTTAGGGGCTTTTGGTTGAAAGGGTAATTTGCACCTATCTCTACCTTGGACCGAGTTTCTTGGCTATTGGATATGTGTGGACTGACAAAAAGCTTTCTTTATAGGCTGATCCATGCCCAGTAGATATTTTACTGTTCAAGAAATTACACAAGGGTCCCCAGAATTTAAGTAGGGTATTATTGCTTGTCTGCAGGAACGTATCCCCGCCTGCTTCCAAAATGTCCTGAGCCAGCGACCGCCGCAAAGATGAAGTTGAACTACAAAAGCAGATGATGTGGATCATGTCTTCTTTTGGTGGGCCACACAACCTGCAGAGGGTGTCTACTGTTACCCTGATCCAGGGTGTTGCGTGTGTTATAAGGAAGAACACCAAGGTGAAATTTTAAAAATGTTTCTTTGATTCTACTACTGAAGAACTCATTCCAGTATACTTGTGGTTTCAACTGTGTGTGACTATTTAGTACCATCCATGCAAGGACACAGTTCTGAATAGGGGCCTTATTCTTAAGTATTGAGATTAGTGTTGACATTCTGCCACTTGTCTTTCTGAAAGGCTCAAGGGTGGGTGATGTGTACACTAACTGAGCTAGTCCGAGCTGGTCAATGGAGTCTCAGAGAAATTTCCTGGTTGCTGAGTGCACTTTTTTGATTTCCAGCCAGACGTTGTAACTTAGGGTATTCCTGTCAGCTGGCTGGAGCTTGTAGCCCATGATGACAAATGCGTTTCTGGCTATTGTTTGTTTTACGAGGCCAAATTCTGGCCTGATCTGGGCTGCCAAAGTGTATTTGGGAAGATGGAACATTTCCCTGTAGAGTTTGATAGCAATGTTGTCCAGAATAGTTGTGGCCCTCCCCAGGTGGGCTTTGCTACCGTATGCCAAATTTAGGACAATCTTTGCCCTTGCTGTTTCCAGAATGGGGAGGTAAGAAGGCCCATTCAACTTCCTGGAGAGTACACCTAAACCTGCAGCCAGGACAAGCCCTTTTCTCTTCGTTTCTTCCCTATGCGGCTTAAATTTACCATTGTTGTCAAATATGAGGTCAAAGTACTTGTAGACGGTGACTTCTTTGACCTTTGTGGAGTCAAGAGACCAGCTGATTTTGCCTCTCATTCTTCTGCAGTAGTTCATAATTTTGGTTTTCTTGGTGTTCTTTGTAATGCCATTCCCTAACAATTAGTGGTGTGTAGCATTCAGAAGGCGCTGCATCCCCATCTTGGTACGGCTAATCAGCACCAAATCATCGGCATACTAAACTTTTGAGAATGAGGCATGAGTGTTTACTGCGTTTGGGAGAGGCCTGCCAGAAATAGAGTAAAAAGTGCCAGGGCCAGAACGCATCCCTGCCTAAGCCCTTGGGATGGTTGAACAGCCCTGGAGAGGATGACCCCATTGCCCAGCTTTAATTTAAAACAGGTTTCTGTGTATAGGTTTTCAGTTGCTCTTATTGGCATAGGTGGAGTGTCTCAGTTCTTTAACTTGCTCTAGAGCAGGTTTCGCGGGACACAGTCAAAGGCTACTTTGTAATCTATGTAACATAGATACAATAGTTGTTTTTTTTTTGGACTTCCAGCAACAGCATTAGTGCTGTGATGTTTGCCAATGTGCAATTTTTTTGTGTGAACCCCATCTAGTTGATCTGGATGACAGGTGTGGCTTCTGCCCATTCAAGGAGCTGTTCCAATAGGACACACATACATAGCATTTCACCTCATTAACGGTAAGGGCTATCACCCTGTAATTTTGGGGTATTGACTTGTGCCTCCCTTGAAGACTTGTGAAATTATGGGCCCTTTCCAGGAGGCTGGGACTGTAGGGCCTGACAAAGCGTGGGTGAAAAGGTGGAGGGGGGCATATGCCCCACCCATTTAGCTAGGTTGATCTTATAGATGCCCAGGGGATTCCTTTTGAAACAGGAGCACCTGTGGGTCTGCCTTTAAGATGAGATGGTGTAATGTATGACTGTTTGGGGTCCTTTTTGGTTGTAGTAACTTTAGAAGTGTAGTTTGTTAGTAGGGATGGGTGCACACCTCTCCCTAAAGCCCTCTCTCAACCCTTCTTTACTCCCCGTTGAATCCCTCCCCTTTAGCAGTAAATATTCTCCATTAACCAGCCTCTCCCTTTGTCTTTCCCACACTTACTTCTAAATGTATACCCACATGTGCAGAGACTTCTGCACAGAAAAAGATAGGAGAGCTGGAAGCGTAGACCTTTACACATAGTTTGTGAATAGCCTTTGTAATACAATTGTAGTACTATTTCTAGAACTGAAAACCTTGCTAGAAAGTGTAGTTTGTGAATAGGCCAAATTGTTGTTTTTATTCTTACCTTATATTCAATCCAAAAAACAGATTTTACAAATGTAAAAAGTCAAAGTCCTCACATAACTATTCTAAAAAATGAGTCTCATAAAGCTCATCAGTCACAGACCCAGTATAAACGGCTCATTTTAAATCATCAATTGTCTTTCAAGAATTCATGATGTAGTAACTTTGTAGAAATAAATAAAATCCTGTTATTCAGATTGTTCCACCACAGAGAGGACCCCAATTATCATACTATCCTTATTACCCCATATTATTGTTTGAATAGTCTATTCCTTTACAACTTACCAACATTTTGAGTTCTGCAACACCATCACTATTTTCCCATTGTGGTTAACTTTGTATGGACTTTAAATGAAACAGTTCATATTTTTCCTGTAGTTTAGGCCCATTGGTTGTAAAGTGTTGAACCTCTTTATCCAATAATGTTCCCTATGATATAAACTTTGTCAACATCACTACCTCCTGTGGCAAGATCTGAAATTTCAGTTGGTTAGTGTTATGACCATACTTATCCCCGTTGACAGCCACGAGGGACTTCATCTTGTGAGCCCTGATATTATGTTTATGCTCCAAGAAACATGTTGCAGCTTTTCTCTTGGTTTTGCCTATGTATGGCATGCCACATGGACATTTAACCAGATATGCACAGCTCATAGTATCACATGTAGTAAACTGCCATAGTTTAATCTTCCCATCTGTGGATGGATACTTCACAAAGGTACGGTTGAAGAATTGAGAGCAATGAGTATAATTTAGACACGGATACGGGCCCTTCCTGGTTTGTGAGAAGCATAGTTTGTTTATTTTCTGTAATGGTACTCTTTTTTCAACCATATGTCTCATGTTCTTATTCATGGAGATGTTCTACAATTTTCTATTGTTTGAAGAGAATCTTTGAAGTTCTCATACATGGTTGGTAATATCAGTTTACAAAAGAAAATCCATCCTCTATCTCTTTTTGTTGTCCTTGTGTAGTCCTTGTTTAGTAAAACATCTCAGATTCCAAAGCTAATCCTTTCTTTGGCTGTCTACAGAGTGAAATTTTATAGCATGTTGGTTCTTGTTTGTGTTCATTAAGAGCCAACACAACTCTTTAACCCTCAGAGGTTGGGAATATAGTAAATGAAATGTTATATGACTTTCCTTAGGTGGAGACTCTGCATGAACCAAATTACCCCTGTTGGTCTCCTTGTCCTAGGTGTATAAATGGATGGACCCATTTTCTTCCTCTAGTAGGACATTGATGCAAAGTATGGTTTCTTTCTTTCTGAATCTCAGGTAATTGTAGTTCTTTTTTATTTTTTTATTTAATTAAGTTCTCTAATGTTGTTTTCTAGGCTATGTCTAGGACTTCGCCAAATAAGAAAAAAATATTGATGAATTTGAGTATGACTGTGATGTATTTGTTCTCATGTTGTGAAATATGCTGGTCTTCAAATCTATGCACAGGGGCATTGTTAATCACCGGGGCTGCTGATGAACTCATGGGAATTTCTCAGGTTTACAGATTATATTTTTCATAACTTCAAAATAAATATAATAAAATATGTAGTGCATCAATCCCATCAAAAATACTTTGGTAATTCCTGAATTCTCTGTCCTGAGTAAAAAAATATTCTGTGGTTTCTAACCATTCACCATGGGGTATGGATGTATATGAGATCTAACGTGTAACGTGCACAGTCAAATTTCTTGTGACTACTCAATAGAGACATCATGAGGTTTCCACGGGAAATCTATGGTATCTTTTAGAGATGTTTTTCTCCTTTTGCTACTTTCTGAAGGAATGTATCTGTAGATTTTCCAACTAGTTGCAGAGAGCCAATTACTAAAACAATCATTATCCTTTGTGGATTAATTAAACTGTTATGGATTTTTTTGCAGCATGTATAAAACCTGTGCTGGAGATGTGTTTGGATAGGATATTGTTCAGTATTTTCAGTAATGCAACAGTTCTGTGATGCCTATTCCAATAAATTTCGTAGTTAGAGAGCAAAAAACATTGTTGAATCTCACTTCAAAAGCTGGCATGTGTTGGTATATTGTGCATGATCTATAGTCACGTATTCATTGTATGGAGTGTCCATTACCATATTAACGCCCCCTCTATTCACAAACTTTATGGTAACTTTCTCATATTTTGAAAAATTGTGGAGAGTCTTAACTCTTGCCCTAATCTGTTACTTCTGTGATGTATAGATGATCTCTTTTAAATCTTTGTTCAGCAGAGCTTCAAATAAATCTTGCCATCACTAGACAGCTATTCAAACTGGGTGCTTCAACTGCAGCTTTTGTTTAGAATTCACGCATATATATAGCTCATTCTCTCCAGTTTTCTATGGAAGGGTAGAAAGGAAAAACCCCAGATGCATTTTTCTCATAAACAAGAACAGTTCTATTTCTGTATCATATAGTGTGGTATATTTTGCAGGTATGAAGTAGGCCTGGGTACATTTTTAATTACACTGGAGTAATCAGAGTCATTTTGGTAATTTTGCTTTACTCTTGTGATGCAAAATTACTGGATGTTACATAAATAGGCTCATTTGCAAAATTCTGAGTAACTGGGGGTACAAATACATACCCAGGAACACAGGAACAGAGGGCAAGTGGCTGCTGCTGTTCCTGCTATGTTGCATTTAGCACTATTTTTGCAGCACAAAATGCATCCCATGGTCCATTTTGGACATGAAGGTGTATTCTGCACCAAGAAAATAGCTCCAAATGCAGGGTTACATTCCTTGCTTAATTCTATATAATCTTGCATAATTTTGCTGTAATTTCGAGTAATTACACCACTGCAAATTACACAAGTTATGCCCGCTTCTAATATAAATTAAGTTACTTTTTGGATTATTCTTTCTATGTACTGTGAGATATTGGCCACATGTTCCTCACTTAGCTACTTAGGATTCTTTTTCTTTCTTCAGCCACAAAACAAGAAAAAGAGACCCTCAGGACACCAAGAGGAAAGGGTCACAAGGACAGAAAAATAATAGTCAACCCAAGGAGAAAGTAAGGACTGAGTAAAGGGCAGACTGTGCGTAAATATACAAAACACATAAATGTATAATATATGTATTGACTTTGATAAAAATACAGTTCATAGAACATACAAGACAAAAACATGCCATCCATATTTAAAATTCCCCCAAAAATAACATTGATATGTTTCTCAACACTTTCTATCTATCATACATCATATGTCTTGAATTGATATACATTTTTTTAAAAGTTCAATAGTCAAATGTTGCAAGAGATGTGCAAATTATACCCATCAAGATGTTTCTGTGGATATACTCAAACAAATATATCTTCTTCAGGACAAATTAAAATTATATATTCATCTATCACTCCTGCGAAACTGTAGGTTACGCAGTTAAACCTAGAAAGAAAACAACAAAAACAAAATATTCAGTCCAACAGATACATAGAAATACATATTTTTTACCTTATTTTTGTACAGAGTGAACCAAGAAGGCACCAAACATAGGGTCTGATTACCATACTGGCAGTGAAACTCCCGGACTGCTAATACAGTGGTGGGGAGGAGGTCTCCAAGCCAACAGCCTCCTCACCGCAGTACTATGACATCTCCGCTAGACTGGCAGGCACCAACAGTGCAGCAGCATTGGCCTCGGCTTTCCCTGAGAGCCAAGTCCAATATCACTGCATTGTCAGTACCAGCAGCAAACCCAGATTGTGCACTGTCTTCTATGTCAGACAGTTCTCATTCTGGGTGTGCTGACATGGGGGGCCGGCACTGCCCATGACATGGTCATGGGCAGTGCAGGGCCCCCCATGTGGCCCAGTTCCTGCTTTCGACCAGCCTTTTCATGGCATGGTCCCTGCCATGAAAAGTCTGGTGGAAAGGCAAGTTGTGATCAGCCCGGGTTGTGGACTTAAGCACTGCTGTGCTTGCCAAGTCGCCAACCTGCTGGGATCCATAATCCTGGTAGTGGTGGTGGTCTCCTGGTGGTCAGACTGCCAAGATCATATTCTAGTGGTTGGACCATCAAGATTGCAGCAGTCAGATTGCCACTGCAAGTACGGCGGTCTTAGGACCATCATACTCGCAATAAGGCCCCTAGTCACCAAACACCACAACACAATTCAAGGACAGAACAGATAGGAAAGAAAGAAAGAAAAGAAGAAAAAAAGGAGGAAATGAAAAAAAGATTAATAGAGAGAAACAATTTTGAGAGGAAACATTTAAGAAAGGCCTTCATTTCGGACAGTTTTATGGCACTATTTTGTGGTTCACAACATCAGTCTTCAATTATATTGTATCCTGTAGACTACCTAGTACATTGCCTAACCCATCATTACTAAGGCAAATATTTTATTAATGGTTTTACTTCCACGTATAGTTACCTTACAATGTAGTGGTTAGGTCAATGTAGTGTATGGAATGCACCACATGTGATGTAGGGGACATATCCCTTCATATCTTAACAGACTACCTTGTTTAAAGGTCCCAATGTGTTTGGCAAAAAAAAAACAGAATAGCTGGTCTGCCATGCCATGTTTGGACAATAACAAAAAATATACCTGACACACTGGTAGTTTGCTTCCAGTGCATGGGAAACATTTTTGAGTTTTCATGCCTGGGACAACCATGATGTGCATTGCTGTCATGGGCATGGAACAATCTGACAGGAATGGAACTAAAAAGGCTGCCATATCTGGGACAGCCATTCTGATGTTATTCTTACTACAAGATTTGAGGGATGAATTATGTTGCAACAGTAGAGCCTTGTGGGGCCCTGCAGTCATAAACAAAGCAGTCTCCATAGCTTGAAATGAGGTGTGGCAATCATGATTTTGGTGGACAGAGAATCCCCCTATTTTTGGCTGATGCCAACTCTACATGAGACCCAAACATTTCACAATTCTATGCTCCATTATTCTAGATAGACACTCAGTATAACCTTCTACAGCAAGCCAATATTGTACAATCCATTGCTCTAAACAAAAAACACCATCAAATATTTGGTGTAAAATGTGTGACTTCTGTTCGCACACTTTAAAGGTTGCTCCATATAGCCAGGCTTTATAAGTCCAGATCATACACCGAATCATCCATCCATCATTGTGTGAATGGAAGTCCACAGAAAACTTTGCTGCAGTAATTCTCACAATGCATGGCAGACACATTGGCCTCCCACTTATCCACATCTCTAGCTCTCCCTGCCAAAGTGACAGCCTGTCCGTCAAGCTAGGCACATTGCAACTGGGTTTTTCATTCTACGCTGGTGCTTTGATTGCTCACTTCTGTATGCATAGGCTACCCTTACCCTGATCATCACCAGTGTCCCTGATGCAGAGTGAATGTTTGGTCACACCCTCCACACCCTCCCTCTGTCTCAGCAGCAGTCACTAGCAGCTGGTCTAACTAGCATGCAGACATGCCATATCATTCTCCTCACTCACTGGTGGCCTCAGAGACTATTCTGCTTTGAATGCTTTCAGCTGCACACTCTGCTGTCCCCCTTCAGCCTTGAAGACCATTTCAGTCCTGCCAGCCCCACCCACTGACAGGGTATTCCATGTCCTTCTGCCTGAAAGCACCTACTTGTTTCCTTCATGCGTTAAGCAGCTGCCACCTTGCCACTCCTCGCTGCTTCAGGAAGTTGTGGTACTGCATGATTCCAGTTCTGACTATATGCGATAATACAATGCTCCATAAATTATTAAACAAAAAGAATTACCACATTTGCAACCTTATCACAGAGTAGAAGATATTGCTGAACAAGCATTCGATAACTGTTGAGCTAGGGTGTTGTTAGCGTTAGGGAGGAGTAGCAATCACTTTACTTGTGTTGCCTCTAGCAACCCATATTCACTCTTTAACAGCCACCTTTATTTAACCACTGCTGGTCTTTCAAAAATAAAAATGTATTTGCATTTTGCCTTCTACAGTAGCTGATTGTTGCACATGGTAACCGTCACATTTGTAGGTCTCGGCTAGACAGTACATGTGCTGTCTCCTCAACACTATTGTAGTCTTACAGGGGGATTAGAGCCCACCCAGTGCTTACCTTTGTTGGCTTCTGTGGCCCTCACTTTCACAGTCTCATAATTGGTCACTGTAGGCTTAGCATAAATTCTGCTCCAGTCTGTGGAGCAGGGACCAAGCACTAATTGATTCAACTTAATCAGTGCCTGTCCACGGCCACATACATGATTGAGGTATTTCTTTTTAACTTCTAGGGCCCTGCAAACAGAGGGTTTGTGACTGGCAAAAACTTGCCCACCTGGACAAACAAAATTGTAAAATTTTGTTTTCTATAGTTAATTTGTTTCTTTTTTTTAGCCAAGTCTTCTTTTCTCACTTTGCACTCAAGTTTTGTTTTAGCTTGTGGACACTGTTCTCAAAAGAAGCAATATTGTTTCTTTCTAATGTATAATTTCTGAAATTTCGGAAATTATGCCTAAACACATACATGTGCAGTACACCCCAATCCAATCTGCCCCAATCCACCCAGTCTCACCCATATCAATCCTCCCCACACAATTCAATCCACTTCACACAATCCAATCTACCCCAGACCAATTCAATCCGTCCCAGACCAATCCAATCCACCCCACTCCAAACTAAGCCACTCACCTCAATCCACCACACTCCAGTCCTCCCAGCCCTCTCCAGTCAAATATGCCCCATCTGCCTCACTCCAATCCAAAACAATCTGCCTCCCTCCAATCCAAAACAGTGTTCTCCACTCCAAACTAAAACAAACTGACCCACTTCAATCTACCCCACTTCATTCTAAAACAATTTCTCCCACTCCAATCTTCCCTGCTCCAATCCAAAACAATCTGTCCCACTCCAGTCCAAAACAATCTGCCTCACTCCAATCCAAAATAATCCATTCTACCCAACCCCAATCTGCTTCCCTCCAATCTGGCCCACTTCAATCCAGAACAATCTCCTTCACTCCAGTCCAAAAGAATCTGCCCCACTCCAATCCAAAATAATCCAATCTACCCAACCCTAATCTGCTCCACTTCAATATGCCCCACTTCATTCCAATCCAACTCACCTCAATTTAATCCACCCCACTACATCCAATTTCACCCCACTCCAATCCACCACAATCCAGCCCACTCCAATCCAATCCACCCCACGTCATCCAATCCACTCCAATCCAGCTCAGTCCATTCTAACCCACTCCAACCCAATCCACCTCACAATAGTCCAATACACGCAGTCCCACTCCATCCCAATCCACCTCACTCGAACCCAATCCACCACAGTCCACCTCACCCCATTCCAATCCAATCCACCCTACTCCAGTCCAATTCACCCCATTCCAGTTGAACCCACCCCACACAAATCCAATCCAGCCCCACTCCAGTCCAATCCACCCCATTCCAATCCAGCCCACCTGACTCAAATCCAATCCACCCCACCCATTTAAATCCATTCCACCCCATTCCAAACAATCCACCCCATTCCACTCCAGTGCACCACAAACCAATCCACCCACTCCAATCCACCCCAAAGATTTAAATCCATTCCACCATATTTCAAACAATCCACCCCACTCCACTCCACCACAAACCAGTCCAACGACTCCAGGTCCCCCACTCCAATCCATCCCACTTCAATCCAATCCACCTTAATCCACCCCAGGACAAACTACTATAATCCATCCCACTGCAGTTCAAACCACCCCACACCAATCCAATTCACCCCAATCCAATCCACCCCACTCCTCTCCAGTCCAATCAAACACAATCAACCCTACTCAAATCCAGCCCACACCACCACACTTCAATCCACCACACTCCAATCCCCCCACCCCACTATAATGCAGTCCACCCACCCACTCCATTCCACCCCACTCCAATCCACATCACCCCAATCCAACCCACCCCAATCCACCCACCCCATTCCACCCCACTCCACATCCAATCCTCCCTATCCAGTCCACTCCAATCCAGTTCACTCCTCTCCAATACACCCCTTCACTTCAATTTACCACACTCCACTCGAAACAAATCTACTTTGATCTACCCCACTCTTCCCCAATCCAATACACCCCCTGAGTTCTGTCCACACAACCCTAGTTCAGTCCACCCCACTCAAATCCAATCCACCCCACTCAGTACAAACCACCCCACTCCAATCCACACCACTGTAGTCCAATCCACCCTACTCCAGTCCAATCAATCCAGTCCAATCCAATAAATCCAATCCACCCTATTTCAATCCAGTAGATCCAATCCACCTGCTTCCAGTTCAGTCTGATCCACTCCACTCCACCCCCTCCAATTCACTCTACTCCCAACCACCCCACAATCCAATCTACCCCACCACAATCCAATCTGCCCCACCGTAGTCCTATCACTCCAATTCAGTCCACCCATCCCAGTCTAATCTAATCCACCCCACTCTAATCTACTGCAATCCTATCCACCTCACCACATTTCAATCCACCCCACTTCAGTCTACTCAATCCACCACACTCTACCCCACCCCAATCCAATCTACCCCACTGTACTATAATACAGGCCACTACCTCAATCGATCCCAACCTCCTCCACCCTTTTTCACACCACTCCACTTCCTTCTACACCACTCCACCCTACAAAACTGCACTCTACAACACTCTCTGCCACTGTACTCTACTCCACTCTACAACACCGTACTCCAACAAATCCACTCTACGGCACTACTCCCCCACTCCGCTCTATGACACTCCATGACACTAACTTTTAGTCATGGGGTACTACATAGCAAAGCGCATTGCTAAGCCATTAACTCTTGTATAGGTGAGACCTATTGGCATTGTCAATGCTTGTTTAACGTGTTGCAGCCTGAGTTTTCAAGAAACAAACTACCCTTACCCCCAAACGAGGTCAAAGTTTGTGAGCTGTCACTTCCTCTAATATCTATAGAGGATGAAGCAAAAATGTGTTTTTGGTGAAATAACACCACTGTGCTGGAGGAGGGAGGTGGTGCTTGTGACATGGCACCGCTTTTTCAGAGCATAATGTGCATCAAACACAAATCACCTAATGCCATGTGAGGTCAGATCTCATTCTTTGAATTTTGCCCATTTGATGTTACATTTCAAGATTAATTTATTGAACTTTGTAAGGGATTCTGGTGTGCAGAGAGGATATTCATCAGCATTTCCACATCATATCATTATTCAGATTTACCTCGCATGCCATGGACCGATGAGATTCATCGTCACCTAGTTAACAATTGACTCGGGAGCAAGCACCCACCTTGACAGAAGTGTGATCACATACATCTAGAGCTGGGGGACATGGGTACGGGGATTTTCTATTTGAGTGACACTTGGGAAAGCATGAAGTGACAGAGATAGAGTTTTCCTCGATTCAAAAATCCCTAAGCACTTATCTGTCCTTTAAATTGTAAAATGCCCTCATTTGTCTCCTTTCTGTCCATTGTACGTTTTTGCAGCCTGGGGATAATATAGTAAACTGATTTTGCACTCTTTTTTGTGAAGCAGTTGGCATCATGAAGGGAGCAGCTGATATTGTACAGCATTTGACTTTTCTAAGAAACTAGAGCGATGATGTATGATTAACTGTTACACATTTATGACTGGCAACATAATAATCTCCTTTATATTATTTCGAACTGACAAAATAAAGATGGAGCTACATTTTTACAAGATCATAATTTTGGATGTCTTGTGTAAGCTGGTACATTCAAGGCTGACAATGTTAGCAGGAAGTCATTACGGTCTATAAACACTATCAGTGTCAGGTTTACTAAAGCTGTGTTCAGGGAAACTGGGGGCCTAGTCAAAAAGACCACTCCTCACCCACCCTGTTTTGTCCTTCTTTTTCATTCATACCTTTTTTGTTCACTTCTGTTTGTTAATGGTATATTATTTTTTATTAATTGAAAATGGGAAATTCAGATTTCTCTTTAGTTTGGTTTGCATGGACTGCTCTTTGGTTCAATTTTAGACTACAGCTCGTCTTCTAATTGTTACACATTCACAAACAACAGTTTGGAACGGTACTAAAACAAGAAATACACATGGGAAGGCAGATGATTATTATTATTTTTATGCGAAGTAGCGCAGCAGGCAAAGTTGTTGGCTGGCCTGCGCAAGGGGCAGAAGGCTTCAAAAAAACATATTTATAAAAATATGGCCTGCTGCTACTGTCGTCCCCTGCACTGGACACACACAGGCTGACTAAAGCAACGAGCAACATTTGCACCCTGGTGCACATTTGTGTGCATAATATCTAGTTTAGGATTTGAACTTCCGATAAAAAATCCTATGATTAGACAAATTTGTAAAATTATCGGTACTTGCTCTGATCCTCCTAATTTACACCCATGTAAAACCCCCTTACAGCAAAGTGGTGTAAAGCAACACAAAGCAGAACTTGCACAAACTGGAGAATAAATACTCTTCCAACATGTGCGCTTTATGTGACTTTTCACTGGTGCAAACTCTAAGAAGTTCTAGCCTAGGGTGGCTTGCAATGGTATACCATATGCGAAGGTTAACTGATCACCTTTTAATTGATGATTGCTGCATCCTTGTGTGAAATTGGTACTTATGAAGTGAACGTTGCTGATCATACACTGCCACATGATTCCAATGGCCTGGTCTTTAGTCATAATGACAATTATTTGCAGACACTTGAGATTTGATTATGTAATATTTTCTAATCTTACCATATGTTGTCCTATTAAATTAACAGAAAGGGCCACAGACACTTGTGCAGCTTCTTCTGTAACACTGATAACATTATAAAAGGGAATGTCCTTATTTGCATTGGATGTTTAGAAGATGCGCAGTGAGCAATTGCAGTACGGTGGATGCTTTGTTCCGAGACCGGACACCAGGGCCCATATTTATACTCTGTTTGCTCTGAATTAGTGTCATGTTTTTACGCTAATTCAGCACAAACTTAACTCCATATTTATATTTTGACGCTAGGACTGCCTAGCGTCAAAATATAGGAGTAAACGTCACTTTTTGGATGCGTGAAATCCCCTTGCGTTAATGAGTTCCTGTCCAAAAAATGACTCTAAGCCCCATGCGCCATATTTATCCACCCATGCAAAAATGATGCACAGGTGGGAGGTGGACCCAAAAAATGATGTCAGCACCGATTTGCATCAAATTTAACACCCGGGTAAGCCCAGGCGATAAAATGAGGCCCACACACCACTACCTAAGGAAAACACGCAGAAGCCATATTAGCAACCCACAGGACAAGATGGAAGTGTTACTGCTCCAGACTGGGACAGGACGCAGAGGACAACAACCACAACAGCAACCGCCTCTACTACTGAGGCAACCACAATTACCAGTTTGGCACCCACAAAGGCAACACAGAAGGCAGGAGAGAATATTTTGGAACAGGACAACCCTCCTTGGCCTCAGGAAAAAAGACCTCATTAGGACTTACCATCTCAACTGGCAAGCCTTGCTATGCCTGCTGCACCACTTTGAGCCACAGATCACAGCCAGGTTGCAGATACTACATAACATACCACCTGTCACAAAGCTGCTAGCTCTCCTGCATATGCTGGTAAGTGGCTCATTCCAGACAACAGGTGCACTAGTTGCTGGTGTGTCAAAGCCGTCTTTCTCTGTCTCCCTGGCAAAGGTATTAGATGCAGTCATCTCCTTGACACCCCGCCACATCTGCTTCCCCAACACCCAACAAATGCAGCAGGTAATAAAACAAGGCTTTTACCAATTTACTGGCTTTCCGCATGTGCTAGTTGCAATGGACTACACCTTGTCCCAACTGCAGCAACAGAACATTTATACAGGAACCCGAAACATATGCATTCCATAAATGTGCAGGCCATATTGGGCCACTGTGGACTATTTATGAACATTTTAGCCAAGTATCATGGTAGTGTCCATGATGCTACATATTCAGGCACAGCAGGATCAACAAACACTTCCAGGATGGCCAATATGATAATGGCCTACTTGTGGGTAAGTCAACAAACCTAGCAATATACACACAACACACCAACCATGTAGGACACACAAGACATACACCACTCCAAAAACACATGGCCAGGGTAACACAGATGTTTAGGTAATTATACATATGCACCATGCTGTAGTACAGCACAATCAGTGAACAGCACAAACACATACACCCACATGTACGTAACACACCCACAACTTGACAGGCACACCACGTGAAGGACAGGGGGAGCTATGTACCTTTTGCTAACAAAAGATGTCCACAAACCACTACAAGTGCCCACGGGTTGGCTACTAAATACACCTTACACACACATTATACCAAACAAAGAGTAGAACAGCAATGTCAATGGCATACACCATGGTTATGTAAAGAAAGTCACACATAGGCACAGACCCCTAAACTTATGCTGTGCATGTCTCTGCCAGAACATACATCAAATGCCAGACAACTGGTGCCAATACCGACTACATCTCATCAACACATACCTGGCTTACCTGTTTTGTGCATATACATCTGCCTGATGCATTGGGTCACACACATAGGAATACCAAAGTAACGGCCATTACATACTATGGAGGTCATTACAACCCTGACGGAAGGCGGAGAAGCGGCGGTAAGACCGCCAACAGGCTGGCGGTCTTACTCTGTGGAACTATGACCATGGCGGTTACCGCCATGGTCATCCGCCGGTTCTCCGTTCTGCCCGCCAGGGCAGAGACGACCGCCGGGCTGGAGATCTGGGTCTCCAGCCCGGCGGCTGTCACTATACCGCTGGCGGTATTTGGACCCGGCTTACCGCTGTGGATTTCCAGCGGTTTGAACAGCCATGAAATCCATGGCGGTAAGCACTATCAGTGCCAGGGAAGGAATTCCCTGGCACTGATAGGGGTCTCCCCCACCCCCATCCCCACCCCTACTCCCTCCCCTACCCCCCCACCACCCCTGCCACCCCCCAAAGGTGGCACGGCCCGTCTCCCCCACCCCGACCCCCAACATCACTTCACCCATACCCACACGACACGCACGCAGGCACCACCTACATACTTACACGCACACACGCCGACATACATGCCTACATCCACACACACAGTCATACAAGCACTCCCACATTCAAACATACATGCACACATCCATACAGACATACACGCACTCACTCCCATACACACAACACCCCCGCAGGCATAAACGCACTCACACACCCCCTCTACATACACACACGCACACCCCCATGCACCCACACAACACACAACACCCCTCCCCTCACGGACAATCGACTTACCTGGTCCGACGATCCTCCGGGAGGGGACGGGAGCCATGGGGGAGCTCCGCCGACACCACACCGCCAACAGAGCACCGCCACAGCGAATCACAGGACGTGATTCGCTGGGCGGTGTTCTTTTGGCGTGGCGGTGGAGGTGGAGCAACCTCCACTTCCCCACCTCCCGCCAGTATGGCTGTTGGCGGCTCGCCGTCTGTAAAAGGACGGAGAGCTGCCAACGGTCATAATAGGCTGAGCGGCAAACCGCCACCAATCGCGGCGGTCTTCCGCACGGCGGTCCCTCCGCGGTCTTCAAAAAAGACCGCCGAGGTCAAAATGACCCCCTATGTGCCAGATTTGTGAGAAGTGACACCACACCTACTGTAGTGCCACCCCACATGCACTACTTACTGACCCACAACACCATTTTGTCTTTACTGTAAACAATAAATGGCCCACCATGGGGCAGAGTCACTGTTAGACAGTGCACATCATTAATGCTATAATGGGACCCTATAGGAGTATTTAGGACATTCCTAACCTGACATGCACTGTGCTATGGTACACATTTGTAAAGTAGCTGTGCCCCATCCCAGAGCTTGCACACTGCATGCGTCTACAGTATAAATGTTGATTCATGTATTGGAAGATAGAAGAAACACTGGTAGTAATGTTGATCATCCTGAAACAAAGGGATACACACCCTTGGACACCTGATGGCTGGCATAAACATCAGCTGCCACTCAAGATCACTAAGAGACATATGTAGGAGCCCCTAGTGCCATCGTCATGCCCTGCACTGTATGTACAAGTTGCTGGATGACCACTCTTTTGTGACTTGATGCCACATTATGAATAGGGCCACCTCCCACATAGCACTTTGTGAGGAAGTGGCGTGCAATGTGTGTTGCCGTAGGTGTGTCACTGCAAGACACATAGCATGACGACGCTGACCCAGATCTAGGTGTCACCTAAAACCTGAGGCAGTGCCAATATCAAACACCACCCCAGGGGTGGCATTTGCAGGTTGCAATAAGGAAATAGAATGTGATTTGGCCTCTTATGAATGTGCCAACTATGCGTGCTGCAAACTGCTGCACACACAAAAAGAGCAAATTGCCTATGAAAATAGTATATGTATAGGAAGGTGTCCCTTCCTGCACAGATTTATCCACCTCCACAGGGCAGCCAGCCAAGCACCCTAGTGCAAGGTTGACAGTGTTGGTGCACGTCTGCATATTGGGCGCCGTTGCAGGGGACAACAATAAAGGGTTGCTGTTAGAAATGGGGTTTTTGGTTGGCAGTCAGGTTACCCTCTGTCCAAGCAAGAACCCTCACTCTAGTCAGGGTAAGTCACACACAATCAAAAATTAGCCTGTGCTCACCCTCTGGTAGCTTGGCACGAGCAGTCAGGCTTAACTTAGAAGGGAATGTGTAAAGTATTTGTGCAATAAATCATACAATACCACCATATGGCACCACAAAAATACACCACACAGTGTTTAGAAAAATATATAATATTTATCAGGATATTTGTAGGTCAAAACGAATAAAGTTGCAAAGTGAATTTGTAGAGATATCACTAAAAAGTGATATATAGGGGGTCATTCTAACCCTGGCGGTAAAAACCGCCAGGGCGAATGACCGCGGTAGCACCGCCAACAGGCTGGCGGTGCACCACTGGGCATTCTGACCGCGGCGGTTCAGCCGCGGCCAGAAACGGAAAGTCGGCGGTGTACCGCCGACTTTCCGCTGCCCTTGAGAATCCTCCATGGCGGCGGAGCGCGCTCCGCCGCCAAGGGGATTCTGACACCCCCTACCGCCATCCTGTTCCTGGCGGGTCTCCCGCCAGGAACAGGATGGCGGTAGGGGGTGCCGCGGGGCCCCTGGGGGCCCCTGCAGTGCCCATGCCTATGGCATGGGCACTGCAGGGGCCCCCGTAAGAGGGCCCCAAAAAGAATTTCGCAGACACTGAAATTCGCGACGGGTGCTACTGCACCCGTCGCACTCCAGCAACTCCGCCGGCTCCATTCGGAGCCGGCTTCATCGTTGCTGGGTCTTTCCCGCGGTGCTGGCGGGCGGCCTTTTGGCGGTCGCCCGCCAGCACAGCGGGAAAGCCAGAATGGCCGCCGCGGTCTTGTGACCGCGGTGCGGTCATTTGGCGGTAACCGCATGGCGGGCGGCGACCGCCGCCCGCCGCGGTTAGAATCACCGCCATAGTGTCTTAAGTCTTTAAAAAGCAAACAAAGTCTCTTTCAAGCACAAAGTACCTGGTTTGGAGTGGAAAATCTCCTCAGAGGGCCACAGAAAAAGAGATACGTGGAAAAATGGTGTGTGCGTCGATTTCTCCCCAGCACACACGGACTTGCGTCGTTATTTTTCAGGCGGGAATGTCGTGCGTCGTTTTACGGCGCGCGGACAGTCTCTTTCTGTGGATCGCGGGGATTACCAGATGTCCTGGGTCTGTGCGTGGATTCTCCTGCTTTTTTTCCGGCTGCGCGTCATTCTGCGTGGCTGCGCGTCAAAGTTTCGTTCTCACGGCAGGCATCGCGTCGATTTCTCCTCTGGAGGTCGGGCGGCGTTGTCCTTGCGAGGCCGTGCGTCGAAGTTCCATTCGTCCCGAAGGCGTCGCGTCGATCAGCGCCGTTGTGCAGCATTTTTCTCAACGCAGAACAAGCTGTGCGTAGAAAATTTCGGCGCACGGAGCGTCCAAGTGAAAAAGAGAAGTCTTTTTGGTCCTGAGACTTCAGGGAACAGGAGGCAAGCTCTATCCAAGCCCTTGGAGAGCACTTTCACAGCCAGGCAAGAGTTCATCAAGGCAGCAGGCCAACAGCAAGGCAGCAGTCCTTTGTAGAAAGCAGACAGGTGAGTCCTTTGAGCAGCCAGGCAGTTCTTCTTGTCAGGATGTAGTTTCTGGTTCAGGTTTCTTCTCCAGCAAGTGTCTCATGAGGTAGGGCAGAGGCCCTGTTTTATACCCAAATGTGCCTTTGAAGTGGGGGAGACTTCAAAGAGGGGCTAAGAAGTGCACCCGGTCCCCTTTCAGTTCAATCCTGTCTGCCAGGGTCCCAGTAGGGGGTGTAGCAGTCCTTTGTGTGAGAGCAGGCCCTCCACCCTCCCAGCCCAGGAAGACCCATTCAAAATGCAGATGTATGCAAGTGAGGCTGAGTACCCTGTGTTTGGGGTGTGTCTGAGTGAATGCACAAGGAGCTGTCAACCAAGCCCAGCCAGACGTGGATTGTAAGGCACAGAAAGATTTAAGTGCAAAGAAATGCTCACTTTCTAAAAGTGGCATTTCTAGAATAGTAATATTAAATCCGACTTCACCAGTCAGCAGGATTTTGTATTACCATTCTGGCCATACTAAATATGATCTTCCTGCTCCTTTCAGATCAGCAGCTGCCACTTCAACAATGTATGAGGGCAGTCCCAATGTTAGCCTATGAAGGGAGCAGGCCTCACAGTAGTGTAAAAACGAATTTAGGAGTTTTACACTACCAGGACATATAACTACACAGGTACATGTCCTGCCTTTTACCTACACAGCACCCTGCTCTAGGGGTTACCTAGGGCACACATTAGGGGTGACTTATATGTAGAAAAAGGGGAGTTCTAGGCTTGGCAAGTACTTTTAAATGCCAAGTCGAAGTGGCAGTGAAACTGCACACACAGGCCTTGCAATGGCAAGCCTGAGAAAAGGTTAAGGGGGCTACTTAAGTGGGTGGCACAACCAGTGCTGCAGGTCCACTAGTAGCATTTAATCTACAGGCCCTAGGCACATATAGTGCACATTACTAGGGACTTATAAGTAAATTAAATAGCCCAATCAGGTATGATCCAAAGTTACCATGTTTAAAAAGGGAGAAAGCATATGCACTTTAGCACTGGTTAGCAGTGGTAAAGTGCACAGAGTCTAAAAGCCAGCAAAACAGGGTCCAAAAAGTGGAGGGAGGCAGGCAAAAAGTTAGGGGTGACCACCCTAAGGCATGTCAGGTCTAACAGTTGCCTTGTAGCATAATACACACAGCGCATTCCTGCATAGTGAAAATAATGCAGCACAGCTCTGCCAATTTTGGAGTTGTGTTGTGCACTGTCATTTACTCTTTGAAATGGGCCTAAGAGTTGCACTTCATCTGTACTGACACATGTCAAAATGGATGGGATGGCCAGGCTTTGTAGGGTTACCATGTTGTCACTACATCTGTCCCCATTGTGTTGCAAGGATGTGTCATGTCCCCTCTAGTGATAGCACACTGCTACAAAGATGCACCACACAACACAAGGAACATACATATTGAGCATCAGTTAGGAATCCAAATTATATGTCCCAGGTCCTTGAGCCAATACCCAAGATTACCATGTCCAGCAACACAGTTCTAGTAAAACTTAGCACAAGGCCAGGAACTCACACCATACCACAAACACATCTGAGTCACAACCAACTCCAACTAACAAATGCCATGCTACATACTAAACCTATTGCAAGCTTTAACAACAACTTACATCTTTTACCTTTGCAGCGGATCAGGGGTACGGCATACAGCTGTGGGTGATGACCCCATTTGCAAACCCTAACACAGCTGCAGAGCATGCCTACAATGAGGGACACCGTCAGACACACAATGTGGTGGGAAGGACATTTGGCATGGTCAAATCCAGATTCAGGTGCCTGGACATGACAGGAAGCAGCCTCCTTTATGCCCCACCCATTGTGTATAAAAGAATCCTCACATGTGCCATCCTGCACAACATATGTGTGTGAATGAACGTGCCATTGTAGGACCAGGTTGCTGACCTGCCTGAGGAGGAGGAGGAGGATGGTGCTGACAATATGGAGGGGGAGCAACACAACTCAGCTGCTGAGGTACGCCAGAGACAACATATTGTTGACAACTTTTATGCATAGGAACCACAAAGATCACCATGTACAATTTGTATAGAAACAGTTTACAGTTTTCCACCAATCCTGCTTTGGGCTATTCAATCTCCACTACATATACCATAGGAATGTGACTCTAACAGCAGGAAACATGTAACAAACACTAAACTGACAAGTATTGTAGCAACATCACATGTGATGTTTTACATCATACTGCCACCATCACACAGATCACTTACAGCCTTATCAATGGTATGTGACAACTGAAGGACACAATCCATGGACCACTACTTATTTTGTACATTCACATTGCCAAATTGCTAATCAATTGTCCATCACACCCAACTACATCATGTCCTAATAGGATGTGTGCAAAGGGCCCACACATGAGTTAGGGTATGTAAACAAATTGAAATTAAGTAATGTTGGAACTGAACACTGTCACAACTCAGTGTGATAGTTGCAATGGCTGCATGGAACATGTGTGACAAGGGGGGGGGACTTCATCAGTAACTATGGTTATCATGATTTGTCCAGGGATAGTAGCCAATGGAAGAAGTTGAGCCTGTACAGTCTATCTATGGTAGTCTATCTATGGTCTATCTATGGTAGACTGTCCTGGCACTGCCATGGGGCACAACCTTGACACAGGGTAAACATGACCTCACTCATAGCACAGACATGTCTGTGGAATGCACATTTGTATGGATGAGAATATATGCAGCTAGGGCTGCAGGTCCACAATATAAAAACAACAACTATTGGTATATGCAATGTGTTAAATCAAAAAGGTGTGATCAAACCATATTCTGGGTGGAATGTAGGCAGAATGCAGTCTATATACCAAAGATGTAAACACGCCAGACAAATATGCTGTCTTCACACATGTCTCCAGAAAATCTAAATCTAAATACGGAGACGGATGTATGGTTGTATTTCCTAGGTAGCAACAGTTCACCCATCATCAACAATGCCAGACCTGTGTATGCAGCTATAAATAGTATGCTCTGTATGACAACATCACACATCACATACCAAAACACAATACACAATCATACTACAAAACAATTGCATGGTACTAAATGTTAAAATGTGTCCCATACATGTTATGTAGCACAATCTGGAGTGGATGTGCTACTATGTGTTGCAAAGTCCAATACGATTAGATATCCAACATCACATTGAGTCGGAGTACACCTAGCCAGGTAGGTAGGTTGTTCCAAGAGATGTATACAGACCTGTGATGATTTCTAACCATTACAGGCATGGTTAGAGTCAGCTAGGTAGTGGGATGCTGAATAAATTGCATGACCATGTTCCATGCAGAGTGTGGATGGAAGCTCAGAGATGCCCACTGATCGTTCCTAATAGTACACGCCATGTCAACTGGAGACTACACAAGTGCTGTGCCATAAGTCATGATATGTGCGCGTGGCACTCATTACATATCACAAATTCCACAAATGGTATGGGAACTAACAAGTTGCCAGGAAGAGGAGGAGGCAAGATCTCAACATCGCCCAAGTCATATGTTGGATTCTGTCCCCACATCACCACACAATGTAGTTGTAGAAGATGCGTACAAAGCAGTAGCTGCCAAAAATCTGTGATTGATGGAGGACATAATACATAACTTCACAGTGATGCCAGAAAATAATAGGGAAATTATCAAACTCCAAAACAGACAATGCAACACATCAATGATTGCAGGTCTATCCTTCACATATGTATATTGAGGCTGACCAGGTACATACATGACCCAGACATCTTTGGCACTATCATAACATGTCAATTGGCCTACACCTGGCACCATGACAGGAGCATCTTACGCACAACACCATCTGTACCATGCCATTAGTTGATCGGTGAGACAACTACACTCATACAACCCCTACACATGCTGCAAATGGGAACAGATGATGAGTCCCATGAATGTGAAATGTCCTACATGTGCAAGCATCCGAGCACTGTACCTGAGAGGGGAAGGCCTGACATCAAGTGCCGCATAGCAAAGCAGCACACCCTGGTCGGCATGAACACATTTGTGCATGTGTAGAACCACTAGGGACTCAGCATAGGCTGCTGAGTTCCAATCATTAATGGCCGAAATCCCAGCTTTGTTAAGCCACAGACCACTATCCTGACTAAATCAACAAAAGACATAGGGCCTCATTATGACCCTGGCGGGCGGCGGAGGCCGCCCGCCAGGATCCCGCCCTCCAAATTACCGCGCCGCGGTCAAAAGACCGCGGCGGGTATTACGAGTTTTCCCCTGGGCTGGCGGGCGGTTCCAGTAAAACCGCCCGCCAGCCCAGGGGAAAACGACCTTCCCACGAGGATGCAGGCTCGTAATCGAGCCGGCGGAGTGGGAAGGTGCGACGGGTGCAGTGGCACCCGTCGCGTATTTCAGTGTCTGCAAGGCAGACACTGAAATACTTTTCGGGGCCCTCTTACGGGGGCCCCTGCCGTGCCCATGCCATTGGCATGGGCACGGCAGGGGCCCCCAGGGGCCCCGCGACCCCCCCTACCGCCATCCTGTTCATGGCTGCTTTCCCGCCATGAACTGGATGGCGGTAGGGGGGGTCAGAATCCTCATGGCTGCGGAGCGCGCTCCGCAGCCATGGAGGATTCCAAAGAGCAGCGGAAAGTCAGCGGGAGACCGCTGACTTTCCGCTTCTGACCGCGGCTGAACCGCCGCGGTCAGAATGCTCATTGGAGCACCGCCAGCCTGTTGGCGGTGCTCCCGTGGTCGGTGGCCCTGGCGGCCACCGGCCGCCAGGGTCAGAATGACCCTCATAGTCAGGTGCCTATTGTAGCTACACAGGGGCAAGAACAAATTGGAGCACCAGGGACTTGCAGCCTCTCAAACAAACATGTGTTTCTGTTGCCACTCATACCCACACGGGATGATGGAGAGTAGCCCTGCAAACTATGCCACACTGCAACAGTGGTACCCCATGGTACAGTAGAGTATGTGACAGTAATGTATGTGACAAACATGAAAAAGACAAATCGGATAGTCCATTTGGAGGTTAGCACACATATACAACATATCACTGCACACTTTCAACCATAATGGCCCTGGCATTGTAATGTGTCAGGATTCAGGACAGCAAACAACATAGCAGTACCATGATGGCATAGGTAGCAAAACACCTGTGACATCCATTTACATATTGAATAAGTGCCAGTGATGTGACTGCATATGCAATAGTCAAATTCCAATATCTGCCCATGCTGTAAGATTGTAATGTGGCCTTGAACATCCCCTTCAGACCCCAGTCTCATTTGTGTTATCAAAATGCATATTACATATATATCACAAACACTGGTGTACATGACATCACCAGCAAATAAGATGCATGGGTAACCATATGACACACATGTACCTGAGCAACAAGACGGAACATACAACTACAAACCACAGAATCAACACACAGTGCCACTCAACTCATCAGTGGAAATGTGATGTTAAAGCAGGTCAAGTACACTGCATACTCTGAATCCAAATTGTAATGGCTGACACATGACAGAGCATGTGTTAGAGTCAGGCCATCTCATATCATCAGCCATGGGCATGTCTAAACACTATTGTCAAGGAGTTTACTATGTGGTACACCCACACATTCAGATACCTACACATATCAACACATAGGGCACACATGTGCCAAACATATGTGGGCGCACTGTTGTTACACATGCATATATATGCACAACGTGTAAATGATTGCATGCTGTTGACTCCGTAACATACTAATTGGTGGAACCGACCAATCACACCCTTACCACATTGCCGCATGGACTTCCACATGTAGCCATACCCCATATGCCACATTGCAGTGATGTAATAGGAAATCCTGCCTACAAGCATGGTACAGTGGTTGTAGTTTCACTTTCCCTTTACCGTCTGTGGCTTTGTGACTGTGTGTGGTTGTGCATTGGAGCTGATGGACAATTGTTGCGTGTGATTGCAAGTTTGTGGTGTCCCTTGTACCGTGTCCGGTGTAATTTTGTGTGCAATTTTTCCTAGAAGTTGTAGTCTTGTGTGGTTTTTGTTCAGTTTTGTAATTATACTGTGGGGTGTCTGTCCGGGGTTGTTAATTCGTTGAGATAGTTGGGTTAAGTTAGTGGGCATAAGTTTCCTTTTATTTGGTTCAATAATTAATTGAGGTGAACTGTATACATCTGTCGACATGTCTGGCAAGGGAAGGATGAGCAGAATGTCTACGGATGAGCTTGGAGGATTCATTTGGCTAGTTGCACACTACCTGCCAATGATGCTGGAAATGGGTGGCCGAGTGATCCTCAGCTACCGGACAGAGTCCAGGTGGCTGCGGTGGGGCAAGATGCTACACCACCTAAGGTGTGTATACCAAACACGCCGGATTGACCACTAGCTGAAGCATCGCTGGGCTGATCTGGTTGCCAGAGAGCAGGATCTGCTAGATCACCTGGGGATCGAGATCAGCAGAACTGTTGGTAAGTCTCCCATTGGCCTACTATTGACTGTTTACTGGTTTTGGATGACAGTAGAAGAGAAGTTGGAGTCCTGCATGCAATGCTTGTGAACAGGTTGTATGCAACTGGTATGAAGAATTTCTGCGCCAGTTCAGGCCTGGAGTTCACATGTCCATCATTGATACCAATGCAGGTCAGATGTCTGATGAGTCCTGCCCAACCATCACAAAGGTATAGATTTCAGAGCCCATAGCGTCACCTGTGCACTGGCATTGTATCAGGTATGAAACGCCAAGGCACCGCTATGCATGCTCATTGCAGACCTTCAATAGAGCCTCATTACTATTACAAAGCACCTCTGGGGGCCTTGCAGGACTAGATTAAGTACTTGAGTTGTAAGTCTTGCAAAGCACCAGGGTAGTGTCCTGTATTTGCTACACAACTCCCCCTTACACCATGTTACGCCGTTTTGCAATAGGGGCCGATTCATGAGAGGTTAGCACCGCCCTTGCATCATTGTGGGAAGCATTAGCAGCACAAAATTAACATCAAACACTTGATTTGTAGTTTAGTGTTGCTTTTGCGTTGGAAAATGATGCAAAGGAGGCGCTCGCTTTTCATTAATCAAGTCCCGGGTGCTGCACCACTGTTGTCCTTTTGGCCCCTTTGTGTCATTAGGCAAGGCCATGTAAGGGAGATTGCAAATAAATTGGGAAGAGAATACTGTCAATTCCATGTTCCAGTTTATGTTCTGTCACAGACAGCCTCTACCGCCCCCATAACACACACACACATGTGCAGAGTCTGTTCCACTGGCCTACAACTCTTCACTGACAGCATGAGGCTGCACTACATCAGCTCCATCTCTGCCACATCACTCACTAACCTACAACTCCAGATGTGTCCTCTGACCACAGTGCAACTGTGTCTGTGTTGAGCACTATTTCTATGCCCATGCATTTCTCCCTCACTGAATTGACAATAGTGTACCATGGCAAAAATGGCAGGCCAACCACTGTTTGCAATACATACATGTCACAATGCGGTCAATGTGCAGGTAGGTAAAGCTACTGCACATGAGTTCACAGCAATTGCAATTCCTTAAGTGTGTCTGCCTTGTGATTGCACACACATTTAACTCTGTTCATTGCAGGGTGTGTAATGCAAATCCCCAACACCTTGCAATACCCACACAATACCAGAGTATTAGCGTGTCTGTGAGCTATGATGATGACATAGTTGTTTCCAACATCTGTTGCAGGCAGAAATGCCATGGGTGTGGCAATGGTCCTGCAACTGCTACAATCATAGCATGGCCCTCATGGAAAATACATAACCAAACAGTCCCATTTGGCAATGGAGGTGTCCTGCCCTCAGACATCTGCATGACAATGCCACATATAAATGTTGCAGGGTATAGCACCACAGCATCTCTGGCCCAGTGCTAGTGTTCAGATGGCTCTAGCTCAACTGAGTGTATTTGTCATTGTGTGATCGTAGTGGTATGTCTGTTGCACTCATTTCCACTAGGATGACTAGCTCACTCCTCTTACCTAGTTCACACTGAAATTTGTTGTCTACTCGCAGTGACTATGATTTGACACTAAGTATAATGTACCATTCATGTCTTGCAGGTGAACTAGCCCCCTACACAATTGGTGAAGTTGCGCATCTTGAAGACCCTGATGCATTCGGTAAGTGTGAGAATGTGTGTCCTGTGAAGTAATCCAGGGTTTGGTGTGAGTGAGTCGTGCGTGTTGAATACAATGCCAGATGTGATAAACTGTCCAATGATCAGATATCATAGTAGGCTGGATGGTGATATCATGGTCCATTTTAAGAGCCTCAAGCACCATCAGAGGGTCATGTCTTGTGAGGTGCGTGGAGCGCAATGGCCAACATTGTGTATACAAGGTGGTGACAAGGCACATGTAGGTCTATATGTACCTAAGAATGACAGAGTGCAATGCTTTGAGAAAATTGGCAGTGATGCACTCCCTCATTTTCATAATGCACCGTATTCAATCGTATACAGTGCACCCCTGCGTTGTCACCTGTGTTGTTGCTAAATTTGCAGCCAAGCCCCAGCTCAGACACTCTTGTGCCATGGTGCACGGATTGCTGCATTGAGAGGGGGTTAGTTGTTTTGCAGGAGGGAAACCCTCCTGCACAAAATAGTATCTCCATATGTGATTTGCTCTTACTCTGCGTGTTACAGAGTGCAGCACGCATAGAAAGAGCAACAAACAAGGGGATATGCCAACTTTTCTCCTCATTGCACCCTGCTAACGCCACCACTGGCATGTGGTTAGCCAAATTTGCTCTGACTGAGATGTGAGTAGACTTCAATATCTGGGGCAGCAGGATAAGCTGCAATGGGATTTGCTGTGGCACAACAACAGCAACACCCATTGCATTTAGATGCAGTCCCAGATTCACAAATTTGCTCACACCAGAGTCAGTGGCAAATTCAGCACACACCCCACTCTATGTATGTTTCACTTTTGTGGAATGTCATTGGATCTCTTGCAGTTCAGCCCAAACGTGTGCTGCATGGAACTGTGTGTGAAAGGAATAGTAATGGCAGATCCTGTATTGATAGGTGTCTACATCTGGACACATGAATGTAGATGTAATTGATCTGTGGATACCAGCTTCCTAGTTGGCAACCCTCCTAACATAGGGTCTACCCCTTGACTCCATGTATGAGTGGTCAGGCATTGGCAGCTGACCAGGACTGTTAAGATGATGGATAGCATGGCCACCCCCCTTTAGGCTCAGGGGGAGAGGAATACCAAATGTGTAGGTAGAGGTGATGTTCACAGTGTAGTTGAAAGTTATGTTGATCAGGCTTGCATGTGTACCTATCAGCTCTGACCTCTTATAGTTACCATCCCATCCTCCCAATGATATATCCAAGTTACTGGTGATGTCTGGTTAGAAGTAGACACAGATGAGGAGGAAATTTTGGCCTGGTTAATGTGAAGTTAGCGCCGCTGTTGCATCATTTTTTGACGCAAAAGTGGCACAATCTTACAAAATATAAGTTTATTTTGTAAGTTTGCGTCGCTTTAGTGTCAAAAATATGATGCAAAGGCAGCATTGACGTTACATTTATCAGGGCCTTTGTCTTTTCTGGAATGTGGATGTTAAAATACATCAAAAAGAAGCTTAAAAAAAGGCCAAACTGTGACTGCAATGTGATTTGCCACCTCCAAGTTCAGTCCCCTTCCTTACAATATTATTAGATATTTTATTGTGGGTTTTAGAGGGTTAGTGCAGGTTTATAGATTAGTTAGGTTAAGTTTAGTTGGGGAGTGTTTTTTTTGTCTTCTTATATGTTTATTTGTGGGTGGTTGGGCAGGGGGTCATGTTGGTGTTACTATATGTTTTATTTAAAAAAATAATGAAAATGACCTGTAACCTATCAAAGGGGATCCAATAGAGGGTATAAACTGTGTAATGGTGCAAACTGCTAACGTGTTCCTTTTTGACAAATGAACATTTCATCTTTAAAACGCATGAAAAGCATGTATATTATGGTAAGGATTGTTTGTGACTGATGGCATACATTATTGTTGTGATTTCATCACCATCATGGTGGTCCACTAGGGGGCCACAACACATTCAAAAACAGATAGCATGGCTCTGCTTTCAGCTGCAACATACACTTGGCAGTTTTTTCCTGTGAACAAGGTCGAGGACCAAAACGTGTCAGGATTGCCTGTTTTTGATGAAAAGGACTTGTTAGATGCTGTCAAGAAAATAAAGCGGATTTCCTGCAACTTTGAGAGTGCAGCTTACCTTTCTTCAGGAGGGGATTTGTAAGTTATATATATACATATATTTGTTTAGGATTAGTTGGTATATGTGTACTGTTAGTATTTGTTGTCCTGCGTGTGTCTTGTAACGTAAGGGGGTGGGGGAGCCAATGTTTAGTGTGGTGTTTAATGTGTAAGTTAAGTTTAGCAAAGGGTCGATAGCTTTAGTGGTTGGATAAGTATAGTTAGTATAGGTTAGTTTAGGATAGGGTAGGTTTTAGTTTTTTTTTAGGTTACTGGAATTTTTAATAAACATTTTTGCATTCTCCCGTACAATTTGAGTAATATGCTTGAGTCTCAGGGTCTTCCAATGAGCGCACTTGGCAAATTGGGGGTTGGCCTTGGGATTCCGTCCTGCCTTCAATTACCTCCCTTAACATGTGCGTCACCTATTGACAACTGAGCTGTCACATTGGCAGCATCATCACATCTACTAGTACATGCATCTACCATCCAGTGTACCCACCACTTATGATGACTACATTTATTTTGTATTGTACAGGTAGGTCTGGTACTTCAGCTGTCAGTGTTGGGGTCCAGTGTAGGAATGTCAGGAACTGTGGCACATCTGACAACAGCCTAAATTGGAACTCTATCCTGCAAAACTGACCGGTGGTAATCACTAATGAGGTTAGCTACCTCTGTATCACACCAATGTGTTCTACTGGTACTTCCAGATGATGATATTGCCCTATACTTGCTTTACAGCCATACCTGAGTATATGGTGAGGGAGGCATACACGTGTTCTTCACTTGTGACATACTCAGTGAATTGCTTTTAGGTGATGAGACAAGCATACACATTTGTCATTTAGGGACCTTGTGTGTAGCTTTGTGCCTCCACAGTTCTGCACTCTTATACAGATATTCTGTGACCAATGACATGGATTCACACATTACAATCATTTAGCTAGGTCAAAATATCACAAAACACGTAGACATGCTGATTGTGTAGAAGGTGATGTGGGTGAAGAGTGCACATATCGAACTGTGCTCACACTGGCATGATCTCAAGCACAGGACAAAGGAGAACACTGCCCATGTGGCATGGGCTGGTGCTACTGGGAACTCTTACAAGTAAAGCTGATCTGTTCCACATCTTCACCCTTCAAAGTGTGTGGTGTTTCCTCTGCCCTTGATGGTGGTGGTGGGGAGGTAGAGGGGGCCACACACACTTCAGTGTTTGAATATATGAAATCCCAATTTGGGATACTGGTGCATACATGGATCCTCATTACAAGTCTGGCAGTCCTATGAACACCAGACTGCCATTGTCAAAATGACCACCGGCAAAGCGCAGGTGGAAGTGGCATATGTTGTCCATGGGGAATGCCCCATGGGCCAATGGCCTGGCCCTGGCAGGTTGCCGACAGCTTACAGACTGGCAATGCCACCTGTCTTGTGACACCAGACGAGTATTACGATCAGCGCTACTCTCCAGGTATGTTCTCGCTTTTCCACCAGCCTTTGCGTGGCGATGAAACCCCTGTGCAAAGGTTGGTGGTAATGTGGTTTGGTGTGCCCGGGGGGCCCATGCACAGCCCATGCACCTGGCCTGGGCAGTACAGGGGGCCCCATGCCTAGGCCCTTTGTGCTTTCCACTGCCTGATTTGAAGTGCTAAGAACAGCGTCTCCTGTCACACTCAATGCACCCCAAGATTGATGTTGGCTCTATTTGATCCATCAACAATGTAGTGGTAACAGCCCCACAGAGCTAACATGAGAAGACAGATTTCCACCAGCCATCCCAGCGTGTAACTCATACTACCAACCACAAAAGGTACACTGCACTGGCAGTCTTACCAGCACCAGACTTGCCCATGCACCATCCCCCACACGTCAATGTAAAATTGTACACCATGATTTTCACAGACTTACACCATCTGTTGTGTTTGTGTGGTTATTTCCCCATTCCTATGTGTCTTACATGGTTGTGTTAGAGTAGTCGTGGGCTCAAGCTGTATGTGTTGTGACCTACAGATTGCAATCTATAGTGCATATTTTCTTTAGTGGTACAGTTCTGATCAGCGTCAATATGTGTGGCTCCACACTACACAAGTTTAGTTGCACTGGGTAGTGCCATGTTTCCTGTGATACAGGACCACCCTTCAATTCCCCCAGTGGCTGCCCAGATTAGTTTTCCCCGCACCCAGAGAGGCATCCTTACTACATGATGGAGATGTGGCTGCCCTATGAGGATGTGTTGTTTATGTGGGGACTGGTGGTGCTTCCGGCACATGTCTGAGTAATGTTGGCTAAGGTTGCATTTTATTGTGTGCTGTAAGATGCAGCACATGTGTTTTGACAATGGGACAAGGCAGGTGCGAGGTGTTTCTGCAAGGGACACCACCATGAGGTAACCCCAGGAATGGTGTTGACTGACTTCCTAGTGTCTGATGTCTTGGTCGTGTTGGTAGGGTTTGTTTGACTATATTCAAGGGATGTTGTAATGAAACAACCAGAGGCACAGTAATTAGACATGCCTTCCATCCTATGTGCTTCATATGTACATGTTAGTATGCAGCCCTGATGATTAACATATGTCCAGGTTGTTTATGTGTTGTGGTGCATGGCACAACCAAGACGTGTGTACATGTGTTTCTTAAATTTCAATGGTTCAACTTGATTCATGTGCAATGTGTCCCTTTGCGCTCCTTTCACATGCATTGAGTGTGTCCTATGTGCCTCCTCCTTCTTGCATTAGACAATTTTGCATTAATTTCCCCCATGCAACTTACCCTGCATTTGTGATGTTTTCAGGTAGTCTGCACTGTCCTGTCCTGCGATTCCAGTGACCAGTTCCTCCGGGATGACCGCTGCAACCATCTCCTCCATATCGTCTAGGTCCTCTTGTGGTGCTGGACTTCCACTTGCAGATTGCAGTACTGCCTTCCTGTTCCTTGCCATTTTCTCCTTTGTCCTTCGCTTATAATCATGCCAGCATTTCTTGTACTCAGTTACGGTTTTCCTCGCCTCTGCCACACTGTTAGGCCCTCATTACGAGCATGGCGGGATAACCTGCCGCCGACCATGCTGACAGTCGACGGAAGACCGCCAGTGGCGGCAGCAGGCATACCACCATATTCTGATGCATGGAGCCATGCTGGCGGTCGGTGGTGGGGGTGGATGCTGCTCCACCCTCACCGCCATGTCAGTCTAGACACCGCCACGCCTATAATAATGCAGTCATAAGCGTGGCGGTGTATGGAAGCGCGGCAATGCCAGTGGAGCAGCATCCAAGGAGCCCGTTCCCTCCTGGAGCAGCACCACGGAACAGGTAAGTGCTGTCTGGAAGGGGAGGGTGTGTGTGTGTTGAGTGTGTCAGTGCATGGGGCTGTGCGTGGGTGTTTGTGTAGGGGGGATGTGTGCGTGTGTGAATGCGTGTGTGCATGTAGGGATATGGGCGCATGTGGATGTGGGGGGCTGGGGTTTGGGGGGACCTATATGGAGGCTGGAGGGAGGGGGATGGTGAGGGGGGATTTGGAGAGGCCTACAGGAAGATTGGAGGGTGGAGGGATGGGAGTTCGGTTTTGGGGGGCCAGCTGGAGTGGGAGGTGGGGCGGTTCCAGGGACTTTGGGGGTTGGGTGGAGGTTGTGGCAAGGGAGTGGCCTGGCGTGTCAGATACATGTGACAGGAATGAGAATTCCTGTCACCAGTATGCTTTCCGCCAGGGATTACCTTGAAGCGTCTCCCGCCAGGAAATCCCTGGTGGAAATGGGATCATTATCCCACTGCTGGTCTGGCCTCCACCGCTGAGTCGAAAGTGCATACCGTCGGCCCAGCAGTCAAATCTGGCCTGGCAGTGGGTAGTAGTGAACTGGCTGCTTTGGAGCCAGTTCACTACTCTGTTCATTATATGGTGGTCTGAACCGCCAAGCCATTTGAGGTAATGACCGTCACCACCGGCGTGGCAGTCATTACTGCTGTGTTCATAATGACCACCTTAATCTTGTCAACTGTCTGCTGCTGTTAGAAATGGGGTTTTTGGTTGGCAGTCAGGTTACCCTCTGTCCAAGCAAAAGCCCTCACTCTAGTCAGGGTAAGTCACACACTATCCAAGATTATCCTGTGCCCACCCTCTGGTAGCTTGGCACGAGCAGTCAGGCTTAACTCAGAAGGCAATGTGTAAAGTATTTGTGCAATAAATCATACAATACCACCATATAACACCACAAAAATACACCACACAGTGTTTAGAAAAATATATAATATTTATCAGGATAATTGTAGGTCAAAAAGAAATAAAGTTGCAATGGAAAATTGTAGAAATATCACAGGGAGGTGATATAAAGTGTCTTAAGTCTTTAGAATATAAACAAAGTCTCTTTCAAGCACAAGTACCTGGTTGGGAGTGGAAAAATCTCCTCAGAGGGCCACAAGCGAAGAGGTGCGTGGAAAAAGGTGTTTGTGCATCGATTTCTCCCCAGCATACACGGACTTGCGTAGTTATTTTCCACGCGGGGAAGTCGGCGTCGTTTTTCCGGCGCGCGGACAGTCTCTTTCTGTGGATCGCGGGGATTACCAGATGTCCCGGGTCTGTGCGTGGATTTTCCTGCTTGTTCTCCGGCTGCGCGTCGGTCTGCGGGGCTGCGCGTCGAAATTACGATCTCACGGCAGGCGTCGCGTCGATTTCTCCTCTAGACTTCGATCTGCGGGGCTGCGCATTGAAATTACGATCTCACGGCAGGCGTCGCGTCGATTTCTCCTCTAGAGGTCGGGTGGCGTTGTCCTTGCGAGGCCGTGTGTCGGATCTTCGATCGTCCCGAGAGCGTCGCGTCGATCAGCGTCGGAGTGCGGCGTTTTTCTCGCCGCGAAACAAGCTGTGCGTCGAAATTTTCGGCGCACGGACCGTCCAAGTAAAAGAGGGAAGTCTTTTTGGTCCTGAGACTTCAAGGAACAGGAGGCAAGCTCTATCCAAGCCCTTGGAGAGCACTTTCACAGCCAGACAAGAGTTCAGCAAGGCAGCAGGGCAACAGCAAGGCAGCAGTCCTTTGTAGAAAGCAGGCAGGTGAGTCCTTTGAGTAGCCAGGCAGTTCTTCTTGGCAGGATGTAGGTTCTGGTTCAGGTTTCTGCTCCAGCAAGTGTCTGATGAGGTAGGGCAGAGGCCCTGTTTTATACCCAAATGTGCCTTTGAAGTGGGGGAGATTTCAAAGGGTGGCTAAGAAGTGCACCAGGTCCCCTTTCAGTTCAATCCTGTCTGCCAGGGTCCCAGTAGGGGGTGTGGCAGTCCTTTGTGTGAGAGCAGGCCCTCCACCCTCCCAGCATAGGAAGACCCATTCAAAATGCAGATGTATGCAAGTGAGGCTGAGTACCCTGTGTTTGGGGTGTGTCTGAGGGAATGCACAAGGAGCTGTCAACCAAGCCCAGCCAGACGTGGATTGTAAGGCACAGAAGGATTTAAGTGCAAAGAAATGCTCACTTTCTAAAAGTGGCATTTCTAGAATAGTAATATTAAATCCGACTTCACCAGTCAGTAGGACTTTGTATTACCATTCTGGCCATACTAAATATGACCTTCCTGCTCCTTTCAGATCAGCAGCTGCCACTTCAACAGTGTATGAGGGCAGCCCCAATGTTAGCCTATGAAGGGAGCAGGCCTCACAGTAGTGTGAAAATGAATTTAGGAGTTTTACACTACCAGGACATATAACTACACAGGTACATGTCCTGCCTTTTACCTACACAGCACCCTGCCCTAGGGGTTACCTAGGGCACACATTAAGGGTGTCCTATATGTAGAAAAAAGGGGAGTTCTAGGCTTGGCAAGAACTTTTAAATGCCAAGTCGATGTGGCAGTGAGACTGCACACACAGGCCTTGCAATGGCAAGCCTGAGACAAGGAGAAGGGGCTACTTAAGTGGGTGGCACAACCAGTGCTGCTGGCCCACTAGTAGCATTTAATTTACCAGCCCTATGCACATAGAGTGCACCTTACTAGGGACTTATAGGTAAACCAATCAGGTATGATTCCAGGTTACCATGTTTTAGGGGAGAGAGCATATGCACTTTAGCCCTGGTTAGCAGAGGTAAAGTGCGCAGAGTCTATAACCAGCAAAAACAGTGTCCAAAAAGCGGAGGGAGGTAGGCAAAAAGTTAGGGGTGACTACCCTAAGGCTGTCAGGTCTAACATGTGTCCCCCCCAGCTGAAAGTGAGGAGAGCTACCCGACCTCCTGGGAGCTCTCATCGCTAAGGCGGAAGTACCTGGAGAGACCATCAGCATTGGCGTGGTCAACCCCTGGGCGATGTTCCACCGTAAAGTCCATCCCCTGTAGGGAAATGGACCACCTCAAGAGTTTTGGATTCTCACCCCTCATCTGCATGAGCCATCTGAGGGGCCTGTGGTCTGTCTGAACCCGGAAGTGAGTCCCAAACAGGTAGGGTCTTAGCTTCTTTAGTGCCCAGACCACAGCAAAAGCTTCTCTCTCAATAGCACTCCACCTCTGTTCCCGTGGTAATAGCCTTCTGCTAATAAAGACTACCGGTTGATCTCTGCCCTCCTCATTCAGCTGTGCTAGGACTGCCCCTATGCCATGCTCTGAAGCGTCTGTCTGCACGATAAATTCCTGGGAGTAGTCAGGGGCCATGAGTACGGGGGCCGTGCACATGGCTTCCTTCAGGGCGTCAAAGGCTTTCTGACAAGCCTCTGTCCAATTCACCAACCTAGGTTGTTTCTTGGAAGTGAGTTCTGTCAAGGGTGTTACAATGGTATCATAGCCCTTGACAAATCTGCGGTAGTATCCTGTGAGGCCTAGAAAGGCTCTCACCTCAGTCTGCGTTCGCGGTGGTTGCCAGGCCTTGATAGTTTCAATCTTGGCTTGGAGTGGCTGTACCTTGCCACCACCCACTAGGTGTCCCAAGTACACCACGGAACCCTGCCCAATCTGGCACTTACTGGCCTTGATGGTCAGGCCTGCCTGTTGCAGGGCCTGAAGCACCTCCTTGAGGTGAAGCAGGTGTTCCTCCCAGCTGGAACTGTAGACAGCTATGTCATCCAGGTAGGCTGCACAGAAGGCATCCTTGCCAGCTAGAACCCCGTTAACCAACCGTTGGAAGGTAGCGGGGGCATTTTTCAACCCAAATGGCATAACCCGGAACTGGTAATGGCCATCAGGGGTTGAGAAGGCGGATCTTTCCTTGGCCCCCTCAGTCAGGGCGATCTGCCAGTACCCTGAAGTAAGATCAAACGTACTCAGGAACTTGGCAGCGCCTAGCCTGTCCACGAGCTCATCAGCTCAGGGGATGGGGTGAGCATCAGTCCGTGTGACTGAGTTGAGACCCCGGTAGTCCACACAGAACCGGAGTTCTGGCTTCGCACCTGGGGCAGTAGCCTTAGGGACCAACACCACTGGGCTGGCCCAGGGACTACTGGATTTCTCGATAACCCCTAGAGTCAACATCTTGGAGACCTCCTCCTTGATGCTGGCCTTCACCTTATCCGACAACCTGTAAATTTTGTTCTTCACAGGGAGACTGTCACCAGTGTCAATATCATGAACACAGAGGTGGGTCAGTCCAGGAGTAAGGGAGAACAGGGGGGAGAACTGCTCCAACAGCTCATAGCAGTCTCCTTTCTGGTTTAGAGTCAGGGAGTCAGACAGAATGACCCCGCTTACTGACCCATCACCTTCTTGGGCAGAGAGGAGGTCGGGGAGAGGCTCACTCTCCTCTTCCGTTCCTTCATCTGTGACCAGAAGCATGTTGATCTCCGACCTCTCAAAATGAGCTTTTAGTCGGTTCACATGGAGCACCCTTAGGGGATTCCTAGGGGTTTGGAGGTCCACTAGGTAAGTGGCCTCCCCTTTCCGCTCCTTTATTTCAAATAGGCCAGACCAGCGGTCCTGGAGAGCTCTGGGCTCTACTGGCTCCATTACCCACACTTTGTCTCCAGGTTGAAACTCTACCAGGGTGGCCTTCTGGTCATACCATTGTTTCATCACCTCTTGACTGGCCTCAAGGTTACTTTGGGCCTCTTTCCAGAAGCGGGTCATCTGGTTGCGGAGGGCCAACATATAGCTGACCACATCCTGAGGGGGTGTCCTTGGAGCTTTCTCCAATCCCTCCTGGACAATGCTTAAGGGTCCCCTGACAGGGTACCCATAGAGAAGCTCAAAGGGACTGAACCCTACCCCCCTCTGGGGGACCTCTCGGTAAGCAAAGAGAAGGCATGGTAAGAGGACGTCCCACTTACGCCTCAGGGAGGCCACCAATCATGCCTTTCAGGGTCTTGTTGAATCTCTCCACAAGACCATTAGACTGGGGGTGATAGGGTGTGGTGAACTTGTAAGTTACACCACACGCATCCCACAGAGACTTCATGTATGCAGACATGAAGTTAGTGCCTCGGTCAGACACTATTTCCTTGGGGAATCCCACACGGGTAAATATCTCCATCAGGGTTCTGGCCACCACCTGTGCAGTTACGGTCCTCAGAGGGATTGCCTCTGGGTAACGGGTGGCATGGTCCACCAAAACCAGGATGAACCTGTTGCCTAAGGCAGTTTTGGGGTCCAAGGGACCAACAATGTCGATGCCCACCCTTTCAAAGGGGGTGCCAACGACAGGAAGGGGAATCAGGGGGGTTTTAACCCTTGTCCCTGCTTTACCACTGGCCTGGCAGGTAGGACAAGATCTGCAGAACTTATCTGAGTGTGTCCTCATTTTGGGCCAATAAAAGTGGGTGACAAGCCTGTTAAAGGTCTTGCCCTGCCCCAAATGTCCTGCCAGGGGAATGTCGTGAGCCAGACCCAGTAGGAAGGTTCGGTAACATTGGGGGACCACCAGCGTACGTGCTGCCCCAAAGGCCGGAACCTTAGGCTCACTGTAGAGGAGATCATTCTCCCAATATAGGTGGTGATTGCCAGAGGCGTCACCTGCTGCCTGGTTTGAGGCTTGCTTCCTCAAACCTTCCAGAGTGGGACACTCTTTCTGCGCCTTGCAGAATTCCTCCCTGGTGGGTCCACCCTCAACTTGCCAGCCAGCAAGCTCAGGTAAGTCACCTAGGGCGGCAATGTCTTCCCCAGTTGGCTCGGGAGCCTCCTCCTCAGGAGCCCCGTCAGCCACTGTGGGAACTTCTGGGGCCGGTTTCCCGCACCCCTGGTCCCTCCTCCTGACAGCTCTCTGGGCCATCGTTCCAGGCTCCAGATGCCCTTGACTTCCCTCTCGGTCAGCCATGGACTGTGTGGTCATGCAGACCCACTCAGGTAACCCTAACATCTCCAGGTGAGACCTTAGCTCCACTTCTTTCCAAGCAGTGTGCTCAAGATCATTGCCTAACAGACAATCTACAGGCATGGCAGGACTCACAGCTACTCTCAGAGCACCAGAGACCCCCCCCACTCAAAGGGAACCAGAGCCACCGGTAGGTGACTCTCGCGATTGTCAGCGACTCTGACCTGGTGGAATGTATTAGGTACTATCTGCTCTGTTGACACCAGCTGACTCTTGATAGTAGTCATACTGGCTCCTGTGTCACGCAGAGCCTCCACCTTCTGCCCATCAATGGTGACCCACTGCCGGTACTTGGAAGTGTTTCTGGGCATGTGGGCCTTGGGCACCATTTCTCCTTCTCCCAGGGACACTAGGGAAATCTCTACCTGCTCCCCAAAGCTAGTTGGGTCCATCTCCCCCCCGAGCGCTACAATAGTCAACCCAGGTGCCTGTCCGGTAGTGGACGGTGCCCTCTTGGGGCACTGTGGATCGCCTTTGTAGTGACCATACTGGTAACACTCCAGGCATTTGGGGCTAGATTTCCCTGACTTGTCATATGTCCCTGGCTTTTTCCCCAATTTGGAAAAGGAAGGGTTGCCACCCCCTCCCTGGGAATTCTTTTGGTGGCCTTTAGAGAGTTCCTTATCTGCAAGTTTATCTCCCCCCTCTTTCTTCTGTTGGGAACCCTGACCACCTTTGTGGGAGTCCCCCCCAGGTACCTTCTTGGACACTCTGGTGCTAACCCAGAGGTCCGCCTCCTCAGCAAGCTTCCTGGGATCAGTCAGCTTACTATCCACTAGGTGCTGGCGCAAATCTGTATAAGTAACATTAAGTATATGCTCTCTCAGAATCAAGTCATATAAACCTTTATAATCTGCTACTTTGTTGCCCCGCACCCATCCATTCAGTGCCTTACTGGAGAAATCAAAGAAATCTACCCATGTTTGTGTGGTTTGTTTGGTGCTGTCCCTGAACCTCTGACGGTATCCCTCAGGGGTCAGCCCAAACTTGGCAAGTAAAATGGCTTTCTGAAGTGGGTATGTGTTTTGATCAGGTTGATCCAATGTGAGAAGTGTGTCCCTCCCCAATGGCGGCACATAACCCCACATAGCTACCCCCCATTGCCCTTCAGGAACCTCATGAGCCCTTAGTGCAACTTCATAAGCAGCTAACCATTTATCTATGTCATCTCCCACCACAAAACTGGGCACCACATTTTTGGGTATACGAACCTTCTTTTCTCCAGCAGGTCCTGTCTGTATGCTGCCAACATTATTGCTGGATTCAGACTGTCTCGCCTTGATCTCCAGCTCCTTGAGACTCAGTTCATGAGCCAACAATAGTTTCTTTTCAGCCAAAGCTCTTTCAGCTTCCACTTGTTTGGCTGCTCTTTCAGCTTCCGCTTGTTTGGCTGCCCTTTCAGCTTCAACCTGTTTGGCTGCTCTTTCAGCCTCAGCTTGTTTGGCTTCTCTCTCTGCCCTCTTCTCCTCCTGTTGAGCCTCAATTTTCAGTTTTGCCATTTGCAATTGGAACTCCCTTTCCTCTCTCCTTTCCTCTGCGGTCAGGCTTTGCATAGAGACAGTGCTCCCTGGTCTGGAAGGGGGCACAATTGCAGTGGTAACACCATCCATAGATAGTGAAAATTCCTCTGAGGGGCCATGTTCTGGCTCCTCTTCCTCATCATCCTCTAAATGGGCTTCTGCCCAGGCCCTCAGCGCCACTTGAAAGTCCTCCTTTCTGGAGGCCCCTTGGGTGGGTACCCTCAATGCCCTGCAGAATCCTCTTAGTTGTTTGACTGTATATGCATCCAACTGGACTAGGTCAAAGTCTCCTGTCTGAGACCCAGTCAGAGACATGTTGAGTGAGGATTTAGTTTTTGAAAATTGTCAGGAAAAAAATCAGGTTTTCAAAAGAGATAAAAACCAAGTTGACCTTCAACTGTGGGTAGGTAGTGAAATACTTAGCTACTGTATGTCACTGCACAAATACAAGTCCTATCCTCACCGCTGATCACCAATGTTAGAAATGGGGTTTTTGGTTGGCAGTCAGGTTACCCTCTGTCCAAGCAAAAGCCCTCACTCTAGTCAGGGTAAGTCACACACTATCCAAGATTATCCTGTGCCCACCCTCTGGTAGCTTGGCACGAGCAGTCAGGCTTAACTCAGAAGGCAATGTGTAAAGTATTTGTGCAATAAATCATACAATACCACCATATAACACCACAAAAATACACCACACAGTGTCTAGAAAAATATATAATATTTATCAGGATAATTGTAGGTCAAAAAGAAATAAAGTTGCAATGGAAAATTGTAGAAATATCACAGGGAGGTGATATAAAGTGTCTTAAGTCTTTAGAATATAAACAAAGTCTCTTTCAAGCACAAGTACCTGGTTGGGAGTGGAAAAATCTCCTCAGAGGGCCACAAGCGAAGAGGTGCGTGGAAAAAGGTGTGTGTGCGTCGATTTCTCCCCAGCACACACGGACTTGCGTCGTTAATTTCCACGCGGGGAAGTCGGCGTCGTTTTCCGGCGCGCGGACAGTCTCTTTCTGTGGATCGCGGGGATTACCAGATGTCCCAGGTCTGTGCGTGGATTTTCCTGCTTGTTCCCCGGCTGCGCGTCAGTCTGCGGGGCTGCGCGTCGAAATTACGATCTCACGGCAGGCGTCGCGTCGATTTCTCCTCTAGACTTCGTTCTGCGGGGCTGCGCGTTGAAATTACGATCTCACGGCAGGCGTCGCGTCGATTTCTCCTCTAGAGGTCGGGCGGCGTTGTCCTTGCGAGGCCGTGCGTCGGATCTTCGATCGTCCCGAGAGCGTTGCGTCGATCAGCGTCAGAGTGCGGCGTTTTTCTCGCCACGAAACAAGCTGTGCGTCGAAATTTTCGGCGCACGGAGCGTCCAAGTAAAAGAGGGAAGTCTTTTTGGTCCTGAGACTTCAAGGAACAGGAGGCAAGCTCTATCCAAGCCCTTGGAGAGCACTTTCACAGCCAGACAAGAGTTCAGCAAGGCAGCAGGGCAACAGCAAGGCAGCAGTCCTTTGTAGAAAGCAGGCAGGTGAGTCCTTTGAGCAGCCAGGCAGTTCTTCTTGGCAGGATGTAGGTTCTGGTTCAGGTTTCTTCTCCAGCAAGTGTCTGATGAGGTAGGGCATAGGCCCTGTTTTATACCCAAATGTGCCTTTGAAGTGGGGGAGATTTCAAAGGGTGGCTAAGAAGTGCACCAGGTCCCCTTTCAGTTCAATCCTGTCTGCCAGGGTCCCAGTAGGGGGTGTGGCAGTCCTTTGTGTGAGAGCAGGCCCTCCACCCTCCCAGCCCAGGAAGACCCATTCAAAATGCAGATGTATGCAAGTGAGGCTGAGTACCCTGTGTTTGGGGTGTGTCTGAGTGAATGCACAAGGAGCTGTCAACCAAGCCCAGCCAGACGTGGATTGTAAGGCACAGAAGGATTTAAGTGCAAAGAAATGCTCACTTTCTAAAAGTGGCATTTCTAGAATAGTAATATTAAATCCGACTTCACCAGTCAGTAGGACTTTGTATTACCATTCTGGCCATACTAAATATGACCTTCCTGCTCCTTTCAGATCAGCAGCTGCCACTTCAACAGTGTATGAGGGCAGCCCCAATGTTAGCCTATGAAGGGAGCAGGCCTCACAGTAGTGTGAAAATGAATTTAGGAGTTTTACACTACCAGGACATATAACTACACAGGTACATGTCCTGCCTTTTACCTACACAGCACCCTGCCCTAGGGGTTACCTAGGGCACACATTAAGGGTGTCCTATATGTAGAAAAAAGGGGAGTTCTAGGCTTGGCAAGAACTTTTAAATGCCAAGTCGATGTGGCAGTGAGACTGCAAACACAGGCCTTGCAATGGCAAGCCTGAGACAAGGAGAAGGGGCTACTTAAGTGGGTGGCACAACCAGTGCTGCTGGCCCACTAGTAGCATTTAATTTACCAGCCCTATGCACATAGAGTGCACCTTACTAGGGACTTATAGGTAAACTAATAGTCCAATCAGGTATGATTCCAGGTTACCATGTTTTAGGGGAGAGAGCATATGCACTTTAGCCCTGGTTAGCAGAGGTAAAGTGCGCAGAGTCTATAACCAGCAAAAACAGTGTCCAAAAAGCGGAGGGAGGTAGGCAAAAAGTTAGGGGTGACTACCCTAAGGCTGTCAGGTCTAACAGCTGCCATATTGACTCTCTCCTGCCAATTGGCGATTTGGAGGTGACAAAGAGTTGATGTTGGTGCTCCGTCACCTCTCTCACAAGGATGCCATGCTCCTCTGCACCAAAACGACACTTGTGCTTTTTCTTCTCCCTCCCCTGGGACTTGTCTGTGTCCTCCTGGCTAGTTCCTGGTTGTCTGGGGTCACCCTGGGGTCTCTCCTGGGCTGCTGGTTCCATTTTGCCTCTACTTTTCAATGTTTTCTGCATTAGCATCTGAAGTTGACGCGAATGCGGGGTTAAAATGGTGCATATTTGTTTTGCAACATATTTACGTGCCATAAAACAGGTTAGAGTCATTTTTGCAGCGTTTACGTCAGTTTGCCTTATGACATGGTGCAAGGGTTAACGTCAACATTTTTTACTGTACCCTGTTTTTAGGGCCATCCTGCTTCATGGTATAAATATGATGCCCGGGTGGTGCTAAAAAAGTGGAGCTAGCCAGCGCTATAATTTTTGGCGCAAAACTGTGTTCGCCCAGTTTTGCGTCATAAAGTATAATTATGGGCCCAAATACACTTTGGTGTTCTCCTGTGGATTAGCGTTTAGGCCTACAGGTGTCGACATAATATTGATTGCAGCTCCTGTCGACATAACAACCCGGGAGTGAATTACATTGTGGCATAGTAACCCGGGAGTGATTTACATTGTGTCCACGATATATTTGCTGCTTGTTTTGTAATTCCCACTACCCAACAGACTTTCATATTTTTCCTGTACCATTGGGATATGTTCTATGTGCCTTTGTGATGTGCTGTTGTATGTGTTTGTGTATATTCATGTGAGCACTGCGTTGTTTGCACTATGGAGTTACCTTCGCACACTGCTTATGTGGATTTTGAGATAAAGACTAATAATTGGATTCAAATATACATTTGTTTTGATGAAAAGATCGCATCTTTCCTTTCTTCATATTGTACAACCAGTATACGTTTACTGAAAATAATGTGGAAATGAATTTCGGCTAGATGGAATTACGAAATTAGGACAGGGCTTTTTTGGGATAACCGTGACCAGGACTAAGTCCCACACGACTATTGTGGTTTATTGATCCCATTTGCATGGGTGTGTGGCCCCATGCAAAAGAAGAAATCTCTGTGCCACTGCACCCACGCCAATGTAAAGACGGGGGTGCAGATGCAAATAGGCCCTACTGAAGGCACACTGACTAAACCACAAAAAGGTGGTGCATTTTCAACATGCCTCCTGAAGGCGGCAGTCTCGATGCATGAAATGGGATCCCATGGAGCTCTAGATATCCCCCTGCAGGTGACTGTAATCATTCACTACAGCCGATTGCAAGGGGATCTCTAACCCTCTGTAAAGAGCAGGTAGGTTGCCCCCTACACATTTAAACACGGAGCGGCTTTGAAGCAGCTGCTCCATGATTCACAGAATACACTGTCATCAGGGCACCACAAGTTCATGGCTCTTCTGAAGGCAGTGCATTCGTTATAATAGGGCGCACTGCCCGTTTGAACCTGGTGCACATGCTTCATGGTGCCCTGTGGCACAAACAGGAAAACTGTGCACTGTGCATTATACAGTCCCGGTGCAGATTTAGAATTTTTTTTTACCATCATAAAAAGCTCAAAGACATTCAATGACTCCTTACACAAAGAGTCTGGGATTAAAGTTTGGGTTATTTGAGCTAGGATTAACTCCTATTTGATTTTATGATTGATTATCCCACCCTTTCATATGTTTGTTTAAAAAATGTTCTATTGAGATTTATTATTATAGATATGAAATGCTGTACTAATGTATCATGTGACACCTTAAGCTCTTTTCTAGTACTGTTTTATTGCATTGCTAAGTCTGCTTTTCAACTAAAGATATAATTAGTGTATTGTTGTACTTATCGTATTTATCGTATGCCTTGGAATGTCGTGTTTTGAAGAATTATGAAGTGTCAGAATGCCACTAGAGGGCCTCAGGACACTATGTGAAGTCAGCTAACTCTTGGTAATTCTTGTTCTTTATGTAGTAATATATATCTACCACAAACATAGGTAGCTAAAGAACACTGTACATAAATATTAATGGGAGTCAAAAAATTGCTACGAGAAGATACAAGATCGTGTACACCATTTGGGAATTTACACTTTTAAATTGAACAATTATATTACATTTTACATATTTGCAATGTTTTATGGATATCAAGATAATATGATTTCGATTCAAGTGGTGCCAGAGCCAAGATTGGAACCCAGGTCTGCAGGTGCTACACCTCGTTATCGCTTCTTTAAAGTGTGTTCTGCAATTATCTGTAAAGAAAGACATAATCTATCTAAAAACAATAAAAGCATTTAGTGTATAGCCATATGGTGAATGTCAAAATCCTTTGACTCGGAAAGTCAGATTTCTAGAGCTATCGCATTGATTTTGCCAAATAATTGCCCCACCATGGTAAGCATGGCTTATTCGTTGAGACAGGGGAGTCAAACTAGGCTGAGTAGGTTCCAGCAAACTAGTGGCCTCAAAGAACAACTATATGATTTGTGACAAGTAGTGTTATGCCTGAATATCATAACCAAAATATTGCCTCCCACAAACATTGTGACCCAAATATCGTTCACAAAATAGCAACACATTGGATTTAATAATAGCAATGAGCTGAGATGTTATCAAACAGATTTGGGACACAATATTTCTATCAGACTAATATTTTGATAATGTTGACCACCTCACTCCACTTATTATTTTGCTAATGATTTCTGACATATGAGTATACTTGTTTTGTTTTTGATAACTTGTCTGAACTGCTAGTGGTGTTGACTTGAAGGTCAGGACAGGAGCACCACAGCATTCTAAGTGCTGCTATCTACCGCATGGTATCCAGCTGCCCATTTTCCAGCGAAATCCGGAGTCAGCCGTACTGACCAAAATTCATCCAATTCCCTCCACTCGCAGCAATGAAAGTGGAACACCCAAAAGACTGCAGCATTTTATCCCCAAGCCGCTCACGGGTGGCAAATACATGATAAGTCCATCATGTGGGAGGTAAAGTAATCAGTACACATCAGTATCACATGCTACTCTGGTTGATGAAAAACTATCAATACCTAGGCACACATATTGAAATTACTTTATGGCTACAGGGCACTGATTTTATGCAGAACATTATAAAAATGTAAATTGAGCACATATCCTTTAAACCCTTTGGTGGCAAGGTGTTGATGCGTTCATAGGAATTTTAACAAACTTAAGGCAGGGTTGTGTAAAATGATTCCTAAAGCTATGATATCAAATAATTTGTTACCTAGTGACAGGATACTCCACTGCTCTAAGAAACTCTTGCTTCTCCACACCGTTGTAAGTTCCCACCTAAAGTACTAAAGCATGTTTTAAATATGCCTTCTCTACACATCTGCAAAACTACAGAGAGCTGAAAATTAGGCAGCTCATATGTGGACCACCTTACTCCACCTGCTAACATCCTTTCTTGGCCCTTTTTAAAAAAAAGAGCAACCATAAAAACCTTTTGTCTAGCAGATATGGTGATCCATGACCAATCACTGAAGTACCTCAAAAGACTGAAAACGACTACAGGAGGTCCTCTATATTAAACATCTTTTGTGGTGTATTCAAGAAGTGAATCTGTGGTGTTCTACGAATTTCTTAAGCATATAACTCACGCCAATTCATGTCAACACATGTTTCACACTTCCTATGTGGTGCATCATCATGGTCAAAGAGTACCATCACACATATTGTTTCGTAAGTGGGTTGTCACTATAAGATTTCAAAAAATAAAGAACAGGAATATAATTTTAGATTTTCACCATGTTTAATTGATTATTATTGTAAGAAAAAACATCATTATACACTCATCAGTGAACTGTCACATATTCATCTAAGGGGATTTTAACATTTCTGCAACACCTGTAAATGAATTTCATTTATAATAAATTACTTAATGATGGTTTCTTTGAATATTACACATGTTTTGATAAGGGTAATAATAAATATGTTATATAAAAGTGCATTGATGAATGTTATCATTTACACTGTTTTCTGAATATAACATAATTTGGCTTCAGTTTGTAGCAGAATTCAAGAAGAAAGGAGGAGGCCCTGTTGTGTAGAGGGAGGTCATTCCATGTTTTGGGAGTAATGTAATTTAACCTGGTTGCCAATAAGAGCAGTTGAGTTCATGCATGATAATAGGTAACAGCAATGAACCTCGATGGATGTTTCTACTTAAATATTGGATTGCACCAAGTTTCTTGGAGTCCACCGCCAAAACAGTTTTAGCCTCAAGCCACGCTAGACTCAGACAGCTCAGCACCAGCCCTCTCCTCCTTGCGGAGTTAAATCCCTGGACCCAATTCCAGGCAGGCCATTCAAACGTTGGTCTTACCCCACCCTGAGAGAGGCATCAATCTGCTCATCAACATCAAAGACCCTTACATTGTGCCTCTGACACATCCTCCGTGTGGTTCCACAACTCATCACAGGAATGGAAAAGTACAACTGGATTATTCCCAGGTTTCAGTGAGTCCATTACTTTCCCCTGCGTAACCACTGTCCTGTGTCAGCCTGGAAGCAGTGATTTCCCTCAAACCACTGTGCTGTGTCAAATCAAATGACAAAGCAGTGAAATAGCACAGCTAAAGGCCAATAAATTCAAGGAGAAAACCAGAAAATAATCTGTCGCTTGCCACATACTCAGGATCGGGAACATCATATAGACACAGATTTGCCAAGTCCGGTCTCTTCTAAAGACCCAGAGGTACCTGAAGACAAAGCTCTTCAAGGATTTCATCATCCACAAGTGAGTAATGCACGCCCTCTCTTGGATGCTATATAATGAATGAGTCAGCTACCTGTAAGTAACTTGCATATACAGTCCTCTTCTCTATCACTTCTATCATCTTGTTTTGCTCTCTCTTGCTTCACAGCTTATTCTGCATGATATAAATGCATATCAGCACACTGAGAACCATATTTCAAGTTGGGTGGAGTGATGGCCAAACCAGATGATTAGCACACACAATTTCCATCTTCTGACAGCAACTAGAAAATATGTGCGGTGAAGAGGCCGGAAATTGTGAAATCCTATGCATAAATAGACCCATTAATTCCGGAGCCCCCATGTCATTACCCATTCATGGCCCAGAAACTCAGGAAAGGCGCCAACTATGGTGGAGATACAGGCGAGAATAGGTAACTCTGTGTGGATAGTTTCACATCCAAATAGCGGGCACTCACAATGGGGTCCTGGCTAGGTTAAAAAGCTTCTTACTTTCACGAATTATGATTCATTAACATGTCTATTGCTGCGAAGGAATGCTCCCCTTTTATCATTCAGTAATGGGATTTATAGAAAATACATTTCAGAGAGTTGCCAAGAAAGTTGTTAAAAAAGGAAAAATCTCACCGAGAATACTCGAATAATGGTGAAAAAACATGATTTTCTCTAAAAGGGATAACTTTTTCAATTTTAATTTTATCAGAGTAGAAAATCTTAGTTTTAAGTAGAAAAGACACAAAATAGAATAGATTTTTACTGAAACGCGGGATCCATCGGGAAATCGCTGAACAAGGGGGAAAGAAAAAGATCTGTAATTGAAATTACCTAGGAAATACGTTTAGACAAAATCGCCACACAGAACGGGTTGTGTCGCTTGGGGAAGCGCTTAGTTGTACATCATTTAAGTCGCAGCGCAGTGTTTTAATGACCTTCCAGCGAGGATCAGTTTCCCTCACCACCTCGACCTATAGATGGTTACAGATTCAAAAAGCTGTTTTGTTTTGTTCAAGTTAAGAAGACTCTTGCTCTGCGCCTGCTCGAGTGGAATGTTGATCACAGGAGATATCTGATGTATGAGTCTCCTGAAGGCTGCGGAATATTTTTGAATTGTATATGTTTCTTTGTTTAGATGAGATCCAGGACTGTGTTTATTGTTTTTTCATGATAACACAGTTTGATTTAGTGGGACAAAGGGCTGGCAAGCCTTGCTCTCTTGTGATTAATAATTTGAACACATTTACATTTCAATGCAGAGTAACACTGCTTCTTTCCCCCTAATTTCCCCCCTATGGAAAACCGGAATCTGTCTACTGGGGAAGAAAAGACACGAGCCAACCGAGGAGAGAAATTATGCTGGCTCTGAATGTGTTCACTGTTTTATGTGTAATTTCCATATTCCAAACTTCAATGACATCTAGGAAGCAGCTTTTTAAGGCCGCATCCTTGCAGCTGAGCTGAATACTCATTGATGCTCTAATTTAAGGGGCAGAAAAAAAGATCTTCAACATAAAATCATAAGTTTAGTTTAGGAATCAAAAGATTTGCTGAGTGTACATCAATGAGTCGAATTTATAAATTAATGCATATTTATATTGGCTTTTATATAGAAATACAACTACTTTGCTGCAGTCACTCTTCTACACGCGGCACCTAATAAATAAGAATTCTGTCATAAACAAATACATTTCAAGTAGACACAAGCACTTGTTCAAAAAGGTGTACTAACGATTTTTGCATTGCTTCACCTTTACTCCTCTCCCAAGAGATACATTATTTGTGCTTGATCTTATTTTGCACAGCTTTTAGCTGGAGATAATTGTCACTGCAATAAATGAAAATGAAATAGTGAGGCGTACAAAATGGCCAAACATCCATTACTACAAGTTCACTCTTTTTTTCATGGTACAAAAATTTCCAACGCCTGGCACAAATACTGTTTTTTGCTAGGCTGCAAATAAAAGGTGGGATTAAATGCCCTCCTCTGGGTCTGGCACTGTCTGTTAATAATGCATTTTTATGTATTTAACTTAATTGTTTCAGCTTAATGCCTTACAATATGTATAAAGGAAAACACAATACATACAACAATAAAACCTCATTACATAAAATCATTCTTCGTTCCTGAAAAAGCTTTAAAAACTCAAGAACAGGGATCAGCATCATCCAAACATATCTAATGCCCCAAAAAAACACATAAACACGTACGAGTGAATAATTTACAGTTACAACACCCTTATATATCTGGGGGATGGGACATTTCTCAAGAGTAATGGCCTGTACAAAAGGGCCTCAAGAGAAGGGAGTGCAAGTGCTTACAGTGATTAGTATTAGCAGCAGTATTTTTTATTACGTTGTGGTGTTAAAAAATATTATACATTAAGAAGGTAATGAATGTACCTCATCTATGTGGTGTAGGGCCATATATCCCACAACAACAGCTATTACCTTAACGATCTAATCGATCTGTCGGTCCAATCAGCCCTAGTTCGGTTGGTAGTTCCCTCAACCGGGGCCAAGCGTCTCATATATATGAAGCTATCAAGTTGTATTCCTTAATATTAGCCGGTCTTGTACAAAGGGCTAATGCAATTTTAGTGCAATTTGCTCCATAAGACTTAAAGAGAGGATGGAGCAACATACGCCTTGCTACAAAAAGCTTCTTACAGAACAGGGTAAAATGGACCACATTGTCTACCTCTCCAGCAGAGCAATCACAGTACTCGAGTCCTGCAGCCAGCCTACGCCTGCGCACCAAGTAACCTCTTAGGGGCAGCACACCCAGTCTAAATTTAATATAAAGAGACCACTTCACTTCAGGGTACAACAGATCAGATAGTCTGGAGGAACTGTCTTGTAGACACTAGTAAAGTAATAACTTGTGATCGAATCAGGCCTAATTCCCTGGAATGTCCTCCTCTTATTAAATTCCTGATATTGTTCTTTTACCTTACCCGCAGTATTCTGATTAACTCCACCCGGGTATTCCCAGAGAGCCTCTAGCCAGAGGTTACCTAGCGTGCCTTTGACATGAGTTTCCCATGAGCGCCCTCCTGGTCTACCACTCACAGTGACCTCTTCAAGGGTTGCTAAGTACACTGCTGCCCTAGGATTGCAAACTAGCCTCACCCAATATAATATTGGCCTTAAGGCTGCTAGCTCTGATATTGACACCAAGTTTAGTTCTGCAAAGAGGGCCTTCAGGGAAGAACCTGGCCCTAGCCCCAGAAGAGATCCCAAGAAGTTATTTTCGACTATCTGTAGCACACTAATATCAGCGTATCCCCAGAGTTCTGCTCCATTAAGTTCTGCAGCGACTGCTTTCTGGGCATATATTTCCAGGATTGTACTAATATTTCTCGCTCCAACTTTGTGTTTAAACTTCAATAATGCTCCCGCAACTTGCTTTAGGCCTATGGCTGCCTTTCGAACTTGGCGGTCCCAGCTTAAATTCTCTGAAAAATGCAAACCTAAGTAATCAAAGTACTTAGTAGCCTCAATTGGTGTGTGGTTGATGGCTAGCTTCAGCCGGAGGCATGGGGTAGGGTCTCAGGGTCATCCCCATGGTCTTCATTCAATTGATAGTTAATGACTTTTCTTCAAAAATTGAACAAAACAGGCGAGTAGTGTATGGGCCACGTTCTCAGTGTGTTCCATAAGTACTGCATCGTCAGCAAAGAGTAATTTGGAACCTTTAGGGACATCTAACTGTTCTCCTAAAAGATAATCAACCACATCGTTTAAGAAAAGGCTAAAGAGTAGGGGGGCCAGGATGCAACCCTTCCAAACACCCTTTTGTACCTGAAAAGGGTCTGTGCACTCCCCGCCCATCCCATATCTCACTCTGGCCATATTGTTTGCGTGCAGTGCCGCTATGGCTTTCACTAAGGGGGCATTGACCGTTAGGACCATCAATGACTTCCAGGATTTGCCCCTGTCTACTTAGTCAAAAGCGGTTTTCAGATCTATAAAGACCAGGTACAGAGAGGACCTCCTGGATAGTCATTTATGACAGCGATTCTAAAATTAGTCCAGAAACACAACAGTACAATTATCAATTGCAACACAATCAAACCAAGCTTTTGCTCTCAATTTATAGTCTGACCAAAAAAAGTGGAAATTACAAAGATATTTTTTTTCACAAGGCTTTACATTGCGGTAAAATCAAGCGCTAAACAAAAGCATTAACTATTTGCACTCAGCCCTCAGTGTAAGTGATAAAATGGATGCTAATATCATTTCCTCCAGGTTTGTCAGCAATATCAGGGTTGAAATCGATTCCTTGAGGGAGGTGATCATCTGTGTTGACAAAAAACTATCCAAAGGTTCCAGGATGACATACCTGGGTTGTACCTAAGCCTAAATTGCAGGTTTTTGAGGCAGGTGTATGGTGATGTTCCTAGTTGAACAAAAGCCCCAGAGTAGTGATTTAGGTGCTGGTTAAGGGAGGTGGTGAGTACTTATGTGTCGTTTAAATAGAGGTTCAATGATTGGGAATGCCCTTGCTTTTGTTCAGGGAAATGGCAAGGCCTTACAAAGAGCTGGTATTTGAGGAAAGTTATAATTAGACTAGTGATTACATTGATGACTGGACTGAGTAAAAAAGATCACCTATCCAATGTTCACAATGATGTCCATTGGGTAAAGTTTAGAATTGGATTATGTTTAAATACTTTTGCTTGGTTCATAACTCATGTCATAAACTAAGCGCACTTTTCTGGGAGATTCGCTCAGGGAATAAATAACTCACTGGTAAAGCAGCATCTGCATTCCATTTTGTCAGTAAACTGAGTAATGAGAGCATGTTTTTACAACCCACTAAAATTACAGAAGTGCTGCATGCCTGTCAAAAACAATTTTTACAGGCTCTCTGACAAAGTATGGGCCAGTATCAGGATGAGGTTTCCAAGATGCTGGGGTTGGAGGGTGATACAGCCCTCCTCTAGTCCCTGGTTCAGCCAGGCTTTGGTATCAAAGTGCCCCCCATTCCACCATCCTCCAACTCAGGTTCTGTGTGGGCTACATGGGCCTCAGTTCAGTCACTGAGATGCTCATCCCATTCCCAGAGTACATGAGCTCATTGATAGGTTGGGGACTGCCATGGTCCTGAGTACCATTGAATTGATAGAAAGGCTGATGCACTACCCATGGAACTGACCACCTGGCACAAAATAACACAAGGCAGCACAATGTACTGTATTGCATTACTTTTTTTTTACAAAGCAATGCAAGTAACCATTTGCGCTGCTTTGTAAATGTCACAAAGAAGTGTGCATTCAATCTGCATGATGCAAACATGGCAAAATCCTGGAAGATCTTGCCTTCAGGTATGGGAACAGGATAGAGGTGTGGTATCAGTCATATACAATGTGATGATTACAGAGCGTATGTGGATGTGTTGGTGAAAAAAACACTCAGTTATTGCACGACTACACACAGGAAGAATATGCCTCACTGTTATTCACATAATAGGGAATGGAGAGAAGGCAAACATAAATATACATATTTTAAGATTTTGTCTGACAGGCACTGAACACTATCTAGACTGCTTAAGGCACAACTAATCATGTTGGATAAGTGTTGGGCGTGTAAGACTCAAAATTGTGATGTGATGCACATATTATGGTCATGTCCTGCACTGTTACATAACTAGACAGATATATGTTGTTGGACTTGACACTCTCTGCAGGGTCAGCCTGAAACTCTTTGCCTTCACCCCTCCTGTTTTGCTGAACTTCCTTTTGTTAGCTTTAGGACTCTGTGCACTTTACCTTTGCTAACCAATGCTAAAGTGTTTGTGCTCTCTCCCTAAACATGGTACAATTGGCTTAAACCTGATTAGCACATTTTATTTACTTGTAGGTCCTTGGAATAATTGCACTAGATGTTCTGTAAAGTACATGCTACTAGTGGGAACACAGCACTCATTGTGCCAACCCACTTAAGTCACCTTTTTAAACATATCTCTGGTCTGCCATTGCAGCCTGTGTGCAGTTTTAAACTGCCATTTTGACCTGACAAAATAAACATTTGCCAGGCCCTAACCTTCCTTTTTAATGCATATAAATCATCCCTAGGTTAAGGGCTAAACAGCCCATAGGGCAGGGTGCAGTGTATTTCAAACGTTCATAGCAGGAAGGAATGTAAAGTTTGGTCTTAAATCAATAGTAATTAAAAAACCTCTTTAATGGTAAAGGTGGATTTTATGTCACAATTCTGAAAATGCCACCTTTAGAAAGTTGGCATTTTCTTGTCCTAACCATTTGGTGTCTGGAGCCCCATCCTAGGTCATATGACTAGGTGTAGCTGGCAGTTGGTCTTTGTGTATTCCTCATAGACAGCATCACAAAGGGAGACTGGGTGTTGGTAGGACGAGCCATCATGACCTAATGAGAGGGTTGAAGCTGCCATCTACCACACTTGCAGTTCTAAGGGGCTTTCTCAGCACACTCACAAAGGACTTCACACTAGTCTATGGTTTTGCCAGACTCCTCAGAGCCAGGGCAGGGGCTGGAAGAAGATTCCAGAACAAAATGTGGGAGGAAGTCCAGAGGTGTCTCCCACTACAAAGCTGAATCTTCAGATCAACTTTTCAGATTACTTCTGGACCTGTGGAAGGCTCAGAAGAAGGGCTGCTTTGCTGCGCTGTTGCTGGAAGGACTGTCCCGCTGCCCTGCTGCAAGAAGTACTGCCCTGCTGTCTGAGGAAGGAATACTAGACCTGCTCCTTGAACCCAGAACCACCAGGGTGACTGCAAGAGTTAGCTGATTGGCCTTCTGATCTGAACTACAGGTTCATAACAAGCACCAGAGACCTGTCCTTCATCTGTTCAGCTGCCCAAAGTCAACTGGACCTGACTGTGCCCTGCTGCTGGCCTCTGCTGGAGTGAGTCATGATCCCAAAGAGGAACTCCCCAGGTCATGAACTCTTGGCTGTTGTAAGCCTGTTCTCGTCCTGGCCAAACTATGGGTTCCCTCAGAACAGATGCAGCATGATGGAACTTGATGCAGCATGACTCAGGACCTTACATTGCAGCACCTCACAGCTCCTGATCAGAGGCCTCATCAGAGCCAATGCAAAGCAATGCATCTGGATGCAGGACCTTGCATCGCAGCATCTTGTAGGTTCCCATAGGTGGCCTCATCAAAACTGACACAGTGCAACACAATTCGGTGCAGTACTTTGCAGACCCTGATTGGAGGACCTTTCAGTAGGCCTGGGCGGAGTTCCTGTAGCAGAGTCAGAAAAAAACTGTTGCGCTACTTAGAGTTCTGCTAGCGGACAGAGGGCCTCATTCCGGCCAGGCGGGGCCCGCCAGAATACCGCTGCGCGGTCAAAAGACCGCCGCGGGTATTCTGGGTTTCCCGTTGGGCTGGCGGGCGGCCTTCTGGCAGTCGCCCGCCAGCCCAGCGGGAAACACCCTTCCATGAGGATGCCGGCTCCGAATGGAGCCGGCGGAGTGGAAGGGGTGCGACGGGTGCAGTTGCACCCGTCGCGATTTTCAATGTCTGCATGGCAGACACTGAAAATCTTTGTGGGGCCCTGTTACGGGGGCCCCTGCAGTGCCCATGCCATTGGCATGGGCACTGCAGGGGCCCCCAGGGGCCCCACGACACCCCATACCGCCATTCTCTTCCTGGCGGCCAAAACCGCCGGGAACAGGATGGCGGGATGGGGCTCGGAATCCGCATGGCGGCGCAGCAAGCTGCGCCGCCATGGAGGATTCCCCAGGGCAGCGGAGAACCGGCGGTACACCGCCGGTTTTCCGTTTCTGACCGCGGCTGTACCGCCGCGGTCAGAATACCCAAGGGAGCACCGCCAGTCTGTTGGCGGTGCTCCCGCGGTCGTTGGCCCTGGCGGATTTTACCGCCAGGGTCAGAATGACCCCCAGAATTTCTTGCTGCAATGCAAAGTTGTTCCTTGCGTTGGAATTCTCACACGAACGGCACCACGCGGTTGGCATGGGCGCGGCCATCTTGTTTTTTTGCTTGTGGTGCTGGGGCCTACTTTTCTATCCGTCTATATCTCTCTGTTTTAAAACCTATTTTCCCCTAGTTTCTTTTTATTATATTACTTTTTCTCTTTCTCTTTTTATATTTTAACTTTTATTTCTATTTTATTTTGTTTTTTTGTGACTTTTTAACTTTTTCTTTCCTTTTTTTCCCTTCCTTTTTCCTAATCCTTCCTTCCTTATCTCTTCCACCCACCCCAAGTCCCCAGCACCATGGTACAGCAGGGGAGCGGCAGCGCCAGGCCCCCATCTGTCAGTCACCTTCCTTGCGGGCGGTGGTGACGTCAAAGGGTGCAGCCCAACGCCATATTTTCCGAGGTGGAGGAAGCTGTCTTGGTGTTCTATGTGCAGCACCACCTCCCTTCCACCTTGTCAGCTAGCGGCAGGCCCGGTCTGGATACGGCCACCGGGAGCACCAGCAGTGTTGAAAGTGGATGCGTCGGGCTGTACGCCGCAGCTCTGGGGTCTGGCGCACCCAGCAACAGCTGAGGCACTGGTGGGCCGACATCCTCGATCAGGACACGGACCTGCTAAGCGTCGAGGTTGCGGGGCTCTCTGAGTAATTAATTATAAATTGTGCTCCATGCTAATAGTTTCTTCCCAAATAGAAAGCATGCTGCTCACACACAGGTAAGTTAACTTTATGTTACAAATATAATATTATGTGACCGTCATCTAGATATTTGCTCAGTGCTACCTTATTGTACTTCTTTTTGGCGCTTGCTTGGGCTGATTAAGAAGTAATGCAGAGACTCCTCCTGTGCCCTGTCTAAGATAGTCATCATTAATACATTATTATTAGTGATTTTGCAGATTCTCTGACTTCTCTGTGCCTTTCTTTTTTTCTAGCTGGTACAGTTCCAATTGCCAAGCAATTTCACAGTGATGTGTAGTAGTTTTGCATGCATCCAATCTGTGCATTGCGAGATTGAGAATGAGATGAGAACTGTAGAAATCATTAATTGCAATTTATTAGTAATTCCAAAATGTAGTTTAGGAAATTAGGAATAGTATTAGGAAATTTGGAATAGGGTGGTTAATGATAATAGTATTATTATTATACAGGCACTCTGAACCTCTGTTGTAGAAATGTTACTGCATTCACCTTTTCATTAAAAAAAAAATATATTCTTGGAGAGATTATTTATTAACAGTTCCACTAATCTTTTCTATTTTGTTACTTACTTCATGCAGCATCCAGGAGCAGGAGGAGGGCTGGTGTTGAGGTGGACAACGCAGCTGAAGGTGTCACCTCCAGAAGTGCCGGGCGGATGGCTCTGCTGGCCCTAGTAAGTCCTCCTGTTGTTGTTAATATTAATATTTATTTCCCTAACTTTTACAGCTCCATACTTAGAATTATTTTTTTATCTTTTTACTGTGCCTGTCTTCTAACTGTTTTCCAACTCCACTTTGATTTATCAGTTTTGTAAATTTTTCTCATCCCTGCATTATCCCATTTACTAATTGTCTATATTTCAAGTTTCTTTACTTCAAACTGCCGGTCTATGCTAGTCTGTCTGTAGCCTCCTTTCTTCTGCTTTGTCAGTGAGCTTTCCCTCTCCCCTTATGTATCTTTTTTTGTGGAGTGGTGGTAAGGCCCAGAGAATGCATGAATTGAAGATTGCATGCCCATGTAAGGTATTCAACACATGTTTCGTGAGAAGGCTTTCTTTTTCTTGCTCCAACTCAATCATTGAAAAACATGGCAAAAAGGGTGTTTTTGAGTATGGTCACATTATGACTATGGCGAAGCCGCCAAGGTCCAACCGCCTAAACCGCCAGGCTGCCGCCAGCCTGCAGCCTGTCAATCCTGGTGGTTGTAATCTGCCAGGGTAGCACTGCAACAAGCGCTGCCCTGGGGATTACGAGTCCCCATCCTCCAGCCTGTCCGAGATGGGGGACTCAGGGGGGCCCTAGGGGCCCCTGCATTGCCCACACACCTGCCATGGGCAGTGCAGGGGCCCCCATGCACAACCCCATCACGCATTCCACTTCCCAAATTACGCGATGGGTCTTGCCGCGCCCGCTGCACCGTCACATTGCAGAGGGCTCCTGCAATATTAAGGCCCTGTTCCCCACTGGGCCTGCCGGTGGAAACACTGTTTCCTCCCGCCGGGCCCAGCGGGTAACTCAAAATAGGGCTGGCGGGGTTCACGCCGTCCGTGTGGCCTGATAGCAGAATAGCTGCCCACCAATGTCATAATGAGGGCCATAGTCGCTACAAGGGTGTACTAGTGTTGTTGACTCACTCGTCAACACCCTACTTTTGCAGATGCAGTGGGATTTAAGTAAATATTGGACTTTTCTATCTGCAACTAAGCAGACTACTTGAACTATGATGCATTTTGGAAAATTAAAAGAAGGATGGGAGAAGAATGTATGAGTGAAGTATAATATGAGTGGAAGGATGTGTTTGTGAATGAAAGGGTGCATAATAATTTTCATATGGGTGCATGATGAGAAGGATGATAGGATGCATGTGTGGGTGAAGGATGAATGAAAAGATATATGGGTGAAGGATGCCAGCTCTGGTCGGTGAAAGGGTATGTGTGAAAGGATTCCATGTCTGGATGGGTGAACTGACTTCTGGGTGTGTTAGATCTCTTGGATGGGTGAATGGGTGGGGGTGGTTATTGGGTAAATGTATGTTGGTCAAAGGTTAGTAGAGAGCCATGTTTGGAATTTGGATGGATTTAAATGGAGAAGGCCTGGATGAGAGAATGTAAAGCTTAGCTTAAAGGGTGTGTATCAAAGCCAAGGGTAAAGAATAAGAGTACTAGAAGAACACATTTGCAGTGATGAATAGATAAATACTTGGAATGAAGAAACAAGGGAGCTCTTCTGGACAGGGGTGTTCTTTTCATCTACTTTACATGCTTGGAATGGATTTTATCAAAGGTTTGGATGATATTTCAGAATATTCCCTTGACTCACAGTATTTTTCAAGAGAGGCAGGTAATATGTATCCTAGCATTAATTTACCATTGACTCTCTCCCTCACTATGGCCTTTCACCAGTGACACCCAGGATTACCTAACAGCTGTATGGATCAATTCGACAGAATTGGCACTACAATATTGGCTGTGCAATGTCAGCTTAAGTTAAATTAATGTGTACAAACACTTTTAAATGCATGGCAATGCAAAAAAAGGTGAGTTTCCCTTTTCATCCACTGCCCAATATGTCAGTCACTCCCTAGTGCTTCACTCCTTTAATCTTTATTAAGTTCTGTCCCAGACTTCTGAATAATTTGAAACATCCAATCTTTGGTTTGCACCACATTTTTCAAGGCAAGTGATAAATATAATTCATTAAGGATTCCATAATGGATTAACTTCTGTTCTAATTTTTCCCTTTCAACATTTGCCAACCGTAGTGAGTCACACTACCAGCCGAACCCTAGGCACATGATGATGACGCGAGAATTGAATGATCTGTAAAGTGCGTACTCTACTTACCCATCCTAATCCACTCTTCCTTATCCTGCAGTTGAGTATGTTAAGAAGATTCTTTTCCTTACTGCAAAGCAAATGTATTTTTTTGGCAAAAAGTAGTTTTTTACAAAGTGTGGTGGAGGAGGGGCATGAGGACAGTGAGTAAAGTGGTCCATAAGTAAGTGCCTTGATTTTCCTGAATGGGATAGTCTGTGACAATGCGAATGCCCCACATACAATCTATATCCTATTCTTTAATCCTTTCCCTGTACTGCAGTGCATTGCTTCTCCCACCACCTACTAATGGTAGACAGGAGGTCTGCATGCTTGATTATATTGTGTGGTGTGTTTCATTCTTAGTATTCATCGGCCTTGTAGTCCAGGTACAACGAAGAACGGGCCATTGGAATAAAATTATTTTCTAGTACAGCTGCCCCAGCTGAAGACAATAACGAGTACAACTATGGTGCCAGCTGGGCTAGCAATGCCACCATCAATTTAGCACAACAGTAGAGATTAGAAAATTTGTACACCATAGTGCACATTATGGCTGTGACAGTTATCATCTTAGAATTGAATGGCCTGAGGTGTCCACCAAATGTGCTGCTACTGTACCACTACACTACATGATTTTAAACAATTGTCTTGCTCAGATCAATGTTTACAATTTCTCTTTTTTCTTTCTTGATATAGCTATTCCTGCTGGTCTACCATCATGGCAGGAAATAGAAGCCCAGCTGTCACCGACAAAGCTGGAGGCCATATGGGCCGAGTACCAGCGGCTGGTGGTCCTCGTGGAAGAGGAGGTGGAGGTGACTCAGGGCCCCAGACAGGCCCCAGTGCCTCCAGCCCAGCAACGCCTACGGCGTCCATCACATCATCCCTCCTGCCCCACCCTCGGAGACCATCTTCCAGTGCCATGTCGTTCAAAGGCTGGACAATTAATATCACAGTCCATGTAGGCCACAATGGCTTTCAGGTCCATCACTTGCCTCCTAAATTCACTGCCAGAAAAAACCTCCTCTGGAAAGGGCATCTATGGAGCAGAGAGCAGGCACCTCAATGATCTGATTGGGGGGTAGGTCCTTGGGTTAGGAAGGGCTGGACTTGAGTTCGGGAAGGGTGGTTTGGGATTTGGAAGAGGTGGTCTGGGATTTGGAAGGGGTCAGGGCCAGGGCAAAAACAAGGTCTTCTTTGGGAAAATGGGGAGGGTGGTTGAGAGGGAGTCCAGGTTAAGAGATTAGGATGTAGAGGGAGTGGCTGTGGCTGTTGTGCATCTGTCTGTTGAAGATGTGGGTGCTTGAGGGTCTGGTGTATGTGCTGTATTTTTAGATGTATGTATTTTGCTTTCTGCCTTTGTTGCTTTGGTGTCTGTAGATGTGCTGTTCATGCATGTGTGGTGTGTATGGGTGGTGGTGGGTATGATGACTGGGGTGTGCATGGGCGTTGCTGTAGTAGTGGGTGTTGTGTCTGTGGATGTGCTGGTGCATACTGGTGTGGTGGGTGTGATGAATAGGGATGTGCTTGTGGTGTTTGGGTGTTGCTGTAGTGGTAGGTGTTGTGTCTGTGGGTGTGCTGAGGAGGGGTGTGCCTGTAAAGTGGTGGGTGTACTGACTGAGGGTGTGACTGTGGTGGTGTGTCTGGTATCTGCATGTGTGTTTCTGTGCTTATGTTTTTTGATGTGTCTTTGTTAGGATGTGCTGCTTCTGGGAGTTATGGGTGCATGTATATGTTTGCATGTACTTTGGACAAGCATGGGTTGAGGGTTTGGGTTTGGGAAGGGGGGAAGTCTGGGCATGAAGTTAGGGTGTGTGGGAGGCCGGGCCAATGAAAAGGCCAGACCCTGAAATGACTGCTATAGGCTAGACCGGGGACCATGAATGGCAACCAGGTAAACCAGGTAAGCCAGCATCTGGATGTTCTGACCAGCCAGCCCCTGGATGTCATTCAATAGTGCGGTCTGGTCTACAACGATCATCCTCAAAAGATCAACAGCCTCCTCAGTGAGCGCAGCCTGGAACAACAGGGCAGGAGCAAAGGTGTTTGCAGCAAAGATGACACCATCTCTTTTTGGGGGAGAGGGAGGATGGCCACGGCCAAGTGGGAGAAGCAAGAGGAAGGATGGAGATTAGAATGGGGGGCAGACGAAGATGCAGGTGTCACAGTCTCTCCAGGGTCTGCCCCAACTAGGGACTGCTCTTCATTGGAGGCCTCAGAGGGAGATGGTGAATCACTTGTGGCCCCTGGACCAGTCCCGGCTCCCTCCGTGCCACTGGTTCCTCAGTGTCTGTGATGTCTATCCCGGATACCCAGTGGCCAGGTTCACCCCTACTGATGTGGCCGCTGTTATCTTCGCCTTGTCCATTTGATGCTGATACAAAAGATGCAACAGTTATAGTGTGTTTATGAGATTACAATTGGACATCAATGTGCATCATACGACATTTGCAACAAGCTCAGCTATCTCCCCTCTCAGCTCCCATATCATGCATGCCTTTGTCACATATTCACTTGTAGTTCACTCCATATGAAAGGGTTCCAAAGCATGAGTAAACACATAGGCCTGGCCACATCTCTGAACCACTGCATTACAGAGCTATAGTTGGTTGCTTTCTTCCCCAGGAGAAGTTTTTTGGATGGAGATTATCTGCCCAAAATGGGACACCACTACATCTATGTGGTGTTACCTTCCACATTCAAATGTCCCTTTCAGTATCACTTTGCCCTCCATCAACATTTTCTCCTCTGGGCAGGACTAAGGACACACAAATATCTGTGGGCGCACAACTTTCTCACCAATGTGGGCACAATCTTGTCAGTTGCTTACAATACAGTCTGGCATAGAAATTCACCTAGGTAATCACAGATTGGCTTACATGCACATTTAGTGAAGGACTCAGGTCCACCAGCTACTGTCCACATAAAGTATGATACGTTTGCTGGAGAAACTCCTGTCAAACATGTGTAAGATAAGGAATGATGCCACTGTATAAAGAATATCAAACCTTTCAGCGCAGGTGCACATGCTCACCTTCTCATAGCACCAACTTAGCAATGTTTAGTCTAATATTTCAGCTGCTTCATAATTGTGCAGTTTGCCACAGTCATCAGTAATGAAGCCTACATTCACTACAGACATTTGTGACATACCATCACACCTAACCTAATCATGACATGGGGCATGTTTTGTGAAACTGTCCCTCATGTTAAATGCTGGCAATCCCTTAATTTGCATGCAGCCATGTTTGTGCCCACAACAGTACTTGCCTTGTTAGGAGGAGTCTAGTGACATACTACAGCACAAATCAATACACAACACACAGCATCAGACAGTGTCTGATCAACTTACACCTCCAGAAATCATTATGGGCTTTCGATGTTTGTCTTTCTCGAAGTTGATCGCAAACAACATAGCTGGAAAGTAAAGAGGTCAAAACACAACAATATCTACAGACAATGACTTACCGCCTTGTTGCTGGTGTTGGTCCCTCAACTGCCCATCAATCTCCAGGTAAGCCACCTCAAGGATGTGGGCCACTGGGGAGGTCAGGGTGCGGCACTCCCGCCTGGATAACTGGGAGGATTGCCCAACTTGGCTTTCGGCTGATTTTCTGGTAGCCCAACACAGGTCCTCCCACCTCTTCCGATAGTGCAGGCTATGCCGCTTGTGGACCAACAGGGTCCACACCTTCTTGTCAATGACCTTCCAGATATCCCGCTTCTAATGGGCGTTGACCTATACAGATGACATAATAGATCAGGAAAAAAAAAATCAGTGTCACTGTTGGGTAGTACTTCTGTGACATCACTGTTTATAAATTGATATGTACATTTATAAAACAGTTACTAGATTTTTTTCCCTAAAACTGCCATAGGTAGAGATTTGTAGTGATCTCATGTGCACCGTACTTGCTAGCGTCTCATGTTAGTTAATCAAGCCTACAACATCATCTTGACCAGAATAATGCAACCAATCCTGTTGTGAGAGCCACTCGTGATCACTCACAATCATTGTGAGCTACTGAAGTCCTAACAACCTGTACAATCCGTGCACATAATCATACTCACAGCTCCATTGGCTTCCTGCCTAAACTCCCAAGAGTCAGAACCCATGGTCTGGATCACATACACTGACTGAGGGCAAGATATTGGGGCTGCTATGTGTCAATTAGAGCAGGGATTTGTGGGTTCTCACCCAACATCACTGTCATTTCAACATTGGCTGTTTGTTGTCCAGTGGACTGCAGTCTGTGTGATGAAATATGATTTGTGTGTTACATGGACACACATTGCAGATTTTACTGTCAGGTGAGTTAACATTGCCAGACACAGACATTTCAGACATTAGTCACAAAAATATGTCCCAGCTGCATCATTCTGTAAACTCCAAGCACAACACCACCCGCATTACCAAAAAGGAACCACACACCCTGTGAATCAGAAAGGAAGAGATTACTCAATCAGACATTCCCCCATCAGACATGTGCCCGTTCCTCTGTAGTCCCATAGATTTGGCTGTACAGGAACAGAACCTCCCTGGCAAGTAGCTCCAGCTCCTCAGGGAAAAAGCCAGGGGCCTCATCACCTGCTTTGCCGGGCATCCTTGCTCCTAGAGGTCAGTAACAGCAGCAAAAAATGAGGAGGGCTTGATGGCTGCAGTGTTAGGAGACAAGTGAGTGTTTTTTCACAACACAGCGTACAGGTACATGGCGGGTGCGATCCGTGATGGAGACGGATACAGCCACTGGCTTTTGTGCGTAGCTGTCACACACATTAGCCTATGGCAGGATCCATCATGGAGGTTACCACCTACTACGTGGTCAACGTCCGCTGTTGGCTGTCAAGTAGCCAATGTCATGACGGCAAGGTCAGGCAGCCTCCATTTTAAGGTGTGAAGCTGCGCATTTTACAAATGTTTTTGCGTCACCAGCACTCAAAACGGAGGATAATGCATTTCTAAATGCCAGATACAAACAACACTTTTCTTGGCAGTACCGAGACTGTCCTTACAACGATTGTGCCATGGAGGAAATACGACCTGTGTTGACGTTATTTAAAAATAAAAAATGAAAACAATGTGCAAATAACGCATGATGACCAAAAGATTCTAAATATGTATTTTTTAGGACCTTAGTGGACCAAGTATTTGATGTCAATGTGTGTACATGTATTACCCAATGACATTTCTACCATCACCCAGCATTCAGATGTGTATGGACATTAAAAGTATAGAGTGACCATTTCACCTGATCTTTATTATTCCATACATGCAGACATCTGAACCCAGCCATGGGTAGGAGGTGACAGCTCCAGGTGTTCCAGCCCTTTCCAGACCTTGCCACAATGGAAGAAAGGGATGTCATCAAGCAATATCGTCTAAATAGGCAAACTATCCCAGATTTGTGTCAGCAGTTGGAGCTTGATCTCCTGTCTCACAATTGGAATCCAACAGCCATAACACCTATCGGAAACCTCTTGGTAGTACTTCATTTTGTAGCCATTGGCACCTTTTCGTACACAGTGGCAGTATCTGGGGAGATGTCCCAGCCAACATTCAGTGGTGTGCTTAAATAAGTCCTTGCTTCCCTGATGAAAACAGTAACAGCTTCATCCAATTCCCATGTCCACAGGATTTCGCCACCATGATGGGAGAATTGTATGCTTTGGGTGGAATACCACATGTGGTTGGAGCAAGAGATGGCACGCATATTACCTTGGTGCCACCATACAATAGAGAACAGGTATACCACAATCGGAAGAACTTCCATTCCATCAATGTGCAAGTTGTCTTCTTACCAAACTTGTACATCTCAAGTGTGTGTTCACCCTCTTGCCTGCGTCAACACATGATTAATTCATACTATGGAACAGCAGTATACCCATGCATATGTCACAACTTAGATCAGAGAGGGCCTGTCTTGTTGGTAAGTACAACATGACTGGTTGATCTTTTGCCTGAATCCTAGTTTAGGAAGGGACAATGGTTTGACATGTGACTGATCTGTTGATGTGTTGCTTCCATTTAGGAGATGCGGCCTATCCTTACTGACCGTGGTTATTGGCACAGCTGAGCAACAACCCCAGGGGAAGTCCGCTTCAATGAAGCCTATGGAAGAACACGGAGGCCAATTGAGCAGGCTTTCAGGCTCCTGAAGGTTAGGTTTACGTACCTAGACAAGACAGGTGGAGCCTTCCTCTACACATCCAATAAGGTGTGCTAAATCACAGTTGCATGCTGCATTCTTCATAACATCACTATGAGGAGAGACTTCTCTATAATTGCTGAGGAGGGAGAGCATGATGAGCCCCCAGGTGAGGATGTTGAAATGCCCCATGAAGATGACAGTGGTGAAGAAGAAGGAGTTTACTTTTATCAAGATGTGATTGTCCACTTCTTCACCTGAGTGTAAGAATCCCTTTACAAATGTTAAGCTCTAATGTCAGTACAACTTGTGCCCTAGGGTACATATCTGCCTGCTATGGTAATTTGTTAGGAATGGTCAGTGCAGGAAAGTGCAAGGCTAAGATCTTAGTGGATCATAGTTTCCCTACATTAGGTTATTTGGTCATTTACATAGATGAACTGAGCTTGTACTAAGTATGTGTGTCCTGATGACTTGTCAATTGATTTCAATTTAATATGTGGTACAATTCATTGTCCCTTATTTTGTTTCAGGGTCCTTCACCATGTCATCTCCTTTTGGACATTTCAACTTCATGACATTTGCTGCAATACATTGCTGTTTTGAAGTACAAAGTATTGATTTTGGGGCAGACACACACTTGGGATGGACACATCTTTTCCAAAGACAACTTGCTTTCTGAAGGCATGGAAGTTCTGAAGATTGCATCTGACCGTTTTTTGTGTGATGCTGCCATCAAAGCAATACATGCCACTTGAGTTGCTCAAACCACATGTGTATGTCAAGCCTTAAAAACTGTTCTCCCTTCACATTGGCTAACTCTTTGGGCCGTATTTATACTCCGTTTGCGCCGAATTTGCGTCGTTTTTTTCGACGCAAATTCGACGCTAAACTAACACCAACTAACGCCATATTTATACTATGGCGTTAGAGGCGTATAGCGCCAAAGTTCCCGGAATGTGCGTCATTTTTTAGCGTGAACCCCTTCCTTGCGTTAATGATATGCAAGGGAGGCGTTCCCGTCTAAAAAATGACTCCCAGGCCTTTACGTTGTATTTATACTCCCGGGCAAAAGAGACGCCCGGGAGTGGGCGTGGCTAAAAACGGCGCATTTGCGCCGCTTTTTAACGCCTGGGTCAGGCATGGCGTTAAGGGACAAGTGGGCTCAAAATGAGCCCAGAGTGCCCTCCCCTGCCCCCAGGGACCCCCCCTGCCACCCTTGCCCAACCCAGGAGGACACCCAAGGCTGGAGGGACCCACCCCAGGGACATTCAGGTAAGTTCAGGTAAGTATTTTTTTAATATTTTTTTTTGGCATAGGGGGGCCTGATTTGTGCCCCCCTACATGCCACTATGCCCAATGACCATGCCCAGGGGACAGAAGTCCCCTGGGCATGGCCATTGGGCAAGGGGGCATGACTCCTATCTTTACAATGATAGGAGTCATGTTGATGGGGGATGGGCGTCGAAAAAAAATGGCGCAAGTCGGGTTACGACGATTTTTTCGACGTAACCTGACTTGCCCCATTTTAAGACGCCCATGCGCCATTTTCCCCCTACGCCGGCGCTGCCTGGTGTACGTGGTTTTTCTCGCGCACACCAGGCAGCGCCGGTCTGCTTGCGCCGGCTAACGCCATTCAATAAATACGGCGCCCGCATGGCGCTTCAGAATGGCGTTAGCCGGCGCAAAATTTTTTTAAGCTAAACTGCGTTAGCGCAGTTTAGCGTCAAAAAGTATAAATATGGGCCCTTATTTTGTGAACTGCGGAGGTAGCTTTTGATGTGTTTCATCATAGGTGATAGACCTTTGTGTTAGCACACCACTGAATGGTAAATGTGTCAGCATGCCAGATATTGCCACAGTGTCCTGTACTGGTCATGTGGCCTCAAATGTTGCCACTGCCAAGATGTAGACTATTGGTGTTATTGATCTAGGATTCCTGTTGTGAGTGCAGGATGTATGGTTCCAACTGAGGTCATGCATCAGTGATAGTTTGTCCTTTTAATTTGTTCCCAATGCATGTTCTCTTTCCTCCATGGTATCAAGTTTAATAGAACATATACCACTGAATGTCACATATATTGGGGTTGTGAGTATCTGTGTAACCCATACTCCATTTCTATAAGGATCTGTTTGTAACATTAGTATGTTACACATACATTCTTAGTAGAGTTTGTTTACTATCAATACATTTGTTGCCACTTTCCATCTTTGTAACTGCAACAGGTTTTTCTGAAATGTAGGTTCAATAGTTTCCCCAATGTGATGGTGGAAGATGGACATGACAAAGGAAATGCCACAAATTATCAAACAAGAGTCTGATACTCTGTCTCCATTACATTTATTCCAATGAAAAAACAAGTGTGGGGTGAAATAAAATAGGATGAAATAAACTGAAAAGAGTTTATCATGGTGGATGGAAACATGGTAGTAGAGCTGAATGGAATTTGATGTCCAATTTCCAAAATACTAATGTCCTCTGGAAAGGTAAATGTATCCATAAAACAGTCCACAGAGTGAATGGTAGGCACACAAGGAGGAAATTAGGTCTGGCGTCTCTTGGAGGTGGTGGTGTTTGTCTTGCCATCCTCTGCTGCTGGTCCAGATGGCTGTCCCCTTTGGGAACAAAGGGAGGCACAGGTGCAGGGCCTGGGGTGGTAGGGGCAGGCTCATCCTGAGGCAGGGACTCCCTCTCTACAGCTGACAGTGTTGTATTTTGACTTTGGTCATAATGTGATAAATGTCATGCATCACTCCAGTCAAGGAGCACAAATTGGAATTGATGTTCTGCATCTCTGCATTGTTCACCCTCTGGACCTGCTTAGTGTCCAAGAGCTCATTTAGGACCTGGCCCATCACGTCTTGGGATAGTTGGACTGATCCCAAGATTTGGTCAAGGTTGGTCTGGCTAATTAACACCCCATTGGCCTCCCTTGGCTGGCCCACAGGTTCCCTCTCACAACCCCTACGCCACTAGCCTGTGCCCTTCAAGTGTGCCCCAGACCACTGCCACCTGGCAGAGCTGGGGGCTGAGTTGTTGGTGGCTCATCAGTAGCCAGGACTGGGGGGCACAGGATTGGTGTGTGGGTTTTCAGTGCACAGGAAGTGAAGGGGTCCTCACACTGAGGTCTTTTTGCAGCTGTAGTGGAAGGCGTAGCTGTGGACTGGGTTTGACTCACTGGAGCTCTGTGGCCAGAAATACCGGAAGGACCAACTTGCTTCTCATCATCCAGACTTGCAGCATTAGAGCCCTCACTGAAGGCTTGCTACTGAACTGGAGTAGAGGTGTCTTGGTTGGCAGATGATGCTGTATTGTGCCGGGTGGTTGGACCTGTGAAGGATAAAGAGGATATGTGTTTAAAATATAGGGGCATATTTATACTCCGTTTGCGCCGATTGTGCGTCAAAAAATTTGATGCACAATCAGCGCAAACGTTGCCCCATATTTAAACTCTGGCGCCCAAGCCCGCAGACGACAAAATTCCGCTGTGTGCGTAATTTCTTGGATGCGGCAACCCGCCCTGCGTTAATGATATGCAGGGTAGGCGTTCCCGTCCAAAAAACGACGCAAACGGCCGTGCGTCGTAATTATGCTTCCGGGCAAAAATGACTCTCGGCCGGGAGGCGGAGCAAAAAAATGACGCACAGCCCGATTTGCGTCAAAATTTAACGCCTGGGTCAGGGCAGGCGTTAAAATGGGGCAAACACACCTGTATTTAATCAGAACACACAGAACAAACAGCAGAGCAGCAGAGCAGCAACAGGGAGACATGGAGGTGATTTTTATCCAGCGTGCACGTAGACGCAGAGCCCAGCAGCAACAACAGCAGCTACAACAACACCAGCAGGGACCCCAAAGGCAGCGCAGAAGGCAGGAGAGAATATTCCGCCCAAGAACAACCCTGCGTGGCCTCAGGGAACACGACATCATCCAGAGGTACCGGTTGAACTGGCAGGCCATTCAGCAGCTGCTGCGCAACATTGAACCGCAGTTGGCCCCCACTTTAGTGACACCCCGCACCATCCCAATAGAAACAAAGCTGCTTGCCGTACTTCACCTGCTGGCAAGTGGCTCTTTTCAAACAACCGGTGCCCTGGTTGGCGGAATATCACAACCATCATTCTCCGCATTTCTACCAAAAGTACTGGATGCCATCATTCGCCTGACACCCCTCCACATCTGCTTCCCTAACACACTGCAGAAGCAGCAGGAAACAAAACAGGGGTTCTACGCAATCAGTGGCTTCCCACACGTCCTTGGTGCAATCGACTGCACACACGTATGCCTTGTGCCACCTGCTGCAACAGAACACCTCTACCGCAACAGGAAGCACACACATTCAATCAACGTGCAGGCCATAGTCGATCACCAGGGATTGATCAGCAACATCGTGGCTAAGTATCCTGGGAGTGTACATGACTCATTCATCTTCCGTCACTGCACCATCAATCAACACTTCCAGGATGGACGGTATGGCAATGGACTACTTGTTGGTAAGTACAGAAACCTACTTATATACACACTGCACAGCAACCCTCTAGGACACACAACACATACACCACAACAGCAACATCTAGACAGGAACACACTGAGGTTGTGACATCACTAGCCATGTTTCTTAACTCACCATTGAACCTGTCACACATCGGAATTTACTGTACAGCCTAATGTTAAGACATTAATGAGTGTGGTTGCCTAAATGTCACCTTGCAAATTGTAAGTGTCACAATGACCTTTACATTAATACATTGCATAAGTTTCAAGGTATGGGATGTACACGGTACTTTGATATGAACGTGTTAACAACACTTCCAAATTTAAATGTGCATGGAACTATCATCTCACCCTCAGTGAAGACACACGGACACCTGTATCACAAGTCACAATGCTAGGGAGGGCACACTGTACTGCAAATCCCAAAACATACTGATGACAAACCGTTAGCAGACAAACACTCGTTCAGCCAAGGAAACAACACAATGCAGATGGTATAGCCTACAAGTATAGGATGTCACATTAGTACACAAAAGAGTCACAGACAACACAAGACAACTACTGCCATTAAAGGTCTTTTCAATAGTGCCAGCTACATCTACATGATCCCATTCTGTGTTTTTCTTTCAGCTGATCAGGGGTATGGCATCCAGCCATGGCTAATGACACCATTTGGGAACCCAAGTACTGCTGCAGAGCGGGCATACAACAACGCCCATAAGAGGACACGCAGCATCGTTGAGCGCACCTTTGGGATCCTCAAGTCAAGGTTCCGCTGCCTTGACATCACTGGCGGTAGCCTACTATATTCCCCCGAGATGGTCTGTAGGATCATACTCACATGTGCAATATTTCACAACATTTGTGTCAAAAGGAACATTCCCTTCCTCGAACCAGACCCATACATGCCTGAAGACGACGAAGAGGAGGATGCTGGCCTGCAACAGGAGGGGGAACAACTAAACACGGCTGCTGGAGTGCGTAGGCGCCAATAGATTGTAAATAATTTCTTTTCATAATTATCACCATCACCACTTAATGCACTATTGTAAATAAACACTGATAACAAACACCACATCATGGTTTAGCCTACTCATTTCTGCCCACCTTTAGCTTGAAATATCTGAAGAAGAATGTCGTCTCATTGAGCAAGAATGATATAACACTCATGACACAAAAAAATACACCACAAATGAAATGGCCACCATACAATGGTCAAATACACACACAATGTAAATGACAGACATCCTGTACAGTTCACCTTTGAAGGGCAATAGCTGAGGACCACACATATGACTCACATACATGTAGTAATCATGGATCATCGTAGCAGATGGCACACAACTAAAACACCATCACTCAACTAGGGGAAAACAGGCCTCATACATCAGGCAGTTCACATGCTAATGCTTCAGGAACAGGAATGTAGTACTAGACTCTTGCCAACAGTAATTCCAACTACTTACTATCATTGCAATGACTATCTGTCACTAGAGTTACACATAAGCAGAACATACACAACACAAGTGCTACACCTATGACAAGCATCCAGCACATCACATCCCATCTACATGTCAGCCCTTTTCTAAAAACATTACACACACTTGCAGCTGCTCACACCCCACCTCTCTGAAGAGGTCCCTGGAATGCCGATTTGTGTACACTGAGATTCCCTTATCTATACACACACACACTCACAAGAGTCATCCAGTGTGCCACACCCTTTCCTATGCCTACCATTGTCATACTACCATCTCACTGCATGGAACTCAGCTCATATAATACACTGGCTTGGAGTTTATAAGGCCTGGTATCACCTGTAGATTGATTCTTCTGTGAAAGGTACTGTAGGCAATTTATCAGCAAATCCCATCTGACAGGACTAGTGAGACACAGATGGAGGTCAAACCAGTGATCCCCTCCATGCACACCACCCAAATGTACATGCCCCGTCCCTGCTGATGCCTCCTACTGCATACATGTTTGAATTTGAGCTATTACATCATTAAGCTTTGACACTAATGTTGCAGTAGAAAACGTTATCAGGGTTCATGTGTCACCTTCAAAACAACACAGGACATACACAGTGTGACATCTCAACTGTCTACTGCTCCCTCTGACCAGTCCTAGTCAGAACACGTGATCATGTAATTACTGAAAGAACTTGTTCCTGATTGACCCAGCATCCTGTCAGCCTGACTGGCACCTGTCCGTGGGTCACTCTACAGATACCTGGGGTCCACCTATGGACCACACGTGCTGTCCAAAACCTCTTGTACCTCAGACACTAATTTGTCATTAGCCTCATCAATGTATACTCAAATACCTAGTATTGCATCATCTGACTGTTATTTGCATCCGATTTGTGACAGTGCCCTTGAATAGCCAAATCTTGGCCCTTCTGTTGTCTGGCCCTCATTATTGCCTAAACTACAAAGTGTGACAGTGGACCAGGACCATAGTGTATGATGGTGTAAATGGCCTCCATCAAAGCCAGCAACCTCAGATAATGTCCATGAAAAGGTAACACATATGAGGACCCTGACTGTTCAAACGCTGAGTAACATTTTTCAAATGATAAAGATGAGTCGTGTGTTGAATACCAGCCATTTACTTCTGCACAGAGGCTATGATGTTTCCTGATACATTACCATCCACAGAGGCCAACTGGAGTAGAAATGTTGCAATGACACATGCCGGATCCAGACACCTGAGACATTATCTCACTCAGCACACCAAGGTTGCCCAGTTGAAAGTCTCATTACACGTTTTCAGTGACAGGGTGGGACCATCCATGTGTAGGTGACCATGTCCTCAATGGCTTCTCTCAAATTTTGCTACAAACAATACCCAATTGAAACAAGATTAGCTGCCACTAACTCATGAGGAGACCTGGAAGTTCCAGTGACAACATACACCCTGACAGTTGATACAGGATCAATATTGGACCACACACATGTACATGTACCATCCAATCAACAAAATATTTGCAAGCAGCCGATCACAGTAGTGTCCCAGTTGTAACCTAGCAGGAAGAATTAAACATTCCACTAAACCAGGTAATGCATAAAGGGCCACATACATCAACAACCTATTTGCCATCAGGACATGAAGAATGTTGAGATTTAGCAAAAAATATCAATGCAAAATGGTATGTCAGATTTCTTCAAAGAATCAATAGGGCAAACGTCAAATGGGCAAATGGGATTACAGAATGGCAAACAGTGAATCATACCCTATTTGCTTCCATGAGCCTGCTGCTGCAGGTTTAGCATTACTGAATTTGGGAAAACCTTGGATAAATTTGCAAGTCTGGAAGAGCAAACCCTAGGGTGCTGGGGGCCTAAGTCCACCTCTACTGCCTCCCAAATAGACATTATATATGCACATGTGAAGCACACACATGCATAAGGCGCATGTGTGGCCTACTTGTCAAAAGTAAAACACATTTAAGATACATTAACTTGTAATTAGGACATGGTTACCCCCTTAAAAAGTGTAGGCGACAATTGCACTACCTATTTGGCCTATATATAATTTTGATTACTGTGATAAATGTGGACACATTTTTGCTAAGGAATACATCCTGGTATCCCATTCATATTTTGAAATTAGCCATCAGCAATTACCCACATATGTGTACAATTATGAGTAATATCCATTCTGACCAATCATTACTATTGCACTGTGAATACCTTCTATACATCCTATAAGGGACATTTGCCATAGCTAACCCCAAATGTGTATCACTTAGCACTGTTTGGTCATGACAAAATTCTTTTCACAATCTGACAAATGAAAGACATATTTGTCATAATGCGTCATATTTCCACGCATACAGCTTGTGCGTCATAATTTTTGACGCACAGGAGTGCAGATAATGCTGAGTCAAAAAAAATCTTAAAAATAGATATAATACTATCCAGCATTACATGGCCACCATCTTTTTCCATAATGCGTCATATTTCCACGCCAACAGCTTGTGCGTCATAATTTTTGGCGCACAGGAGTGCAGATAATGCAGAGTCAAAATTATTTTTCATATTTAGATATCATAATTGCCAGCGGCTTAATTTTCAACTCTAAAACTGTAAAATAAGCCTCAAACAAATATAATGGACCAATGATGAATTTATTTTTGACTCTGCATTATGTGCACTCCTATGCGTCAAAACATATAACGCACAAGCTGTATGTGTGAAAAAATGACGCATAGCGGAAAAAAACGGCGGCCATTTTATGCAGGATGTGATGTAATAGGATATCCTGTTTACAGAATCTGTACAGTGGGTGTACTTTCACTTTCACTTTGCAGTCTCAGATTATTCTAGACTGTGTGGCTGTGTGGAAAGTGTTGTCCTGTGTATTAGTGCTTTTGTGTCCAGTGTACCTTCTCAATTGTGCTTTTGTCATCATTGTCTTGTTGTTGAATACTGTCTGAGTCTGTGTTGTATTATTTTGTCAAGTCCAGTGTTTCATTTATTGTCTGTGGGAGTCTGTTGTGGGTACTGTAATATAGGGGTTAGTTGGGCTCTTCTTCTTAAGTTTTCTTTGTTTTTCACCACTCTACCTTTCCCCATTTCCCCCTTTTCCTTTTTCTCCAACTTTTTCCCCTTTGTCAGTGCTGACATGTCTGGTAGGCCATGGCTTGCCAGGATGGGTGAGGAGGATTTATGTGGATTTATATGGCTTGTTTGCCATTTCCTCCCACTCATGCTGGAGGCTGGGGGTAGGGTGATACAGGGGTATCACACGGAGGCCCGTAAAGTCCGGTGGGGGAAGGTGCGCCATCACTTGGTCCGTGTATATGGTAGCCTAAGGAATGAACATCAAGTGAACCACCTCTGGGCTGATCTGAAATCCAGAGAGCAAGATCTGCTGGACCACCTGGGAATCAGGATTGGTGGCCATGTTGGTGAGTACACATCAATTACATGTGCACAATTGAAAGCTGTGTGGCGACATGTGATGATTGTTACCCAATCTGCCAGATAAGTAGCTGACTGTGTGTAATGCTAGGGAAACCTACTGGGTAATTGTTGCACAATGTGAAGGAAGACAAATGCTAGCAGTCAGGTAGCTCATGTTTTCGACACATACCGGTTGCCTGTAGCAGTATGTAATGTAGTGCTGCCTTTGTGTCAGACAAACAACACGTTAATGACTCAATTAGAAGTCTACAGGTCACAATAGCCAGTGAAAAATGGATGTTGAAACATCATACCTACATATGTAGACGCCATAGCTAGACTGACATTTGTAAACCCAACATGATGCTATAAATGAGTGCTACCTTCACGTCAATTGAAGTTAGCAATGTTGTCCACACATATGTCACATGTGTGTCTGGTTGGTGTGTAGGGAAAATGACCACATAGGCTGTTTGAGTTTGAGAGGTCATGCAGTCCTCAAGTAACCAGCTTTTGGATGTCTCTCTTGCATGCACATGATGAGATGAATGCACCCCTATATTGTTGGGGCATACTAATGGAGGTGCATCTTTGACACCACATGACTGTCCAGGCCACTGCATGTGTGTAGTAGGGTGTGTAACTGTAGCAGGACACTCATCCAATGTAAATGTTGCTCAAGAATAATTCCATGCAGTATGAGCATGTGTGAAAGTGTTTCATTACTTATGTCATATTCTCACATTGTCTTTGTAATTGCAATTGTTTGTAAGTGCACGGATTCTGAGTATATTCTTCCTTCCATGCTTTACAGGTGGACATGCACCGTACACTGTGGGAGAGGTGGCTCATTTTGCGGACCCCGACACCTACAGTGAGTGTTGCATGTGTGCTATTTTTAATGTTTGCTGGTGATGCATGATGGACTACTGTGTGTTCAACAGAATTCAAGGTCTGATGCACTGCCCATTCATTAGTATTGTTCCATTGGTGGGATTTCAATTATCACTTCATTTTGAGTAGACCTATGCTTATCCATTTCTCAGATTTTGGGTCTGTAGGCCATTCCAGTAGGGCCCGCTATAGGGAATGGGGTGAGTCATGTGGCATACACTGGTTAATATAAGAGTTGCTCTGGGACTTGTCTCGGACTGAGTCTGCATTTCAGACTGACATTCTCCCAGATAGCTTCTGCAAAAGGCTTGTCTGAAATATGCTGCTTCCCTAGTTAACGATGGACTGAGTACACTGTAGGTTGGATCTTCCGGGGGCATGTACTTCCACAAGTTGAACTAGAAGTGTCTGGGACTAGAGTGCAATGGCCTAGGTGTACATTCTGGTGGTGTTTGTCTTGCCATCCTCTGCTGCTGGTCCAGATGGCTGTCCCCTTTGGGAACAAAGGGAGGCACAGGTGCAGGGCCTGGGGTGGTAGGGGCAGGCTCATCCTGAGGCAGGGACTCCCTCTCTACAGCTGACAGTGTTGTATTTTGACTTTGGTCATAATGTGATAAATGTCATGCATCACTCCAGTCAAGGAGCACAAATTGGAATTGATGTTCTGCATCTCTGCATTGTTCACCCTCTGGACCTGCTTAGTGTCCAAGAGCTCATTTAGGACCTGGCCCATCACGTCTTGGGATAGTTGGACTGATCCCAAGATTTGGTCAAGGTTGGTCTGGCTAATTAACACCCCATTGGCCTCCCTTGGCTGGCCCACAGGTTCCCTCTCACAACCCCTACGCCACTAGCCTGTGCCCTTCAAGTGTGCCCCAGACCACTGCCACCTGGCAGAGCTGGGGGCTGAGTTGTTGGTGGCTCATCAGTAGCCAGGACTGGGGGGCACAGGATTGGTGTGTGGGTTTTCAGTGCACAGGAAGTGAAGGGGTCCTCACACTGAGGTCTTTTTGCAGCTGTAGTGGAAGGCGTAGCTGTGGACTGGGTTTGACTCACTGGAGCTCTGTGGCCAGAAATACCGGAAGGACCAACTTGCTTCTCATCATCCAGACTTGCAGCATTAGAGCCCTCACTGAAGGCTTGCTACTGAACTGGAGTAGAGGTGTCTTGGTTGGCAGATGATGCTGTATTGTGCCGGGTGGTTGGACCTGTGAAGGATAAAGAGGATATGTGTTTAAAATATAGGGGCATATTTATACTCCGTTTGCGCCGATTGTGCGTCAAAAAATTTGATGCACAATCAGCGCAAACGTTGCCCCATATTTAAACTCTGGCGCCCAAGCCCGCAGACGACAAAATTCCGCTGTGTGCGTAATTTCTTGGATGCGGCAACCCGCCCTGCGTTAATGATATGCAGGGTAGGCGTTCCCGTCCAAAAAACGACGCAAACGGCCGTGCGTCGTAATTATGCTTCCGGGCAAAAATGACTCTCGGCCGGGAGGCGGAGCAAAAAAATGACGCACAGCCCGATTTGCGTCAAAATTTAACGCCTGGGTCAGGGCAGGCGTTAAAATGGGGCAAACACACCTGTATTTAATCAGAACACACAGAACAAACAGCAGAGCAGCAGAGCAGCAACAGGGAGACATGGAGGTGATTTGTATCCAGCGTGCACGTAGACGCAGAGCCCAGCAGCAACAACAGCAGCTACAACAACACCAGCAGGGACCCCAAAGGCAGCGCAGAAGGCAGGAGAGAATATTCCGCCCAAGAACAACCCTGCGTGGCCTCAGGGAACACGACATCATCCAGAGGTACCGGTTGAACTGGCAGGCCATTCAGCAGCTGCTGCGCAACATTGAACCGCAGTTGGCCCCCACTTTAGTGACACCCCGCACCATCCCAATAGAAACAAAGCTGCTTGCCGTACTTCACCTGCTGGCAAGTGGCTCTTTTCAAACAACCGGTGCCCTGGTTGGCGGAATATCACAACCATCATTCTCCGCATTTCTACCAAAAGTACTGGATGCCATCATTCGCCTGACACCCCTCCACATCTGCTTCCCTAACACACTGCAGAAGCAGCAGGAAACAAAACAGGGGTTCTACGCAATCAGTGGCTTCCCACACGTCCTTGGTGCAATCGACTGCACACACGTATGCCTTGTGCCACCTGCTGCAACAGAACACCTCTACCGCAACAGGAAGCACACACATTCAATCAACGTGCAGGCCATAGTCGATCACCAGGGATTGATCAGCAACATCGTGGCTAAGTATCCTGGGAGTGTACATGACTCATTCATCTTCCGTCACTGCACCATCAATCAACACTTCCAGGATGGACGGTATGGCAATGGACTACTTGTTGGTAAGTACAGAAACCTACTTATATACACACTGCACAGCAACCCTCTAGGACACACAACACATACACCACAACAGCAACATCTAGACAGGAACACACTGAGGTTGTGACATCACTAGCCATGTTTCTTAACTCACCATTGAACCTGTCACACATCGGAATTTACTGTACAGCCTAATGTTAAGACATTAATGAGTGTGGTTGCCTAAATGTCACCTTGCAAATTGTAAGTGTCACAATGACCTTTACATTAATACATTGCATAAGTTTCAAGGTATGGGATGTACACGGTACTTTGATATGAACGTGTTAACAACACTTCCAAATTTAAATGTGCATGGAACTATCATCTCACCCTCAGTGAAGACACACGGACACCTGTATCACAAGTCACAATGCTAGGGAGGGCACACTGTACTGCAAATCCCAAAACATACTGATGACAAACCGTTAGCAGACAAACACTCGTTCAGCCAAGGAAACAACACAATGCAGATGGTATAGCCTACAAGTATAGGATGTCACATTAGTACACAAAAGAGTCACAGACAACACAAGACAACTACTGCCATTAAAGGTCTTTTCAATAGTGCCAGCTACATCTACATGATCCCATTCTGTGTTTTTCTTTCAGCTGATCAGGGGTATGGCATCCAGCCATGGCTAATGACACCATTTGGGAACCCAAGTACTGCTGCAGAGCGGGCATACAACAACGCCCATAAGAGGACACGCAGCATCGTTGAGCGCACCTTTGGGATCCTCAAGTCAAGGTTCCGCTGCCTTGACATCACTGGCGGTAGCCTACTATATTCCCCCGAGATGGTCTGTAGGATCATACTCACATGTGCAATATTTCACAACATTTGTGTCAAAAGGAACATTCCCTTCCTCGAACCAGACCCATACATGCCTGAAGACGACGAAGAGGAGGATGCTGGCCTGCAACAGGAGGGGGAACAACTAAACACGGCTGCTGGAGTGCGTAGGCGCCAATAGATTGTAAATAATTTCTTTTCATAATTATCACCATCACCACTTAATGCACTATTGTAAATAAACACTGATAACAAACACCACATCATGGTTTAGCCTACTCATTTCTGCCCACCTTTAGCTTGAAATATCTGAAGAAGAATGTCGTCTCATTGAGCAAGAATGATATAACACTCATGACACAAAAAAATACACCACAAATGAAATGGCCACCATACAATGGTCAAATACACACACAATGTAAATGACAGACATCCTGTACAGTTCACCTTTGAAGGGCAATAGCTGAGGACCACACATATGACTCACATACATGTAGTAATCATGGATCATCGCAGCAGATGGCACACAACTAAAACACCATCACTCAACTAGGGGAAAACAGGCCTCATACATCAGGCAGTTCACCTGCTAATGCTTCAGGAACAGGAATGTAGTACTAGACTCTTGCCAACAGTAATTCCAACTACTTACTATCATTGCAATGACTATCTGTCACTAGAGTTACACATAAGCAGAACATACACAACACAAGTGCTACACCTATGACAAGCATCCAGCACATCACATCCCATCTACATGTCAGCCCTTTTCTAAAAACATTACACACACTTGCAGCTGCTCACACCCCACCTCTCTGAAGAGGTCCCTGGAATGCCGATTTGTGTACACTGAGATTCCCTTATCTATACACACACACACTCACAAGAGTCATCCAGTGTGCCACACCCTTTCCTATGCCTACCATTGTCATACTACCATCTCACTGCATGGAACTCAGCTCATATAATACACTGGCTTGGAGTTTATAAGGCCTGGTATCACCTGTAGATTGATTCTTCTGTGAAAGGTACTGTAGGCAATTTATCAGCAAATCCCATCTGACAGGACTAGTGAGACACAGATGGAGGTCAAACCAGTGATCCCCTCCATGCACACCACCCAAATGTACATGCCCCGTCCCTGCTGATGCCTCCTACTGCATACATGTTTGAATTTGAGCTATTACATCATTAAGCTTTGACACTAATGTTGCAGTAGAAAACTTTATCAGGGTTCATGTGTCACCTTCAAAACAACACAGGACATACACAGTGTGACATCTCAACTGTCTACTGCTCCCTCTGACCAGTCCTAGTCAGAACACGTGATCATGTAATTACTGAAAGAACTTGCTCCTGATTGACCCAGCATCCTGTCAGCCTGACTGGCACCTGTCCGTGGGTCACTCTACAGATACCTGGGGTCCACCTATGGACCACACGTGCTGTCCAAAACCTCTTGTACCTCAGACACTAATTTGTCATTAGCCTCATCAATGTATACTCAAATACCTAGTATTGCATCATCTGACTGTTATTTGCATCCGATTTGTGACAGTGCCCTTGAATAGCCAAATCTTGGCCCTTCTGTTGTCTGGCCCTCATTATTGCCTAAACTACAAAGTGTGACAGTGGACCAGGACCATAGTGTATGATGGTGTAAATGGCCTCCATCAAAGCCAGCAACCTCAGATAATGTCCATGAAAAGGTAACACATATGAGGACCCTGACTGTTCAAACGCTGAGTAACATTTTTCAAATGATAAAGATGAGTCGTGTGTTGAATACCAGCCATTTACTTCTGCACAGAGGCTATGATGTTTCCTGATACATTACCATCCACAGAGGCCAACTGGAGTAGAAATGTTGCAATGACACATGCCGGATCCAGACACCTGAGACATTATCTCACTCAGCACACCAAGGTTGCCCAGTTGAAAGTCTCATTACACGTTTTCAGTGACAGGGTGGGACCATCCATGTGTAGGTGACCATGTCCTCAATGGCTTCTCTCAAATTTTGCTACAAACAATACCCAATTGAAACAAGATTAGCTGCCACTAACTCATGAGGAGACCTGGAAGTTCCAGTGACAACATACACCCTGACAGTTGATACAGGATCAATATTGGACCACACACATGTACATGTACCATCCAATCAACAAAATATTTGCAAGCAGCCGATCACAGTAGTGTCCCAGTTGTAACCTAGCAGGAAGAATTAAACATTCCACTAAACCAGGTAATGCATAAAGGGCCACATACATCAACAACCTATTTGCCATCAGGACATGAAGAATGTTGAGATTTAGCAAAAAATATCAATGCAAAATGGTATGTCAGATTTCTTCAAAGAATCAATAGGGCAAACGTCAAATGGGCAAATGGGATTACAGAATGGGAAACAGTGAATCATACCCTATTTGCTTCCATGAGCCTGCTGCTGCAAGTTTAGCATTACTGAATTTGGGAAAACCTTGGATAAATTTGCAAGTCTGGAAGAGCAAACCCTAGGGTGCTGGGGGCCTAAGTCCACCTCTACTGCCTCCCAAATAGACATTATATATGCACATGTGAAGCACACACATGCATAAGGCGCATGTGTGGCCTACTTGTCAAAAGTAAAACACATTTAAGATACATTAACTCGTAATTAGGACATGGTTACCCCCTTAAAAAGTGTAGGCGACAATTGCACTACCTATTTGGCCTATATATAATTTTGATTACTGTGATAAATGTGGACACATTTTTGCTAAGGAATACATCCTGGTATCCCATTCATATTTTGAAATTAGCCATCAGCAATTACCCACATATGTGTACAATTATGAGTAATATCCATTCTGACCAATCATTACTATTGCACTGTGAATACCTTCTATACATCCTATAAGGGACATTTGCCATAGCTAACCCCAAATGTGTATCACTTAGCACTGTTTGGTCATGACAAAATTCTTTTCACAATCTGACAAATGAAAGACATATTTGTCATAATGCGTCATATTTCCACGCATACAGCTTGTGCGTCATAATTTTTGACGCACAGGAGTGCAGATAATGCTGAGTCAAAAAAAATCTTAAAAATAGATATAATACTATCCAGCATTACATGGCCACCATCTTTTTCCATAATGCGTCATATTTCCACGCCAACAGCTTGTGCGTCATAATTTTTGGCGCACAGGAGTGCAGATAATGCAGAGTCAAAATTATTTTTCATATTTAGATATCATAATTGCCAGCGGCTTAATTTTCAACTCTAAAACTGTAAAATAAGCCTCAAACAAATATAATGGACCAATGATGAATTTATTTTTGACTCTGCATTATGTGCACTCCTATGCGTCAAAACATATAACGCACAAGCTGTATGTGTGAAAAAATGACGCATAGCGGAAAAAAACGGCGGCCATTTTATGCAGGATGTGATGTAATAGGATATCCTGTTTACAGAATCTGTACAGTGGGTGTACTTTCACTTTCACTTTGCAGTCTCAGATTATTCTAGACTGTGTGGCTGTGTGGAAAGTGTTGTCCTGTGTATTAGTGCTTTTGTGTCCAGTGTACCTTCTCAATTGTGCTTTTGTCATCATTGTCTTGTTGTTGAATACTGTCTGAGTCTGTGTTGTATTATTTTGTCAAGTCCAGTGTTTCATTTATTGTCTGTGGGAGTCTGTTGTGGGTACTGTAATATAGGGGTTAGTTGGGCTCTTCTTCTTAAGTTTTCTTTGTTTTTCACCACTCTACCTTTCCCCATTTCCCCCTTTTCCTTTTTCTCCAACTTTTTCCCCTTTGTCAGTGCTGACATGTCTGGTAGGCCATGGCTTGCCAGGATGGGTGAGGAGGATTTATGTGGATTTATATGGCTTGTTTGCCATTTCCTCCCACTCATGCTGGAGGCTGGGGGTAGGGTGATACAGGGGTATCACACGGAGGCCCGTAAAGTCCGGTGGGGGAAGGTGCGCCATCACTTGGTCCGTGTATATGGTAGCCTAAGGAATGAACATCAAGTGAACCACCTCTGGGCTGATCTGAAATCCAGAGAGCAAGATCTGCTGGACCACCTGGGAATCAGGATTGGTGGCCATGTTGGTGAGTACACATCAATTACATGTGCACAATTGAAAGCTGTGTGGCGACATGTGATGATTGTTACCCAATCTGCCAGATAAGTAGCTGACTGTGTGTAATGCTAGGGAAACCTACTGGGTAATTGTTGCACAATGTGAAGGAAGACAAATGCTAGCAGTCAGGTAGCTCATGTTTTCGACACATACCGGTTGCCTGTAGCAGTATGTAATGTAGTGCTGCCTTTGTGTCAGACAAACAACACGTTAATGACTCAATTAGAAGTCTACAGGTCACAATAGCCAGTGAAAAATGGATGTTGAAACATCATACCTACATATGTAGACGCCATAGCTAGACTGACATTTGTAAACCCAACATGATGCTATAAATGAGTGCTACCTTCACGTCAATTGAAGTTAGCAATGTTGTCCACACATATGTCACATGTGTGTCTGGTTGGTGTGTAGGGAAAATGACCACATAGGCTGTTTGAGTTTGAGAGGTCATGCAGTCCTCAAGTAACCAGCTTTTGGATGTCTCTCTTGCATGCACATGATGAGATGAATGCACCCCTATATTGTTGGGGCATACTAATGGAGGTGCATCTTTGACACCACATGACTGTCCAGGCCACTGCATGTGTGTAGTAGGGTGTGTAACTGTAGCAGGACACTCATCCAATGTAAATGTTGCTCAAGAATAATTCCATGCAGTATGAGCATGTGTGAAAGTGTTTCATTACTTATGTCATATTCTCACATTGTCTTTGTAATTGCAATTGTTTGTAAGTGCACGGATTCTGAGTATATTCTTCCTTCCATGCTTTACAGGTGGACCTGCACCGTACACTGTGGGAGAGGTGGCTCATTTTGCGGACCCCGACACCTACAGTGAGTGTTGCATGTGTGCTATTTTTAATGTTTGCTGGTGATGCATGATGGACTACTGTGTGTTCAACAGAATTCAAGGTCTGATGCACTGCCCATTCATTAGTATTGTTCCATTGGTGGGATTTCAATTATCACTTCATTTTGAGTAGACCTATGCTTATCCATTTCTCAGATTTTGGGTCTGTAGGCCATTCCAGTAGGGCCCGCTATAGGGAATGGGGTGAGTCATGTGGCATACACTGGTTAATATAAGAGTTGCTCTGGGACTTGTCTCGGACTGAGTCTGCATTTCAGACTGACATTCTCCCAGATAGCTTCTGCAAAAGGCTTGTCTGAAATATGCTGCTTCCCTAGTTAACGATGGACTGAGTACACTGTAGGTTGGATCTTCCGGGGGCATGTACTTCCACAAGTTGAACTAGAAGTGTCTGGGACTAGAGTGCAATGGCCTAGGTGTACATTCTGGTGGTGTTTGTCTTGCCATCCTCTGCTGCTGGTCCAGATGGCTGTCCCCTTTGGGAACAAAGGGAGGCACAGGTGCAGGGCCTGGGGTGGTAGGGGCAGGCTCATCCTGAGGCAGGGACTCCCTCTCTACAGCTGACAGTGTTGTATTTTGACTTTGGTCATAATGTGATAAATGTCATGCATCACTCCAGTCAAGGAGCACAAATTGGAATTGATGTTCTGCATCTCTGCATTGTTCACCCTCTGGACCTGCTTAGTGTCCAAGAGCTCATTTAGGACCTGGCCCATCACGTCTTGGGATAGTTGGACTGATCCCAAGATTTGGTCAAGGTTGGTCTAGCTAATTAACACCCCATTGGCCTCCCTTGGCTGGCCCACAGGTTCCCTCTCACAACCCCTACGCCACTAGCCTGTGCCCTTCAAGTGTGCCCCAGACCACTGCCACCTGGCAGAGCTGCGGGCTGAGTTGTTGGTGGCTCATCAGTAGCCAGGACTGGGGGGCACAGGATTGGTGTGTGGGTTTTCAGTGCACAGGAAGTGAAGGGGTCCTCACACTGAGGTCTTTTTGCAGCTGTAGTGGAAGGCGTAGCTGTGGACTGGGTTTGACTCACTGGAGCTCTGTGGCCAGAAATACCGGAAGGACCAACTTGCTTCTCATCATCCAGACTTGCAGCATTAGAGCCCTCACTGAAGGCTTGCTACTGAACTGGAGTAGAGGTGTCTTGGTTGGCAGATGATGCTGTATTGTGCCGGGTGGTTGGACCTGTGAAGGATAAAGAGGATATGTGTTTAAAATATAGGGGCATATTTATACTCCGTTTGCGCCGATTGTGCGTCAAAAAATTTGATGCACAATCAGCGCAAACGTTGCCCCATATTTAAACTCTGGCGCCCAAGCCCGCAGACGACAAAATTCCGCTGTGTGCGTAATTTCTTGGATGCGGCAACCCGCCCTGCGTTAATGATATGCAGGGTAGGCGTTCCCGTCCAAAAAACGACGCAAACGGCCGTGCGTCGTAATTATGCTTCCGGGCAAAAATGACTCTCGGCCGGGAGGCGGAGCAAAAAAATGACGCACAGCCCGATTTGCGTCAAAATTTAACGCCTGGGTCAGGGCAGGCGTTAAAATGGGGCAAACACACCTGTATTTAATCAGAACACACAGAACAAACAGCAGAGCAGCAGAGCAGCAACAGGGAGACATGGAGGTGATTTTTATCCAGCGTGCACGTAGACGCAGAGCCCAGCAGCAACAACAGCAGCTACAACAACACCAGCAGGGACCCCAAAGGCAGCGCAGAAGGCAGGAGAGAATATTCCGCCCAAGAACAACCCTGCGTGGCCTCAGGGAACACGACATCATCCAGAGGTACCGGTTGAACTGGCAGGCCATTCAGCAGCTGCTGCGCAACATTGAACCGCAGTTGGCCCCCACTTTAGTGACACCCCGCACCATCCCAATAGAAACAAAGCTGCTTGCCGTACTTCACCTGCTGGCAAGTGGCTCTTTTCAAACAACCGGTGCCCTGGTTGGCGGAATATCACAACCATCATTCTCCGCATTTCTACCAAAAGTACTGGATGCCATCATTCGCCTGACACCCCTCCACATCTGCTTCCCTAACACACTGCAGAAGCAGCAGGAAACAAAACAGGGGTTCTACGCAATCAGTGGCTTCCCACACGTCCTTGGTGCAATCGACTGCACACACGTATGCCTTGTGCCACCTGCTGCAACAGAACACCTCTACCGCAACAGGAAGCACACACATTCAATCAACGTGCAGGCCATAGTCGATCACCAGGGATTGATCAGCAACATCGTGGCTAAGTATCCTGGGAGTGTACATGACTCATTCATCTTCCGTCACTGCACCATCAATCAACACTTCCAGGATGGACGGTATGGCAATGGACTACTTGTTGGTAAGTACAGAAACCTACTTATATACACACTGCACAGCAACCCTCTAGGACACACAACACATACACCACAACAGCAACATCTAGACAGGAACACACTGAGGTTGTGACATCACTAGCCATGTTTCTTAACTCACCATTGAACCTGTCACACATCGGAATTTACTGTACAGCCTAATGTTAAGACATTAATGAGTGTGGTTGCCTAAATGTCACCTTGCAAATTGTAAGTGTCACAATGACCTTTACATTAATACATTGCATAAGTTTCAAGGTATGGGATGTACACGGTACTTTGATATGAACGTGTTAACAACACTTCCAAATTTAAATGTGCATGGAACTATCATCTCACCCTCAGTGAAGACACACGGACACCTGTATCACAAGTCACAATGCTAGGGAGGGCACACTGTACTGCAAATCCCAAAACATACTGATGACAAACCGTTAGCAGACAAACACTCGTTCAGCCAAGGAAACAACACAATGCAGATGGTATAGCCTACAAGTATAGGATGTCACATTAGTACACAAAAGAGTCACAGACAACACAAGACAACTACTGCCATTAAAGGTCTTTTCAATAGTGCCAGCTACATCTACATGATCCCATTCTGTGTTTTTCTTTCAGCTGATCAGGGGTATGGCATCCAGCCATGGCTAATGACACCATTTGGGAACCCAAGTACTGCTGCAGAGCGGGCATACAACAACGCCCATAAGAGGACACGCAGCATCGTTGAGCGCACCTTTGGGATCCTCAAGTCAAGGTTCCGCTGCCTTGACATCACTGGCGGTAGCCTACTATATTCCCCCGAGATGGTCTGTAGGATCATACTCACATGTGCAATATTTCACAACATTTGTGTCAAAAGGAACATTCCCTTCCTCGAACCAGACCCATACATGCCTGAAGACGACGAAGAGGAGGATGCTGGCCTGCAACAGGAGGGGGAACAACTAAACACGGCTGCTGGAGTGCGTAGGCGCCAATAGATTGTAAATAATTTCTTTTCATAATTATCACCATCACCACTTAATGCACTATTGTAAATAAACACTGATAACAAACACCACATCATGGTTTAGCCTACTCATTTCTGCCCACCTTTAGCTTGAAATATCTGAAGAAGAATGTCGTCTCATTGAGCAAGAATGATATAACACTCATGACACAAAAAAATACACCACAAATGAAATGGCCACCATACAATGGTCAAATACACACACAATGTAAATGACAGACATCCTGTACAGTTCACCTTTGAAGGGCAATAGCTGAGGACCACACATATGACTCACATACATGTAGTAATCATGGATCATCGTAGCAGATGGCACACAACTAAAACACCATCACTCAACTAGGGGAAAACAGGCCTCATACATCAGGCAGTTCACATGCTAATGCTTCAGGAACAGGAATGTAGTACTAGACTCTTGCCAACAGTAATTCCAACTACTTACTATCATTGCAATGACTATCTGTCACTAGAGTTACACATAAGCAGAACATACACAACACAAGTGCTACACCTATGACAAGCATCCAGCACATCACATCCCATCTACATGTCAGCCCTTTTCTAAAAACATTACACACACTTGCAGCTGCTCACACCCCACCTCTCTGAAGAGGTCCCTGGAATGCCGATTTGTGTACACTGAGATTCCCTTATCTATACACACACACACTCACAAGAGTCATCCAGTGTGCCACACCCTTTCCTATGCCTACCATTGTCATACTACCATCTCACTGCATGGAACTCAGCTCATATAATACACTGGCTTGGAGTTTATAAGGCCTGGTATCACCTGTAGATTGATTCTTCTGTGAAAGGTACTGTAGGCAATTTATCAGCAAATCCCATCTGACAGGACTAGTGAGACACAGATGGAGGTCAAACCAGTGATCCCCTCCATGCACACCACCCAAATGTACATGCCCCGTCCCTGCTGATGCCTCCTACTGCATACATGTTTGAATTTGAGCTATTACATCATTAAGCTTTGACACTAATGTTGCAGTAGAAAACGTTATCAGGGTTCATGTGTCACCTTCAAAACAACACAGGACATACACAGTGTGACATCTCAACTGTCTACTGCTCCCTCTGACCAGTCCTAGTCAGAACACGTGATCATGTAATTACTGAAAGAACTTGTTCCTGATTGACCCAGCATCCTGTCAGCCTGACTGGCACCTGTCCGTGGGTCACTCTACAGATACCTGGGGTCCACCTATGGACCACACGTGCTGTCCAAAACCTCTTGTACCTCAGACACTAATTTGTCATTAGCCTCATCAATGTATACTCAAATACCTAGTATTGCATCATCTGACTGTTATTTGCATCCAATTTGTGACAGTGCCCTTGAATAGCCAAATCTTGGCCCTTCTGTTGTCTGGCCCTCATTATTGCCTAAACTACAAAGTGTGACAGTGGACCAGGACCATAGTGTATGATGGTGTAAATGGCCTCCATCAAAGCCAGCAACCTCAGATAATGTCCATGAAAAGGTAACACATATGAGGACCCTGACTGTTCAAACGCTGAGTAACATTTTTCAAATGATAAAGATGAGTCGTGTGTTGAATACCAGCCATTTACTTCTGCACAGAGGCTATGATGTTTCCTGATACATTACCATCCACAGAGGCCAACTGGAGTAGAAATGTTGCAATGACACATGCCGGATCCAGACACCTGAGACATTATCTCACTCAGCACACCAAGGTTGCCCAGTTGAAAGTCTCATTACACGTTTTCAGTGACAGGGTGGGACCATCCATGTGTAGGTGACCATGTCCTCAATGGCTTCTCTCAAATTTTGCTACAAACAATACCCAATTGAAACAAGATTAGCTGCCACTAACTCATGAGGAGACCTGGAAGTTCCAGTGACAACATACACCCTGACAGTTGATACAGGATCAATATTGGACCACACACATGTACATGTACCATCCAATCAACAAAATATTTGCAAGCAGCCGATCACAGTAGTGTCCCAGTTGTAACCTAGCAGGAAGAATTAAACATTCCACTAAACCAGGTAATGCATAAAGGGCCACATACATCAACAACCTATTTGCCATCAGGACATGAAGAATGTTGAGATTTAGCAAAAAATATCAATGCAAAATGGTATGTCAGATTTCTTCAAAGAATCAATAGGGCAAACGTCAAATGGGCAAATGGGATTACAGAATGGCAAACAGTGAATCATACCCTATTTGCTTCCATGAGCCTGCTGCTGCAGGTTTAGCATTACTGAATTTGGGAAAACCTTGGATAAATTTGCAAGTCTGGAAGAGCAAACCCTAGGGTGCTGGGGGCCTAAGTCCACCTCTACTGCCTCCCAAATAGACATTATATATGCACATGTGAAGCACACACATGCATAAGGCGCATGTGTGGCCTACTTGTCAAAAGTAAAACACATTTAAGATACATTAACTCGTAATTAGGACATGGTTACCCCCTTAAAAAGTGTAGGCGACAATTGCACTACCTATTTGGCCTATATATAATTTTGATTACTGTGATAAATGTGGACACATTTTTGCTAAGGAATACATCCTGGTATCCCATTCATATTTTGAAATTAGCCATCAGCAATTACCCACATATGTGTACAATTATGAGTAATATCCATTCTGACCAATCATTACTATTGCACTGTGAATACCTTCTATACATCCTATAAGGGACATTTGCCATAGCTAACCCCAAATGTGTATCACTTAGCACTGTTTGGTCATGACAAAATTCTTTTCACAATCTGACAAATGAAAGACATATTTGTCATAATGCGTCATATTTCCACGCATACAGCTTGTGCGTCATAATTTTTGACGCACAGGAGTGCAGATAATGCTGAGTCAAAAAAAATCTTAAAAATAGATATAATACTATCCAGCATTACATGGCCACCATCTTTTTCCATAATGCGTCATATTTCCACGCATACAGCTTGTGCGTCATAATTTTTGGCGCACAGGAGTGCAGATAATGCAGAGTCAAAATTATTTTTCATATTTAGATATCATAATTGCCAGCGGCTTAATTTTCAACTCTAAAACTGTAAAATAAGCCTCAAACAAATATAATGGACCAATGATGAATTTATTTTTGACTCTGCATTATGTGCACTCCTATGCGTCAAAACATATAACGCACAAGCTGTATGTGTGAAAAAATGACGCATAGCGGAAAAAAACGGCGGCCATTTTATGCAGGATGTGATGTAATAGGATATCCTGTTTACAGAATCTGTACAGTGGGTGTACTTTCACTTTCACTTTGCAGTCTCAGATTATTCTAGACTGTGTGGCTGTGTGGAAAGTGTTGTCCTGTGTATTAGTGCTTTTGTGTCCAGTGTACCTTCTCAATTGTGCTTTTGTCATCATTGTCTTGTTGTTGAATACTGTCTGAGTCTGTGTTGTATTATTTTGTCAAGTCCAGTGTTTCATTTATTGTCTGTGGGAGTCTGTTGTGGGTACTGTAATATAGGGGTTAGTTGGGCTCTTCTTCTTAAGTTTTCTTTGTTTTTCACCACTCTACCTTTCCCCATTTCCCCCTTTTCCTTTTTCTCCAACTTTTTCCCCTTTGTCAGTGCTGACATGTCTGGTAGGCCATGGCTTGCCAGGATGGGTGAGGAGGATTTATGTGGATTTATATGGCTTGTTTGCCATTTCCTCCCACTCATGCTGGAGGCTGGGGGTAGGGTGATACAGGGGTATCACACGGAGGCCCGTAAAGTCCGGTGGGGGAAGGTGCGCCATCACTTGGTCCGTGTATATGGTAGCCTAAGGAATGAACATCAAGTGAACCACCTCTGGGCTGATCTGAAATCCAGAGAGCAAGATCTGCTGGACCACCTGGGAATCAGGATTGGTGGCCATGTTGGTGAGTACACATCAATTACATGTGCACAATTGAAAGCTGTGTGGCGACATGTGATGATTGTTACCCAATCTGCCAGATAAGTAGCTGACTGTGTGTAATGCTAGGGAAACCTACTGGGTAATTGTTGCACAATGTGAAGGAAGACAAATGCTAGCAGTCAGGTAGCTCATGTTTTCGACACATACCGGTTGCCTGTAGCAGTATGTAATGTAGTGCTGCCTTTGTGTCAGACAAACAACACGTTAATGACTCAATTAGAAGTCTACAGGTCACAATAGCCAGTGAAAAATGGATGTTGAAACATCATACCTACATATGTAGACGCCATAGCTAGACTGACATTTGTAAACCCAACATGATGCTATAAATGAGTGCTACCTTCACGTCAATTGAAGTTAGCAATGTTGTCCACACATATGTCACATGTGTGTCTGGTTGGTGTGTAGGGAAAATGACCACATAGGCTGTTTGAGTTTGAGAGGTCATGCAGTCCTCAAGTAACCAGCTTTTGGATGTCTCTCTTGCATGCACATGATGAGATGAATGCACCCCTATATTGTTGGGGCATACTAATGGAGGTGCATCTTTGACACCACATGACTGTCCAGGCCACTGCATGTGTGTAGTAGGGTGTGTAACTGTAGCAGGACACTCATCCAATGTAAATGTTGCTCAAGAATAATTCCATGCAGTATGAGCATGTGTGAAAGTGTTTCATTACTTATGTCATATTCTCACATTGTCTTTGTAATTGCAATTGTTTGTAAGTGCACGGATTCTGAGTATATTCTTCCTTCCATGCTTTACAGGTGGACATGCACCGTACACTGTGGGAGAGGTGGCTCATTTTGCGGACCCCGACACCTACAGTGAGTGTTGCATGTGTGCTATTTTTAATGTTTGCTGGTGATGCATGATGGACTACTGTGTGTTCAACAGAATTCAAGGTCTGATGCACTGCCCATTCATTAGTATTGTTCCATTGGTGGGATTTCAATTATCACTTCATTTTGAGTAGACCTATGCTTATCCATTTCTCAGATTTTGGGTCTGTAGGCCATTCCAGTAGGGCCCGCTATAGGGAATGGGGTGAGTCATGTGGCATACACTGGTTAATATAAGAGTTGCTCTGGGACTTGTCTCGGACTGAGTCTGCATTTCAGACTGACATTCTCCCAGATAGCTTCTGCAAAAGGCTTGTCTGAAATATGCTGCTTCCCTAGTTAACGATGGACTGAGTACACTGTAGGTTGGATCTTCCGGGGGCATGTACTTCCACAAGTTGAACTAGAAGTGTCTGGGACTAGAGTGCAATGGCCTAGGTGTACATTCTGGTGGTGTTTGTCTTGCCATCCTCTGCTGCTGGTCCAGATGGCTGTCCCCTTTGGGAACAAAGGGAGGCACAGGTGCAGGGCCTGGGGTGGTAGGGGCAGGCTCATCCTGAGGCAGGGACTCCCTCTCTACAGCTGACAGTGTTGTATTTTGACTTTGGTCATAATGTGATAAATGTCATGCATCACTCCAGTCAAGGAGCACAAATTGGAATTGATGTTCTGCATCTCTGCATTGTTCACCCTCTGGACCTGCTTAGTGTCCAAGAGCTCATTTAGGACCTGGCCCATCACGTCTTGGGATAGTTGGACTGATCCCAAGATTTGGTCAAGGTTGGTCTTGCTAATTAACACCCCATTGGCCTCCCTTGGCTGGCCCACAGGTTCCCTCTCACAACCCCTACGCCACTAGCCTGTGCCCTTCAAGTGTGCCCCAGACCACTGCCACCTGGCAGAGCTGGGGGCTGAGTTGTTGGTGGCTCATCAGTAGCCAGGACTGGGGGGCACAGGATTGGTGTGTGGGTTTTCAGTGCACAGGAAGTGAAGGGGTCCTCACACTGAGGTCTTTTTGCAGCTGTAGTGGAAGGCGTAGCTGTGGACTGGGTTTGACTCACTGGAGCTCTGTGGCCAGAAATACCGGAAGGACCAACTTGCTTCTCATCATCCAGACTTGCAGCATTAGAGCCCTCACTGAAGGCTTGCTACTGAACTGGAGTAGAGGTGTCTTGGTTGGCAGATGATGCTGTATTGTGCCGGGTGGTTGGACCTGTGAAGGATAAAGAGGATATGTGTTTAAAATATAGGGGCATATTTATACTCCGTTTGCGCCGATTGTGCGTCAAAAAATTTGATGCACAATCAGCGCAAACATTGCCCCATATTTAAACTCTGGCGCCCAAGCCCGCAGACGACAAAATTCCGCTGTGTGCGTAATTTCTTGGATGCGGCAACCCGCCCTGCGTTAATGATATGCAGGGTAGGCGTTCCCGTCCAAAAAACGACGCAAACGGCCGTGCGTCGTAATTATGCTTCCGGGCAAAAATGACTCTCGGCCGGGAGGCGGAGCAAAAAAATGACGCACAGCCCGATTTGCGTCAAAATTTAACGCCTGGGTCAGGGCAGGCGTTAAAATGGGGCAAACACACCTGTATTTAATCAGAACACACAGAACAAACAGCAGAGCAGCAGAGCAGCAACAGGGAGACATGGAGGTGATTTTTATCCAGCGTGCACGTAGACGCAGAGCCCAGCAGCAACAACAGCAGCTACAACAACACCAGCAGGGACCCCAAAGGCAGCGCAGAAGGCAGGAGAGAATATTCCGCCCAAGAACAACCCTGCGTGGCCTCAGGGAACACGACATCATCCAGAGGTACCGGTTGAACTGGCAGGCCATTCAGCAGCTGCTGCGCAACATTGAACCGCAGTTGGCCCCCACTTTAGTGACACCCCGCACCATCCCAATAGAAACAAAGCTGCTTGCCGTACTTCACCTGCTGGCAAGTGGCTCTTTTCAAACAACCGGTGCCCTGGTTGGCGGAATATCACAACCATCATTCTCCGCATTTCTACCAAAAGTACTGGATGCCATCATTCGCCTGACACCCCTCCACATCTGCTTCCCTAACACACTGCAGAAGCAGCAGGAAACAAAACAGGGGTTCTACGCAATCAGTGGCTTCCCACACGTCCTTGGTGCAATCGACTGCACACACGTATGCCTTGTGCCACCTGCTGCAACAGAACACCTCTACCGCAACAGGAAGCACACACATTCAATCAACGTGCAGGCCATAGTCGATCACCAGGGATTGATCAGCAACATCGTGGCTAAGTATCCTGGGAGTGTACATGACTCATTCATCTTCCGTCACTGCACCATCAATCAACACTTCCAGGATGGACGGTATGGCAATGGACTACTTGTTGGTAAGTACAGAAACCTACTTATATACACACTGCACAGCAACCCTCTAGGACACACAACACATACACCACAACAGCAACATCTAGACAGGAACACACTGAGGTTGTGACATCACTAGCCATGTTTCTTAACTCACCATTGAACCTGTCACACATCGGAATTTACTGTACAGCCTAATGTTAAGACATTAATGAGTGTGGTTGCCTAAATGTCACCTTGCAAATTGTAAGTGTCACAATGACCTTTACATTAATACATTGCATAAGTTTCAAGGTATGGGATGTACACGGTACTTTGATATGAACGTGTTAACACCACTTCCAAATTTAAATGTGCATGGAACTATCATCTCACCCTCAGTGAAGACACACGGACACCTGTATCACAAGTCACAATGCTAGGGAGGGCACACTGTACTGCAAATCCCAAAACATACTGATGACAAACCGTTAGCAGACAAACACTCGTTCAGCCAAGGAAACAACACAATGCAGATGGTATAGCCTACAAGTATAGGATGTCACATTAGTACACAAAAGAGTCACAGACAACACAAGACAACTACTGCCATTAAAGGTCTTTTCAATAGTGCCAGCTACATCTACATGATCCCATTCTGTGTTTTTCTTTCAGCTGATCAGGGGTATGGCATCCAGCCATGGCTAATGACACCATTTGGGAACCCAAGTACTGCTGCAGAGCGGGCATACAACAACGCCCATAAGAGGACACGCAGCATCGTTGAGCGCACCTTTGGGATCCTCAAGTCAAGGTTCCGCTGCCTTGACATCACTGGCGGTAGCCTACTATATTCCCCCGAGATGGTCTGTAGGATCATACTCACATGTGCAATATTTCACAACATTTGTGTCAAAAGGAACATTCCCTTCCTCGAACCAGACCCATACATGCCTGAAGACGACGAAGAGGAGGATGCTGGCCTGCAACAGGAGGGGGAACAACTAAACACGGCTGCTGGAGTGCGTAGGCGCCAATAGATTGTAAATAATTTCTTTTCATAATTATCACCATCACCACTTAATGCACTATTGTAAATAAACACTGATAACAAACACCACATCATGGTTTAGCCTACTCATTTCTGCCCACCTTTAGCTTGAAATATCTGAAGAAGAATGTCGTCTCATTGAGCAAGAATGATATAACACTCATGACACAAAAAAATACACCACAAATGAAATGGCCACCATACAATGGTCAAATACACACACAATGTAAATGACAGACATCCTGTACAGTTCACCTTTGAAGGGCAATAGCTGAGGACCACACATATGACTCACATACATGTAGTAATCATGGATCATCGTAGCAGATGGCACACAACTAAAACACCATCACTCAACTAGGGGAAAACAGGCCTCATACATCAGGCAGTTCACATGCTAATGCTTCAGGAACAGGAATGTAGTACTAGACTCTTGCCAACAGTAATTCCAACTACTTACTATCATTGCAATGACTATCTGTCACTAGAGTTACACATAAGCAGAACATACACAACACAAGTGCTACACCTATGACAAGCATCCAGCACATCACATCCCATCTACATGTCAGCCCTTTTCTAAAAACATTACACACACTTGCAGCTGCTCACACCCCACCTCTCTGATGAGGTCCCTGGAATGCCGATTTGTGTACACTGAGATTCCCTTATCTATACACACACACACTCACAAGAGTCATCCAGTGTGCCACACCCTTTCCTATGCCTACCATTGTCATACTACCATCTCACTGCATGGAACTCAGCTCATATAATACACTGGCTTGGAGTTTATAAGGCCTGGTATCACCTGTAGATTGATTCTTCTGTGAAAGGTACTGTAGGCAATTTATCAGCAAATCCCATCTGACAGGACTAGTGAGACACAGATGGAGGTCAAACCAGTGATCCCCTCCATGCACACCACCCAAATGTACATGCCCCGTCCCTGCTGATGCCTCCTACTGCATACATGTTTGAATTTGAGCTATTACATCATTAAGCTTTGACACTAATGTTGCAGTAGAAAACTTTATCAGGGTTCATGTGTCACCTTCAAAACAACACAGGACATACACAGTGTGACATCTCAACTGTCTACTTCTCCCTCTGACCAGTCCTAGTCAGAACACGTGATCATGTAATTACTGAAAGAACTTGTTCCTGATTGACCCAGCATCCTGTCAGCCTGACTGGCACCTGTCCGTGGGTCACTCTACAGATACCTGGGGTCCACCTATGGACCACACGTGCTGTCCAAAACCTCTTGTACCTCAGACACTAATTTGTCATTAGCCTCATCAATGTATACTCAAATACCTAGTATTGCATCATCTGACTGTTATTTGCATCCGATTTGTGACAGTGCCCTTGAATAGCCAAATCTTGGCCCTTCTGTTGTCTGGCCCTCATTATTGCCTAAACTACAAAGTGTGACAGTGGACCAGGACCATAGTGTATGATGGTGTAAATGGCCTCCATCAAAGCCAGCAACCTCAGATAATGTCCATGAAAAGGTAACACATATGAGGACCCTGACTGTTCAAACGCTGAGTAACATTTTTCAAATGATAAAGATGAGTCGTGTGTTGAATACCAGCCATTTACTTCTGCACAGAGGCTATGATGTTTCTTGATACATTACCATCCACAGAGGCCAACTGGAGTAGAAATGTTGCAATGACACATGCCGGATCCAGACACCTGAGACATTATCTCACTCAGCACACCAAGGTTGCCCAGTTGAAAGTCTCATTACACGTTTTCAGTGACAGGGTGGGACCATCCATGTGTAGGTGACCATGTCCTCAATGGCTTCTCTCAAATTTTGCTACAAACAATACCCAATTGAAACAAGATTAGCTGCCACTAACTCATGAGGAGACCTGGAAGTTCCAGTGACAACATACACCCTGACAGTTGATACAGGATCAATATTGGACCACACACATGTACATGTACCATCCAATCAACAAAATATTTGCAAGCAGCCGATCACAGTAGTGTCCCAGTTGTAACCTAGCAGGAAGAATTAAACATTCCACTAAACCAGGTAATGCATAAAGGGCCACATACATCAACAACCTATTTGCCATCAGGACATGAAGAATGTTGAGATTTAGCAAAAAATATCAATGCAAAATGGTATGTCAGATTTCTTCAAAGAATCAATAGGGCAAACGTCAAATGGGCAAATGGGATTACAGAATGGCAAACAGTGAATCATACCCTATTTGCTTCCATGAGCCTGCTGCTGCAGGTTTAGCATTACTGAATTTGGGAAAACCTTGGATAAATTTGCAAGTCTGGAAGAGCAAACCCTAGGGTGCTGGGGGCCTAAGTCCACCTCTACTGCCTCCCAAATAGACATTATATATGCACATGTGAAGCACACACATGCATAAGGCGCATGTGTGGCCTACTTGTCAAAAGTAAAACACATTTAAGATACATTAACTCGTAATTAGGACATGGTTACCCCCTTAAAAAGTGTAGGCGACAATTGCACTACCTATTTGGCCTATATATAATTTTGATTACTGTGATAAATGTGGACACATTTTTGCTAAGGAATACATCCTGGTATCCCATTCATATTTTGAAATTAGCCATCAGCAATTACCCACATATGTGTACAATTATGAGTAATATCCATTCTGACCAATCATTACTATTGCACTGTGAATACCTTCTATACATCCTATAAGGGACATTTGCCATAGCTAACCCCAAATGTGTATCACTTAGCACTGTTTGGTCATGACAAAATTCTTTTCACAATCTGACAAATGAAAGACATATTTGTCATAATGCGTCATATTTCCACGCATACAGCTTGTGCGTCATAATTTTTGACGCACAGGAGTGCAGATAATGCTGAGTCAAAAAAAATCTTAAAAATAGATATAATACTATCCAGCATTACATGGCCACCATCTTTTTCCATAATGCGTCATATTTCCACGCATACAGCTTGTGCGTCATAATTTTTGGTGCACAGGAGTGCAGATAATGCAGAGTCAAAATTATTTTTCATATTTAGATATCATAATTGCCAGCGGCTTAATTTTCAACTCTAAAACTGTAAAATAAGCCTCAAACAAATATAATGGACCAATGATGAATTTATTTTTGACTCTGCATTATGTGCACTCCTATGCGTCAAAACATATAACGCACAAGCTGTATGTGTGAAAAAATGACGCATAGCGGAAAAAAACGGTGGCCATTTTATGCAGGATGTGATGTAATAGGATATCCTGTTTACAGAATCTGTACAGTGGGTGTACTTTCACTTTCACTTTGCAGTCTCAGATTATTCTAGACTGTGTGGCTGTGTGGAAAGTGTTGTCCTGTGTATTAGTGCTTTTGTGTCCAGTGTACCTTCTCAATTGTGCTTTTGTCATCATTGTCTTGTTGTTGAATACTGTCTGAGTCTGTGTTGTATTATTTTGTCAAGTCCAGTGTTTCATTTATTGTCTGTGGGAGTCTGTTGTGGGTACTGTAATATAGGGGTTAGTTGGGCTCTTCTTCTTAAGTTTTCTTTGTTTTTCACCACTCTACCTTTCCCCATTTCCCCCTTTTCCTTTTTCTCCAACTTTTTCCCCTTTGTCAGTGCTGACATGTCTGGTAGGCCATGGCTTGCCAGGATGGGTGAGGAGGATTTATGTGGATTTATATGGCTTGTTTGCCATTTCCTCCCACTCATGCTGGAGGCTGGGGGTAGGGTGATACAGGGGTATCACACGGAGGCCCGTAAAGTCCGGTGGGGGAAGGTGCGCCATCACTTGGTCCGTGTATATGGTAGCCTAAGGAATGAACATCAAGTGAACCACCTCTGGGCTGATCTGAAATCCAGAGAGCAAGATCTGCTGGACCACCTGGGAATCAGGATTGGTGGCCATGTTGGTGAGTACACATCAATTACATGTGCACAATTGAAAGCTGTGTGGCGACATGTGATGATTGTTACCCAATCTGCCAGATAAGTAGCTGACTGTGTGTAATGCTAGGGAAACCTACTGGGTAATTGTTGCACAATGTGAAGGAAGACAAATGCTAGCAGTCAGGTAGCTCATGTTTTCGACACATACCGGTTGCCTGTAGCAGTATGTAATGTAGTGCTGCCTTTGTGTCAGACAAACAACACGTTAATGACTCAATTAGAAGTCTACAGGTCACAATAGCCAGTGAAAAATGGATGTTGAAACATCATACCTACATATGTAGACGCCATAGCTAGACTGACATTTGTAAACCCAACATGATGCTATAAATGAGTGCTACCTTCACGTCAATTGAAGTTAGCAATGTTGTCCACACATATGTCACATGTGTGTCTGGTTGGTGTGTAGGGAAAATGACCACATAGGCTGTTTGAGTTTGAGAGGTCATGCAGTCCTCAAGTAACCAGCTTTTGGATGTCTCTCTTGCATGCACATGATGAGATGAATGCACCCCTATATTGTTGGGGCATACTAATGGAGGTGCATCTTTGACACCACATGACTGTCCAGGCCACTGCATGTGTGTAGTAGGGTGTGTAACTGTAGCAGGACACTCATCCAATGTAAATGTTGCTCAAGAATAATTCCATGCAGTATGAGCATGTGTGAAAGTGTTTCATTACTTATGTCATATTCTCACATTGTCTTTGTAATTGCAATTGTTTGTAAGTGCACGGATTCTGAGTATATTCTTCCTTCCATGCTTTACAGGTGGACCTGCACCGTACACTGTGGGAGAGGTGGCTCATTTTGCGGACCCCGACACCTACAGTGAGTGTTGCATGTGTGCTATTTTTAATGTTTGCTGGTGATGCATGATGGACTACTGTGTGTTCAACAGAATTCAAGGTCTGATGCACTGCCCATTCATTAGTATTGTTCCATTGGTGGGATTTCAATTATCACTTCATTTTGAGTAGACCTATGCTTATCCATTTCTCAGATTTTGGGTCTGTAGGCCATTCCAGTAGGGCCCGCTATAGGGAATGGGGTGAGTCATGTGGCATACACTGGTTAATATAAGAGTTGCTCTGGGACTTGTCTCGGACTGAGTCTGCATTTCAGACTGACATTCTCCCAGATAGCTTCTGCAAAAGGCTTGTCTGAAATATGCTGCTTCCCTAGTTAACGATGGACTGAGTACACTGTAGGTTGGATCTTCCGGGGGCATGTACTTCCACAAGTTGAACTAGAAGTGTCTGGGACTAGAGTGCAATGGCCTAGGTGTACATTCTACTCATGATCATGGGTGTTCTTGCTCCTCTGTGTGTGTAGTAAAATATGCCTCACTGGTAGTATGTGATGTTGGCCTAAGTCAGTACATTTTGACATGTGTGGACCTTGGATAGGACAAGGTTTAGCTGACTCCAATTTGTTGCTAGGCCTTCACTGGTGTTGTGTGTGTGGAGGCAAAAACTTGTTGAGCTTTCTAGACACTCCTGGGTGTGCATTGATTATGGGATTGTTGGTTGTTCTTCCCACCCCACCCTCAAAGACTGCCATGTGTTTGGGAATAGGGTACCTAGGACTGTAGCAACCAGTATGTTACACATACTTGTGACCATTTGCAACTTTGTTTTGAACCTAGTGTACACACTCGGTTATGGCACATGAGTTCTATACTAGCAAAAACAAATACAAATGGGAGATATTGAGGGTTGTTATTGTTATCACATAGACTGACATATGTAGTCAAGGCAATAGGCGGAGGAGGTGCAGCCATAATGTCAGCTGCATTACCAATTATTTTGATGAGAAGTTTAGGCTGATGTCACCCATCATGTATAGACATGTATATGCTAGGTGTGAGATGCCCTTTTGTATGCAGGCTTCCCATGTACTTCCTCTGAGACTTTCAATGATCTATGTGTTGAAATTAGCTGTTAAAACTACAGTAAAAGTAATTTCCAATTGACCCAATGTGCTATTCCACCCAATGCATTTCCTATGGTAAATAGTTGCCCTTTCTCTTCACAGCTGCAAACATGAGTGCCGCACAGAGGCATGATTTTGAAAGGCGGGCAATGAGATACCTGCACATCCTGCAGGTGCAGTCGGGGTTCCGACGGATGGCCCGAAAATACCAGGCGGATCGGGCCTCCGGAGCATGGTGGGCCTCACCACAGGGTGGGCCAACGTTGCCCACTACAGCCACCACCACCACATCCACCAGTTCTCCCCAAGTGGCCCCAGCAACGGCGGGGACAGTTGTCCCTGCCTCTGCAGCACGACCTGGACCCAGCAATTTCAGAGCTGCAGGACAGTCCAGTGGGCTACAAACAACTCCCATACCGAGCACCTCTGCCAGCACACAGACAACAGCAGCACCTCCAATTGACCCTGCGGCATTCCAGGCTTTAGACCGGAAAATGGACAAGTTCATTCGGAAGGTGGACAAGGTGAGCCAGGATGTGGCGTACATTAAGAAGCGGGTCAGGTCCATCAGGCGGACCCTACGGAGGGCCAACCTCTAGGACTTATTTGGTTCATTTAAATTTATCCCTCCCCTCTCTCCTCTTTCCTTTTTATCATGATAGGTGGGTTTTGGGGATTAGTGTTAGGTTAGTATAGGTTGTTAGCTTATTTAGTGTTAGGGAGGAGGGTTGGGGGTCCTTATTCTTTCTAGTTTTCATTTTTGAGTGTGTGGGTGGGTGGGTGGGGGTCAATGTTGGGATTCCTGTCTGTTTATAAAAAAATAAAAAAATAAAAATAAAAAAAAATTATAAAAAAAATACAAAATAATATATGATTGTTTAGGATAGTATAGTATGTGTGTAGGTTAGTATATGTTGTCCTGCGTGTGTCCTGTCTCATAATGGTGGGTGGGGGGGTTGATGTTTAGATTGATTCGTTATATGTGTAGGGTAAGTTTAGATTAGGTTAGTTAGGGACAGTTGTGGGTAAGGAGTAGTCAGGTTAGATTAGTGTAGGTATGACTTTTCCCTTAGTTGCCTCTGGTGTGAATACATATGAATAAATATATAGTTAACCCTTTGCATTATGTGTTAACTGCTACTTGATCATGTCCTTGACATCAGTGTAGGTGAATGTTTTTCTATGACATTTGTGTCCTATGCTACACACCGAAGAAAATTGAGGTTTAAAATGGCAGCTACCCCTGTGCTAACTTGGTAAGTATCCACCATTTGATAGAACCACCATTTGTAGTTTACATGGATCACCAAGGAATTGTGTTGATGAGTATGTTTTCTACGTCACAAAGTGTGCTTCCAGACTTGGTATTGTGGGTAATTTATTAGGTTGGACTGCAGTGTGATGTTCAGGGACATCTTTGTAGATGAGGTGTTGTTAACACTCTTGTCTTGTTGTCTTCATTGCTGACATAGATCATGTGTGCAAAAATTGAGCATTACTTCCCTTCATGGAAGTATACTCAGAAAGGGTGATTGATGCTATGTTTAGTTGTGTTTGCTTAGATTATACTGCATAATTTCATGTTTTAGTATTGCATGGTGCCCACATTTATCAGCCACCATTAGTTGACTTTGATTGCTATTGATGGAGCATTATTCTGTCCAACACAGCATGAGTGTGTGTGGTTTCTCCCTTCATCAGTTATTCTCCTCAGGATGGTCAGGCTATGATGCAATCCTGGCCACTGCACAGATGTCTCAGACTACATGATGTCAGGACAGTTGTATTGACAAGCTACATGGTTGTCACACAGGCACTTTAGAGTTATCTACTGCACAGTTGATGTGTCAAATAACACAGAGACATATTAGTTGGGCAAGTGCTATTTATTGATAGGTGCTGTAGTGCAAAATGTACATTGTCCATGTTTGCTGAGTCCGTTCTAGTGCATTCTTACATGGTGATCCTACAGAAGGGGTGTGGATGATGCTCCTGACATGCTGGGGTGATGTTACAGACAGTGCAGAGGGACAGGATTTGCTGAGTAGTAGGAGAGAAACATTCACTGGCAATGCTGACAAGTCATACAGTGGTTAGCAGAACAGTCATTGAGTATAGTTGTACTGAGACTGGCAATTGACAAAACGTAGGACCTTGGTCAAAGTAGGCCATGGTGCAGGGACTAGTGCTTCCGGGTACTCTTCCGTGTGAATGTGATCTGTTCCATGTCTTCTTCTTCTGATGTGTGTGTTGCCTGCTTTGTCCTTGTTGTTGTTGGTTGTGAAGGGGCAACACACACCTCAGTGTTAGAAGATAGAAGACGTGGAGTCAGACATCCCGGTGGCTGCTCCCTGTGAAGTTCTTAAGGGCAGTACTGCAGCAAGGAGGGCCTGCTGGTTTTTGAGAATAGCAGCTACATCACGATGGTAGGGAGCCAGGTCGGCCCTGAGGGAGTCATGATTGCATTCGTGCATGCAGTGGAAAGGTTGGGGTGCGAGGTGTTGTGGCAACTCCCTTACTGCAGTGGTGAATTCCTTTATAGTTTCTTGTAGTCCTTGCAGTATGGATGTTAGGGCTTGCATAGCTGCTGCCTGATCTGCAGATGACATCATGCACAAGCGCACCCCCTCAAGGCTGGCTGCCATAGTTTACATCCCCACCCGCACCTCCTTGGCCAGCTCCCGCTGTACTCCAACTACAGTTCTTTCAAAGCTGGTGCCAGTGTCGTCAGAGTCCTCAGCTGTATTGGAGCTGGCAGGTCTTGCAATTGGGGTGATGGGTGGTTCTTCTGTGATGGCTGCTTGTTCTGTGCTCCTCCTTGTGACTGAAGGTGGGGTCTGGAGGGTTTCAAGGACCTTTTGGATGATCTCCTGGGGAATGTTTATGGGCTCGTCATCCATGTCATCAGGGAAATCAGGGACAGGCATATCAGCAGGAGATCCATGTTCCTCTGCAATTAAACAGGGTACAATTAGTGTGTCTGTGTTGTGACAATGTTTACGTAACATGCCAGCCTTTTGATGAATTCACTTTGTGATCTTGTTTGGTATTGGTATCTGCTGTCCTTCATATGGGCATTGTTATAGGCCTATGGCCCACCTGTGTGTCACATGTATGATATAGAGTTATCTGACTTGTCTGCTTAATCGCCTCTAGGTGTTGCTTTGTACCAAATAGGGAATAGCCATCTTTTTGTCCTACTCGACCCTCCGTGTATATCTATTCTTATGGTGAGACCTTTCACTGGCTGTGGGTGTTGTGATTGCCCTGGCAGCACACTTGCCTCTCAGGACCTGCCCCAATCCCTGATTGTTCACATTGACTTAATTGTAATTGACATGTGGCATATCCTATGCATGGCAATGTTATGATGTGATATGGATGTAGACATTGTTAATGTGTCCAGCTGATGTTAGGTAATGTGTGTTTAATTGGATTGCCCTGTTTATCGTATCAATGTCCTATATGGTCCTCTGACTGTGCAGGTGTATTTCAGTGACCAGTTGCATATGTCCCCTCCTCAATGCTGTTGTCTGAGCAGTATGACATTTGTGATGTTGCCTTGTTAGCCAGGCAAGTGAAGGACCCTGACATATGCAGCATGGGTGTGTCCTTAGTGCTGTGTGGCTCCTATTGTTGTTTACTTTGGCTGATGTATGTGACAACTATGGGTATTGACATATGAGTGTACTGGGGCCTTTGTCTTGTTTCAGGAGATTGTTGCAGATGTCATCCTCACCCCCTAATTTAGGTATGTATGTTCCATGGGGAGGTTACTGCCATTGGCTACTTGAGCTGCTCAGAGATCAGAGGTGTTAGTGTCAACTGTTGTCGCAGTTACATTGCAGTTGTTGATTTGGCTACTGGATTACTGATAGGGCCCTAGTTGATGTAGGAGAAATTTTGGCTGACGAGTGCCAGGATGTAAGTTTGACATAGTGGCCTTCCCTCCTGTCGAGGCTTTCCCTTAGCTCCATTGTTGTCATGACAGGATGCCCCCATGGGACTGTTGTTGGTGTTTTGTAATGTTGTGCCCCAGCTTCTGCATGTGCAGAGCATGCCCCCCTGCGGTGCCCCTTTACCCATGCCACTCCATGTATATGCTGACTTACATGCAATGTGTAGTGGTATTTCCCCCCCTGCTTACAGTCAACATTATTGCATTATAATTCCCCATGCGACTTACCCTGCATGTGCGTTGTCTCGTGGTAGTCTGCGCTGTCCTGTCCTTGAATCCCTGTGACGATCTCCTCAGGGGTGACGGCTGCGACCATCTCCTCCATGTGGTCCAGGGCCTCCTGGTGTGCTGGACTCCCCCCTCCAGTCTGCAGTGCTGCCTTCCTGTTCCTGGCCATTTTTTCCTTTGTCGTACGTTTGCAGTCATGCCAGCATTTCTTACACTCGGTGACTGTTCTGCGTACTTCAGCCACACTGTTGATCTTGTCAACAATTTGTTGCCATATGGCCTCTCTCCTACTGATTGGCAACTTAGAGGTGATGAACAGTTGGTGCTGGTGTTCCGTCACCTCTTTAACCAGGATTTCCTGCTCCTCTGCACTGAAGCGACACTTTTTTTTTCTTCTATATATGTCCTGGTTCCTGTATGGATCATCCTGGCTGGTTCCTGGTCTGCTGTCATCTTCCTGGGGTCTGTAGTGGCATCTGGGATCCATTTTGGCTCTCCTCTGCTGAAAGGGCAGTGTTCGCGGGTATTTTTGACGCTATTGCGTAAAAAAAAAAAGGCGCTTTCCGGGTTGCGCTGTCGTAAATCGACCCACAGTCATTTACGTCGCGTTAACATCATTTTCCTTTATGACTTGACGCCGCGATGTGCGTAAAAAAAAATGATTCCCACCTGTTGGTTGCGCCGCCGTGCGTCAAAGTATAAATTTGACGCCCGCACGGCGCATCGAAATGGCGTTAGCCGGCGGTAAAATGTTTGACGCAAAACTGCGGCGGCGCAGCTTTGCGTCAAAAAGTATAAATATGGCCCATAGTTTGCACATTTCATGTGTCTTTGTCTACAAAATGGACAACCTAAAACCTAGAAAGAGGACAATATTTGTTTGAGAAATAAGTTACACATATCACTTTCAAAGACTATCTTAGAGATGAAAACACATTTGCAACTAGAACACACATACCAGTATAATGTGATTAAAAGAAAATACAACTTGGGAACACCATACTGTCCACTGAAAATGGATGTGGTTTTGGGGAACTAGACACAGTCTGATTATACTTTTTACCTGAACTGTTATAAGTCAGAGGCAATATTGAATTTTCTTTGACTGAAACCCTTAGCACTTCAGAGGAACCTTTACCTAGGCAATTGAAGAGAGTTCCTAGCATGGGATTGCCCATGTATGATATGGATCTTAGCCTTAATCAGTATGTCCTTTAGAAGATATAGATAAGAAATTGTCTGATGTGATTTGTGTTGATTCTCTTGCAACAAATCTTGTCTTGAGATCCTTCATGACTGAGGGAAATATTATCAAGGATCCTCAAAAACACAAGGTGGGTTCGACCTTAAAGAAAATTTATACTTGATGTCATTTAGCCCTTTGGGATCGAATTTATTGGAATTAGACTGCACAGTCCATAATTTTGTACATAAATTCCCTTTTCAATGTTGTTGACAAAGGGCAAGAATGTAGATCTCTGTTGGAATGATTATAACAGCAAGAAGAATTTCCGTACAACATTACTTTTTTATGTAGTCAGAGCTTTGCGTCTGTGAGTGCTTCTAGCCTTATTTGGTCTTTAGAGGTTGGCATTAAAGGTTTGATGGATCTTTTGACTCCGCTAAGAGTGATACACCATGGGCACAAATTTTACTCATAACCTAACCAGCAACTATACAACTTGGTTTAACAAATCATTATCAGAAACTCTGAGTCAGTTAACTTTACACATGATGGGCCCATATGGCCATGGATAACCACACCTTTTGTTAAAGTTTGAAAGTTTATTTCCCTAGATTAACAATGGTAATGTCACGTAAAATAATATTAAAACCAAATGATAAACATATACGAAAATCATGGGCTGACCAAAGCGGCGGAAAAATCTCAATCTAACGAACGCATTTCTCATTAAACATTCAAGAGTTACCTTACAAATTAATAACAACAATAACTGAACAATAAAAATGGCATACATCTAGGCTCAAAAGGTGAATAAAATCAATCCTTTGTGAATAACATTTGTTTGAACATGGACACACTAACTAACCCTCTAATTCAAATGGCATGTTTGGCATTCATGCAAAAGAAAATTAGACAAAAATTAATTTGGAAAACTTCTAGCTAGTGCTCCAAAAAATAGCGGTTGGTACCTAAAAAAAAGAACAAGGATCTATAACAAAGACAATGTCATTTTGTTATACCTCGCCTGAATTAGCAAGCAGAGATTCCTTTGCCAGGTGGGCATCTGTCTGATCAGCGTTGGCAGGAGAAAGTGAAGGAGATCGGCTCAGCCACGATGGGCTCTAAGTTAACTGAAGTAACTTAGAAAGGGCATTAAATTAAGGAAACAGCATCAATAGCATTAACAATCAATAATAGCAGTAATTACGCGATAAGGCTAAAGCCTATGAAGAAAGGATATCTGGAACAGAGCTCCTCCTGGTAAGTGCAACCGGGATAAGTCAAAACCGCAAAGTAATTTCTCGAGCCGTCAATGAGCAGAACATTGGGAGTTCACAACAGAACCAATACACATTCATTCTTAAATCTGTGATATAATTAGACAGTCTTTCACATGCTGATGATTGGTTCCTCTTCTCCTGTTCCCATCACCAATCTTCTTAGGTAACCTTTAGTTGCAATAATAACTCCAGTCAGTGAAACCATTGTCATGTCCTGGGAGTTTCAGCTTCTCACGTACCAAAGATACAAATGTTTCTGTAGCAAGTATATTGCATTATAGCAGACAGTTCTCACAAGAAAGTTTAAGACATCAACTAATTTAACATTGTGACATTACGAAATCTATTTGGTCAGCACTGTGCGAACAAAGAACAAGTGTGAATTCTGCTGAGACAGAAAACATTTACGAATATTTATTTATGCCATGAAGCTTAACATGAGGCCTTGTCATCTAGGCCCTTAATTTCACAATTACTCTATGCCTAGTAAAACTAAGCAGATACATTTAATTAAAATGTTAGTATGGTCCACTAATACATTTAGTTCTGTACGTGCACATTATTTCTAAACAGTTTATATTATTTCTTTAGTAAGGTCATACATCTAGGTGTGCACATTTCCCCAAAACACTGGGGCCCGTATTTATACTTTTTGACGCTAAACTGCGCTAACGCAGTTTAGCGTCAAAAATTTTAGCGCCGGCTAACGCCATTCTGAAGCGCCATGCGGGCGCCGTATTTATTGAATGGGCGTTAGCCGGCGCAAGCAGACCGGCGCTGCCTGGTGTGCGTGGAAAAAAAACACGTACACCAGGCAGCGCCGGCGCAGGGAAAAATGGCATTAGGGCGTCTTAAAAATGGTGCAAGTCAGGTTGACGCAAAAAATCGCCTCCACCCGATTTGCGCCATTTTTAACGACACCCAGACGCCATTTACATGACTCCTGTCATAGTAAAGACAGGAGTCATGCCCCCTTGCCCAATGGCCATGCCCAGGGGACTTATGTCCCCTGGGCATGGTCATTGGGCATTGAGGCATGTAGGGGGGCACAAATCAGGCCCCCCTATGCCAAAAAACAAAATATTAAAAAAAATATATATATACTTACCTGGACTTACCTGAATGTCCCTGGGGTGGGTCCCTCCATCCTTGGGTGTCCTCCTGGGGTGGGCAAGGGTGGCAGGGGGGGTCCCTGGGGGCATGGGAGGGCAGCTGTGGGCTCATTTTGAGCCCACATGTCCCTTAACGCCTGCCCTGACCCAGGCGTTAAAAAGAGGCGCAAATGCGGGGTTTTTTGCCCCGCCCACTCCCGGGCGTGATTTTTGCCCGGGAGTATAAATACGACGCATTTGCGGCGCAGTCATTTTTTGGGAGGGGAACGCCTACCTTGCATCTCATTAACGCAAGGAAGGCGTTCACGCAAAAAAATGACGCTCTTTACTCATACTTTGGCGCTAGACGCGTCTAACGCCAAAGTATAAATATGGCGTTAGTTTTGCGCCGAATTTGCGTCGAAAAAAACGACGCAAATTTGGCGCAAACGGAGTATAAATATGCCCCTGGATTTCTCTATATTAGCTTAACTCATGTCAATTCTTAGTTACTAATCAATGCAGATTTATTATTAGTGAATTCAGCTTTCACAATCCCTCCTCTGATGACTGTGTCATCACATCCTACAACACACAACACACATTTTTGTTAATATAAACTTTTGTTTCTTCACAACGTGTGACATTCTCCCTCCTTTTCCAATTCTCAGCAAAATATCTGCTCTTCCTTTTCTTTACTTTTCATTTCTTCCCTCTCCTGTTCATTTTTCATTATTTGTCTTTAAAGTATAGTGTACAATTTACAAGATCCCACTGGGCAAATTATACAAATTATGATAATTAATATTGACTGTAACATTTTTCCAATTATACCCTTCCCTAGGTTGCCCAGCCAATTTCCCACAGTAGTATAACCTTTGCCAACCTTTTCCCAAACCCCAGGTTCTTTTATAACTTTAAAGTCAGAATTGATTTTTAGTCAGACTGTTAATAAAGCTTTTAACTCCTCTACTCTTATTAGGAATATATACGTGCAACAATGTTGCAATTTCAGCATTTTACAGACTCCGCCCTCCTTTGCTAAAAGGATGTCTGGCGCTAGGCAATTCTGAAGAGTCATAGAACATACCGCAGCCATTTCAGTGTCCATGAAGACAATGGCTCCAGAAAAACTAGTCAACATGTTATCCACAATTGTAGATAACTTTCGAATCTTCAAAGAATTTAGAATAACTCCCACGAGGGAATAATTGCTCCAAATATAACTCCAAGTATGCCAGAATAAGATTCTCCCTTTGGTCTAGCAAAGTGTAATTCATTTAGTTTAGGTATCTCGTTTAGTTTCTCAAATTGATAAATCTTTAGGAAAACAATTCCCAAATAATGTGCCACACCATCCTCCTGGAAGACGGTAATAGGCATTCTGTCCACAGATTTAATAAACCCCAGGAATCGCTGGGTCTTGTCCATTTAGCATAAAAGTCAATTTACTCTGGAAAAGAAACACATGTCTACATTCACTCGTTCCCACAAATAAAATGTCAGTTCTGGATTGCGGACTGTATATGCAAAGCATTCCTACATGTTGCGCATCTAAAGCTAACTTCCCTTGTGTTTTAGTTTCACTAAATGCATGGTCATTTCTAAATGTCCTTTTCATTAACCCCTTATCTATATCTATTTATCTATTTTCTCCTTCAATCCCAATCTCCTGTCATCAGTTTGATCTAAAAAACTATTTTCTACTGGTGAAAGCAAGCATGTGAGGTTATTTCTATGTGAGTAAGCTGTGCCAAATGTTAGTGTAGGTTTAAAGTAGTCTCTCACTAATTCTATATTATTTTCCCGAGTAGGCTACTCAACTATTTGATAATAGGAACAAAGGAAAACACTAAGGGGGTGATTCTGAGCTTCCCGCCACCCGCCAAGCGGGAACCGCCAGAAGACCGTACCGCGGTCAAAAGACCACGGCGGTCATTGTTGGTTTCCCACTGGGCTGGCGGGCGACCGCCAAAAGGCCGCCCGCCAGCCCAGCAGGAAACACCCTTCCACGAGGAAGCCGGCTCCGAATGGAGCCGGCGGAGTGGAAGGGGTGCGACGGGTGCAGTAGCACCCGTCACGAATTTCAGTGTCTGCTAAGCAGACACTGAAATTCTAAGTGGGGCCCTCTTACGGGGGCCCCTGCAGTGCCCATGCCAGGGGCCCCACAACACCCCATACCGCCATCCTGTTCCTGGCGGCCGAAACCGCCAGGAACAGGAAGGCGGTATGGGGGTCGGAATCCCCATGGGCGGCGGAAAGCCGGCGGGAGACCGCCGACTTTCCGTTTCTGGCCGCGGCTGTACCGCCGCGGTCAGAATGCCCAAAGAAGCACCGCCGGCCTGTTGGCGGTGCTCCCGCGGACCACGGCCCTGGCGGTTTTTACCGCCAGGGTCAGAATGACCGCCTAAATCATGATTTGAATAAAAATACTGTATGTATTCTTGGTTATAAAACCTCGTTAATAAAAGACTGCAACTACTTCCATAAGTTAGTGGCAGACGATGGTAAGTTATTCCTTCTTCTACTGATGAAGGAATTTGTGTGCAAACATAACATTCTCTCACATTCATTGTCGACATATTCATACAGCAAGCGTTAGAGGAAAGATCTCCTTGTGAGTTATCTACGTGCAAATATTTCTCATCCTGTTTAAACTTGTCTAATTCTGTAAGTGCAGAAGTAGTTCCTAAAGAAAAGGTGCAATTAGCCTCAGCTTTATTGAGAAAGCTCATGCTCACAATCAATGGCAAACATACTGCCATGCAAACAATTGTTAAGCCAATACCTAAATATTTACAGCGCCATGATCTATAAAGAATCAGAAAGTAGAAGAAAAATGTCAACTATACAGCTAAACCCCCCCAAAACATCTTCAATCTTGTTTGAAGTTATTTACACCTTTCAGTCTCTTCTTCAGAGCTTCTGTCAGAAATCAGTAACTGTTGTAAAAAAATCGGTTTAGCAGCTTGGTCAAATAATTTTTTTTTTCAAAGTCTTTTCATGTTGTCTTTAATGTCGCTTTCCTTTCTCAGTGTCACACAATCTTTCTGAAAGTTCAGTTCATGGACCAACTTCACGTGCCAAAGTATTGACCTGGAATCGTACGATCAAAACAAAATAACAAAAATACACTTTGCCAACCACTGGTTGTAGGATATGCCCGTTCAGCACCTGAATATCTTCGATTTGCAATTTGTTTTCTTTTCGGTCTTCGACCTCCATTTATCTTCTTGTGGTGTTTACTTCTTCTTCGATTGTTGACACTGTGACTGAGTCTTTTCTCTTAACTTGTGATCTTGGCCACTTGTCTTCTTTTAGTATTCCCTATGTCAATGGTCTTTTCAGTGTTGGACTTACAGCTTCTCTTTGTTCTGCAGGATTTTGACTTGAAGTACCTGCAACTGGTCCTGGAGGAGTCAGATCTGTTTGACTCTGATCTAAGTTAACTCCTTCCACCAGATCGGTGGGCTGCTCTGTCTGCATTTTGAGATTGCCTGCTTCTGGGAGAGCCCTCCTCTGTCTAGACTCTCCTGCTGCCTCAGTTGAGACTGGTTCAATGTCAGTTTTCTATAAGTCCTCTGTCTCGTCTCTTACAGGGGTATCTGGATTCTCATCTGTCTGCTCAGAGCCGGTTTCTGATTCTCCTGTTTCCTTCTCTGGATGTCGTTGGTACTCTCAACAACTCTTCTTCATTGTTGAAAGGACAGGGTATTTTTTGAGTGTGACTGGCATGTACCCAGTTTGGAACTCCTGCACACTTCATAGCAGTAGTAGTAAATAATACTACTTGGTGGGGAATCTTTCACCAGGGCTACAAAGAAGTCTTTCTCACGTGCTTTCAGATCACAACCCAGTCTCCAGCTCTCAGGTTGTGATCTTGGGATGGTAGCACAGTTGTGGCCTCTACCTGATGAGAAAGAGCGAACCACATCAGCCAGACCCTTGCAGTAATCCAACACCATATCATCTGTTATGTTCACAAGAGCATTTACAGGAACCACTGGGAACCTCATTGCTCTGCCCATGAGGATTTAGTGTGGAGACAGTCCAGTTTTCCTGTTGGGTGTATTTCTCATGCTCATCAGAGCTAACAGTAGTGCATCTGGTCATTTCAGATTTGTAGACGCACACATCTTTGCAAGTCGTGAGTTCAGGGTAACATTAATTTGTTCTACGAGTCCTGAGGCTTTAGGGCGATATCTACAGTGCAACTTCTGCTCAAAGTTTAAGGCTGAACATAGTAATTTAATTACTTTGTTTTTTAAGTGACTTCCTCTATCTGATTCTGAAGAGACCGGAAAACCAAAGATTGGTATCAGCTCTCTAAGCAATAATTTTGCTATGGTAAAGCTGTCATTCCTACATGTGGGGTATGTTTCAATCCAGTGATTAAAAATGAAAGCAGTCACCAACACATATCTCAATCTTCCACACATAGGCATTTCAATTAAATCCATTTGCATTCTACTAAATGGATCTCCAGCTCTTTCAATGTGGCTCATGTTAACAACCGTTCTTTTACCCACATTCATCTGTTGACAGATGATGCAGCGGTGGCAAACTGCTTTGGCAACCTGTTTAAATTTTGGATTAAACCATGACTGCTTGAATGTTCGAATCATTGCATCCCTCCCAACATATGCTTGACCATCACAATGTTTAGCCATTTGAGTCAGCAAACAGTTTGGCAAGATCACTTATCCCTTCCCGGACACCCAAACATCATTTTCTCTTTGCACACATTTCATTTTAACCCACATTTTCTTTTCGTTTTAGTTAACACTTTCCAGCAGGATCTTTAACTCTTCCCAGGTATCAACAACAGTCAATGCTTAACTTGCACCCAACTTCTTCTGGCAACAGTTCCCATTTATCCTTGAAGGATATACAATTTAATGTGCAAAACCTTGCAACTTGTTCTGCATATCCATTTCCCATTGAAACAAAATCTTGTGATCTTTGGTGTGCGCTGCATTTCACCACAGCAATCTTTTCAGGCATATGTAAAGCTTGTAACAAATCATGTATTCTGTCACCGTTTCTAAAGGGTGAACCAGAAGAGGTCATGAAACCTCTCTGTGACCATAGCTGGCCAAAGTCATGCACTATTCCAAATCCATATTGGCTGGCTGTATAAATGGTAACTTTAAGCTGAGCAGAAACATGGCATGCTCTATTAAGAGTCACCAACTCAGCTACTTGTGCAGAACATACTCCCCAAAGCCAAGAAGCTTCAAGTGCACACAGCATATCTTGCTTTTAATGTTTCCATGTTATCTCTTAAATAGGAACCATCAACAAAAATAATTTGCTCATTTTCTTCTAATCGGGTATCTCAAATGTCAGGTCTAGGTTTAGAGCACAATTCAGTAACTTCCAGACAGTCATGTTCGACATCTTTCAATTTGTGAATTTTAACATTTTCTTTTGGAAGCAAAGTTTTCGGGGTAATCACTGCACACCTTTTCAGAGTAACATTTGGGGAACGTAAAATTTCAGTTTCATATCTGGTCAATCTAACATTTGTGAGCTGCTGTGTTTTTGTTTGTGTGAGCAAAACATCAATGGAGTGAGGGACCAAAACAGTTAAGGGATGTTCCATCACAAAGCTCTCACTTTAAGTGAGGCTCAATCCAACCGCTACCACAGTTCGCAAACAGCCAGGCAAAGCTGCTGCGACTAGATCCAAAGTAGCAGAAAAATATGCTACAGGGCGGTCTACACCACCATGTACCTGTGTCAAAACAGAAAGAGAACATGCATTGCGTTCATGACAAAACAACATGAATGGTTTCGTGTAGTCAGGCATTCCCAAAGCCGGAGCTTTGCACAGAGTTTCTTGGTGTAACTCTAGAGGGTCAGTAATGTCTAAGTGAGTCAGCTTCTGCAATGGTTTGGAAATGATTGAGAAATTTGGAATCCACTGGCGACAATAGCTCATCATTCTCAAAACCATTCTGACATTTCTTTGTGTAGCTGGGGGATTCATCTGCAGTATGGCAGTGACTCTCTCTCTGGAAATCTTTCTTACTCCCTTTTCAATCTGATGTCCCAAATATTTTGCTTGTTTCTAGCAGTAGTGCAATTTTGCTGAGGACACTTTGGTGGTCATTATGATATTGGCGGTCTTTACCGAAGACTGCTGTGCTGCTGGTTGCCAAAAGACTGCTGCAGAGGCAGTAAATCTACCGCAGTATAATGAGTCACAAACACAAAACCGCAGAAAGCAGCTACAAATCTGACACAGCCAGGCCAAACTAATGTGGAAGAAAGGCTATCTCACCACTCTCACAGCCACGCTAAGAAGAGACCGCCCTTCAAAGTATGACCCACAAATCAGCACAGCGGTCATTCAACAGTGGCAAGCCATTGGCGGTGTGGACCTCCGGAGTCCCAATACTGATTTCCCAACAAAACCACCCCACATTTGCCATTTCAAATACACCACACCTGATACACATACAAACACCACACACATCCACACTCACAAGTATAAAACACACACCCACACATCCCATAATCCTTTGCAATGAAAAACATTTGCCACAAAACTCACAGCCACTCACGACAAGAAACTGCACATACACAACACAGCCTCCTGTGCACCCCAAACACACATCAGACACCACACAACAGCATTGCACACAGACATCCACCACACTATTGTAAAATAGACCACTAGTACTCAATCCTACATAACCACACACCCACCACCTCCCACAAAACAAACCACCCTCTGCACAACCCATTCGCCACACACACATAAGCATCACCATGTCCCCGCAAAAACACCCCCGTTTCACAGATGATGAGTTGTGTGCCATGGTGGATGAAATCGTGAGGGTAGAGCCACAGCTGTTCAATGCACAGGTGCAGCAGACATCCATATCCAGGAAAATTTAGTTATGGCGGAGGATCGTCCACAAGCTGATCTCAGTAGGAAGCTATCCACGCACAAGGGAAGAAAAAAGGAAGAGGTGGAATGAGCTACAGGAGAAGATGTGATCCATGGCATCATAACATCAGATTGCCATCCACCGGACTGGCAGTGGACCCCTACCTCCTCCTCCTGAATTAACATCATGGGAGGAGAAGGTCTTGTCTATCCTGCATCCAGAGGGCCTGACTGGAATCACTGGAGGAATTGAAAGTGCTAAGTCACCTATATTTCCCTACCACTATGAACACCTGTATTGCATGTGTCCCCATCACCTTAACACTCCCCAATCCACCCAAACCCACACTGAAACCCACCCTCCTAACCACCCATACCCATTACCCCTACATGTCCACACCACTTAACTAATACCGTCCCAAAGTTTGCACTCACAATGATTGGTAAAGCATGTTCAGCATGAAACACTACCAATCCCACAATTCATCACCCTTGACTGACCTAAAAATGCACAACACCCATCCCATAGGCACACCTACATATGGAAAGGTTGACATTTACCACTGAATAAGCAGGTACCAAGAGCAAACCAAGAAATGGCAATGTCAGTAATGCAAAAATACTGATATGTCATCACATATTAGATGAAAAAAAAGAAATGAAATTCCATTTGCCACAAAGCAAATAATAAACTACCTACTGGCAATGCCATACGTGGGGAGCAAACATCCAGCACCATAACCCAGGTTAGGGAATGTGTAAATATGAGGCAGATGTGAATGTTTTTTGTTCCTATCCACTGGTACCACTGTTAATGTGAGCCGGCAGCAGGTGCCATGAACACCGAGTCCTCCATCAGAAGAAGGCCACAGTGATGACAGCAACTCTGGATGGTTGAATCAGGAAGATCTCTCTGGCCCATCTGGCACCTCTGGTCAGACACACACTCCACAAGCATCACCAGAGCCACGTCAGACCCCCCCCTACTGAGGCAAATACAACACCAGTCGTCCAAAGACCCCAGACCCATATCCCCAGGACTTGTCAATCAACAGTGTTCCCACCTGTACAGGGACCGGAGTCAACACCTACCAGGCAAGACGATGAAGGACCTGGTGCGAGTGGGAGTGGGCACACAGTTCCAGGGACACATGCACAGGGGGCGAGGGCCAGTGGGAGGTCATCTGTGGGCCAAGTCGTGGGGCAACCCAGGGAACTGACTGCCCAGGAAGCATTATCACAAGTCCTCGGAACCTACCTTTGCAGGAGAACCAGAGGGTACTGAGGGAACACCACCAGAAGGCCATTCAGCAGTGGCAGGCCCACAATGCCACCATTGCAGGGGGGCTTAGGGATATAGCTACAGGTCTGCGTGCATTCTCCAGCCATCAGCAGACCCCTTCCACTGGCTAGATTCATGGGAAGCCCTCTACATCTGCTGCTGCCAGTGGACTGGAGGCCCTGCCATAGGACTCATAGGTCACCAGCACCCCCCACCCTGTAGCTGAGGAACCACACCACAAACGTTCCCTGCGAGCCAGACATCCATCAGAGACTGTAGCCATGACCAAAACCACTGCCAGGAAGTGACCCTCTCTTAACATGTCTCCCTTGTGTGCCACTGACACACTGTTGGACCTGGCTTTTTGACGGGGTCATCCCAAAATCTTTTGCCTCCTTCCTCCTATTTTTTCTGACCTGTTGTTGTTGGCTTTTGACCTCTGGGCACTTTACCACTGCTAACCAGTGCTAAGTGCATATGCTCTCTGTGTAAATTGTACTATTGATTGGTTTATCCATGATTGGCTATTTAATTTACTTATAAGTCCCTAGTAGAGTGCACTGTATGTGCCTAGGGCCTGTAGATTAAATGCTACTAGTGGGCCTGCAGCACTGGTTGTGCCACCCACTTCAGTAGCCCCTTAACCTTGTCTCAGGCCTGCCATTGCAAGGCCTGTGTGTGCAGTTTCACTGCCACTTCGACTTGGCATTTAAAAGCACTTGCCAAGCTTAGAACTCCCCTTTTTCTACATATAAGTCACTCCTAATGTGCGCCCTAGGTAACCCCTAGAGCAGGGTGATGTGTGGGTAAAAGGCAGGACATGTACCTGTGTAGTTAAATGTTCTGGTAGTGTAAAACTTCTAAATTAGTTTTTACACTACTGTGAGGCCTGCTCCCTTCATAGGCTAACATTGGGGCTGCCCTCATACACTGTTGAAGTGGCAGCTGCTGATCTGAAAGGAGCAGGAAGGTCATATTTAGTATGGCCAGAATGGTAATATAAAATCCTGCTGACTGGTGAAGTCGGATTTAATATTACTGTTCTAGAAATGCCACTTTTAGAAAGTGAGCATTTCTTTGCACTAAAATCTTGTTGTGCCCTTCAATCCACATCTGGCTAGGTTTAGTTGACAGCTCCTTGTGCATTCACTCAGACACACCCCAAACACAGGGTACTCAGCCTCACTTGCATACATCTGCATTTTGAATGGGTCTTCCTGGGCTGGGAGGGTGGAGGGCCTGCCCTCACACAAAGGACTGCCACACCCCCTACTGGGACTCTGGAAGACAGGATTGAACTGAAAGGGGGCTTGGTGCATTTCTTAGACACTCTTTGAAGTCACCCCCACTTCAAAGGCACAACTTAGTATAAAAGAGGGCCTCTGCCCTACCTCATCAGACACTTGCTGGAGAAGAAACCTGAACCAGAAACTACATCCTGCCAAGAAGAACTGCCTGGCTGCTCAAAGGACTCACCTGTCTGCTTTTCTACAAAGGACTGCTGCCTTGCTTTTGGCCTGCTGCCTTGCTGAACTCTTGTCTGGCTGTAAAAGTGCTCTCCAAGGGCTTTGATAGAGCTTGCCTCCTGTTCCCTGAAGTCTCAGGACCAAAAAGACTTCTCTTTTTCACTTCGACGCTTCGTGCGCCGAAACAGCTTGTTCCGCGGCGAGAAAAACACCGCACACCGACGCTGATCGATGCAACGCCTTCGGGACGACCGAAACTTTGACGCACGGCCTCGCAAGGACAACGCCGCCCGACTTCCAAGGAGAAATCGACGCGACGCCTGCCGTGAGAGTGAAATTTCAACGCACAGCCCCGCGGAACGACGCGCAGCCGGAAAACAAGCAGGAGAATCCATGCACAGACCCGGGACATCTGGTAATCCCCGCGATCCACAGAAAGAGACTGTCCGTGTGCGGGAAAACGACGCACGACTTCCCCGCATGAAAAATAACGACGCAAGTCTGTGTGTGCTGGGGAGAAATCGACGCACACACCATTTTTCCACGTATCTCTTCTTCTGCGGCCCTTTGCAGAGATTTTCCACCAGAAACCAGGTACTTTGTGCTTGAAAGAGACTTTGGGGGTCATTCTGACCCCGGCGGGCGGCGGTCGCCGCCCGCCTGGAGGGAGCCACCAAATGGCCGCTACGCGGTCGAAAGACCACGGAGGCCATTCTGGCTTTCCCGCTGGGCTGGCGGGCGACCGCCAGAAGGCCGCCCGCCAGCCCAGCGGGAAACCCCTCCCCACGAGGAAGCCGGCTCCGAATGGAGCCGGCGGAGTGGGTATGTGCGACGGGTGCAGTGGCACCCGTCGCGTATTTCAGTGTCTGCAAAGCAGACACTGAAATACAAAGTGGGGCCCTCTTACGGGGGCCCCTGCAGTGCCCATGCCATTGGCATGGGCACTGCAGGAGCCCCCAGGGGCCCCACGACACCCCTCACCGCCAACCTGTTCCTGGCGGTCGGAGCCGCCAGGAACAGGATGGCGGTGAGGGGGTCGGAATCCCCCATGGCGGCGCAGCAAGCTGCGCCGCCATGGAGGATTCCCAGGGCAGCGGAAAACCGGCGGGAGACCGCCGGTTTTCCTCTTCTGACCACGGCCAAACCACTGCGGTCAGAATGCCCTGCGGGGCACCGCCAGCCTGTTGGCGGTGCTCCCGCATTCCCGGCCCCGGCGGTCCTTGACCACCGGGGTCGGAATGACCCCCTTTGTTTGCTTTTTAAAGACTTAAGGCACTTTATATCACTTTTCAAGTGATATCTTTACAAATTCATATTGCATCTTTAATCGTTTTGACCTGCAAATACCCAGATAAATATTATATATTTTTCTAAACACTGTGTGGTGTATTTTTGTGGTGCTATATTATGGTATTGTATGATTTATTGCACAAATGCTTTACACATTCCCTTCTAAGTTAAGCCTGACTGCTCGTGCCAAGCTACCAGAGGGTGGACACAGGCTAATTTTGGATTGTGTGTGACTTACCCTGACTAGAGTGAGGGTTCTTGCTTGGACAGAGGGTAACCTGACTGCCAACCAAAAACCCCATTTCTAACACACACCTTGTTGACTTTGGACCTCCATTGCTCCATTTTCCAATGGCCCCATGGAATCTAGTCCTGTGCTACCAACTGCTTGGGCCACTACACTGAAGACTTCGTCCACCATCAGTCCACTCTTTTACACTATCCCTTCCTTTTTGTAATGAGAATAAACACACTTAAACATAGCTGAAGCATTTCTGCTTTCCTTCAATCACCATGCAATGTCTGTCCTACAATGTGACAGTGTAAATGTTGCAGGACATCAGTTTCCACCCAGAGTATTGTCAGCTTGTTGTAATGTTTCTCAGTGTAAGTGCATTTTACCATTCACCATCCACCAATCTCAGTGATAGCAGTCAGCAGCTATTCCATTGGTACACAGTAGTGGCCACTGCAAGATCTGTAAAAAAGGGTAAAACATCCATGAAATACACATTGGAAATAGATGATTGTCAAACAACATGATCCAGTGTCAAATACCATATTAGATTCACAGGCCTCATGTCCTACAAATACAGCTCTGTAATGAACTATCAACATTACTACACCCATGACACAACCTCACTAGTGGCCTTACAACACACACCAAGAATAGAGCCATTCCATGTTGTCTGTATGGCACACTCTCCTGCATGGCATCCAGTGCTGGGAAAAGTGTCAGGGAGACCCAATCGCAGAGGTGAAAAGTGAGGCCATCAGTACAGTCATTACACTATCAACAGCACTTCCCAACAAAAGAGGGACTCTGAATAAAAAATGTGGGTTAGCCACAGCAATCTGAGCAAACATACAGTCGAAACATAACAAAGACAGGGTAGCAGTAACCCCATAGCTCCCTCCTGTACCACTAACCACACTGAGATGACTGAAGCAGAGCAACCCACATACTTCTGAAATTAATATGAGAGCTGCCACACTGCACCTCACAAGGCGATGATAAGATACTCAACCACAAACCTACCTGACTGTCATTGGAAGTACTGCTGAATCAGCTGAGTCCTGGTGTCCACATCATCCTCCTCCCCATCTTCATCACTCTCTTTTGTTCCCTCTGCTGCCAGCAGTGCATTAGAACCCCCCTCCTCTTCCAGTAATGGCGTATGCCTTCTGAGGACCAAATTGTGCGGCATGCAGCATGCCATGACTATCTGGCAGACATTATCAGGGGAGTACACCAGGGATCCACCCGACAAGCGCAGACACCAAAATCTTGCTTTCAGAAGGCCAAAGGTCCTTTCTATCACTCTTCTGGTCCTTCCATGTGCCTTATTGTAGCGACTGTCAGCCTCTGTCCTCGGATTCCTCCCGGGTGTCAACAGCCAGGATAGGTTAGGGTAGCCTGAGTCTCCTGGAAATAGTGGAATGACACATAACATATGTACAATAAAATAGAGAAGGAAAAGGATAGATGCTGTGACAGACAGTGAATACAAGCTTCATACCCACCTATGAGCCAGCCCCTCTCTGTCTGTAGTTGTACCATCAGGTGTGGGACAATGGTGTTCCTCATAATGTAGGCATCATACACAGATCCAGGGAACTTGGAAGTCACTTGTAAGATGTACTGATCAGCGATGCACACCATTTGTACATTAATGGAATGATAACTTTTTCTGTGTCTGAATACCTGCTCATTTATCCTGGGAGGTGCTAAAGCTATATGTGTACCATCAATGGCCTCAATCACATATGGGATGTGTCCCATTGAATAAAAATCTGCCTTAACTGTGGCCAAGTCTGCACCATGTGGGAATTTGATGTAGCTATCAGTGTGTTTTAGCAAGGCAGATAGAACATCCTTCAACACTAAACTGGACATTGGTTGAGACATACCTGCTGCCAAGGCCACTGTCACCTGAAATGAGCCAGTGGCCAAAAAGTGGAGCACTGGATGACGATTAGCAGGCATGAGATCTGGCTCCAATTGTGTACACAGTTCTCTGATTGTCACACTATTCAGATGATAGGTGAGCAGTACATGTTCTTCTTCCATTGTAGCCAGGTCAACTAGGGACCGCTACACGGATGCATTCCTCCACCTCCGCATTGGTCGGTATCTACACATAGCAGACAATACAAGTGGAACAAAAAAAATACATATTGAGCACCCATGTAATTAATCAATGCTGAAATATCAACCTCAGAGGTAACCTATTTGCCATCTCTACCCTGGTTGCTCCAACATACCGATAGCCATAAGATACAACCCCATTTTGTTATATTGCATGTCTACAGCTCAAATGTACAATGAATGGAGACGTGAAGATATGAGTCACAAAACCATATAGTACACCACAGTTCCCTAGGTCAGACAGTTTTCAGCAGAGCATCGACTGCGATGCAAATGATGTAAGGCATTATCATTTCAGATGAGTAACTTCACAATGTGTATGGCCTGGAATGTAGTGTGCCAGATCGCGCTATGACACACATATTATTGGATACAATAATAAATTACAGTGTAAACTGGCTGCCGCCTGTCCTGCATGTAGAGGACAGATGGAAGTGACCTCACTCCGCCGGCGTTATTCGTCATGTTAACCAGGTGCAACTCCTCATTGGATAACACTGATGTCTATGGGGAACTGGGGCCAATGAAGAGCACCGCCGGCGGTGACAGTGAACACTGCCCCGGCCGTGACCGCCATTCTCTAGATGTCAATTCACTTGACTCCTGACTGTCCAGCTATCAAGACAGTAATAAGAAAAAGAAGGGTACACTGTTCCAAAACAAACAAAAAGAAGGACCTATTTCTACAGGAGTGAGAACCCTCATGCATCTCATTGGATGACTGGCTTCATCATTGGGAAATCTCCTCGTTAGGCCGGCGCTGCAATACCTAACGGGCTCCCCCAAGGGGGGCTCTTAACCGTTTTTGCTCTACTAATAGTTAGAGGAAACAGATCATTTAGATAGGGTATCTGAATGCAAGATACCTGGGAAAAAATGGAGAGGAAAAAAGGCTAAATAAAATTGGTTATCCATCAACAATTGACAGTCATAATTTTAATCAGAAATGATGTGATGGAGACCAAAGTTAAAAACAGAATAGGAGTACTAAGTGAGTAGTGACACTCACGTACTCTCAACAAAAATACAAGAGGATTAAACCAATTATGGTACCTCTAAGTATAGGGTCTACATGTTTCGCGTCTGATGTTCCAACCGGATCCCTTGACGCTTCATCAGGACCAATGAAAAATTACGACTTCTCCAAACAGTTGAATAAAGTTAGACCCAATTAGGGACAAAAATATTAAATGACAGTCACTTACTGTAGTTTACTCGCTATGTCAAACAAGGTCGCTCTAAAAATAAAGGAACAACATGTAGAAAATAGAGTCCAGATTAAAGTGCACATGTAAACATGGTGGTTTAGTACATCATGCTCAAAAAGTGAGGAGAATTTTTTTTTATTAAAAATTGTTGAGGCTTACCATCCCCGGTATACGGATTGAGCTCCTGGGAATCATATGTCAGGAACAGGAAATGACAATCTATATGTCACGGTAGTCAAAAAGAAAATCAGGAAGTGGTAAACATTTACATTTGAATGTCATAAACCACAATCATGCATATTTAAAACCATTCTGATTCTAATTGTCAGGTATTGAGAAGTTAAAACAATGCATGTAAGTCATAACTATGTAAGTTCAGAATGATGACCACTCAAGAGTAGAAATTGGAAAGGAGAATCTCCTAAACGTGTCTGAATCAACTGATATTTTGAGAAAAATGTTCAAAAGAACCCTTGCCTAGTGTCTCCCCCGCGATGTAATCGTTGATGTGCATGTGGATACAAATGGTGTTTACACTAAGAAACGTGGAGCAAGAAGTCAAGGCCATAAATTAATCAGTGCCTCAAAATATAAAAATTATCAAAAACCAGAAGTCATGTTCACCCGTCGGTCATTGTGACTAACGGGAGTGAAATAACGAAGAACTTACTGTTGTCAAACGTCAGTAGGTTACTGAACCTACCCTCCTGACAGCGTCCCCGTAAACAGTGGCCGGGCGCTTCAAGGATTGTTTAATACGCGTAGCAGAACCCGGAAGTGCTATCCGGCTTGCGCGCGTGAAACAGTAACAAAAATAAACGACGGACTCACTCTCCGTCTCAAAACAAGGGAAGAACTAGTGTCTTATTGAAACAACTAGAACATACAGGAATGCAGGAGACTCGTGGTCTAAGAGTTATTATGAATTAATGTAATGGGATTTTTGTCTCATGCACAGCAGCTCTGCTGTGGGACCTTACTAGCGGTCTTCTAGTTAGTAACTATCCGCTCCAATTTATTGATCCTGTTGAAAATCCCCAAAATGGAGGATTTCCAGGGTCTCAGCTACGATGATGAAATGGTATCAGCCATTCTACAGGCACCTTCAATCATCGGTAATGACGGATCTCCACGGCGGGTGGGAGATCTTTCTCCTTCCTGGCGGCCAAGACCTGGAACTCCCTCCCCACCAGCCTCAGGACCACCCAGGACCACTCCGCTTTCCGGAGACTCCTAAAGACCTGGCTGTTCGAACAGCGATAACCCCCCCCTTTTCCCCCTAGCGCCTTGAGACCCGCACGGGTGAGTAGCGCGCTTTATAAATGTTAATGATTTGATTTGATTTGATTTGATTTGATTTGATTTGATTTGATTTGATTTGATTTTGATTTGATCTGCTCCATCTGGTAGTCTCAAGGAAGATTGGAACAAACTATCAACCTTGAAACGAGAATTAATCAAGACATCATGCATGGGACCATCATGACGGAATATTTGCGCGCTAACATAGCTCCGAATGGACTGTTAGTGTCCAATATACCGAGAATTTTCTTACAAGACCTAGCCTTTAGAAAAGACTGGGCACAAATTGCGTGGTAGTGTACTAGAGATTGACTTGTGCTAATCATTAACACTTCCAAACGCATTGCGGATTCCATCACTATCCAAATCAACACCATGGAAAACACTCTTAAAACCACAGTCTCATTAACAGCCTTTAAAAACCGCCTTGCTGAAATGACCTCTGAACTAAACGAGACGAAGGAGTTTCTAACTCAACAAAAGATCACTAAACTTCAGAAGGACATAGTTAAGTTCAGCAGGGAGAAGGTGTATCCTTACATCAAGGAGGACTACGACATAGATACTCAATCACGTTCCTCCGATGAATCAACTTCTTCGTACAAAAAAACACGGAATTCCAACAGTGGCTCATCATCAGACAGTTGGAGCACTGATGAGAATACCTCACGATCATTTTACAATTATCCTGCCTACCCTGTCAGCCACCCGATGCCCTGGCAACCACCCTATCCATTTTTCCAACCTCGCCCCCTGATGCCATTTGTGCCTTTTGTAGGCAGCGGCCAGGCCAGAGGCAGAAGAAGAGGAAGAGGCAGACATGTCCAATGGTCGAGGGAAGAACCCCAAATGGTAACCAGGAGCCAAACCAAGAGCCCCATACCGAGAACCTAGTTGTCAATCTGTCCAAGAGAAATCTCTCAGTGGACGAATCCAAGGTTCTCAATAAAGGCCTTGGCTTTGTCCCTACCCCTGATGAGGACTTCTTCCGTTCACAGATCGAATTGGCTCAATTTTTTCGAAAGATTCGCCTTCATGTGTTCTTCAAAGACAAACCTATGGAACCACAAACTCGAGACTCAGGCCTCAAAAAACCTTCAACTTTTATACCTACATCAACTATGATGCCTAGTGAGGTATTGACTTTTGAAAAGGCTGTATTAGCTGACGTATCTCGTCTACGCCCTAAACACCCTTTCATCAATATCCCTAAGAAGGAGAAGCAGGCTTTACAACATCTAGCAACTGATCCCAGCATTGTCATCAAACAGGCTGACAAAGGTGGCGCAATTGTGATTATGGACACAGTTGACTACAGACGTGAGTGTTTACGTTTGCTGAGTGATACCACTTATTATTCCAAGATTACCACCGATCCCACCAAGAGATTACAAACGCAGATCAGATGTCTCTTGGAGGAAGCTAGAAGTAACGCATGGATTTCCGCTAAGGAGGCAGAATTTCTTGATACAGTCCATTCTAGAGTACCATATTTTTACTGCCTACCAAAAATCCACAAGCACACACAACCTCCTCCAGGTCGACCGATTGTATCGGGCATAGCTTCTGTGCTTAAACCAATGTCAATTTTTTGCGACCATTTTTTGCAACCCCTAGTGAGAAACTCTTCCACTTATTTGCAGGACACCAAGGATGTCCTTAATTTAATTGAAACTGTTAGTCACACTGGGGATATACAGGGTCTCATTACCTTAGATGTTGAAGCACTTTACACGAACATCCCCCAGGAGGCTACCCTGCATGTAGTGGAGGCAGCACTTCTGAATGACTCCACTTCCTTCTCTACGCCAATAGCCTTCATCATGCAGTGTGCAACCTTGGCCCTGACTGAAAGTTACTTTAAATTTGAAGAACAATTTTTTCATCAGACCAGGGGGACATCAATGGGCAGCACTTTCGTGCCAAGTCTTGCCTGCTTTTATATGTACGACTTTGAGAAAACATTAATTTTGTCACAAGATAATCCCTTTCAGAACGACATTAAACTATGGAAACACTATATAGATGATATTTTGGTCATATGGCAAGGACCGCTATCATTAGCAGATGAGTTCACAACTTGGGAAAATTCCCTTGACCCTTACCTGAAATTCACTGCTACTATATCATCCACTCACTTACCTTTTCTAGACTTGATGATCACTGTTGATAAAGGCCTACTGTCAACCAGCACATACCAAAAACCCACAGATCGGAATAGCCTCCTCTTATACGAGAGTTACCACCCTAAGGCTTTAAGAGACAACTTACCTGTTGGCCAGTTCTTACGGCTCAGACGGAATTGTAGCTCCCTAACAGAATTTGACCGACAAGCCAACACACTCCAGGCTAAACTTCATGAACAACATTACCCACCTAAAATTGTCAACTTGGCCCGTAAGAGAGCAAAAAATAATCACAGGGAGGGTTTATTAGAAAACAAAGAAAAGGTCCCCCACACATGCATAACTTGCGTTTCGACGTTTACTCCTCTTTCCAATGACATCAAGAAATTGGTCAATAAACGTTGGTCGATATTGGAAAGTGGAGGTATTCCAATGCCAAAACCACTATTTGCCATTAGACGAACTTCTAACATTAAAGATATAGTGGTTCATACTCGCCCACGTATCTCCCATGATACCCCAACACAAAGAACACTGTGGGATCTGCCCCCAGTTGAAGGCCATTACCCTTGTGGTAATTGCAATGTTTGCACATTGACTAATCGAACAACGTCATTAGACCTTGACCCCATCGAGAGGTGGTTTTTTAAAAAACATACAAATTGCAATTCCAAGAACTGTATTTATATGATCACGTGCCCGTACGGACTGCGTTACATAGGTATGACAACACGTCCTGTCAAGATACGCATTAATGAACACAAGAGCAACATCAGATGTCACTGTGTGACCACTAAACTCTGTGAGCACTTTATAGACTTTCCCCACACTCCAGATGAGTTACGGTGGGTGGTTTTGGAAGCCCCAAGAATCAGACAAAATGACTCCAATTACTTCTTCATAACCGAACAACGTTAGATTTTCAGATTGGGCACCTCAATACGGGACTGAATGATGAAATTCCATGGACTTTACTTACACCTTAATTAATGTAAAAAAATGTCGTCCTTCCATGTATTTATCCGCAAGCCACTGGCATTCTCGAATGACGATCCACATAGAATGATTTTACCACCTGTTTTTTAAACCTATTTAATAATTCAAGTATTTGCTACTAACATGCATTATCCTGATTACCCCCCCTTTTTTTCCCATTACATTAATTCATAATGACTCTTAGACCACGAGTCTCCTGCATTCCTGTATGTTCTAGTTGTTTCAATAAGACACTAGTTCTTCCCTTGTTTTGAGATGGAGAGTGAGTCCGTCGTTTATTTTTGTTACTGTTTCACGCGCGCGAGCCGGATAGCACTTCCGGGTTCTGCTACGCGTATTAAACAGTCCTTGAAGCGCCCGGCCACTGTTTACGGAGACGCTGTCAGGAGGGTAGGTTCAATAACCTACTGATGTTTGACAACAGTAAGTTCTTCGTTATTTCACTCCCGTTAGTCACAATGACCGACGGGTGAACATGACTTCTGGTTTTTGATAATTTTTATATTTTGAGGCACTGATTGATTTATGGCCTTGACTTCTTGCTCCACGTTTCTTAGTGTAAACGCCATTTGTATCCACATGCACACCAACGATTTCATCGCGGGGGAGACACTAGCCAAGGGTTCTTTTGAACATTTTTCTCAAAATATCAGTTGATTCGGACATGTTTATGAGATTCTCCTTCCCAATTTCTACTCTTGAATGGTCATCATTCTGAACTTACATAGTTATGACTTACATGCATTGTTTTAACTTCTCAATACCTGACAATTAGAATCAGAATGGTTTTAAATATGTATGATTGTGGTTTATGACATTCAAATGTAAATGTTTACCACTTCCTGATTTTCTTTTTGACTACCGTGACATATAGATTGTCATTTCCTGTTCCTGACATATGATTCCCAGGAGCTCAATCCGTATACCGGGGATGGTAAGCCTCAACAATTTCTAATAAAACATTTTTCTCCTCACTTTTTGTGCATGATGTACTAAACCACCATGTTTACATGTGCACTTTAATCTGGACTCTATTTTCTACATGTTGTTCCATTATTTTTAGGGCGACCTTGTTTGACATAGCGAGTAAACTACAGTAAGTGACTGTCATTTAATATTTTTGTCCCTAATTGGGTCTAACTTTATTCAACTGTTTGGAAAAGTCGTAATTTTTCATTGGTCCTGATGAAGCGTCAAGGGATCCGGTTGGACCATCAGACGTGAAACATGTAGACCCTATACTTAGAGGTACCATAATTGGTTTATTCCTCTTGTATTTTTGTTGAGAGTACGTGAGCATCACTACTCACTTAGTACTTCTATTCTGTTTTTAACTTTGGTCTCCATCACATCATTTCTGATTAAAATTATGACTGCCAATTGTTGATGGATAACCAATTTTATTTAGCCTTTTTTCCTCTCCATTTTTGCCCAGGTATCTTGCATTCAGGTACCCTATCTAAATGATCTGTTTCCTCTAACTATTAGTAGTGCAAAAACGGTTAAGAGCCCCCCTTGGGGGAGCCCGTTAGGTATTGCAGCGCCGGCCTAACAAGGAGCTTTCCCAATGATGAAGCCAGTCATCCAATGAGATGCATGAGGGTTCTCGCTCCTGTAGAAATAGGTCCTTCTTTTGTTTGTTTTGGAACAGTGTACCCTTCTTTTTCTTATTACTCCCCATGGGAGACTGTACACTGGACCATTAATCTCTCAGGTCCCTCCTCTTTGTTTTTTGTCAACTATCAAGACATCCAGTGAGTGTGCTGCTGTGTCCTGTGTCTGGAAGCCACAATGGCATGTTCGACAGGGGATAGGACCCCAGCCTTCACACCGGAAGAGTTTGGGACGCTTGTGGTTGGGGTCTTACCCCTGTATGGACAGTTGTATGGTGTTTCAGACAAGCAGGTAAGCAGATTTTCTGTACAGTAGATGTGACATGGTTGCATGTAGTTGCATGTGTGTGTGCATGCAGTATGTCCTTTTGAGAGTGTTGTATCATGCAACCTTAATATGCACATAGGTATGTGTAATGTGCAGCATGACTGTGATATGTATACAGTATTTAGTCCAATTGTGTAACTGCTTTAGGAGCCTACATAAATGTGTCCTTATCTCTGTGTCTTCCATGCAGGTAAGCGCCCATCAAAAGATGGGTTTGTGGTGAGCCATCGCCAAGGCAGTGCGGATCCTGGGGGTTCATATCCGGTGGAGCACTGACTGCAGAAAGCGGTGAGAGGACCTGAGACACTGGGCCTGGAAGACTGCAGAGGCCCAACCGGGGATGTCCTCCCAAAGAGGGAGGGGTGCCCTTTGGACCCTGACCCCCATAATGGCTTGCATACTGGGGGTGGCCTACCCAGAGTTGGATGGGCACTTCAGGGCAGCACAGCAGCCACAAGGGGGTGAGTACTCACAGTTTTCTTCATGTTGGTATTGAGTTGCATAGTGATTGTTTGGTTAACTAATAGCTAATGGATGTCCAAGTAACCTCAGGTTGGGTTTGTAGCTTAGGTCCTCATTGTAATGCCAATTGGACTGTCTGCTTGGTAGTTGTAAGCACAGACATAGCTGCATATGTAGAGGGGTACATCCTGGGACTAATGTGAAGACTGGTGACACTCATGTACTGCTCTTTGAACTAGCTATGTGGTATGTTCAGGCAAATGAAGGTTGTGCACACACTGTCATGGGGTAATTGTAGATGTCCCTCAGTTGACTCCCACACACGGTATCTTGAGTAGTCACAGTTTGCTGCTGTATCAGTGTAGTGTTGTCGATGAAGGATTGTAGAGGCTCCAAATTGCAAGGCCTATTGTTGTCAGTAGCCATTCCTTTAGTCTGGTGTTTGGCACAGCATACTGTATATTGCTTGTGTGTTGTTATAAAGTGTGGCTCATATGTGGCATAAGTGTGGTTATTGACCCTATTCTCCCTTTCTTTCTCCCCCTTGTCTTCCTCTGTCCTTGTGTGCATTTGCATCATCAGGTGAAGGAGTAGGGGCACCAGTGAGTGGGAAGGCTGCAGCCCACAGCACCCAGGAAGCAGAGTCCACCAACGCCGAGGGGACCAGTGGGTTGGAAGGCGAGGGGATCATCACGGGGAAACCAGGAACTGCTACATCTGACTCTGATTCCTCCTCCGATGGAAGCTCCCTAGTGATGGCGGACCCCTCTGGGACTACCCCAGCAACCACATCGTCTGCCACCCCCATTACCAGCATTGCCCTCCCAGTAGCTCCCCACTGAGTTGCCCATGCCCACTCACCTAAAAGAGTGGGCATCTCCTTCGCCGCAGGCACCCCTGCCCCAATCAGACCTGCTGCCCTCAATGAGGGGGCTATTGACCTCCTTAGATCCATCTCTGTGGGGCAGTCAACCATGGTGAATGCCATCCAGTGGCTGGTATCCCAGATGCAGCAAAGCAATGCTGACCTGGAAGGCATTCACAGTGAGTTGGCTGGCCTACAGAGATCGGTTCAGGCTCTGGCCTCCTCTTTGACGGCAGTCAGTGTCTCTACTTCATCCGTCGCCCTCAAGCGACCTGTACCCAGCCCCAGAGCCCTCTACCCCAACCCATCCCAAGCACACAATCAGTCCTGCATGCATCCCAGCCAACAGACAAGACATGCAAAGACAAACACAAGCACCAAAGTTCACATCACAAGCATGCACACACTCTACACACACCAGCAAACATGACAACAGCCATTGCCTCTATTTTCTCCCCCTCTGTAGGAGGCTGGCCTGGCTTGTAGTGGGTACCAAGGGGGTACTTACACCCTGCACCAGGTCCAGGTATCCCTTATTAGTGTAGAGGGGTGTCTAGCAGCTTAGGCTGATAGAAAAGGTAACTTAGCAGAGCAGCTTAGGCTGAACTAGGAGACGTGTGAAGCTCCTACTACAGTATACCACTGGTGTCATATGCACAATATCATAAGAAAACACAATACACAGATATACTAAAAATAAAGGTACTTTATTTTTATGACAATATGCCAAAAGTATCTCAGTGAGTACCCTCAGTATGAGGATAGCAAATATACACAAGATATTTACACAATACCAAACATATGCAGTAATAGCAATAGAAAGCAATGCAAGCAATGTACAGTCACAATAGATTGCAATGAGAGCACATAGGCATAGGGGCAGTACAAACCATATACTCCAAAAGTGGAATGCGAATAACGTATGGACCCCAAACCTATGTGAGCTTGTAGAGGGTCGCTGGGACTGTAAGAAAACAGTGAGGGTTAGAAAAATAGTCCACCCCAAGACCCTGAAAAGTGGGTGCAAAGTGCACCTAAGTTCCCCAGAGAGCACAGAAGTCGTGATAGGGGAATTCTGCAAGGAAGACCAACACCAGCAATGCAACAATGATGGATTTCCAGACGAGAGTACCTGTGGAAAAAGGGGACCAAGTCCAAGAGTCACACTCAAGTCGGGAGTGGGCAGATGCCCAGCAAATGCCAGCTGTGGGTGCAAAGAAGCTGCCACTGGATGGTAGAAGCTGTGGATTCTGCATGAACGACAAGGGCTAGGAACTTCCCCTTTGGAGGATGGATGCCGCACGTCGTGAAGAAGCTTGCAGAGGTATTTCCATGCAGAAAGACCGCAAACAAGCCTTGCTAGCTGCAAGGGTCACGGTTAGGGTTTTTGGATGCTGCTGTAGCCCAGGAGGGACCAGGATGTCGCCAATTGCGTGAGGAGACAGAGGGGGCGCCCAGCAAGACAAGGAGCCCTCTCAGAAGCAGGCAGCACCCACAGAAGTGCCGGAACAGGCACTACGAAGTGGAGTGAACCGGAGCTCACCCAAAGTCACAAAGGAAGGTCCCACGATGCCGGAGGATAACTCAGGAGGTCGTGCACTGCAGGTTAGAGTGTCGGAGACCCAGGCTTGGCTGTGCACAAAGGAAATCCTGGAAGAGTGCACAGTAGCCGGAACAGCTGCAAATCACGCGGTACCCAGCAATGCAGTCTAGCGTGGGGAGGCAAGGACTTACCTCCACCAAACTTGGACTGAAGAGTCACTGGACTGTGGGAGTCACTTGGACAGAGTTGCTGAGTTCAAGGGACCTCGCTCGTCGTGCTGAGAGGAGACCCAGAGGACCGGAGATGCAGTTCATTGGTGCCTACGGTTGCAGGGGGAAGATTCCGTCGACCCACAGAAGATTTCTTCGGAGCTTCTAGTGCAGAGAGGAGGCAGACTACCCCCACAGCATGCACCACCTGGAAAACAGTCTAGAAGGCGGCAGGATCAGCGTTACAAGGTCGCAGTAGTCGTCTTTGCTACTTTGTTGAAGTTTTGCAGGCTTCCAGCGCGGTCAGCAGTCGATTCCTTGGCAGAAGGTGAAGAGAGAGATGCAGAGGAACTCTGATGAGCTCTTGCATTCGTTATCTAAAGAATTCCCCAAAGCAGAGACCCTAAATAGCCAGAAAAGGAGGTTTGGCTACTTAGGAGAGAGGATAGGCTAGCAACACCTGGAGGAGCCTATCAGAAGGAGTCTCTGACATCACCTGCTGGCCCTGGCCACTCAGAGCAGTCCAGTGTGCCAGCAGCACCTCTGTTTCCAAGATGGCAGAGGTCTGGAGCACACTGGAGGAGCTCTGGGCACCTCCCAGGGGAGGTGCAGGTCAGGGGAGTGGTCACTCCCCTTTCCTTTGTCCAGTTTGCGCCAGAGCAGGGCTGGGGTATCCCTGAACCGGTGTAGACTGGCTTATGCAGAGATGGGCACCATCTGTGCCCATCAAAGCATTTCCAGAGGCTGGGGGAGGCTACTCCTCCCCAGCCCTGACACCTTTTTCCAAAGGGAGAGGGTATAACACCCTCTCTCTGAGGAAGTCCTTTGTTCTGCCTTCCTGGGCCAAGCCTGGCTGGACCCCAGGAGGGCAGAAACCTGTCTGAGGGGTTGGCAGCAGCAGCAGCTGCAGTGAAACCCCGGGAAAGGTAGTTTGTCAGTACCCGGGTCTTTGCTAGAGACCCGTGGGATCATGGGATTGTCTCACCAATGCCAGGGGGGCAATATCCATGATCTTAGACATGTTACATGGCCATATTAGGAGTTACCATTGTGAAGCTATACATAGGTAGTGACCTATGTATAGTGCACGCATGTAATGGTGTCCCCGCACTCACAAAGTCTGGGAATTTGCCCTGAACAATGTGGGGGCACCTTGGCTAGTGCCAGGGTGCCCACACACTGAGTAACTTAGCACCCAACCTTTACCAGGTAAAGGTTAGACATATAGGTGACTTATAAGTTACTTAAGTGCAGTGGTAAATGGCTGTGAAATAACGTGGACGTTATTTCACTCAGGCTGCAGTGGCAGACCTGTGTAAGAATTGCCAGAGCTCCCTATGGGTGGCAAAAGAAATGCTGCAGCCCTTAGGGATCTCCTGGAACCCCAATACCCTGGGTACCTCAGTACCATATACTAGGGAATTATAAGGGTGTTCCAGTATGCCAATGTAAATTGGTGAAATTGGTCACTAGCCTGTTAATGACAATTTAGTAAGAAATGAGAGAGCATAACCACTGAGGTTCTGATTAGCAGAGCCTCAGTGAGACAGTTAGTCATAACACAGGTAACACATACAGGGCACACTTATGAGCACTGGGGCCCTGGCTGGCAGGGTCCCAGTGACACATACACTAAAACAACATATATACAGTGAAATATGGGGGTAACATGCCAGGCAAGATGGTACTTTCCTACACAACCCCCCCCCAAACGAAGGACAATAAGACTAGCCATGACCTGATGAGTCTTCATTGTCTAAGTGGAAATATCTGGAGAGTCCATCTGCATTGGAGTGGGTACTCTCAGGTCTATGTTCCACTGCATAGTCCATTCCCTGTAGAGATATGGACCACCTCAACAATTTAGGGTTTTCACCTTTCATTTGTTTTAGCCAAAGTAGAGGTTTGTGGTCTGTCTGAACAATGAAGTGAGTGCCAAACAGGTATGGCCTCAACTTCTTCAGTGCCCAGACCACAGCAAAGGCCTCCCTCTCTATGGCAGGCCAACGCTTTTCTCTAGGGGTCAACCTCCTGCTGATAAAAGCAACAGGTTGATCCTGGCCCTCAGAATTAAGTTGTGATAAGACTGCCCCTATCCCTAATTCAGATGCATCAGTTTGGACAATTAATTTTTGGGAGTAACAGGGGCTTATCTGGACAGGTGCAGAGCACATGGCCTGCTTCAGCTCCTCAAAAGCTTTCTGACAGCTGGCTGTCCACAATACCGTTTTAGGCATTTTCTTAGATGTGAGGTCATTAAGAGGGGCTGCAATGGAGCCATAGTTCTTTATGAACCTCCTGTAATACCCAGTGAGGCCTAAGAAGGCTCTCACCTGGGTCTGTGTTGTAGGGGGAACCCAATCTATAATAGTTTGGATTTTCCCCTGAAGTGGTGCAATCTGTTCTCCACCTACCAGGTGTCCCAGATAAACCACTTTGCTCTGCCCTATCTGGCACTTTGAAGCCTTGATAGTGAGGCCTGCCTTTTGCAGGGCCTCCAAAACTTTCCACAGGTGGACCAGGTGATCATCCCAGGTGGAGCTAAAGACAGCTATATCATCTAGATATGCTGCACTAAAAGCCTCCAATACTTGCAGGACTGTATTCACCAACCTCTGAAAAATGGCAAATGCATTTTTCAACCCAAAAGGCATTACTGTGAATTGGTAGTGCCCTCCAATGGTAGAAAATGCAGTTTTTGCTTTTGCATCCTCTGATAACTTGATCTGCCAATACCCTGCAGTCAAATCAAAGGTGCTTAGATACTTGGCAGATGCCAGTGTATCTATTAGCTCATCTGCCCTGGGTATAGGGTGAGCATCAGGTTTAGTTACCTGGTTGAGACCCCTGTAATCTACACAAAATCTCATTTCCTTCTTTCCATCTTTGGAATGAGGTTTTGGTACAAGTACCACAGGAGAGGCCCATGGACTTTCAGAGTGCTCAACCACTCCCAGTTCAAGCATTTTCTAAACCTCTTGTTTTATGCAGTCCCTGACATGGTCAGGCTGCCTATAGATCTTACTTTTGACAGGCAAGCTGTCTCCAGTATCTATAGTGTGCTCACACCAAGAAGTGGTGCCTGGCACAGTAGAAAAGAGTTCAGAAAACTAACCCAGGAGATTTATGCAGTGGTCTTTCTGCTCAGCAGTAAGACAATCTGCTAGAACTACACCTTCCACTAGAGCATCTTGTTCTGTGGAAGAGAAGAGATCAGGGAGAGGGTCACTCTCTTCTTCCTGTCCTTCATCTGTTGCCATGAGCAGGGTGAGATCAGCCCTGTCATAGTAGGGTTTAAGGCGATTGACATGGAGCACCCTAAGGGGACTCCTGGCAGTGCCAAAGTCAACCAAGTAGGTGACTTCTCCCTTTTTCTCAACAATAATGTGGGGACCACTCCATTTGTCTTGGAGTGCTCTTGGGGCCACAGGCTCCAAGACCCACACTTTCTGCCCTGGTTGGTACTGAATCAGAACAGCCTTCTGGCCATGCCATTGCTTTTGGAGCTCTTGGCTGGCCTGAAGGTTTTTACTGGCCTTTTTCATGTACTCAGCTGTCCTAGATCTTAGGCCAAGTACATAGTCCACTATGTCTTTCTTAGGAGCTTTTAAAGGTTGTTCCCAACCCTCCTTCACAAGTGTTAGAGGACCTCTCACAGGGTGTCCAAATAGGAGTTCAAAGGGGCTGAAGCCCACTCCTTTTTGGGGTACCTCCCTGTAAGCAAAAAGGAGGCTAGGTAACAGGACATCCCATCTCCTGCGGAGTTTTTCAGGGAGTCCCATTATCATTCCGTTGAGAGTTTTATTAAACCTCTCAACCAGTCCATTTGTTTGTGGGTGATAGGGTGTGGTGAACTTGTATGTCACACCACATTCCTTCCATATGGCCTTTAAGTAAGCAGACATGAAATTGCTTCCCCTGTCTGATACCACCTCTTTTGGGAAGCCCACCCTGGAAAAGATTCCCAGGAGGGCCTTTGCCACTGCAGGAGCTGTAGTGGTCCTTAGAGGAATTGCTTCAGGATATCTGGTGGCATGGTCCACTACCACCAAGATAAACCTATTGCCTGAAGCAGTAGGAGGGTCAAGGGGGCCAACTATGTCAACCCCTACCCTTTCAAAGGGAACCCCAACCACAGGTAGTGGAATAAGGGGAGCCTTTGGAGTGCCACCTGTTTTGCCACTGGCTTGACAGGTTTCACAGGACTTACAAAATTCCTTTGTGTCATCTGACATTCTATGCCAATGAAACAAGGGGACAAGCCTGTCCCAAGTTTTCATTTGCCCCAAATGTCCAGCTAAGGGAATGTCGTGGGCTAGAGTTAGGGGGAACTCTCTGTATTGCTGAGGAATCACCAATCTCCTGGCAGCTCCAGGTTTTGGATCCCTTGTTTCAGTATACAAGAGGTTGTCCTCCCAGTAAACTCTGTGAGAGTCACTGACATCCCCATTTGCTTGTTTGACAGCTTGCTGTCTTAGACCCTCTAGTGTGGGACAGGTATGCTGTGCCACACTCAGCTCCTCCCTGGCAGGCCCCCCTCCACCCAAAAGCTCAGCAGTGTCTGCTTCCAGCTCCTCTGGTGAAGGTTCTGCACAGAGTGGAGATTCTTCTTCCTCAGAAGTTGAATCCACTGTAGAGGGAGGGATAGTAGGTAGTGTTTTACCTTTACTAACCCTAGCTTTAGGGAGCACTTGGTCCATTCTTCCAGGATCCAAGTCACCCTGTCCTTTCTGCTTTTTGGCCTGAGCCCTTGTCAAAACAAAAATATGTCCAGGATGCCCAGCATTGCTGCATGAGCCTCCAACTCCACTTCTGACCAAGCTGATGTCTCTAAATCGTTCCCTAGTAGACAGTCTACAGGTAAATCTGAGGCAACCACAACTTTCTTTGGACCAGTAACCCCCCCAGTTGAGATTCACAACAGCCATGGGGTGGCTAAGAGTGTTGTTATGAGCATCAGTCACTTGGTACTGGTGACCAAGTAGGTGTTGTTCAGGGTGGACCAGTTTCTCTATTACCATGGTAACACTGGCACCTGTGTCCCCGTAGACCTGAACCTCAACACCATTTATTAGGGGAAGTTGCTTGTACTTATCCATATTAAGGGGACAAGCAACCAAGGTGGCCAAATCAATGGCACCTTCAGAGACTAATACAGCCTCTGTGGTCTCCCTAACAAGACCAACCCCAACTAAATTACCAAAAGTGAGCCCAGCTACTCCCTTGGATTGGCTATTAGTAGGTTTGCTCCCACCACCACTGCTATTACTAGGGGCACTAGGTGTAGCAGTAGGGGTTGTGGTAGTGGGAGGCTTGGTGCTTTTCTTTGGACAACTGGGATCTGTTGTCCAATGGCCTTTTATTTTACATAAATAGCACCATGGTTTCTTTTCTTTGTTTTGAAGAGGATTTGGGCCCACCACCCCCACCAGAGTGTTTTTGTGGGCCTGATGAAGACTCATTTTTAGATTTGTCCCCACCCTTGTCAGAAGACTTACCATCCTTCTTCTTACCATCCTTGTCACCCCCTGTATGAGCTTTTCTGTTCACCCTTGTTCTGACCCATTTGTCTGCCTTCTTTCCCAATTCTTGGGGAGAGGTCAGATCTGAGTCCACTAGGTACTGGTGCAACAAATCAGACACACAATTATTAAGAATATGCTCTCTCAGGATTAAGTTATACAGGCTTTCATAGTCAGAAACTTTACTGCCATGTAAGCACCCCTCCAAGGCCTTCACTGAATGGTCAACAAAGTCTACCCAGTCTTGTGAAGGCCCCTTTTTGGTTTCTCTGAACTTGATCCTGTACTGTTCAGTGGTTAAGCCATAACCATCTAGGAGTGCATTCTTAAGAACTGTAAAATTATTGGCATCACTTTCTTTAACAGTAAGAAGCATATCCCTACCCTTTCCACTGAAAGATAGCCATAGGATAGCAGCCCACTGCCTTTGAGGGACCTCCTGTACAACACAGGCCCTCTCAAGTGCAGCAAACCACTTGTTAATGTAATCCCCCTCCTTGTAAGGGGGAACTATCTTGTGCAGATTCCTAGAATCATGCTCTTTTGCAGGATGACTATTTGGAATACTGCTGCTGCCACCATGGGGTCCAAACCCCAACCTCTGTCTTTCTTTTTCTAAGTCAAATGCTTCCCTGTCTAGATCCAGCTGTTGCTTTTTAAGCTTCAGCCTGGACTCTTCCACTCTCAATCTATTGAGTTCCCTTTCTAACATTCTGTCTTCAGGGAGGGTGGGTTGGGCATGCCTTGACACAGAAGAATGGTGTGAATGAACAGAGGGAGACCTGTCCCTAACAGATGGCACTCTAACAACCTGGCTTACAGAAGTAACACTCCTACTGTGATGAGAACTCACATTAGTACCAGCCATGCTAGGTGGCCTGCTAGGGGGCAGGTTGGGAAGGTTCCCTTCTAACCCTCTTACTGGGGGTGCCCCAGAGTCAGAGTGTGAACCATCAGCTAATTTCTCACCAGATGTGCCAACTAAGGTCTTATCCTGTTCAATGAGCATATTAACTAACAGTTCTCTTGAGGGATTCTTCCCTACCCCTAAACCTCTTTCAATGCAGAGACTCCTTGCTCCTTTCCAGCTAAGGTGATCATATCCAGACGTGATAGAAAACGTTTAAGGGACAGAAAAAGAAAGAAACAGTTTCAGAACTTCTTAAAGAACAGGAAAAAAAAAAACTTTTAAAACTTTTTAAGAACTTTTTGAAAGTACTTTTCAGCCCTTAGCAAAGGAGTAAGAAAAGAAAAGCAAAACTTTTTGGTTAGGTGTACATACACTGAGCTTGTTGTGTATAGTTTTCTCTTATGAAAAGTACAAAATGACAAAGTGGTAAGTAGTTGCAAGTACTTATCCTACCGCTGCACAACCAATGTAGGAGGCTGGCCTGGCTTGTAGTGGGTACCGAGGGGTACTTACACCTTGCACCAGGTCCAGGTATCCCTTATTAGTGTAGAGGGGTGTCTAGCAGCTTAGGCTGATAGAAAAGGTAGCTTAGCAGAGCAGCCTAGGCTGAACTAGGAGACGTGTGAAGCTCCTACTATACCACTGGTGTCATATGCACAATATCATAAGAAAACACAATACACAGATATACTAAAAATAAAGGTACTTTATTTTTATGACAATATGCCAAAAGTATCTCAGTGAGTACCCTCAGTATGAGGATAGCAAATATACACAAGATATATGTACACAATACCAAAAATATGCAGTAATAGCAATAGAAAGCAATGCAAGCAATGTACAGTCACAATAGATTGCAATGAGAGCACATAGGTATAGGGGCAATACAAACCTTATACTCCAAAAGTGGAATGCGAATAACGTATGGACCCCAAACTTATGTGAGCTTGTAGAGGGTCGCTGGGACTGTAAGAAAACAGTGAGGGTTAGAAAAATAGCCCACCCCAAGACCCAAGACCCTGAAAACTGGGTGCATAGTGCACCTAAGTTCCCCAGAGAGCACAGAAGTCGTGATAGGGAAATTCTGCAAGGAAGACCAACACCAGCAATGCAACAACGATGGCTTTCCAGACGAGAGTACCTGTGGAACAAGGAGACCAAGTCCAAAAGTCACGATCAAGTCGGGAGTGGGCAGATGCCCAGGAAATGCCAGCTGTGGGTGCAAAGAAGCTGCCACCGGATGGTAGAAGCTGTATATTCTGCAAGAACGACAAGGGCTAGGAACTTCCCCTTTGGAGGATGGATGTCCCACGTCGTGAAGAAGCTTGCAGAGGTGTTTCCGTGCAGAAAGACTGCAAACAAGCCTTGCTAGCTGCAAGGGATGCAGTTAGGGTTTTTGGATGCTGCTGTGGCCCAGGACGGACCAGGATGTCGCCAATTGTGTGAGGAGACAGAGGGAGCGCCCAGCAAGACAAGGAGCCCTCTCAGAAGCAGGCAGCACCCGCAGAAGTGCCGAAACAGGCACTACGAAGTGGAGTGAACTGGAGCTCACCCGAAGTCACAAAGGAAGGTCCCACGACGCCGGAGGACAACTCAGGAGGTCGTGCACTGCAGGTTAGAGTGTCGGGGAACCAGGCTTGGCTGTGCACAAAGGAAATCCTGGAAGAGTGCACAGGAGCCTGAGAGCTGCAAATCACACGGTACCCAGCAATGCAGTCTAGCGTGGGGAGGCAAGGACTTACCTCCACCAAACTTGGACTGAAGAGTCACTGGACTGTGGCAGTCACTTGGACAGAGTTGCTGAGTTCAAGGGACCTCGCTCGTCGTGCTGAGAGGAGACCCAGAGGACCGGAGATGCAGTTCATTGGTGCCTGCGGTTGCAGGGGGAAGATTCCGTCGACCCACGGGAGATTTCTTAGGAGCTTCTAGTGCAGAGAGGAGGCAGACTACCCCCACAGCATGCACCACCAGGAAAACAGTCGAGAAGGCGGCAGGATCAGCGTTACAAGGTCGTAGTAGTCGTCTTTGCTACTTTGTTGCAGTTTTGCAGGCTTCCAGCGCGGTCAGCAGTCGATTCCTTGGCAGAAGGTGAAGAGAGAGATGCAGAGGAACTCTGATGAGCTCTTGCATTCGTTATCTAAAGAATTCCCCAAAGCACAGACCCTAAATAGCCAGAAAAGGAGGTTTGGCTACTTAGGAGAGAGGATAGGCTAGCGACACCTGGAGGAGCCTATCAGAAGGAGTCTCTGACGTCACCTGCTGGCCCTGGCCACCCAGAGCAGTCCAGTGTGCCAGCAGCACCTCTGTTTCCAAGATGGCAGAGGTCTGGAGCACACTGGAGGAGCTCTGGGCACCTCCCAGGGGAGGTGCAGGTCAGGGGAGTGGTCACTCCCCTTTCCTTTGACCAGTTTCGCGCCAGAGCAGGGCTGGGGGATCCCTGAACCGGTGTAGACTGGCTTATGCAGAGATGGGCACCATCTGTGCCCATCAAAGCATTTCCAGAGGCTAGGGGAGGCTACTCCTCCCCAGCCCTGACACCTTTTTCCAAAGGGAGAGGGTGTAACACCCTCTCTCTGAGGCAGTCCTTTGTTCTGCCTTCCTGGGCCAAGCCTGGCTGGACCCCAGGAGGGCAGAAACCTGTCTGAGGGGTTGGCAGCAGCAGCAGCTGCAGTGAAACCCCGGGAAAGGTAGTTTGGCAGTACCCGGGTCTGTGCTAGAGACCCGTGGGATCATGGGATTGTCTCACCAATGCCAGGATGGCATTGGGGGGGCAATTCCATGATCTTAGACATGTTACATGGCCATATTAGGAGTTACCATTGTGAAGCTATACATAGGTAGTGACCTATGTATAGTGCACGCGTGTAATGGTGTCCCCGCACTCACAAAGTCCGGGGAATTTGCCCTGAACAATGTGGGGGTACCTTGGCTAGTGCCAGTGTGCCCACACACTAAGTAACTTAGCACCCAACCTATACCAGGTAAAGGTTAGACATATAGGTGACTTATAAGTTACTTAAGTGCAGTGGTAAATGGCTGTGAAATAACGTGGACGTTATTTCACTCATGCTGCAGTGGCAGACCTGTGTAAGAATTGCCAGAGCTCCCTATGGGTGGCAAAAGAAATGCTGCAGCCCATAGGGATCTCCTGGAACCCCAATACCCTGGGTACCTCACTACCATATACTAGGGAATTATAAGGGTGTTCCAGTATGCCAATGTAAATTGGTGAAATTGGTCACTAGCCTGTTAGTGACCATTTGGAAAGAAATGAGAGAGCATAACCACTGAGGTTCTGATTAGCAGAGCCTCAGTGAGACAGTTAGTCATAACACAGGTAACACATACAGGGCACACTTATGAGCACTGGGGCCCTGGCTGGCAGGGTCCCAGTGACACATACACTAAAACAACATATATACAGTGAAATATGGGGGTAACATGCCAGGCAAGATGGTACTTTCCTACACCCTCCAACTCCTCCCTCACAGTCACATCACTACTCACACCTGCCAGCACTGCATCCTCACACCCAGGTCCCACCACAAGTTCAGCCTTTCCAACAGTCACCACCACAATAGACTCACAGACATGCACCCCATGCACCACATTTGCACTGATCACCACTTAATCACACCCACATGCAGCACACCAACTTCACTTGCAGACACCACGTCAACATTCTTTCAAACAACCTGCCTATCTTCTCCCAGCCTCTCTTCCCCTCCTCCCAAAACACATAAACACCCCCACTCACCCATCCAACAGTCATCCACCTCACACATGCACACTTTGCATGCACCAACATCCAAGTCCAGCACACCTACACGTCCTACAACCACTCCCTCTACCTCCACATCCCAAACCTGTTCCCACAATCCGCCCCACTGTTCCTAAGAAACTTCTCCTTGCCCGCCTCGACCTGTTCCCTGTTCTAATCGTCATATTCCTCACCCCCAGCCCAGTCCCTCCAGCTCCCAGTCACCCCATGGACCCCCTAGTGATTCACATGTCCCTCCCCCAGCCAAAAAGCCTCCCTCTAAGGCAATGACTGTAGCCACTACCCCCGCTCCAAGACCACTCCCCCTCCATCTAAGACTAAGGCCAAACCCCCACTCCTGTGATGCCGCACTCTACCGCAGCTGTCCCTTCTTCTGATATTTTTTCTTCCTTACCTGGGGGGAACCCTCTTCTTTCTTCCATTTTTTTTTTCTTCTTCTTTTCTTTACTTTACTTCTCTTCTTGTTCTGGTGTCCATGTTGTCTTCTTCTTGGTGTTCTTTTTCCCAGCATGCCTTTTTTTTCTTTTTCCTTTTATACTACTACTTTTTCCCTATTCTTTCCTATTCGGCTTTCTCAATCCAAGACGGTGTCACTCTTTCTTCCCGTTTGTCACTTCCTGTCTCCTGGTATATAAGCCTTTCAGTTCTGGTCTTCTTGCGTAGCAAACACTTCCACTTGGTGGTGATCATCGCTCCTGTTCCTTCATGTTTTTCTCTAGTTCCTGTTGCTCTTGATAGAGATTATTCCATTTTTTTCTCTTTTTTCATTATTTGTTTTTCCTCTTTTTCAGGAGTTCCCATGTAGATGTTTTTCCCACATTTTGTTTTTTTTTGCCCTCTGGGACTCCTTCTGGAGGGTATGGTCTGCTTAGGCGTTTCCAGTCAAGCAGCATTGTGGCTACTAGAAAGGGTCGCCCTTATCTTGGTCAGTCCAGAACCAGTAGAAGACCGGGTGCTCCTTCAAGTTCATCAGCCAACGGTGGGAAGCGACGTGCAGACCATGACAAAACCCTCCCAAACTAAAGCCCAAGGGCCCCCCTTCAAAACATAAACCCCTGCCACCATCTCCGCCCCCTGACACCTGAGGTATCTATGTGCCCCATTGATGTCCCTGCCCAGTGGAGGCATGAGACTGTCAGGAGTCAAGCTGGGCAGACATCATGCCCATGTTGGCATTTAGCACTAGTTGGACTGGCCAATGGCCCATTCTTAGTTTTTAAGTTGAACATTTCCAAAGACTACATCTGCTTAACTGATGATGTTGGTGTCGATTTCAGTGATTTGTCCAGACTTTAATTTAGTGTGCTCATGCTATTTCTGTATATTTGGAGCCACTTTTAATCCCTGTGTATGTTATGTGGGAGTGGTGTGTGAGTTTTGGTTGTGCCTGTCTGCGATTTGTGTGTGCTTTTGAGTTTGTGGCTGTATGTGAATCGTGGCAGCTGCTTGTATACTTGTGTATAGGTGCGTGGCAGACCTTGCCGGGTGTGTGTGTTGCATGTGGGAGTGTAACTCCCCCCCTTTTCTCCCTTGTGTGCTAGACAGCTGTACTCACGGTTGTCTTCTTTATCGCCGTCGCAGTTCCTGTACATGGATTGGGTGGTAGAGCATTAGGAAGACTTTCAGTTCTGGTTCCATGTCGGCTGCGGACTTGTCTGTGTCCCTGGAGGTGAGTGTCACCTTATCTACTGCTAGTTTCCACCAGGCTTTTCATGGTGGTCGGTCCGCCCCGGAAATCGTGGCGGTCAGCAGACTCATAATATGGTAGGCGGGATTAAGCCTTCCGCCGGCCTGATGATCACAACCAGCGTCGTCCGCCGTTGGACCGCACTGGCTGTACTGGCAGTGTTGTGGCTATGTTTGAGTCGGTTCACCACCGCAGTCGTAATGTGGCGGTCTTCACCACCAGCCAGGAAGCGGACTGACCACCATGGTGGTCAGGTGACCGCCAATATCATAATGACCACCTTAGTGTCCATTTTTCCCAAAATGATTTAGTAAGGCAATAGTATCTTGCCTGCATGCTTCCGTCATTTTTTAAGAGATCAACAAATCATCAATGTACTGAAACAATGTCCATTAGAAAGGCATTTCCAATGTCTCCATGTTCTTCTTCAGTATCTGATTAAAGATGGATGGGGACTCTGAAAAACCTTGAGGAATTCTGCACCAACAAGATATGTGATCAAGGAATTTAAAGCAGAAGAGAAAATGGCTATCCTCATGAAGAGGTAAAGAAAAGAATGCTTGAGGTAGGTCCACTACGGTGAACCATTCAGCATCACATGGGATCTGAAATAATAGCACTGCTGGATTTGGCACCACCGGACAGCATTTAATCACAATATCATTGAACTTCCTCAAATCCTGAACAGTCTGAAATTTTCCACAGGGTTTTCGTAATCCCATGACAGGAGAATTACACAGGCTGCTCAGTACTTCTCTTAGAACACCTTGTCTTACGAATTCGCAATTATATGTGCAATCCCTTCAATGGTGTTCTGTGTCAAATGGTATTGGGGAATCTGGGGAAAAACTGCATTCGGCTTGACTGGGACTTTAACTGGCTCAACTCCTCTGATTAGACCAATGTCTCTCCCTGAAAAATCCCATATGTTCATTTTAACTGTTCCCTGTAGGTCAGAAGGAAGATCACGTACCTTATAGTCAGGAAAGAAACTGATCATTGAGTACTCTTCTTTTACTGAGTTACAATCAGTTTCCACAGACTGATCGTCTTCATCATCACTATTTGTTTGAATGGCAATCTCATCATTTGAACAGGTAATTGAACTTCTCATTTTGCATAGCCAGTAAGGAAACCAGACTCGAGTCACAAACAACAAATTTGTGCAAGCCTTTGAAATATCCAGTTTTAACTGGAACTGGTTTCTCAAATACTGATTTGCAACTCCCATGATTTGCACTGTTTTCCCTCAAAGGTGTACCTTAGAGACTTCTGCAGTTCTTACAGTGGGACGTGTAGCTCCTGTGTCGACTAAGAGTGAGACTTTGTGACCCATTACCTTTCCCTTCACATATGGCCCTTTTTGGTCTATTTCTAATGAAGCGGCTAACACGCATTCTTCTTCATCTGAACTCTCAATCATAAACTTATCATTTGATACAACCTCACTGTTTAATGGGTATTGGTGTATTGTGTTATTACTGGTGTTAAACCTTTGACCTGGGCCCTGCTGAGAAAGCATCATTTTCTGCTGTTCCATTGAGGTTTGAGGTATCTGAATTTGTTGCCAAGGTACCATTTGAACTTGGGCCTGTAGTTGCTGTGACTGTGACATCTGCAAATGTGGTATTTTTGCATTTGTTGCATGGGCTGAGGACCTTGCACATGATTCACATTATTTTGGAAATTAAACTTTTGGCCTCTCATTCTTGGTCATCTCGTGCTTGGAAAAGGATTGTTTTCATTCGTCTGTCGGTCAACCCCTTCCTGTCCTGGCATCGAACTCTCCCACAGCCAATGTCCGAGGCCACCCGAAGCGTGACAAGGTAACGTTCTTTTCATTGCCTGCATATCATTATCAGTAACTACCGTGCTCAAGCTGACACCACGGTTCACATCTCCATTTCCAACATGACCTCTATCTTTCACCTGACTCTGAAACCACTTTTATCTGCTGCTGCTGTGGAAAACATCTCTGCATTTGTGATTGTGCCACTTTTATCTGCATCACCATTCTCTTCTCATTCTACTTTCTCTGCTTCAGTCAATCTTGTCACTACAGTACTTAGCATATTGCAAAACTTCATCAATTGGCTTTGCTTGCCAACAAATCAAATTACTCTTAATCATCTGGCTAATTTCAGGTCTCAATCCTTCAACAAATTTGAATACAAAATGAATCATCTCTTTCGGCTCAATTGTTTCTGTACCACTGTAATGTTTGAATGCTTGCAACAATCTCTCTATTCTCTGCCAATTGATATTCTTGGAAGAAATCCTTGTTTTAAAAAATTCAGTCACCTTGTAATAGTACTTCTTTACATCATGAGATTGTGCACCTGTAGACGGATCTCGTGGGGGCTCTCTCGTTGGACAATTAACACTCCTTTTACATTGAACCCACAAATGAGCTGGAACCACTATTTCTAACCGGGTATTCAAACTTTCCTACAGGCATTTTTGCAAGCTTCACAAACCTGACTGTTTATTGGTACCATTCCACTGACTTCTCTCTCAATCTCAGGGAGTCATTTGTAAATGACAGAATGTCATTGGTAATATTTTTACTGGATTGTCAGTCTGCTGTACACTAGCAAACAAATTTGCAGACTCCCTTTTCTTCTTGTCTTGTTTCTTTACCCATCTGCCTTCCCATTTATCTAATGCTCAGCATATCTGAATGCTCTGGATTAATTCCCTAATGTGAATTTTAATTTCCGGTATTCTTATGTTCTCAATATCCTTTGAGTCAAATTCCAACCTGTAACTTCTTCTCAAATACTTTGTTTTCTCAATCTCTATGTCGTATTTCTCTGCCAGATCTGCTAATCTCTGGTGTACCAATCCTGCTTTGTTGGTAATTATTTCGCACAAGAAGCGCAATTTGTCTTCTCTATATGAGTCAATTCTGTTTAATTCAATTCTTCCTTCAATAAATTCCTCCACTTCTAATGTAAGCCGGGTCAAATTTAATGGCCTCCTCCTTTGACTCTCCTGGTGTGCTATTTAGCCTTTCCAGCCATTCGGTTAATTGCTGGGCTGTCACACTTTGTAATGAGATATTAATATTACTTACATTGGGCACTTGCTCTAACGTTATACATGGAGTCTCTGGGGTCATCAAAAATGGGTTAGGACTTATGTTTGGTTTCTCAAGATTATTCAGTGGAGTTCTGGAATAGTTCAAGTCAATTAATGGACCTGTCATGTCAATTGTTTTCCACATCAGAGGCATGCCTCCTGTATTTACATTGAATCTCTCCATTTCTACACTTAAAATCAACATTTTCTGTTCATTGCTCTTATTATTTCCCTGAGCAAACAATTGTACAATGGGATCAATCCCAATCTTCCTATACGTGGATAACTGCTTGGTGCTTGCTGCATTACACTCTATGTTCGTTCCTGGAAACCTTGAACTCACGTGTGAACCAGTATCGGTTTCTCCTCAATGTTTTGAAGTTCTCTTGAAGGAAACAGCAATTGCAACTCAGTCAGAACCACGCATGCCAATGCCATGCAGGCTTAACAATGCATGCGTCTTTACCACTCATTCCTTTACCTTACAAAATTAACAAATATGCCTTTACCACGCATACCTTTACAACAAAAATGTAAGTAATTCGCAGGTAAGTATAAAGTGTTTCATATACATACATATATATAAGATATTTATTTTTATATATATAGTTATACAGACATATACATGTGTGTGTGTGTGTAAAATATATAAATATATATATATATATTATATATATATATATATATATATGGCTACAACTCCCCACCTTCTCCTCATCATCCGTGACACAGTGGCACGCCATTAACTCCTGTAAAAATGCACATAAGGCAGAGATATGTTTTACAGCATTTTTTTATTATTATTTTTATGGTGCTGCAAGATTAAAACATTTATGCGGTCAATGTGTTTTGGCAATATGCCTTCAACTGGGCCTCACAGACATCGGTAACAAACTTCCCTTTATCACATAGTCCCTCCTCAGTTTCCAGTCGCCCAACCACTAGACAGCTACGTTCACAGTCCTTTAATCTAGAATGGCCCTTTTGATCCTCCAGTTTCTCCTCAATCAATATATCATCAACATAATCTTTAGAATATATAATTTTTTCGAGGTCATTATTCACATCTAATTTAGAACCCCCATTGCATTCCAAAGCAAAGTACCCTGTTCCACCAACCACTTTTAAGTTTATTCATCTAAAATGCTATGTTCAATAATCTAATCGCCCTTTATGCCTTACTATGTAAAGTGCTTAGTGCTCTAAATACAATAAGATCACCGCCCAATACTGGATATATAAGTCATCCTCATCCTCTGAGATGACAACCTAATCATGAAACGGGATACTTAAGACACAGAATAATCAACGGGGGATAACTTCTATGGGCCATACTCCATCCCCATTAACCCATAGTAGCAATCAACACAAATATCCACAACCAGTACACCTCATAGTCTTATATAAAACATTCCCAAATTCATTAATCATTTGTTAGGTCATAAGTGACCATATTAACATTATAGACAAATTAGGCAAGAAAAATATATGGAGAGTGCAACAGTGTAATTAATCACGACAGTTTGTTCAAATCTCAACCAGATATCATCATGGCTAGCAATAAGACATCATGAATATGTAAACAAGAAATGCTAAGTCTTGCATAGATATAAAGCATGCAAAACCTGCATAGATGTTAAAGTGCAAAGCTGGCAAAAATATTGAAAGTGCATATTAATGAAACCAGACTCATACAATAATGGTACCAAATAGGACAATTAGTGAGGTGGGAATATTTTTGGTCACACCCTTTGAACAGGTCACATCCCAGCAAGTCATGAACCCTACAATCATAATATCCCCACCTATACTAAGCACAATGTAATGAGGAGTGAAGATCAAAGGACCAGATGAATGCCACAGATCCGCAGGGGCTACTAGGAAAGAAACATGAATGATGGATGCATGAATGAATACAGTACTTTTAGAATGCACAATCACTCAAACAAAAGCATCCTGCCACTAGCTCAAACACCATTCAATACAGAAGGAACAAAAAAAGACAAGAGAGAACAAGCACCAGTACAGAAGGGGATGAGAAGGAGGAATAGGATGAAACCCATCTATTTGTATTAATGAATAGCACAGGTCACCCAGAGCAAGGAACAGACAAGTCTTCAGATTCTTCTTGAAACTGGCTTTGTTTGGAATTAACCGAAGTGGTCCTGGAAGTTGGTACCAGGCTTTTTATCCTAGACCATAAATGATTTGCCTTCAAGGGATTTAAGCCTAAAAGAAGAATGTTTTAGCACACTGGCATAGGAAGATCTGAGAGTCCTCATAGTCCTGCAATGGCAATACCTGTCAGATAAAGATTTAGGGCCTGTGACATGGAAAACCCTAAAGACCAGAAAAAAACGTTTTAAATAGGACGTTCTTATGAATAAGTAGCCAATGCAACTCCCTGAGTGCTTTGGATGCAGAACTATATCTAGGGAGTTTAAGCACCAGTCTGGTGGCCGAACTTTGAACCATCTGGAGTCTATAATGCAATTGCTTTGAACTCCCTGTATACAAGATGTTGCAATACTCTACCCTCAAAGTTGTGAGAGGAAAGGCAACTTTTTTCCTTGTGGCTATTGGGCGAAAGTCAAAATAAATTTTTAAAGATTTAGGGGTCATTCTGACCCCCGCCGGCGGCAGATGCCGTCGGCCTGGCGGGAACCGTCAGAAGACCGTACCGCGGTCAAAAGACCGCGGCGGTCATTCTGAGTTTCCCGCTGGGCTGGCGGGCGACCGCCAGAAGGCCGCCCGCCCGCCCAGCGGGAAACCCCCTTCCACGAGGATGCCGGCTCCGAATGGAGCCGGCGGAGTGGAAGGGGTGCGACGGGTGCAGTTGCACCCGTCGCGATTTTCAGTGTCTGCCACGCAGACACTGAAAATCTATGTGGGGCCCTGTTAGGGGGCCTCTGCACTGCCCATGCCAGTGGCATGGGCACTGCAGGGGCCCCCAGGGGCCCCACGACACCCGTTCCTGCCAGCCAGGTTCTGGCGGTGAAAACCGCCAGAACCAGGCTGGCGGGAAGGGGGTCGGAATCCCCATGGCAGCGCTGCTTGCAGCGCCGCCGTGGAGGATTCCCTGGGGCAGCGGGAAGCCGGCGGGAAACCACCGGCTTCCCTTTTCTGACAGAATGCCCCCGGAAGCACCGCCAGCCTCTTGGCGGTGCTTCCGCGGTCGTTGGCCCTGGCGGTCCATGACCGCTAGGGTCAGAATGACCCCCTTAATCAATGAAAAGCGCGTACCAGTTACTGATAATACTTGCAGCCGAAAAGACTCCCAAATATTTTGCCACTCCTACTGTGGATGGAGAATGGGGCACAGAGTTTGGCTCCCACATAGTCAGGGAGAACAAATTGGACATCCCAAACAAAAGGGTTTCTGTTTTGTCAGTGTTATATTTTAGGTGATTATTTTTCATCCATCAAATAATATTTATATATCAGTTCTAAAAACTCTATTCAGACCCAAAATAATTCTTATCCAAAGATAGCTTTGCATTGGAAGTAGTGGAGATTTCGGAAGAAATTATCAAAGATATTAAATGGGCTATATAAATGTTAAATAGTGATGGACTAGTTGATGAGCTCTACAGAACACCAAAGGCTAAGGATCTTTCCTCCGATGAGTACAGTCCAATGTGCACTAATTGTTTCCTGTCAGCCAAAAATGATTTAAACCAAGACCAAGCCTTGGAGGTGATACCAATATCCAGAAGTCACTGAAGAAGAATAGGATGCAAGAGTGTATCAAACACTATTGATAGATCTAATAGGATCAAAACAGCATTGTACCATTGTCCAGCGTCAGCTTGATAGTCTCAGAGACCTCTAGCAAGGCAGACTCTGTGGAGTGCCTGAGTCTAAAGCTGGATTGATAAAAATAATTTTCCAATAAAGTGATCAGTTGACCATTCAGTATCGTCTCTAAAGTTTTGATTAGTACAGGAAGCAGCGACATAGACCCTAAGTTTGCCAATATTGAGGGGTCTGCCAAAGGTTTTTTTAAAAGGGGTTTGACCACTGCCACTTTCTAAGGCACTGGGACTTCAGGCAGGGAAAGGGAAGTATTTAGGATCTCACACTTTCAGTTGCCTGATGAAGAATGACAGGCAGGCGTGGATCCTGGGGAGAACCAGAATTAGAAGAGAGGTTAGCTTGCTGAGATTGCAGCAAAGAAATTGACTGAAAAGCAGATTGAATAAAGTGAGAATGCAAGGCAATCAATGCTTCTCCTTGTAGTTTGCTTGATTCTGGGCAATAGACATCAAAGCCATGTTGAATTGCAAACATTGTTATCTTTTCAAAGAAGATAAACAGACTGTAAGAAAATGGGAATACCAGATGGCAGGGTTGGGGCCTTGTTTTGCAGTATACTCAAATTGTTCTCCTTGAGTCCAATCAGAGTTATTTACTCAATCCCCAGCTCAACCCTTTTGTTGCAATGGCACAGAGCAGCGAGGCTTAGCAAAGGAGCAATGTGTAAAGCCTTTAGCAATACCAACTAACGAAATAAGAAAGTTACCAAACAAGCAAGAGACACAACAATAATTTATCAAACAAGATGATTTTTTAATGAACTTTTGTGAATTGTTAGAGTCCTTGGAAACACAAATCCACCAGATTGTTCCAGAGATATGAATTTTAAAAACATTTAAAGATATTAATATTAAGCACAAACAAGCACTGGCAAGTCAAAACTTTGCAAATTTTGTAAAACTTTGTAAAACCTATGTTACACTGAGTTTGGCAACTTCAAAATGAGTTGGGCAACCAAATCCACCAGGATACAGGTCTTGGAGTCTAGAATGAAAACTCTGGACAGTTACCTGGCCATCAGAGTGTCCTAGAAGCAAGTTCAAAACTTTGCAGGTGCTCAATGGATGCTCCTGAGGCTGTGTGTTCCAGATGGGTGAAGTTGGGTCAAGTCCTTGGTCCATGGGTGAGTGGGGGTCACTCTGACCATGGATCTTAGGGTCCCACAAAATCCTCTACACAGGGGTCAAAGGGCTGCCGATGCAGACTTTTAGCTCTTACAACACAACAGTTCTGGTGCAAACCTTTGGTAGGGGCTAGTTTCCTTATAATCCAATGAATCTGGTCTCTGACAGCTCTCCCAGGTCCAGCACACTCTGGTGCAGTCTTTGGCTATCTCAGATTCCTTTGTTGGTGTGCCCCGCCATTGGTAGCAGGAAAACTTCCACAATGGCTACCCCTGGAGGGGGCTCCAGGGGACCATCAACTGATCCTTAGAGCTTCTGCTGGGGATGGGGGCCAGGAATCAACTTTTCCCTGGGCCAGGCACAAAGAGCAGGGTCCAAACTACACTAGTCCAGTGTGTAGCAGATGCAGTCGCTCTGGCCCATGAGCTTTAAAGGGGTATAGAGTGGGCTTCTTCTTATCCGTGGTCCAAATCCAGTGAGTACTAACTTCTCCTGTGCCAGGGGTGCCTAATATATCCCCGTAAAGTGCCCTGAGGGGACAACACAATCACTAGCCAATGGGCTACTAGGTCCCCTCTTTCTTGGTGACACAGCTCTGGTAATGTGCATCACCTGGTTATCCCGAGTGCACCTGGACATCACAACTAGCATAGCTGAGGTTTTCCTCAAGTGTGAGGACCTTGATAGCCCACTCCTGGTGGTGTGGCTACCACAGGCAGCACGTCCATGGAAAATTGGTTCTAAAGCTGGTTTTCCCTCTTTTGGCCTGGCTCTACCCTGTTTAGGGGAAACAAAGGGCTTCCTGCTTGGGAATGTTGTCACAGCAGCCCTTCAAAGACGGCATCACCCTTTGATGCCTGTCTTTCTGGCTAACACCCTTTGCAGCCCATACTGTGGGTGGGGGTCGCAACGCCAGCGCAGCAACAGCCTTTGTTCTCAGCCTGGGAGTCATTCACATGTCTCCCCAGGTAAGCAAAAATCTGTCTCAGTCCCTGTGCCTTTCTGAAGCCACTGGACTAGCTGGGTCAAAGTATGGCTACTTTCGCAACAGTGGCCAGCATTAAAGTGGATATAAATGCTGACTACACCATAGAGTCACATTTGATGTCCTCTTTAATTTGATACCTTACATGACAGGGTTAGGTAGCCTCTGTCAGAAGTTAGGTGCATTGGAGTGGCAACTGTTAGGTCTGCAATTACGTTATAAGGCTACTTAACCATCCTCAGCAAACACCAACAATTTAAGGCTTTACTGCATAGACATATTAAACATATATGTCTATCTTAACAATATACAGCTCCTTGCCATAGGGCTACATAGGCTTTCCTTACAGGATACTTACATATATGACTAGGGGACTTAAGGTGACTTTAACATTAATGGTAATAGCAAAGTCATGTGTGCAGTGAATGCACAGCCTTTTCAGTCTGCAATAGAAGCTGAAAGGTGTGTTTTCACTTTTTCACACACAGAGTGGCACAACAAGTGCTGCAACTCTTGTGTCAACAGCCATCCTTACATGTTCTTGGTACCTAGGTACCACATACTAGGGATTTATAAGTGAGTCAGCACATGCCAATTGGGAGTATCCAATTCAACATAAACTTTTGAAAAGGGAAAGAACACTGGCACTGAGGTCTGGACAGCAGACCTCAGTGCACTTTCAAATTCAAAAATCAGCAGCTAGTAGTCAAAAATGTTGGGGGAACCTGCAAAATGCCTGTTTTCTTACACAGCCTCGTTGTCTACCAGGATGACCTAAGGGAGATAATTCACCCTGGATCCAATGATTGAACAAATTTAGGTCATTAGGGAACCTCCCATAAGGGAAGGAAAGGGAAGGCCATAGCCAACCAAGTTATCAGGTTGGGGCTCATAATGTTCCCTTAGGTTTACCAAAACTAAGAGAATCTGTATCTGATTGATGGTTGGCCGGGGACCAAAGGTCCACTGTTACCCTGAAGGGAACAAACCAGTGGTCCGGCTACTCCTGGACTTCTGGTTTGTCTGGGTCAAGCAAGTGGAAGTTGGTACAAATCCCATCCAATGTGTGGCATGCTGAATGTGTGGAGCCCGCTACTAACTTAGTAACCCAGTACTGTTAAAGGCTCCCCAAGACTTTTAGTGTCAGGATTCCTGGGGTCATCAAAATGACAATTGAAATTACCTAATGAGGTGCAATTAGCATACTGAAGTGGTAGAAGTTAAAGAGCATCTCCTAAGGCACTCAAAAAGCTGGAGCATGGTCCAGGCGGGAGATAAAGTACACTACCCCCAAAAGTCTGTGAGTGGTTCATTTTGAAACTAAAACTAAAACTCTCTATCCCTCTTAATTTGCCCCACCTCAAATACATCAAATTGAAGCGTGTCATGAAAGATGATACCTAAGCCTCTGCCACGACCCTTGGACCTTTCACATCTGACGATGGCATAGCCAGGAGGTAATGCAATAGTCATTTCTTTGTTGAGCCAAGGCCTAAGCCAGGGCTTGATAATAAACAAACATTCCAAATGTTAATCATTTTTAAGATTATGCACTTCTTTGGAATGTTTGGAGAGGGAACACATATTGATAAGCCACCAGAAATAGACTTAACCACTGGGACCGCTCAATAGAGCAGTTAGCCTCAAACACCTTCTAGCAGCATGTACATGAAACAGCACCTTTGATGCTTGCCAAGCCAATTACATTGCCACAGTGGAGCAGCTTACTGAGAATTTCTTTTAGAGATTCTACTGATTGTGCAGAATCTGGGTTAAAACCTGCAGGGGGCTGGGTCTGGTGGAACGGATGTGGACAGGAGCAGACGGTCTTGCCTTTGGCGATCCTTCGAATCACCAGAGGTGCATCCACACCGCAAATCTGCTATATCCTCTTCTCCCCTTAGCACCCCACCTCCCAAGTGCTTGACTAGAACACTAACCTCATGGGAAGATGGTGCCTCCAATGAGGATGCCACCAATGAAGTTCGAAAGTCCCCAAGTGATGCCAGGAAACAGTACAAAACATTGACACATTGAGTGGTTAAAATGATTATGTCTCCAAACACAGGTCAAATCCAAACACACAAAGCACACAAAACGGATGATAGAGTTAAAATGCAGCATACTTCAATTTCAACCATGTCAACCATCACCAAATTAACTTGGACTTGGATGATTGTTTCCCGCAAGTCCCATTTCCTTTAACCTTACAGTGGACAGTGCAAATAACCCATTACAAATATCACTACTTCTTTCCATATGTAAATTCACTTTATCTTCACCCAATCTATGATCTAAAAAAACACTGCAAATAAAAATGAAGGGGTATTGCAAAAGTGGTGGTCCCTTGTTCTTTACACTTCAACATGTCTCTGAAAAAGAGCTCCCTATGCATACCATTACATATTGCCCACCCCACTCAATGTGCAGCATGACCAACTAATAAAGCATGCTACCTTGGCGGGTTACGGTCAATGTATCCTGTGAAGAATAATCCTCAGACCCAATGGAAGATATCTCAAAGGATACTTTAATGTTGTTTGGTATTGCTTTAGTGCAGTTGAGAATACATGATTTTCCTTGCATCCTGCATTGTTTATTTCCTTTCCAAAAATGGGAAAGCACTCCAAGAAATAAAAGCATGTGGAGTGTTCTGAATCCTCAAACTTGTCTTCTTCTCCTCCACCTAAGAGAAGAAGTACAAACAAGGGGGAGGATGTGAGGCTAAAGACATTAATTAAGGAAATTATTTTGTAGATGAAAATGAATAAGCCCTCTTCTACCCATGACAAACCAACCAACATATTGTTAAATATTTCTTATGATTCTGAGGAGGAGGAAAAGGAGGAGTGGCATATCACAGAGGAATAGATGGGAATGTACACATTCAGGGATATGTTACTGGAGTTTTGGTCCAATTTTAAGACAAATATGGGTTTTCAAGAGGAAGAAGTTCACGAATCCTCTTGGAAGACATTCAATAATCCTCTTCTAGTCGTTTTACTAGGGCAATTGCAATGGTCCTCCTAGCTGGATTATCCAGTTCACCCACATATTCTAGAAGTGATCACAAGGTAGTAGATGGAGCCATATAAAATCTATCTTCCATGTTTCATAGCTAAATTGTATCCTTTAATTGACATGCAAAAGTCCCTGCTGGACAATATTCTTATTGATTCACTGGTAGCCAGCTTGATAGAGAGACCCTCTTTAACTGAGGATAATATTGTCAAGAAGCAATTATATATAACAAAGTGATTCCAAAAATGTTTACTCTTAAGCTCACTTGGATTTAAGAGCTATGGCACTAACATTTCACAATCCCAGATATCTGATTTTAAGCAGTTGTTTAAATCCATGGAGGAGGGGTCTGACTATACACCTTAGCTGGAAAATATAGAGAGACTCATCAAGTATTTGTGAGATATTTCTTTTGACATTGTAAGGACACCAGCATTACCAGGAGGGTCCTCTATTGTAGAAAGATGCAACTTCATCCTAAAAGACTGGCTTACTATTTTAGCGTAGAAGGCATCAGTCTTAAAGATGTCGTCTGTGGTGAACCCATCTGTTTGGCCTAAAACTGTAAGAAAAGATCCACAAGTTATTCAAGGTGAAGAAATACTCCTGCTCGATTAAGCATGGATCATTCCTTCAAATAATCCTAAGAAATCTCTGTTCCTCTCACAAGCGACCTCCTCAGAAGCAGGGTAAATTCAAACCAGGAATTCAAGGAATGGTGGTGAAAAAAATCTAAATTCCCAATTAGGTAGAGATCCTGTCTATGTTGAAAGTGGCCAAAGGTGTACCGTTTGGAGACAGAATTGATCAATTCCTTGCAGCTTGAGAAGTAGCCACCTCAGACGAATAGCTTCTTCAGATTATCATGTCAGGATACAAAATAGAAATTTTAACTATACACCAGGACTCAGTGGCCACTAAACATGGGAAAAAAATGTGGTATGTGTTGTCAGGGAATCTAAGCCCTTTTCCTGAAAGAAGCAATTGAAGTAGTTCCCCGGGAACAACAAAGGAGTTGCTTTTACTCAATAATATTCTTGATGCAAAAGACAACAGGAGGGTACAGAATGGTACTAGACCTCAAACACCTCAAAAAATATGTCAGAACATTACCGTTCAAGATGTAAATATTGCAAAGAATAATACTTCTAGGGCCAGATGTATCAAACCTTTTTGCATTCGAAACGGTGCAAAGGCCCGTTTGCGAATGCAAAAATGCCTTTCAGTATTTATGAAAGGCATTCGCAACACAAGTTTAAGGAATTGCTAAAATAGCGATTCCTTAAATTTGCGAGCCCGTTTAGAGAATCGCATATTGCGACTCTCTAAATAATAAATCGCAAATAAGGAATCCTTATTTCTAAACTACATGTATCAAGCAACTCCTTAATGTGAATTTGGCATTAAGGAATCGCAATTACCACCAAGTAAAACTTGGTGGTAACCATGTGCAAATTTAAAAAATGCATTAATAATGCTTTTTTAAAATTGACATGTAACACACACATGCCCCTTTGGCATGTGTGCGTCTTACATGTCCCCAAAAACTTTTTGGGGTGCAGCAGAGGGGGCCTTAGGCCCCCAGCACCTTGGGGTTTTGCATTTCCAAAATTGCAAATTCCAGTTAGGAATTCGCTATTTGGGAAATGCAAAAAAATCGCAAATATGGGCCTACAGGCCCATAGGTACGAATGGGGGCTGTATCGCTATTTGCGATTCGGTAATTGCATTTGCGATTTTTAAGAAATCACTATTACCGAATCGCAAATAGGATACATAGCATTTTGCGAATCAGAAATAGCGATTTCTTAAAATTCGCTATTACCGATTTGCAAAAGGCTTTTTTGATACATCTAACCCCTAGTGCCCAAATACCATTTTGTGAACACAGTGGACCAGCAAGATGCTTATTTCCATATCCCAATGTCTCTCATTCATCAGGAATATCTCCACTTCTCCATCAGGAAACAGCTCTTTCAAGTCAAGGTGTTGCCTTCTGGCCTCAAGACGTCTCCATGTTTGTTAACAAAGGGAATAACTCCCTCTGCAGACTTGATTCACTTTAAAGGTGTGGGGATGTATTGTTACCTAGATGATTGGCTGTAGCATCCCCTGCAAGAGATCACTTAATGCAAGACATGGAATCAGTTTGCAACTTTAGTCATGGATTCCTGCTGAATGTTCCAAAATGCAATATTTCCTCATCAAAGGATATAACTTTCATGGTTGCAGAGTTTGAACAGATGTCAACAAGGCGTTCCTTCCGTAGGCCCAAGCTGAATCTTTGAGATGTCTGGCAGTGAATGTCATTTAGATTCAAATTCTTTCAGTGAGGCAGTGACTAAGATTTAAGGGACACTTGGCAGTATGTGTTTTCATAGTACAGTGGGCAAGATTGCACCTATCTTGGAAACCCAGGTCAGAGGATTTCAATTGTCTGGTGACAGTAACAGAGGATATCAAGAGAGATCTTAGGTGGTGGCTACTCTCAGAATCTCTGAGCAAAAGGTTTACCTTCAGCAAGATCCATCAACAGTACTGACTATTGAAATAATTGTCTTTAGTTGGAGGGCAACAATGGATTCAATGACATTCCAATCAAGATAGACAATATCAGACAGCTGTCACTCATGAAACTGGAGAGAGCTTCCTGCAGTACTCAGAGAAGTGATGAATTTTCAATGATGGATTAACCAGGGGTAACCCGATCCAAATTTCTCAACATTTTAGAAGTGTAGGGATTTAACTGGGCAAAGGCTCACCTGTTACCCCTAGTGGCGATTCACACAAATGGGACGAACAGAGTGACAGCAGACAATCTCAGCCAAATCTTCACCTCCTCCCAGTAGATGTCATTTTCCAGACCAACCTTTCATGCAGTTTTCAAGATGTTTGGACGTCCCTTCCTGTATCTGTTTGCCTCCCAGCACAGTGAGCAGCTTCTAAGATACTGCTCCAGGAATGCTCTGGAGGGAGCATGGGGTGGATGCATTTACATGCCTTGCCTCCTTCTTTACGCTTTTCCTCAAGTTCCATTGAGCCCCAAGCTGCTTGCTCATCTTCAGTCAGAGAACAAGTCATTGATTCTGGTGATCCCATTCTGACCAAGGAGAACTTGGCTCCCCATTCTGTAATCCCTTGCAAATCAAGAGCACTAGATTCCCACCCACAAGTCCCCCTCCATTGACCTCCACCAACATCATTTTCTTTTAGAGGCTGTAGTCCTCGGTTTGGAAGTTGAAAGGAGGGGATTGCAGAGCAAATATTTAGTAAGTTATCTAGCTGCAGCTATACAACAATCTTGTAAACATTCCAATTTGAAATCATATGAGAAGCATTAGGTAATTTTTAGAAGTGGTGCTCCCTCCATGGTTTATTTCCTGTGGAATGTAAACTTAATGCCACATTACAGGTTGCTCTAGGAGAGATACCAGAAAAATCTATCTGTGTCGATGTTGCTCTCACAATGGGCAGCAATCAGGGCATTTAGGATTCCCTGTGGGAATTCGTCTGATAAGGAGGATCTTATTTTCTGCCTATTAAGAGGTTTTTCCCTTTCTCATCCTACGGTAAACTTGTTATTTTCACAAAGGGGTTTACCATTGGTTCTGTAGTACTTAGGAACCCAGCCTTTTGAACCTCTTATGTGCCTTGATTTAAAGTTTGTAACTACGTAGATTTTTTTATTTGTGGCAATAATATCGGACAGGAAAATTGGGGAGTTGGAAGCTTGTATGACAAGGGAACCTTTTAACTCCTTTTTTAAGGATGAGCGGTGCTCCAGTTAGACCTGACGTTTATCTTCAAGGTGGCTTTCTCACATCATGTGAATCAGGATATAGTTCTCCCAGACCAAGAGAGTTATCAGCTTCATCTCAAGAGCTACAATTGCACCTCCTAAATGTAAAAAAGGATCTGCAGGTCTGTTGGTAAGGTCTAAACCTCTTTGAAAATCTGGTTCTTTGTTTATTTCATTTGGTTCACCTAGTAGAGGGTAAAAAGCCTCACTTGTGTCCATTAGTGGATAGATTAAACAGACATTTTCCCTGGCCTCTTCTTTGTGTGGATCCCCGCATCTAAAGATCCCTCATAGGAGTAGGTACATCTCAAGCATTCTCAGGAATCTTCTCCAGTTCTTCTCTTTCTTGTTCTTGACCTGGAATGTTGTTAGCTGTTGGTAATCTCAACAGCTCCTCTTCCTATTCTGTTGGATTATTCACCTTCCTCGTATGACTGGCATGCACCCAGTTCGGCAAACCTGCACACTTCACAGCTGTCATTGTCACAAGGATGATCTGATAGGGCCCCTTCCACCATGGCTGCAAACATGACTTCCTCACATGCTTTCGTATGATGACCCAATCACCAGCTTTCAAGTTGTGACCTTGACCTTGAGATTGTTGAACTGTTGTGGCTTCCACCTGATGAGAAAAAGATCAGACCACATCAGCTAAGCCTTTGCAATAATCTGGCACCATGTCATCGGTAATATTTACAAGTGCATTTGCAGGTATTGCTTGCAATCTCATTGCTCTCCCTATCAGAATCTTGTGATGAGACAAGCCAGTCTTCTTGTCAGGAGTACTTCTCATTGACATTAGAACCAAAGGCAAAGCATCTGGCCATTTCAAATTCGTTGATGCACACACCTTTGCCAGTCGGGACTTTAGAGTTCCATTCTGGACGATAACTACAATGTAGCTTCTGCTGAATGTTTAAAGCTCAAAACGGTAACTTTATCACTTAATTGTTGAAGTGACTTCCTCTATCTGATTCTAAAGAGTCTGGGAAACCAAAACATGGAATCAACTCTCTGAGAAGAGAGTTATTAGCTGCTGTAGGGCTATCATTTCTCCATGTCGGATAAGTTTCAATCCAGTGACTAAAAATGCACACAATCACCAACACATATTTCAAACCACCACAAGCAGGCATCTCAATAAAATCCATTTGCATCCTGCTGAATGGACCTCCTGCCTTGCCTATGTGTCCCATGTTGACAATTGTTCCTTTACCAACATTCATCTGCTGACAGACAATGCATCCATGGCAAACTATTTCAGTAGCTTGTCTAAATTTTGGATTGAACCAAAAGAGTTTAAAACTCCTAATCATTGCATCTCTCTCTGTGTGTGCTTGACCATGGTAGTATCTGGCCATCTGTGTCAGCAAACTGTTTGGTAAAACTACCTTTCCTTCCGTGGTCACCCAAATATCATCTTACCTTTGTATATAATTTTGTTTCACCCAGTCTCTGTGCTCTTCTCCTGGAACATTGTTTTGTAAAGCTTTCAACTCTTCCAAAGTCTCAACAATTCGCACCATAAAATTTGAATAAACTTCATCATTTTAAGGCATCAGTTCCCACTTTCCCTTGAAAGAGATACTATTTGAGGCACATAATTTTGCAACCTAATCTGCATAAGCATTTCCCAAAGTCACATAATTCTGTCCTCTTTGATGTGCACTACATTTAACCACAGCAATTTTCTCAGGTTTCTGAACAGCTTGTAATAATTCATGTATTCTCTCACCATTTCTTACAGGTGAACCAGACGAAGTTAGGAAACCTCCATGTGACCACATTTGTCCAAAATCATGCACAATGCCGAATCCATATTGGCTATCAGTGTAGATTGTTACTTTCATCTGGTCTGAAATTTGGCATGCTCTAGAAAGAGCCACCAATTCTGTAATCTGAGCAGAAAACACTCCTTTAAGCCATGAAGCTTCCAATATGCCAGTAATTGTGCATACCGCATATCCTGCTCTCAGTGTACCCATGTTATCTCTCAAACAGGAACCATCAACAAAGATAATTTGATCATTGTCTTCTAGGCAAATGTCTCTGATATCTGCCCTTGGTTTTGTGCACAATTCTGTAACTTTCAAACAATCATGTTCAATGTCATCCATTTTATCTGAATCAATTCTTTTAACTGGTAACAAAGTTGCTGGGTTAAGCACAGTACATCTTTTAATTGTTATATTTGGTGTTCCAAGAATCACTGTTTCATAACGTGTCAATCTAGCATTAGTCAAGTATTGCGTCTTTGATCGTGTCAACAAAATCTCTATTGAATGAGGTACCATTACTGTCAGACGATAACTTATCACAATATTCTCTCTTTGAGTTGTACTCTGCTCTACTGCTGCAACTGCTCGCAAACAACCCGGTAAGGCTGCTGCGACTAGATCCAAGGTAGCTGGAAAATATGCTACTGGTGGATTGACACCACCATGTGTCTGTGTCAAAACAGATAAGGAACATCCATCTCGTTCATGACAAAACAACAGAAAACTTTTTTGTGTAATCAGGCATACCTAAAGCTGGAGCTTGACACAAACTCTCTTTCAACTCAGTGAATGCTTTCATACATTCCTCATCCATCATTATGGGATCTGAAACATCCTTATGTGTCAGCTTTCGCAAAGGTTTCAAAATAGCTGAAAAATTTGGAATCCACTGACGACAATATCCTACCACTCCCAGAAACATCCTCATTTATTTCTGAGTACTTGGTATTTTCATTTTCACAATTGTCGCTACTCTTTCCCTTGAAATCCTCCTGGACCCTTTCTCAATCATATGACCCAAATATTTCACCTCTCTCTGACAATATTGCAATTTTGTAGGGGATACCTTGTGATCATTGTCTCCCAGAAAATTCAATAATGCAATTGCATCCTCCTTGCATCCCTCTTTTGTCTTTGATGCAATCAATAGATCATCTATGTACTGCACCGATGTCAATTGGTAAGGCATTACCAATGACTCTAGGTTCTTTTTCAAAATATTATTGAAAATTGATGGTGACTCTGAAAACCCCTGAGGAATTCTACATCAACAATAGACTCTGGTCAGGAATTTAAAACAAAAGAGATATCTACTGTTCTCGTGACGAGGCATGGAGAAAAATGCTTGACATAAATCTATCACAGTAAACCATTCAGCATTACACGGAATCGGGAACATGATCAAAGCTGGATTTGACACAACTGGACAACATTTAACCACAATATCATTTATACAGGGGCTACTCATCACTTCTTTCAAAACTCCTTGTTCCAAGAACTGCTCTATCAAAGGTCTTATTCATCGATTGCCTCATTTGTCATCAGATATTGTGCAGTTTGTGGAAATACCACATTTTCTTTCACTGCTACTCTGACTCCTTCAAATCCCTTGATCAAGCCAATGTCTTTCCCTGAAAGATTCCAAACTTTCGACTCAACTTTTTCCTGCAAATCAACTGGAATTGATTGAATTATTCTCTTCATTTTCTTGTTCATCTGAATTAATCAGAGGAAACTCTCTAGACACTCGTTCATATTCAGCAGTAATCATTAAATCTTCCTCATCACTGTTTGTCTCAATCTCAATTCCTTTAATTGAACATGAAATTGAACAATTTATTTTACACAACAGATCTCTTCCCAATAGTGTCACTGGACTGGAATCGCAAACAACAAATCTGTGCAAACCTTTAAAATGACCAATTTTAACAAAACTGGTTCTGTAAGAGCATAGGTCAAATGTTTGTTTGCAACTTCTACAATCTGAACTGTTCTCTCTGATAAAGGTATATCTGGAACCTCTACAGATCTTACTGTTGAATGTGTAGCCCCCGTATCAACCAGAAAACAAACTTCATGACCATATACTTCACCCTCTATATAAGGACCTTTCTGATCCAACTCTAATGATGCTGCCATCACATACTCCTCCTCATCTGAACTATACAACGGCCATTCATCGTTTATTTCATCCTCACTGTGTAAAGGAAATGTATCAACAGTTTTTTCACTTTTATTTGATTTCTGATTCATGACCACGTGCAAAAGCATTACCTGTTGTTGATCCACAGGACCCTGTATCATTGGGACCTGTCTCTGTATGTGAATTTGTTGTGCAGGCACCATCAAAATCTGCACCTGTGGCTGCAATTGTTGTACCTGTGGCATGTGTACGTGTTGTACCTGTGGTTGTACATTTTTTATCTGCTACATCGACTGCAAAAGTTGAAAACCCTGCATAGTATTTACATTATTCTGGAAATTCTGATTTTGACCTCCCACTCTAGGTCCTTTCATGCTCTGATAAGAATTGACACCATTTGTCTGTTGCGCAACGCCACCTTGGTTTAACAACGGACACTGTCTCTTCCAATGTCCAATTGCCCCACAATTATGACAAGGTAACACTCTTCTCCTTTGCTGCTCATCCTGCATCACCACTGAATTCAAATCCACATTTTTATTGACAACCAGAAGCATCATTCCACCTCGACCTCTGCCTCTGCCTTGACTCTGAAACATGCCATTTCCTTGCGACTGCGGCTGAAAATTTCCCTGCATTCCTGCCTGTGCAGCCTTGAGCTGCATCACCATTGCTTTCTCCTTCAACTTTTTCTGCTTCATTTCAATCTCATCACTATGGTATTTTGCATACTGCAACACCTCATCAATCGGTTTGGCTTGCCAACAGATCAAATGATTCTTAATCATTTGGCTAATCTCTGGTCTCAATCCTTCAACAAATCTAAACACGAAATGATACATGTCCTGTTTCTTGAGTGTCTCTGCACCACTGAACTGTTTAAATGCATTTAACAACCTTTCATTATACACATGAATCGATTATTTCGCTTCCTGTGCTGTTCTATCTATGCGTTGCCAATCAATATTTTTCGGCAAAACTTTTGTTTTCAGAAACTCAACAACTTTATAGTAATATTTCATTACTTCTGGAGATGGTGCACCTGTTTTCAAATCTCTTTGCGGCTCACTTGTCGGCCAATCCACACTCCTTTTGCACTCAATCCACAAATCTGCTAGAACAACAATATCAAAGAGAGTATTCAGGTCTTCCCACAGACATTTTGCAAGATTCACAAACCTATGTCTGCTGATACCATTCTACTGGCTTCTCTCTCAACCTTGGATAGTCATCTGTAAAACTTAAGACATCACTCCTACTCTAAGGTACATGTACAAAATTCCCTCCTGGTGTTTCCCTCAGTAAAATTTTCACTGATTCTCCTGTCTGCACCACATCTCCTTTCTTTGGCCTTTCTTTTTTCTTGACCCATCTGCCTTCCCACTTGTCTAATACTCTCCAAACGTCCACTCTTTCAAGTAATCCCCTAAGATGTGTTTTCATCCCTGCACACCTCATGTGTGCAAAGTCTTCTTCTTCAAGATCTAACCTATAGCTTCTCTTTAGGCTTTACAATTTTGTGAGATCAATGTCATACTTATCTGCTATTTCTTGTAACTGCTGATGTACCTTTCCTGCTCCCTTTGTAATTATCTTACATAAGTATCTCAATTGAGCTTCAGTATATGATTCAAGTCTGTTCACACCCATTGTTCCTTCAAGAAGCTCATTTCCTTCCATTGACAATCTCACTCTATCTAATGAGTCATCCTCACTATTCTGTTTCTCTAAAGTCTTGAACTACTTGGGTCTTCTAACCACTTGGTTATTTCTTGTGTGGCTAGACCTTTTAAAGAAATCTCATTTGACTGTGCACTCGAACTTTGCTGTTGTACTGTACTCGTACATTGCTGTGGCCCCCTGATTACTGCAGGATCTTATCCCAGAATTCCCAACAGGAGACAAATCTAATAAAGAGCTAGTCTCATTCAGGTTTTGTCCTTGCCTTGGAGTCGATTTTTCCAAAGCCCCATTCTGAAACTGGACTAGAGAACTCACTCCACTATCATTAGTCTAAACATATAGGCCCTCATTACAACCCTGGCGGTTGGTGGAGAAGTGGCGGTTTTACCGCCAACAGGCTGGCGGTAAACAAATTTGAATTATGACCATTGTGGTTACCGCCATGGTCATCCGCCACTTTTCCGAACCGACCGCCAGGGTGAAAACGACCGCCGGGCTGGAGACTTGGGTCTCCAGCCTGGCGGCCATCACAAGACCGCCGGCGGTATCATGACCCAGCTGACCGCCATGGATTTCATGGGTTTGGGAACCGCCATGAAAGCCATGGCGGTAAGCACTATCAGTGCCAGGGAATCCATTCCCTGGCACTGATAGGGGTCTCCCCCACACCCCGCCCCAACCCCGAGAACTTAACCGACACTCCCCACCCCTCTGCCACCCCCCTAATGTGGCAGGACCCCCCTCCACACCCCTACGCTTGACATCACTACACAGACACACACCCGACACTCATGCAGACACCACCAACACACATACCCGCACACACACAAACAAACATGCCAACAGACACACACACAGTCATACACGCACACCCACATTCAGACATACACGCACACATCCATACAGACATACATACAGGCAGACACACACACATTTCCAAACACACTACACCCCCTGCATGCATACACGCACTCACACACCCCCTCTTCATACTCACACGCACACCCCCATGCACGCACACAACACACAACGCCCCCCACCCCCGTCCCCTAACGGACGATCAACCTACCTGGTCCGTTGATCCTTCGGGAGGGGACGGGATCCATGGGGGCTGCTCCGCCGCCAGCACACTGTCAACAGAACACCGCCACGCCGAATCACGTAATGTGATTCGGTGGGCGGTGTTCTGTTGATGGTGCGGTGGAGGTGGAGCAACCTCCACTTATCCGCCGACCGCCAGTATGGCTGCTGACGGCTCTCCATCCGGAAAAGGACGGAGGGCTGCCAGCAGTCATAATTTGCCGAGCGGAAAACCACCAGCACTGGCGGTCTTCAGCACGGCTGTCCCTCAGCGGTCTTGTGAAAAGACCGCTGAGGTTGAAATTACCCCCATAGTGGTATAAGCGGACCCATCGTAATAGGTACTGAAATTGCATCTGTACTAGCAAAAGATCTATTTTTCTATGTCTGCAGTATTCTCATGTACTGCATTTGAGGAATCTGTATTTGAACAGGCTCTTTCAGATTTATATTCAGCCCTTGTTGACCTGGAGACAACACTAAATTAGTGGTCATCTTTACAATCTGAGCCTCTGGGTAAGTTCCAGGAATGTTTATCGCCAACTGCTGTCCATTGTTCAATTAATTATTTAAACTACTCTGCATCTGAACTTGTTCGCTGTTCAGGATATCCTGTGATACCCCCAATGTGGATGGTGCAGTAGGACTCATATTACCAATCCCACTTGCACTCATTCTGCTCTCACTAGTTCCCTGACCTCCTTGAGCTGTATATGGTGGTGGATAGGTTCACAAAATCTCAGAAACTAATTCATCCTCATCCAATTCATCATCCTCATTAAACATAACTCTTTTCAAATCTTTTAATTTTTGGTCTTCATTTACTAAAGAACTTTTTTCCTTTTTCTTCTCAGCTTTTGACTGATCCTCATCATCTTTTGTTCTTGCAGGAAATAATCTAATTCCCTTTAGGGTAGTTAGTTTCCACTCTTTCTGCTCCTCATCCCATCTAGCTTCTGCTAGTGTCTTTTCTACTCTCCTCATTCTTTCCTTGAATTTCAAATCTTGTTGCTGTTTAGAAACCAATACCCAAATCGTTAAAGCTTCATACTGTGCTGGTCTTGGAGGAGGTTTTAAACTGTACATTTTCTGCCTCACATTCTCCAAAATCCTCAAATTGAATGTTCCATTTTCTGGGAAAGCCAATCAACCTTCTTTCTTTGTGATCTTAACCCAATGTTTCAACCAAAGGCACATTCCTGTACCCTTCTCCTCAATCACAATATATGCCGGAGTATTTTCTGGTGGACAAATTTCTCCCTCTCTTGCCGGAATATACTCATCAACTCTAAAGGCACTTCTTAAAGCTTTGAAAAACTTCATTTTCAATTTTTTTTATTAAAAAACAATTTAATCAGAAAAATAATTCACTAAATCTATTTCAGACAAAACAAAACAAAACAATGAAATCTGTTCAAAATAACCAATCAGAAGAAGTGACTACTTCCCACAATTCTCTTTGATGCTCTCGCCTTCCAATCGCACTACACAAATATCTGACTGATAAACGAATCCATGCGTGACCCTTCTCGCTAACCAACCTATCCCAGCACGGCACAACTCATGTCACACCAATACACACACACTCTCTCAGCGCGACTACTGAAACGCTGACAAAGTCTTTCAGCCTGACTTTCACATAACTAACAACCCAAACTCATACAATATTAGTTCGCGAGCAAAACCTTAAACCAAAAATAAGAAAACAAAATTGTCCAGTTACTACAGGTAGGGTAACATAATCGCTTCAGGTACCTTCCAAATTTCGCCTTTAGCTTTTGCATCTACAATTACTCTTTTTCACAGTTCCGCACATTTCGTGAGCAAAATTTGACCTGCAAATTTCACTTCTCAACTGATCATTGGATTATTGTCCTACTGCACTTAGCACTCACCAAATCCCAGTAAATTTCAATCACACAAATTATCTCACAAACACGACTTACCAACCATGCCACATCGGCCTAATAAATAGACAAATCACAACATATACCAAGGGGCATATTTGTACTCTGTTTGCGCCGAATGGGGGTCAAAAATGTTGACGCACATTCGGCGCAAACCTTGCCCCATATTTAAACTATGACGCCGGACCCCGCGGACGTCAAAAAACCTCAGTGTGCGTCATTTTTTGGATGCAGGAACCCGACTTGCATTAATGACATGCAAGGTAGGCGTTCCCGTCCAAAAAATGACTTTAAGGCCTGTGTGCCTTATTTATACTCCTGCGTCATTTTGGCACACAGGAGGGGGCGAGCCTTAAAAAACGGCGCACAGCCTGATGTGCACCGTTTTTTGAACGCCTGGGTGAGGGCAGGCGTTAAGGGACCTGTGGACTCACTTCCATGGTCTCAGACCATGGAAGTAGTCCAGAGGTGCCCTTCCCTGCCCCCAGGGACACCCCCTGCCACCCTCGACCACCCCAGGAGGACACCCATGGATGGGGGGACCCATCCCAGGTAAGTACAGGTAAGTTGAGGTAAGTATTATTTTTTTATTTTTTAAAGTGGGATCGGGGGGCTAATTTGGGCCCCCCTACAGGCCACTGTGCCCAATGGCCATGCCCAGGGTACAGAAGTCCCCTGGGCATGGCCATTGGGCAAGAAGGCATGACTCCTGTCTTTGCTAAGACAGGAGTCATTTCAATAGGGGTTGTGCGTCAAAAAATGGCGCAAGTCCGGTTTGAGCCATGATATTTTACTCAAACCTGACTTGCACCATTTTTTGACGCACAACCCCCATTTTCCCCTACGCCGGTGCTGCCTAGTATGAGTATTTTTTTTTTACTCTGACCAGCCCGCAGCGCCTGCTAACGTCAATCTTAAATAGGGCAACCGCATGGCCCATAAGAATGGCGTTAGCCGGCGGTAACATTTTTGGCGCAAACCAGTGCTGGCTTGCATCAAAAAGTATAAATATGGGCCCAAGTGTCTCTCTACACTGGTACCAAGTGTCTCATTACACTCGTTAATATACTCCAGAGTCTTAGACCTCTCTCATTAGGTCCCTCCTATCAACAACCAGGTGAACAATTTTTCCTACACTAAGCGCCACACTCAAATGAAGAAAGCGCTTCCCTACTCTCATACCTATTGGAGTACACCCACTCCTTCTAAACTCATGAACACCTCAATCATCTGCAAGTAAGCTCAAGCTATGCAAGCGCAAAATATTCTCACCTCACTCGATTAAATCAAGTACCGCTAGGAACATACCCTTCAACCTAGAGCATCTCTGAGGACTGGGGAAAGTCACTTAAGGCAACTGGTAACTAATTTTCTCAGATCCGTATAACATTCCAGAAAAATTAGTAAAACAATTTCAAAATAATGATTTCACAAACTATGACATCACCGTGACATCATCAAAAAATGACATATTCATCCTCTGCTTCCAAAAAATGCTGCAGCGCCAAGAAATCCTAGCTATTACTTCAGACTAAATAGTGGATCTCATGCCTTAGGCCAATGGACCGACATGACATTGATTTGAGGGGATATCAATAGTGCATGTCATAATTAGCATCAATAAACAAGAAATCAATAATCTAATTATACCACTATAACTACACCAGCTTATTAGGGTTTTAAAAAAATATATATTTCTCTATGTTAACAATGCTAAAGTTACGAAAATATTTCTCAAACAAAAATGATAAGCATACAGAATCATCAATGGCTGATTAGAACGCCTTATATATCTGAGTTTAATTAAAGCAAATAAACAAATTAACTTGAGTATTATAACACAACTTAATAAAACCAAAATCTGCATCAGTAAGATAAAATACATTGAAACAATAAATTAAAGAATGCCAATATGAATCATGAGCATGTAAGGGCAAACTCCCTCACTAACCTCTAATTAGTATTAACATGTTGGGCTTCAAGTAAAAGTTTTAGAAACACAAATTTTGAAAAACATACTTACTTGGGTTTTAATAAAAATGAATATCATTATTGTGCAGCAATTAATTCATGAGTTGCAGCTGGTACCTTTAAAACAAAAGACACATTTAACCATTCGCAATTTATATATTACCCATAAGATATCAACCAGAAAATCACTTCAGCAGGGGGACACCATCAGTAGGAATGATCTATAAATCCCCCAAGTCTACATTACTGCAAAACTCCCCAATAATTTAACTCTGTAGATATCACTGGAAAAATCTCGTCAGATCTGGTCTGACTCTCTCTTCTCTTCTTTCTCTCTCTCACCCAACCAACGAAGCCAAAAATAAGTGACAGAACATTTTATTAACTTTCACAAAACTCATGATTGGTCAGGAAATGTGGTGTTGTACATTTAGCCAATAAAACTAAGGTTAGGCAACTAAAAGATACACATTCATAGTACACTGAATTCTTATTTGACAATTTCTCAATGACGGAATAATTAGCTAAACTCAATTTATAACAATTTCTTCTTCTCTTCCGTCTCGTCTGTAGCTCCATTGTTCATCAGAATCTCAGGTTCAGGAAGCAACGTCTTACAATGTACCATCTACTTTCATCCTCGAGGAAGAAACCACACGTTAGTGACATTTTCTAAACAATAGGACAGTCAAACTCTAGCAATGACCTAATAAATCTGACCTTGTGAGGCATAACACAAAAAAAACACTAGAGGTAGCTATCTACACGTCTATAAGCTACTAATCACACTATTTTAAGTAAGCATTGAGCAATGAAAAACAACTGCAAAGTTAGCTAAAGTTAGAAAACAAAATGAATTATGGTGGCCATTTACAAAAGTCACCCGTTTTCACACATTAGTTCATCAATGATCAGTACATTATCAATTATAAATTCATCAGTAAAATCTCTGAGGTAGGTGAGCATGTTCTTTGGAAGAAGAAGGTTGTACTGAGGGATACCCCTTGTCCAACATTTGAACCTCTCACCCAATCTAAGAGCACAAGCTCTGAGTCAGATCTCTACTTCAGAATGCCACCAACATTCAGTCCCCCTCTAAGATTTTCAGTAATTTCCCAACCAGTTAGCAATGACACTAAAGCAGACTAGCAATCCCCTTCACCATTTTCCTCTTGAGACAGTACAGAAACGGATCAAACCAAGAACAGAAGGAGTCCTCAGAGGGTCTTATAGGAAGTGCTCACCTTTACGGCTTTCAGAATGGATCAGGTGGCCATTGCCTCTGTTTAGTCAGCCATTTGTAAGCACTCTCGGCTGCTCTTTCTTCTTTCTGCATTCCAGACAGAGAGATAGGTGTGGAAGATGCAGTACTTTGGGGGATTTGTGTGAACAGAATACATTTCTCTTCTTGGAATGTTGAATCACACAAGTATAAACGTTTTCTCTATGATCTAAGGGCACTCTTGTTGGTGAGCATTTCCCCTCATTAAAAAAAATAAACACTTCTGCTTCAGGCCACTGGATTCAATTTAGAAGTGGAGGCAGGTAGACAACAGCTGCTTCTCTCCAAATTCTATATTGCTGCAACCACATCAAAGGATATGGGGGGCGGTTGGAGGGAGGTGTTGTCTACCATTTGATGACACTGAATAAATAGACCAATTGAGGCTTTCCCATAACTCAATGCACCACTTATGGCCCTGAGTGGCAGCCAATCTGTAGTTTAAGGAGTGTCTAAGGATTAGTGAACCTCAAACTGTGCAATGAAATTTAAAAAATTCAGAGGATCCTACAGTGCTGTAATATGCTGTGTACATTTATAAAACCTACTGCTGTAGATTTTACTTTTTGCTATGGAGCAATCACATACAAATGAATGTGTTCAGAAATCAATAAAAAAATATAATACAACCATCTACTTTTTAGCATTAAACTGCAGTTAAACGGTGAAGTGATTAATAACATTTATATCTCTTTGACGCAGTGTGCATCTCTTGTTTACACAGAGAATTATACTGCAGAGAAATCAAAGTGTGTTTTTAGAGGGAATGGCTCTGTGAAATACATTGGAATGTTTACAATATTCATCTTGATTACAAATCTTTTTTTACTCTGATTGAATATTGTTAGTGTGTCTGGCTTTTTATCCTTAATTTATAAGGGGACGCTTTAGAGGTTTGATGGAGCTTTTGACTGCGCTTATAGGAAATCCTACCACAAGGCTCAATTCCAATATTAATCAATTACAATATCAATCAATAAAATCAATAATCTTTGGAGTCAGTAATTTCCACACCACTTTGGCCATGAATAACCACACCTTTATATAAAAGTTAGAATGTTTATTTCCCTTTATTAACAATGCTAATATCACGTAACTTAATCTCAAAATCAGATGATAAACATACAGAAACAACACTTGTTGACCAAATCTTCTAAATGATCTCAATTTAATCAAAGAATGTATAGTTACACATTCTAAGATTATGGTGAAACTCAATAGCAAGAATAACTGTGCAATAGAAATAGAATACATTTAGATTCAAGAAAGAAATGACACCAACTGTTATCAATAATTAGCAAACATCTTCTGTGAGTCTCCTAGCTAACCTTCTGACTAGAATAGCATGTTTGGGCTTCATGCATAACATTTTAGGCAACACAAATTTGGAAAACATCTAGCTGTGGCTCTATAAAAATTAGCGGTCGGTACCTAGGAACAAAAGACAAATTACATCAAGAACAATAACATTCTGTTATACCTTTCCTCTGCATAGATCAGCAAGCTGCGACTGTCTTCGTCAATTGGACATCTGTTCGGTCAGCATCAGCATCGAAATTTAGCAATAAAGTTCAAGATAGGATTCGCTGAGTAAAGGATCAAGGCGAGTACACCTCATCGGTGATGAAGGAAAATGGGAAAAATGTCTCAGGAATGGGGATAATTGGAATGGCGCTTCTCAGAAAAAGATTAAGGAAAAATGAGTTCTCTTCTCTCTGTGCAGTCGGGCTAAGTTAAAGGCATCTAAAACTCTGTCCAAGTTGCTACTGGTCAAAGAATTGCACGTTTACATTTAGTCCAATGAGAACAGAACTTCAAATCTAAGATATAACTAAACTGTCTTTCACATGTCAATGATTGGCTCCTCTTCTCCTGTTCCCATCGTCCGACTCGTCAGGTAACAATTTTGTATCTCTCTATCCTTCAGTCAGTGCATCCATTGTCAGCTCCTGGGAACATCACTTTCACACACACTAAACTCTACAATGTATCAGTAGCTAATGCAGCATATTCTAGCAAGCAGTTCTCATGGGAAAGAAATAATTTACTAGTGTTTGGTCAACACAGTGGAATAATAAAAGTATTTATTTCTCTAAACAACCATTTTATGTGAATTATTTAAGCAGTGCAACTTAACGTGAGGCTGTGCAACTAGGCCCAAGACCTCGCTAACTTAAGGCCTACAATTAATAAAGCAAGTGCATAATAAGTAATCATTAATATAACATGCTACTACATTAATTTAAACATGAGTACATCATCTCACATTAATAAGCAATTAATAAGGACACTTCGTGAACACTGACGGCCATTCAAGTAGGCACATTTTCCAAGTCTTGTGTTATTTTCTATATTAATTCATTTTCTATGCAGATTCATCTTCAGAAATACATGAACATTTATTAGTAAAAATTCAGCGTTAACAATATTGTTTCTGTAATATTAGTTGCTATTTACTCAATTACATACTAAGACACAGAGTATTCGGAGCAGTGTATTGTATGTACTAGGAGAAAAATATTAATACTTTGAGGTGGGGTGGGGTGATGTCGTTATCATTGCATGTGGTATTTCAATTTGTTGGTGGTTATTTGCATAGTGGTTAGTGGTAGAACCAAAGTGAATCACATTATAAAATAGTCATCATTCCTACTCATATTTCATTAGATAAAGTTTTGCATAACTGTAAGCTGTAAAATCACTTTAAAATACTTCCAAGAAAGGTACATTCAATACAGACATTATTAAATAGATACTTAGCCACTCATTGGTCCATGCATTGTCAGATGCAGAGGAGGCCACCACAAATCTCAAGGGCTGGGGGCAGGAGAGGTGTTGGGGGGCGAACAAAAAGAAGAAAAAAAAAAAACTTACCTTCACTGACCCTGCCGGTGGCCACGGGATCTTCTCTTCTGGTGTTCCAGCACAGGCTCCCCAGCAATCCTGGCACTGGATGCTAAACATAGCATGACAGCAGCGCCAGGAGTGGTCTGAGAGGCTTGGCCGGCTGCTCAGACACTGCATGGGGGTCTGTGAAGTTTCTCCAACCAGCTGGGTACACAGCTGGGTTGGAGAAACCTAAGTGTGAATGATGGCATGAGACAGCCGGTAAAACACACAAGTGCACAGACTCCACTCCCCTTTCCCTCTCACCCTCCCAGTTGTTAGCCAGGGGGCAACGATCCTTCGCCATTGCAAAAGAGCCACCCCTGATTACATGACCTGACACATTTTCACACCATGTATGTTAGGGCATAGATCAAGTCTTTGAAATCTGAAGATGATAACATCACACACAGGCACACACCCAAACACATACACAGCATACCTCAAGCGTACATTACAACAATGATAATACAACAGCACAACAAAACTACAATAAAGCACATAAGTACAAATCAACAGCATAGCATATAAATACGTCAGCACAGTAGAAATACAACAGTAAAACAATAGGACAGAGCTTTGAGAAAATGTCTTTTCGTAGGTTCACCTTCACTTTTTTCCCCACTTTTTGTCTCTTTGGTACTGGTGTACTGACTCTGCAGTGCACTGGGTCCTGCTGTCACACTGGGTCCTGCTGTCCAGGCCCCATTGTATGTGCTCCAACACTTAAAAGTGTATCTTTAATTGGTTTACCCCAAGATGGCATAAGTTACCTTATTTATCTGTCCCTAGTGTATGGTACTAGAGGTACCAGGGAGCTGTAAGTAAAAGTGGCCATTGAGGACTGCAGTTCTTATTGTGCCACCACGAGTCTGACAAAGCAAAGCATGACCCCAGCCCTAAAGGAAGACCTCAGACACAGGCTAAAATCATCAGCATCCTTGAGCATTTTAAAAATCCTGCATCCCTCGCGTTAGGACCACTCCATTAATTGCTATGGCGAATCACCAGCAGAACCTGGAACTAGACTGGAGGAGACTGGTTTAACTGTGAAGTAACTGTTCTGTTGGACCATGACTTTCTCCCTGTAGAGTTGGATGTAACAAGAGTGCCCTCATAGCTGTTTTCAAGTTACATGTTGTGGCTAAACCTAAACCACGAGTCGCTGTAGATTACAATGATTTATTGCGTTGAGGGAAAAACTGTGATTTATTGCTTATTTGAAAATTCATATCTCAGGAATCTTCCGATAGATTTTTGTCACTGGTGTGTCTATTTAAATATAATAAATAACCTATTTTTATAAATTAGTGTCAGGGTCTTATTGTGTTGAGTTTTTTTCTTATTCAACTGTTTTGGTACTTTCTAAATGCTTTACATCTATTCCTTTGATGAAGCCTCATTGCTCTCACCCACAGCTACCCAGGACAGAGCTAAGGTTTTACAAACAAACTTGACTGGACCTAGATGTGGAATTGTGTCTTTATTACACTGGGAGGACACACAACCATACCGTTCAATAAACCACTTTCCTCACAATGGCACACCAAAATATTACAAAAAGCACATCAACCAACATACAACACAGTGACAGGCGCACAATACAAGGATTTCAAAACACATGTATGGAGCTAAAGCAGCCACTTATGCTCACCTGTGTCACTCACAGACAAGGAGAAGTGAAATGAAATGCTGATTGAAGTTGTGCTACAGTGACCTCTGGTGCGCCTTGCTCCAGGTTGCATTGATGTTCTCTTGCCCTGCAGCTAGCTGTGGTGGGTGAGCTGTTGCAGCAGTGTTTCCTTGTCTTGCTTTAAATGTACTTGTGGGTTCTGTGACTGCTAGCAATGGGTTCTGGGACGTGCTAGCTGACCGAAGGTTTCTCTGTTCATAACTGGGGTGCACGAGGGGACTAGGTAAAGAGCAAAGAGAAGCAATTAAATGGTTGGTCCTGTAATTTCTTTTGAGGGATATTGAAATCTTGCTGGCAATGTTGTGAGATGTTTGTTTTGTGCTTTTGTGAAAAGGCACATTTTTTATGAAAGCTATAATCAGTTTATGTAAAGCTGGGGTTCTGGACCCCTCTTCTGCACTTCTGCACAGTAAATTATATTGGTGGATGTAAGAAAATGGGTTATTGGTTGAGAAGGGTGAAAGCTCCACTCAGGCAGCAATCACAGTCCTTTTCAGGGTGAACCACAAAATTCACTAAATTATCCTGTGCTTAATCCTCTGGCAGCTTGGCACAAAAGCAGTCAGGCTTAACCTAGAGGCACTGTGTTAAGTATTTCTGCAGCACACAAACAGTGATAAAGCACAAAATACTACACAGGAAAATCCCAAATCAGTTTAGAAAAATAAATAAACTTTAATGCATACAATGAGACCAGAATGACAAAAAATACAATCAGTAGAGCTGGAGATATTGAATTTTAAAGCTACACTTGTGGTTATTTGGTCGCGCTGGACTGGGGAAATTCACCCTTTCCAGCCAACCACAATGGAGTGCAAGCATGATACAAGAACCAGGATATTAAAGCTAAAGAGTTACCTTCTCAAGTCTGACACGAAGAGTTCCATTCACACTGGAGGAGGCCGTAAGGAGGAGACTTTCAGCATGAAGAACAAGCCCAGCATCACAGAAATTTGTTGTTGTAGGACAAATATCCCATCATCTTGGGAACCTCGGGTTGGTTGATCATCTCAAATAGTCACTGTTGGTGCAAAGTGTAGGTCTCATCGAAGCTTCGCATTTGTGGTTGTTGCGATCAGCAGAGTTTTGCAGACCTTCATACTCACATGGTGCTACTGTGTTTCACACAATTTTGGCTCTCTTTACACGGTCACCAAGTGAAGAGCTGAAATCACACTGTGGAAGAGAAAACGAGCTAGAAACCACTGCACAAAATGGCTTTTCAGCTTGTCTTTGGCATCTCTGAGCAGCTGATGTCAATGAAGGGGTTTAAAAACACCCCAGTGACAGCCTATTTGACCCTTTGTGGGTTTTAGTTTTTTTTTATGGGAGGGGTTGGGGTCTCAGTGAGGGGCAGACCAACTTTTAGGTGGCCCTCCGTGGGAGGCCACGCCCCTGTCATGCCCGCCCCTCATCACATGGTGAATTGAAATAAGTGCATAAGTTTGCAGGTCTGGCTTTTGGTGTGAATGGGCCTGTTTGCAGTCGTGAAGTGCCCAAACTTCAGACCTTTTACTTTGTACTTCAGGAGGAGTCCTCACCGATGCCAGCCAAGAGTACAGGACCTGGGGGGCACCTCTTGGGTATCAGGACTTACTCCATCAGAGGCAGCAGGAAGCCTCACGCAGGTCCAGGCAGACTCAGGCAGATCCAGTTGCAGCGTGTCAGCTGGGCAGTTGAACAGATGCCTCTGGAAGTTTATTGTGCCCCTGCAGCTCACACAGGGGGTCAGGCAACTGACCCTTGGAGAAACTTTGGGGAGGCTAGAATTAAGGAAAGCATGTCCAATTTTCCACTTCGGACAGCCAGGAAGTCCTTCAAGCAGCAGGTTGGTCCTTCTGGCAACAGAGCCATCCTTTCTTTGAATCTTCCACAGGTCCAGGAGTGTTCTTCTGAGTGGTTCTGAAGGCCCTACTTTTATACCTGGTGCTAGCCTTTGTGTGGAGAAATTCCCAAAATGATCCACAAACTTGGTTCTGGTCAGTTCATCCCCTTTCCATGGTCCTGACTCAGAATTCTCTAGGATGGCAAAAGACAGGTCAGGCCTAGTGTCAGATTCTTTTGTGTGTGCTGTGGGGAAGGTCCTTTGAAATGTTATCAGGGCAGAGTACTGCTCCTCCCCAACCACCCTGTCAGGAAGACCCTCTCCAAGCTACACACAGGTCCAATTTTTGACTGTTTGGGTCCAATACAAATCCTTGATGGGAAAACCATTAAGGGGCCCAGGCAGCTGGAAACTCCTAGAAAGACCTTTTAACTTTGGACAAGAAAATGCCAATTTTCTAAAAGTGACATCTTCAAAATTATAATCTAAAATCTAAATTCACTATTAAAGAGTGTAAACATAATGTCTCTGTCTGTCATCAAACTGAACTTAGCATTTATTATTTGAAATAAGGTAACACAGTGTTAGCCTATGGAAGAAATAGCCTTACAGCAGTGAAAACCAACTTTAGAAGTTTTTTTAACACCAGGACATCTACATCTTAAACCCACAGTCCTACTTCTTAAGTACTGTGTCATGCATTGTGTCCTATGAGCCTTTAGGGCCTATCTTAGGGGTGACTTATAAGTATTACAAATGAAGGCTAATACCTGGCAAAAGGTTTATTTTGTCAGGTCAAAAGGGCAGTTTAAAACTGCACTACAGGCTGTAGTGGTAGGCCTGAGACATGTTTTAAAAGGTTACTTTAGTGGGCAGTAAAATGTGCGCTGCTGCCCACTAGTAGCATATACAGAAAAATAGTGCTGGTTAGGGGACATTATCCCCTTCCAACACAGCCTCCCCCACAGTGATAGGTGTGTGAGGAGCAGAGTTATGCCACACCAGCTGCCCTTCCCGCAGCAACAATCAGCAGTGAAAGCAGATCATGCCATGAATGCGGTATGTTTTCACATTTGTTTTGTTGTGATGTCAGCAAGCTGTGCGCACTAGTGTTACATCAAAGCAAAAAATAATCAGACTCAGGGTGTGAGAGAAGCTGTTTTCTTGCATCCCATCATTGATTTTGAAAAAGAAAATGCTTAAATGTTTCTGCTTTTTATTAAACAGAAGCATTTAAACCGCATGTACCCTGCCCTATAGGCATTTAGGGCAAACTTAGGGGTGACTTGTAGGTAGTAAAAAGGAAAGTTTAGGACTGTCAAAAGGTTAGTTTTTCCAGGTCAAAATGGAAGTTTAAAACTGCCTATCTAGGCTGCATTGGCAGGCCTGAAGACATCCCTCATAGAGCTACTTTAGTGGGTGGCACAGTAAGTGCTGCAATCCACTAGTAGCATTTAATTTAGAGGCCTGGGTACATGTAGTACCATATGTTAGTGACATTATCCCCTTCCTGCACAGCCTCTCCCACAGTGATAGGTGCATGAGAAGCAGACTTATGGCCCCCTCACCTGCCCTCACCAGCAACAATCAGAAGAGAAAGCAGATCTTGCCATTACCACTGTCTATGTTCACATTTGTTTTGTTGCATCATCAGTAAGCTTTGGGTGCTAGCATTACATCAAAGCAAAATTCATGTAAAAAATAATGACGTTAATGTGGTGCTATGTGAATATAAATATGCCCCCAAATAGGTTAATCTAACAATGATCAACTGAGCCTGATTGTAGTGGGCTAATGTACAACTGCAGGGACGTGAACATTTAACATGGGACTTCCCTTTAGCATTTTGAACACTAGTTTGACACCAACCTCTAAGCTCACATCCTGGTGCCTAATAAAAATATTGGATCTGATGACATTGAGATTATGGCTTTGTTCATTCTTAAGAGTATGAGGGGCAGATTTAAGAGCCCTTTGCACCATATATTGCCACATTAGCATCATTTTTTTTTACGCTAATGTGGCGATATGGCGGCAAAAACGCCACGCCATATTTACAAAGTGGCGCAATGCATGCATTGTGCCACTTTGTAACCCCTTACACCACATTCTGCCTGTGCCAGGCATAATGTATGCAAGGGGGCATTCCCGCGTTAAAGGAGCCAAAAAAATGGTGCAAAGAAATCTAAAAGATTTATTTGCACCATTTCTTCATTTGGGCATTTTTAACACCTGCTCAGAGCAGGCGTTATAAGGGAACACACCATTGATAACAATGGGCCCCTATGTACTGTTCAGGGTTAGCACCAAAATGTTGGTGCTAACCCTGAACAGTACTTCAATAGCATCAAAAATTCTGACTCTATTGCCCCCATCCTGCTCCATGGTGTGCCGTATTGTATGGTTGGAGAGTCAGGAGGGTTGGTGCTCTCCTTCTGTCACTTGGATGTAAAGGGATTGTGGACAAGAGGGGTCACCAGTGCTTTTGTATAAAAACAAAACAATTCTCTTTGTTGCTTTGCTATGTTGATATATACATTATTAGTGAATATATCAAAATTATTCCTTTTCCCAGAAACAAATTGCACGCTGTTTGAAGATTTATTCATTTATATAATTCAATCTATGGTTAATTACAACATTAATAGTACTTAATATCGCTGAAATATTTGTATGCAAATGATTCCTCCATGAACATTGTGTGCTTTACAATATTTTAAATATAGCGCACACCTGGTGGCGGTAGGGGGGCACTAAGGGGCGCAAGGAAAGTGGCGCTGCACTGGGTGCAGCACCACTTTTCCTAATTCTGCCCCTTAGTTTTTCTCAATATACATGATTTTATTCGATCTGCCAGCTCTGTTATATATGAATACAGAGTGGGGATCAGGTCTTCCTTTGTGAGGGCTATGTTATCAGGCTTTATTAAGTTGGGTTTCCCACCTAGCACTGTTGCCTCCTGAGACATGAGATCAGACTGATTCCCCGTAAAGGTAAAGTAAGACTTCCTAACAGTGTAAGAGAGGGACCAACCGTTTGGTTATGACCAAGAATAAGAAAGGTTTGTATGGAAAAGCTGTCCCTAGATTGTTGTGCAACACGTGGCACACAGGGCTGCAAACGAGCTGTGACCCCAAAAAAGCCAAGTTGTGCAAGGTCCGTCAGCTCACTTTTACAATCTCAGAGGGTTGCAGTGTGTGGACAGCAGGTCTAACACAACAGTATCTCTATTGCCATCGGGTGCCAGGCCTTCAAGGTGTCTTACTCCAGGAAGCTGCTGCCTTCACACTGCACAGCGATATCCCTCAGCATGCTCTCCTCGAGTGATGGAGCCATCACATATCATCAGCCTTCATGTACCCTTGATGGCCTGTGCTCACTGTTCAGTTCGTATTCCGGTCATCCCCTCCGTGGTCATTCAATCACCACAAAGTGCAGCTAAATGGCGGCTATGGGTGGTGCACAAACATGCATCTACCCTCTGGCCTGTACAGCCTCCACTCATTGCCAGATTCTCAAAGATGCCATCCCCTTCGCTCATCAGGAGTGTAGTGTCAGGCCAATCACAAGGTTCGCCAAGGTGGGGGGGCTCTCCTCTTCACGATCAATGTAGGTCAAAAACACATGACAGCCTACCTCACTTCAGGTTGCTGCATCTTTTGTCTCTAACAGTTTCCTTGTGTGCGCCAATTCAATTATTAGATACAATCTTGCATGGCATTGATGTGGGCTTGTAGCGATCAGCTGATCTTGTAGATGCTGCCAGAGGCCAAATTCTGCTTTTCTATAGCTAATTACACAGACTCTGGAATCCTCTTCATACTCTGGTGGCTTCTGCTTATTTTGATATGGGCTTGAGGCAGGGCCGGACTGGAGAAACAAAAGCAGCCCTGGCAAAAATGCTTAGACCAGCCTGCTCTCTCTTCCTTTCCTCGCACCCTCTTCTTTTCATCCATCCATGCTCTCTATCTCTCTCTCTGATCGTCCGTTCATGCTCTTCCAATTTCTCTGTCTCCATTTTTCTCTCTCCTTTAAGAAGCTCCTTGAGCCTCCTGTAATTCATTTTTTGGGAGCTGGGGAAAGTGACCAAGGAACAAGTAGCTGCTCTGGACTTTCACAACTAGCCTCCAATGGATCCAACCAACTAGGGAAATGCTCGATGGAATAAAAGGCCAGTCCAGCCCTGGTTTGAGGGTTGAAACAGGACTAATTGTGGGGTCGACTGGGAACATATCAGGCATGCAGCTGTTCAGGTTGGCTCCAGAGCCACAGCCCGCATCAATTTGTTTTTGGCCGTAGCTATGCTACACAAGTTTTTATGATTGCACATCTGACATATACTCCCTAGAAATTGGGGAATTAATTGTATCACTGGTATACACATTAATCAATAACACATATTAGAGAAACAATAGAGTTAATAACATCCAAAGTGAAGTTTATCATTAGGCAGTAATCTCATGCTGCGGGCTACTCATTAGGTATTATAAGAGGCCCCTTGTTTCGTGAAGTTGGGAGGGAAATGGTAACTCAGGGGCAATTCATAGAGGGAGTCCCTAGAAATAACGGGGGTAAGGTTGCTCGATTTGCACCATCCAAAAGACTGCCCCGTCTGAATCTGCCGCCTGAGTGCTGCCCATATGTGGCAGGATTTGCTGGTGCCCCCCCCCCTTGAGTTTCCCCACAGTGAGTCAACTGAAAACCTACAGAACAAGGTCTGTCACTGGCTGAGCCAAAACAATACTTTCCACCCCATGGAATCTAGGAATACACAATTTGTGCGAAGAGTTGAGTGGATTGGTCCTACAAATTAGTCCATTGGGGGTGACTTTGTGGTGATTAATTGTAGAACCCCGGATATGGTGGGGATGTTGATTTTCACTTGCCAGGCAACCTTCTATGATGGGACCTGGCATTAGGATTCTGCCCTTAGGATTTTTCTATAAGCCCACCACCACGTCGGTAGCTAGGGGTTTTAATTAGCTGGAGCAGAGATTAGGGCTGTGCTCTGCTCCTACGATATCCACCAGCAATAGGTTCTCCCCCATGTCTGATCTTGGGGAATTAGATTGACAAACTATCATTGTGCCCATTGGGGTTCTGGCTGGGGTTAAGCCAGATGGTTGTGCTCCTGAGGAGGGTATTCCCGCATGCACATCCAGGAAACTAAGTTTCCTTTCATGGAACTGTGCGGGTCTGGGCAATAAACTCTCTGACCCTCAGTGGATTACATTCATCTCCCAGTATGAGATCATATTACTTCAAGAAACATGGGCACAGGAGCTGTTTTCTGTAGAGGGATTTGAGACCCACATTGTATTAGCAACTCCTTCACAAGGGTCAAGAGCTAGTGGTGGTTTGGCTCTATTATTTTGAGTAACTGCCCAGCTGTTAGTTAATCCAATCCCTCTTAGGCCCAGTGGTATTCAGATATCTTGGGTTGTGGTTTCTGAAAAGTTTCATTTCTTTGTTGTACATTTTTATAACTCAGTTTGTTACTCGGGGTGTCAGATCAGGTCCCTATTCCAAGTACTTCTGATCTTGGAAAAGAAGGTGGCCCATAAGTTGGGGTGTTTTAATGTCCTTTTAGTGAGAGATTTTAATGCCAAGATTGGAACGGCCCCTTTGGGTGTAGATCTTCTCCTTATGGATGATTGGGTATCACCCGCAGAACCCCCGGACCCTAGAGGTAAACTGCTGGTGTTTGAAGTCAGACGTGCCGGTTTCTGTAATATGCTGGAGAGAGTGGCAAACGGTGATTTACTCAAACCCACTTTTGTTGGGTGGAGAAAAGGGACCATAATTGATTATATTTTTATTTCTAATAGTTTTGCTGAGTGTTTTACCAAGGGCCTGATCCACAACCAACCATTTAGTGACTATAATGCCATAGAAGCTAGAATGGTTACACCTGCTACTGGGGCTGTTTACTTGACTCCAGGTGTGTGTGGGCTGATTCCAAAAGACCAAGGTAGGAGGCTCAGCTGGCGGAAAGTTTCGATCCCCATCCTATTAGTGGAGGTTTTTAAGAGAGGCAGGAATGTGTTAGCTAGCTCCCTCTTGCTATTTGAGGCCCCACCAGTGGCCGTTCTGGTTGATTTTCAGTCTCTGAATCGCAGCCTCAGATCCATTATGTTAGATCTTCAAGGACTGTTAAAAGACCATAAAGATGGATTATTTGACAAGAATTGCCATATTGCCAGTAAACGCCTCTACAAAGTCCCTACGGACCACCCAAAGAACCCCCACTCTATCAGTGAAGCTAGGGTTGCTAACAAGGAGGCAATACAACTTAGAAAGCAATGTCTCAAGAGAGGTGGGAGCAGTTAGTGGGTGCCTGCAAGCTCAGGGATGTGAGATCCTTCTGGCGTATAGTGAATGGGAAGCCTGCTTATCAAGCTTCCCCTGATATTGTAAGGACCACCATAACCGCCCAAAAATGGGTTGCCCACTTCGAGAGGGTTTACTCACTGAACAGTGTAGAACAATTGGGGGATGTGGACGTGGCTGCTCCCTCTCCGTTGCGCTTGGATTATAAATTGGAGGAAGTTTAGGTTACCATCATGGGAATCCCTTCCAATAAAGCCCCGGACCCGGATGGCATCCCTGTGGACTTTTATAGGGAAAACATTGCCCTGTGGGCTCCGCTATTGATGAATGTTCTTAACGCTGCATCGGAAACTGGAATCCCTAGCTCACGGAAGTCAGCAGTATTAGTGCCAGTTTTTAAAAAACGGTGTAGACAGGACCCAGCATGTTACCACCCCATCTCTTTGCTGGACTCCACGGTTAAGATAGTGGGATGCATTGTCCTCCTTTGTGTCGAAGAATGGATCCAAGCAAATAATATTATCTGCCTGGCCCAATATAGTTTTAGAGAGGGCATTGGGACAATGGAACTGTGCCTTAATCTTAATCTACTGGTGGGGAAATATGTGGTAGCCAAGAAGGGCGCTGTCTACCTGGCCTTTATGGACCTGAGCTGTGCCTTTGATAGGGTTGTTCGATCAAAGCTATGGTCAATCCTGGAAGGTCTTCGGCTGCCCCAACCATTGGTAAATTTCCTTCGGGCGCTCCACCAAGATGTTAACACCTCAGTTAGATTTGGAAAGGCGGGGGAATGCTCTGATGTCTTTAAACTAGCTTGGGGAGTCAGGCAGGGTAGTGTTATGGCACCAATCCTATTTTTATTATATATCAATGGCCTGAATTCACATCTAGTTACCCATGGCAAAGTTTTTTAAAAGTAACAAATTATCCTGTCCCCTTTTTATTATATGTAGATGACGCTGTCATCCTTTCTCACACACTGAATGGTCTTAAAGTTCTGGTGGATCTGTTTGTTGATCTCATGGGTGACCTGCAACTGGATGTTAACACGTCTAAGACACATTTTATGGTTTGTGGGAAGCAGAACTCGAAACTCAGACCGATCTTAATAAAGGATCAGGTGGTAACAAGTGTAACATCCATCTCATAGCTGGGTGTCACCTTTGATGAGCACTGTACATCGACCAAATGTCTCGCAAACCACTGTCTACGCTTAGACCAGTTATGTGGGGCGCTCTTTAGATTTGCTCGTTTAGTTGGCAGCAAGCCTGTTTTACCATTGCTGCAGATCAACAAGATGAAAGTTTACCTGTACTATTATATGGCGCTGAAATCTGGGGGTACTCCAACTGTATATCTATTCAGCATGAAGAAAATAATTTTTGCAGAAAGCTATTAGGGGTGCGACCGGCTAGTTCGAGACGGTTTATGCATGAGGAGTTGGGTCTGGTCTTTGCAGAAGATCATGCTAAAATTGCACCTATGACGTTGTGGATATCTGTCTGGAGTGGGAAAATGGCAACTTTTAACACGTAAGTCATTCAGGACTGCCTGAGTTGTGACTTAGGCCTTAAAATCCCATGGCTTAACTATATTAGATCTTTAGCCTTATCAGCGGGGCCCCCAAGATTATTTTTTAATCCTGAAGCATTGAAACGGGCTGACAAAAAGACTGTGAAGGAACTGCTATTAACGCAGCTCAGTGAAAGTAGACAAAACGCGGCCTTGGGTAGTAAGTCAGCCAGGGCCCAGATGATTTTAAATACTACTCTTGGCCTGGGCGTGGCTTCGGGCGTCAAGATGGCGGTCGCACTCTGAGAGTGCTCTGGACCCCTCCGTCATCTGCCCATAGCTAACGCGGTCTGGCCGAGTGAATGATGCCGTTCCGGCTCTCCCCGTGACCCTTGGACCCTGGGGAGCCGGTTGCGGTGAGCGGCTGCGGAAGGCAGGTCCCGATCTCGCGCTGCGGCTCGACCGGCTCCTGGGGGGAAGAAAACAAAATGGCGGCTGGGATTGAACTCCTGCGGCCGAGTCGACACGACCCTGCAGCCCCTCCTGACGCGGCAGCGCCGGACTGAGGGTGCGCCGAGAGCCCTGGAGGGCGCTGGGGCCGCGCTCCATGCGCGAAGCCCCACGGACTAAGGAGGCTGCGCTGCCCCGGCCCGAGAGAGGGGCCTTGCACCGACGGGGCCGCCTCTAAGTGCCCACCTCGAGATGCCGGCGGAGAGAATCCGCGAAGCCCCATTGAATTGGGGCGTGACCCTGCTGGTCTGAAGTGGAGCGGCGTGGCGGCGGTAAGGAGGATGCCCGCCCGTGGCTCCCGCCTCCCCCCCGGTGCCTCGACTGACTCGAGGTGAGGGCTGAGGGCGTGTGGTGCGCCTGGGTTGTGCGGGGGATCGGAAGAGGCCCCGCTGGAGGTGTGGAGGCGAGTCGGGGTGGAGAGGATGGGAGGAGGAGAGGCTTGGAGAAAGAGGCACTCTCCCTCTCCCCCCCCTTTCTTTACCAACTTTCAAGCAACAATTGACAAGCGTGCCGATGGGCCGGGTTCGCCCCCCCTCTGGGCCCCTGACCTGAACGGGCCAACCGCGGACCACAACTACGACTGGGAACAGGCCGTGAATCGACCTTAGGATACTGCAACACAGTCTGCGGCCTAACCAAGGTGAGGCTGGACCTACCGTGGAGTTGCTGGATCCTAGGGGTGTGGGGGACTAGATCCTAGGCCGAAGTGCCTCTCTCCTTCTCTCCCCCCCCTACGCAAAGGGTGTCACGGAGAGACTGTCAAGGGGAGACCAACGAGTTAGACCCCGCACACGGAACTGGCGAAGGGGGCGTCCACGTGGAGCTCACGGAAACACAGACGGAACTAGAAGAGGTTTTGAGCCTGTCTTCCTGGCCTTCGTGCACATAATACTGAGACCATCCGTATCTGCCTGCAGCGGCGGGTCCCCACCGGTGTGGGGTCCTCCACGGATTCATGACCATAACAAGTGAGCAGAGGCCCAAGACCTGAACTAAAGCACTGCAAGAATTAACTTATCTGACTCCCGTCCCCTGTACCACGATGGGGAGAGACAAGGCGAACAAACAACCTCCACCCTCCCAGCAAAAGATCTACCAGTTCACAACGCCGACGGGCCAGCGAGGAGAGGGGGACATGGCTAGTGGAGGCCCGGCGCCGGACGGAGTGAGTGCCATCCTTCAGGCCATCCAAGCATCGCAGTCTGCTGTAGAGACCAAAATCGGGGAAGTACGGGAAGATGTGGGCCTTGTTAGGCAGGACCTCAGAAATGCAGTGAACCGGATCACCGAGGTTGAGGCCAGAGTCTCCCAGACTGAAAGCAACCTAATTGACCTTAAAACCAAGGTAGCTCAGCTGCAGACTCGAACCGGAGAGTTGCACCGCCGCGCGGAGGACGCGGAGAACCGGTCAAGACGCAACAACCTGAGCTTCATCGGATTCCCGGAGGGCATAGAGGACGGCGGAGCCTCTGAGTTTCTGGAGAAATGGATCAAAACCTGGATGCCGGATCAGTCCCTTTCGCCCTGGTTTGTGGTTGAACGAGCCCACAGGGCACTTGTCCCTCGCCCCCCCCGGGTGGCCCAAAACGCCCGATGATTGCTCGCTTCCTTAATTTTAAAGACAGAGACAACACCCTTAAGGAGGCTAGACGACTGGAAGATCTTCAATGGGAAAACCATAAAATCCTAATTTTCCTGGACTACACCCGTGAGGTCCAGACCCGCCGTCGCTCATATGAGCACGTTAAACAAAAACTTAGAGCAATGCAGATTTCATACATGCTCCTCTTCCCCGCACGACTCAAAGTCCTTATGGCCGAGAAAGCATATTTCTTTGAAACACCTGAAGAGGCATGGGACTGGCAAACGGAGGAGGGTGTCGGAGCCCGGAGGGGACCGCCGGGTCCTGCTGAGAAGACCCCCCGGGTGGAACCCCCCCTCCCGGGGGAGCCCCGGAGGAGCCGGAGGCACACCAGGTTCCGGAGGGGAAGGAAAAAAGGCACAGACACCCCTGCGGACAATGAGACACCCCGAAACTTGAATTCACAAACAGAGAGAGGCGCGGACACCCCCGAACCTCAGGCCTCTGCCCAGGAGACAGATGACAACCGCTTGAGCCAGTCCCCGGCACTCGATTAATACAGCTAGTGCGATATTCTTGGCCCCTGCTGGAGGATCTCGGGGGGGCCCGAGTTGTTCGACTTATAAGATGTGGGCCCCGTGGGGGCCACCATTGGTCGCACTGTGCCCCTCTAATGCGCAGTGCCTGAACTCAGCACACGGCCACTAATTGCAATTGATCTGGTTAAATGGAGGGGTCCACCACTCCACCCCAATGACAGTTCTACTGGTTGTCTGGTTCTAGTTGGGTATTTGGGCGACAGATGCTTCCGGGGTGGAAGTATGGGGAGGGGGGGTTGGGGGGGGGAGTTTGAAATGAGTTTAAAGTGTAACGAGTGGCTTAACCTCGTTTGTTATTTTAATGTTTCACTGTTATGTTTGAAACGGCCGTCCCTAGATACACAGCCAGACACTCAACCTTGTACAATACATATGCAACCCACGCCTAGCATACATTGACTCAGGTCCTCTCCTGGAACGTAAATGGCCTGTTAGATAAGATCAAAAGGTCAGCAGTATTTAGCACTCTTCGCAGATATTCCCCCTCAGTGGTCTTCTTACAAGAAACTCACCTCCTCGGGACTAGATGCCCCATGCTTGTGCGAGGAGGGTACAATAGAATATACCACGCGGGCTTCTCTAGAGGCTCCAGGGGAGTGGCCATCTTACTCCACCGCTCCCTACCTAGGGTGATTACAGACACGCAGTCCGATCCACAGGGCAGATTCGTAGTAGTCACGGGGATGCTCCACTGGTCACCAGTAAACCTTGTATGTGCGTACGCCCCTCCAGCGGGACTGGATGCCTTCCTACTCTCGCTCCGCCGAGTGACAGCGGATCTTCCCCAGGGGGCAACCCTGCTGGGAGGAGACTTCAATGCTGTTCTCGACCCCAACCTGGACGTGTCTGGCGGGGCCACCGCCAGTAGATCCAACAGGGCTTCGGCCCTCAATAGCTGGGCTGAGAGCCTAGGCCTATGTGAAGTATAGAGAACCTGGCACCACAGAGAACGGCAATACACACATACATCAACTGCCCACCAAACGCAATCCAGAATAGATATGATCTTCATGCCCGCCTTGGACCTCCCGAGCGTTACAGGGGCAGAGATACTCCCTCGAGGAGTCTCAGACCACGCTCCAGTACGTGTCCGACTGGGCGGAACAGATCCTTCCAGGCGCCCGATGTGGCGCCTGAATGCCTGGTATTTGCAGGATAAATACTACACCCACGAGGTCAGGAATCATCTCATTCAATATTTTGATTTGAACATGGGATCAGTCCGATCTCCAGGAACACTATGGGCAGCCTGTAAAGCTACCCTTAGAGGGCAAGCTAAGTACCTTCTCCGTTCCCGCGAGCGAGACCGGAATTCTCAGGTCTCCGACCTGGAGGCTAAGGCCTTAAGACTGGAGCGCCAACAAGTGACTTTATCGTCTGCCTCTACCATGAGGCAGCTGACTATAGTCAGAGACGAAATCAAACACATAATGCTAGAATCGGCAAAACATATCTGGAGAGCCTCAGTGGCCCGAATATATGGCTGGGGGGACAAAAATGGGAAGCTTCTGCACTGGCTGGCTACCCGTCCTCTGGCCAACAGAGTTATTCCTGAGATTTTAGAGGCCTCGGGCTCCCTCTCCAAAACACCTATTGAAATTGCGCAAAGTTTTGCCTCCTACTATGCCCGCTTATATGCAATGCACCCCCGCCCTGCCATCGAGAGAGAGGCTCCCCTCCTAAATTATATTATCCTTCCCAGGGTCTCCTCAGAGATAAGAGACAGACTAGACGAAACCATTAGCCTCGAAGAAATCACCAATGCGATCTCCAACCTGGCATCGGGTAAGACCCCAGGCCCGACGGTTTCCCAGCAGAGTTATACAGTAAATGCAGTGATATTGTGGGTCCACACCTGCTTAACGTGTATGAGGAGGCTGAGAGATTAGGCCGCTTCCCCACTGAGATCGATTAAGCTACAATTGTAGTGATCTCTAAAACCCAACCCCCATCACGACAGTGTTCGGGGTACCGGCCCATCTCACTCTTAAACACTGAGGTCAAAGTGCTTTCCTCGATCCTTGCCTCCAGATTGAAAGAAGTAATGCCAACTCTGGTACACCCTGACCAATGTGGCTTTATGCCCACTCGCAGTACCAGGCACTGCATTAGGCGGCTACACCTGGCCCTGGCACACCACAAGACTCTGTCGCATACGCCCTTGGCATTGCTCCTACTCGATTTTGAGAAAGCCTTTGACACGGTGGACTGGTCTTACCTCGAGCAGGTTCTGCAAAGAAACAGGCTCGGCCCCAAATTCCGAAGCCTGGTGAGACTCCTATACTCCAAGCCGACAGCCCGAGTCCAGGTGAACGGAGTGGTTTCTGACCCATTCCCCATTGGCCGTGGAACCCGGCAGGGATGCCCACTATCTCCCCTGCTCTTTGCGCTAATAATAGAACCCTTAGCGATAATACTACGAGGAGACCCACTGATCGAGGGCTGGTCCTGGCCCACCTGCTTAGAGGATCGTGTGGCATTACACGCAGATGATGTCCTCCTATATATTTCCAACCCGGCCAAAAGTGGCCCGCGTGCTAGAAATCCTAGGCATCTTCGCGGAGGCCTCAGGATTGATTCCAAACCCCACCAAGTCCCTACTGGTCCCCCTGCATCGCTCCAGAGACAGTGTGGACTGGCAGCGAAATACCCCAGTACGAAGAAACAGTTTTAAATACTTGGGAATATATATCTCACTCCTCCCCGAGTTGACATGGGAGCTTAATATTACACCGCTAACTAGAAGAATCAAGACTGATCTCCTACGCTGGAAGACCCTCCCCCTTAACCTGCTTGGCAGAATAGCGCTTTACAAGATGATGACCCTCCCTAGGCTCCTCTACTTATTGCAAAATTTCCCGTTTCCCATACCCAAGAAATGGTTCAGGGAAATGGACTCACTGGCACGTCAATTTATATGGAGCGGAGCTCGTCCACGACTGGCGCTCAAAACTTGCCAGAGGGATGTATACGAGGGGGGTTTAGGCATGTCCAATATCCACTTTTACCACCTTGCGACGCACTTACTTGTGATTAACGACTGGGTGGGTGTACAGACCCGGCATACCGGTTGGAACTTCAGACGATGGGCTACCCTCGGATCTTTGACACCCTCTACGGGGGTCCGATTTCCCGGGACGTCCCGGATGTAACTAAGGTGGTTTTACAGGGATGGCAGACTGCTCAAAGGTCGACGGAGCGGCGGGGGCGTCTCACCCAGCAGACTCCGCTATGGCATGGGAGGCACTTGGCGCAAGTGGCGGGCCTGGAAGGTTTTCGGAACTGGGATAACATAGGTATTTCCACTCTGGGTGACGTCTGGAGAGGGTCGCACATGTGGTCCTTTGAGGACCTCCAGAAAATGTTTTCATTGAATAAGACACAGTTCCACAGGTATCTCCAGCTCCGCCACGCCCTACTAGTACACGTCCGGGTGGGAGAAGCCATACCCGAACATAGTTCTATGGAGGCCAAGGTGCTAATGGGGGGTCTGGGTAGGGGAGGTGTTTCTCAGATATACCGTACCCTGATCACTGGCACCACAGGTTCTCTGGAGGGGCTCCGCCGGAGATGGGAGGGATGGACGGGCCCCATGGAGGAGATGGACTGGGACGAAGCACTGATGGCCCCGCGCGCCCTAGCTATGGCTACATGCCTTTGATTGATACAAACATATTATCTTCACACAGCTTATCTTACACCCGTCAAACTACACATAGCGGGCCTACGCCCCACAGTGGAATGCCCTCGCTGCAGAAGCCCTACAGCCGACTTTTTCCACATGGTGTGGACCTGCCCAGCCATGGTGACCTATTGGGAGGCTGTCTTGCAGGAAATCTCTGGGGTCCTACAGGAAGATATAGAGAGGAAACCTCTGCCCCTCCTTCTGGGGATCATGGGCGACACTGGGCTGAGGAGACCAGATCGAGCTTTCCTTGGGGTAGCGTGCTTAGTGGCCAAGAGGGATATAGTGGCGGGCTGGAAGGCTAAAAGTGCCCCAACACTGACTAAATGGAGAAGAGGGGTAGACTGGTGTGCGCAGAGTGAAAAACTTGTATATGAGGCTAGAGGATGTCCAAATAAATATAATAAGATATGGGGGAAGTGGGAGGCCGCAGCAGGTTCCTAAACTAAACAAAGTATAACCTCCAATTATATTGTACTGCCTGGGATTATGGGCTCGACAGTTGTTAGATGGCCGTTGGCATACCGTTAAATGTATGTATCATTGTATTCACTTTCTTGCAAAACAATAAAAAGTCTTTATCAAAAACAAAAAAAAATACTACTCTTGGCCCAGAACCCTATCTTTGCATTGTAAGAAACATATGGGAAAGAGTCCTTCTCACCAGGTACAGACTAGGGGCCAGATGTAGCAACTTCCGCATTTGCAATTCGGAAATTGCGAGTCTGTGCGACTCACAATTTCCGAATTGCAATTGCGGATGCAGAACGGTGTCTCAGACACCGTCTGCGATTCGCTATGGGGTCGCAAAGACCCACCTCATTACTATTAATGAGGTGGGTCGCATTTTGCGACCCCATAGCGAGTCCCTGCACTCACAGGGATGGTGGTCTGCTGAAGTCAGCAGACCTCCATGTCTGTGACTGCTTTTTAAATAAAGCAGTTTTTTAAATTTATTTTCCAGCCCGTTTTCCTTAAAGGAAAAAGAGTTGCAAAATAAAAAAAATAACGAAACCATTTGTTTTTGTTTTTTCAGAGTAGGCAGTGGTCCACTGAACCACTGCCTGCTCTGAAAAAACCTTTTGGGCAACATTCACAAAGGGGAAGGGGTCCCATGGGGACCCCTTCCCTTTTGCGAATGAGTTACCACCAGTGTGACACTGGTTGTAACTGCGAATTGCTTTGCGACCGTATTCGCGGTCACAAAGCAATTCTGCATTGCGATGCGAGTCGCAAATAGGAAGGGAACACCCCTTTCTATTTGCGAGTCGCATTCACAATTTGCAAGTCAGTACTGACTCGCAAATTGTGACTGTGAATCGCAAAAGGCTTTTTGCATGGCGCAAACTGCGATTTTCGCAGTTTGTACCATGCAAACAGCTTACTACATCTGGCCCTAGGTTCCATCAGTTGCAACTTATGCTTACCGCCTGGCCAATGTGAGCCACCTGCGATAAACTTTTTCCCATGTTCGCTCCAGACCTTAGAACACTTGGGGGCATATTTATACTCCGTTTGCGCCAAATTTGCGTCGTTTTTTTCAACGCAAATTCGGCGCAAAACTAACGCCATATTTATACTTTGGCGTTAGACGCATCTAGCGCCAAAGTATGAGTAAAGAGCGTCATTTTTTTGCGTGAACGCCTTCCTTGCGTTAATGAGATGCAAGGTAGGCGTTCCCGTCGCAAAAAATGACTGCGACGCAAATGCGTCGTATTTATACTCCCGGGCAAAAATCACGCCCGGGAGTGGGCGGGCCAAAAAACCCTGCATTTGCGCCTCTTTTTAACGCCTAGGTCAGGGCAGGCGTTAAGGGACCTGTGGGCTCAAAATGAGCCCACAGCTGCCCTCCCATGCCCCCCTGCCACCCTTGCCCACCCCAGGAGGACACCCAAGGATGGAGGGACCCACCCCAGGGACATTCAGGTAAGTTCAGGTAAGTATAAAAAAAAATTTTTTTTTTTTTTTTTTTGGCATAGGGGGGCCTGATTTGTGCCCCCCTACATGCCTCAATGCCCAATGACCATGCCCAGGGGACATAAGTCCCCTGGGCATGGCCATTGGGCAAGGGGGCATGACTCCTGTCTTTACTAAGACAGGAGTCATGTAAATGGAGTCTGGGCATCGTTAAAAATGGCGCAAATCGGGTGGAGGCGATTTTTTGGCGTCAACCTGACTTGCACCATTTTTAAGACGCCCTAACGCCATTTTTCCCTACGCCGGCACTGCCTGGTGTACGTGGTTTTTTTCCACGCACACCAGGCAGCGCCGGTCTGCTAGCGCCGGCTAACGCCATTCAATAAATACGGCGCCCGCATGGCGCTTCAGAATGGTGTTAGCCGGCGCAAAACTTTTTGACGCTAAACTGCGTTAGCGCAGTTTAGCGTCAAAAAGTATAAATACGGGCCTAGGTCTTGTTCTGTAATTTTTATGATTCTCTTAAAAGAAGATTTCTTCTGCATATTCTTAAAACCAAGGGTTTATATCAATATCACCCTGCTTTCTTATATTTACAACTACTGAATAATTCCATGGTTGCAGGGGCAGTTTCTAACTTGTTTTAAACTGCCTTGCATTGGAACAAGATTATGAACTTTCGGACTTAGATTTTTATGGCTTCTGTAGATACAATATATGATTTTTTTTTATTTAAGAACCTATGGTCGGGTTATGGCCTGGTTTCTTTTTAAATTTTTAAGTTTTTTAACATGTCTGATTGTGCATCATATGAATTATGTAAATTGTAATATTTTGTACTTTTATGATTATTTTTTTATAATCGAAATAAAGGAATTGCAATCAATCAATTCAATCAGTTAGGCAGTAAAAAATGTTTAGTTGAAAAAACGAGTTTCAAAAGATGTTAACTATTTAAAAACAATAATTCCCCAAATACATGTGCCCCTTATTTCTATTTGTAAATGGAAATGTTCCTTCCTTAAATCTTTCTAATGTACCACTACTTTTCAATAGAGGTGAAGCATCACTGAGACGTTTCAACTCGCAGGCAAAGTGTGATCTGGCCCAGGGCCCCAGTCTTTAATGAGCTACTGATAGGGCTCTGTTCTGCAGAATCTTGCCCTTAGGACCTTGAAATCTTCTTAAACAGATTGTTTTAAATACAATCTTCCTTTCATTTATTTTTAGTGTGGGCGATATGTGAGAGATTATTACAGACATTTTGCCGAGAAACGTTGTTTGTTTCATGCAACATCCATAAAAAATGAAAATTTTAGATTAAAACAGGACCTCACATGTGAGAAATGTGAAAGTGTCACGGAGATTATTTGAAGTAATATTAGTGAGCTGCTGCTCTGTTACGATATTGAAAACACCTCACTATCTCAGAATATAAGATGTAAACACATTGCCAATGTTCTGGCCAAAGAGAGCATGAAGCAGCTGCAACAGTATCATAAATTCAAAGATGTTCCGAACAGGGCCCCCCAAAATACGTTTGTCTCAGGGCCCCCAAAATCCTTAAAATGTCCCTGATCGCCTTAACACTTCTCTCAGCTCTGAACACACAAATCCTGCCACAACTACATGACTCACAGTTTTTATTGTCTTTTTTCAAAATGTTGTCTTGGAAAAAGAAAAAGGAAATTAAAATATAAAAAAAATATTCTTGCCTTCTTGTTGGCACCACTGAGTTGACTAAGTAATTGAACATCTGGGACTATGCCGAACCACTTGGATGAAGAGTTGCAGATGTATTATAGTTTCTCCCCTCATTCGGCTGCAATTTTCATTTCATGTACCGAAACTATTATTACCTCTAACATTTCATAATTAAAACCAATTAATATACGCAGAAGAATAAAAATGTTCAGATCGAAAGTGGAAATATACCAGGTGCGGAAAAGAATAGACTGCTGAGCACAATCAATGAGGCTGAGTGAGCGGTACACATCAGATGTGGTTACTTTGAAGAAAAGGGGAAACAAAAATGTTAATTCAAAATGTTCTCTTTTGTCTCCTGAGTGCCTGCGAAGGTGAAAAATGCAAGCTTGAGCAAGAAATGCGTGAATTTGTCTCTTTCTTCACATCTTCAGGAAGACGTCTGGATAATATATCGGGAGGAGGGAGAGGCTCTTTCATACTCTTAGAAGTTCAAAGTTTGTCACGGAAAGGAGAAAATGTCACCCAAGGAAAGAAATTAGCACCGGAATGCATAAATTAGAATCCAATTCCTTACAGCACAGGAGAGGTAGGACTGATAGTTAGAAGATGACTTCTCGCTATCTGTATGTATATATTTACATATTTTTCATTCCTCGTGAGGTATCTTCAGCAAAGCCGTCATGAACATCCACCAGTGGTTCTGTCAGACGAGCCTTGGGGAAGCAGTAGCTCTCCCAAGAGATCCAACATGTACGTCTCCTTTTCGAATTTGAAATTCATAGGCTTCTGATTTGTGAACAATAATTTTCTCTCTGTACACAGAGGAAATGAATAGTATAGAAATCGGCGGGTAAATTTAACATCAATTTCAGAATAAGATAGTGATTGGAGGTACCGCGATATGTCCAGAAGGTGAAGATGCGACCAGGTACTTAAAGAAGAAAGTGTTCCTCTATTTTTTGCATCCTAGGAACCAGATTTGCAGTGCTGTGGCACCATAAACATTAGGGGCAAGATTTATGGAAAGTGGCGCTGCACCGAGTGCAGCGCCACTTTCCCTGCGCCCCTTAGCACCCCCCTACCGCCACCATGTATTTAAAATACAGCACACCATGGCACATGGTAGGGTTCAATAGTGTAAATTTTTAAGATTCTATTAATGTACTCTGTAGGAGTAGTGCCAAAATATTGACGCTACTCCTGCAGAGTACAAAGGTGCCCATTCTAAAGAATGGAAGCCCGCTTTTAACGCCTGCTCTTGAGCAGGCGTTAAAAGTGCCATAAAAAACGGGGCAAGGAAATCTCATAGATTTCCTTACGCCATTTTTCTGGCTCCCCTAACGAGGGAATGCCCCCTTTACATACATTATGCCTGGCGCAGGCATAATGTAACGCAAAGGGTTACAGAGTGGCACAATGCATGCATCTGTAAATACGGCGCAGGGATTTTGGCCTTGTTGGGCCACATTAACGTCAAAATAAATTACGTTAATGTGGCACAACGTGGCGCTAGGTGCCTATAAATATGCCCCTAGGTGCCACTATAGCCAAATTAATTGTACTTATGTTATCCAGAGCCCAAGGATAAATGGATGAAATTAGATGAAATTATACATTGCAGAATGTGTATGAACTCATTGAGCTACTAGCCAATTTAAGAGGGCATACAAAAGACAATTATGAAGAAAAGGGACTTTCACGATTATATTTAAGTGGACCTGTCTTCCTTCACTTAAGTATAAAATAAACATCATGATTTTGTGTGTGATTGCAACCTATTTTGGGAATAAAGCTCTTAATACAGCAGTACCGTGTACATAGCGATCATCGATGTGATTTCAATAAACTATAAATAGCTGTTTGCTTTGTTGAGGTTCGTTATATTTCCTTGTTGCTTAGCACATTGATCTATTTTTATCTAACTTGTATGTAGTACATTTGGTACGGTACAGCCATAAGAACAAATCAGGTGCCCCTTGTTTCCAGTCTTACCCCCTCTGATGAGCAGCAGTATTTTCATTCCCAAGTATAGGTTGCATGACCATTCCTTCATACAGTGCCACTGGGGCAATAAGCAGCCAGGCATTCTCCCCGGAAGGCCTAGAGCTTTGACAAAGTCTCTATCTCAGTAACCCACATCCAATGAGACACCGTCAAACAACATCTCCATTCTTATTATACTACATCGGGGAGGACTCTAACCTGAGCTGGCTTTAAAAAAAAAAATATTTTCATCCCCATTTTAGTAGTCTTGTGTCAGCATATTGTGTTTTATATCAACCTGCACCTATATTAACTCTACAATATTGACCACAGTGAGAAAATGCTACTTTTTGGGTGGAAAACAACTTTTTTTTTACTCTGCACACAAGGGCATTGCTGTCCTGTGCCCAGTGTATGTAATCTGACCTGTACAAGATGCAGAAACTGATTGGCATACTAAACATTTCTAAGGCTATAGTATATGGTAGTGAAGCTACACCTATGTCATGGAAGGTTAAATGTCACTTATGAACTGCAGTACTGCAGCACCTATAGTGTCATCCGCTAGTGTGAAAAGGAAAACATGGCTTTACTCCACCTAATACAGCCTGACTGCTGAGAGTAAACCTGCAGTCCTACCTATCAAAATAACCTTTTTGATAAGGGAAATATATTAACAAGTCACTCCTACATGCTCCTTGTAGCCCACAAGATAGGGTGCCTAGAACTGAAAGGTTGGACATGTAGAATTTTCATGATGGCATTTCCTTGCCCATACAAGAACCCAAAAGCTATTTTCACTGTGGAAGGCACCGAATGTCCTATGAGGAAAATCAGAGTGCACATTAAAATAATAATTTTGCTATCTTTGTATGGGTCAAGCTAGAGAAATAGATCATCTATTTATTAAAAATCTAATTTAATGGTGAAACGTAACTGGTAGAAAGCAACTTTCCTTGCCTGAAGCTTGGGAGGCTAATTTGCATTCGACTGCCTTCAGCTGCCCTTATTTGTCATGCCAGGGGTCGCAGCATGGCCTGTGGCTCACTCTACTGCCTCCTCAGCAACCAATGCTATACAGCAGGATGCCCTAAACACTTTCCCTGCAGCCAAGCAAGTCCTGCAAGGGTACACAGAGGGCAATTCTATGCCTTGCCTGTTGGCTGGGCTGGATGCATTCCTCTCCTTGGGGCCCATATTCTCACTCTCTGTAGTTTCTTCTTCCCAGAATTCCTAAGGATGGGTTTTACTTAACCAATCTATCATGAAGGCTTTATCATGTATCTTTGCCAGCATTTCCCTGTCTATCATGGCAGCCTCACTTCTTCCTCTATATCACTTCCTGTTTTGGGGAATATATGGAACAGAACTGTCTTCTCCTTTGTGTTTGCAACACTTCTCGCTCCTGCTGGTGTATCTTCACTCCTGCTGGTGTCGGCTCTCTCTAGCTGTGTATCATCATTTCTGCTGGTGTTTCCTCACTCCTGCTGGTGACTCTTGCTCCTGTTGCTTTCTTTCTGAACCTTTCTATTCACCTAATTCTGGCATTTCCACCAGGTTTATCTGAGCTTTCTGAGCATAGCTGCAGTACTCGTCTTCTTTAATCATTACCAGTCCCTATCAGCCTCCTGAGAGCCTCAGATTGCCTCCAGAGGTTTTTTACCTTCGGGGTTTTTGCTCTTGAGGACTCTTTCTGGAGGGCACGATGTGGTTAGACATTCCATTGACAGCAGCATCACGCCTACCAGAAGGGGTCGTCCTTACCTTTGGCAGACAATGACAATCAAAACCCATATCCATGGATTTTCCCATCTCTCCAAGGCTGTCAATAGAAGTCTGTCCACTGAGGGACCTGACACTATTAGTGCTTGATCTTAATTGATTATGCAAACCCGTCCCAGAGCAGGAGAATGATTGATGTCTGGTGACAGGATGTACGAGATGTGGGGCATTGTGGGAAATGGCAATCTTTTACGTGGCATTTCCCCAAATTTTTGTTGAACTCTTTTATGTTGTTTTTTTGTTGCCCATAGTACTTGTGGAATATACCTAATTGGCACTTTTAATTTACGTACATGCCACTAATATGAAGTACTACATGTACCCAGGCCAGTAAGTTAAATGCTACTAGTGGGTTGCAGCATTTACTGTACCACCCACTAAACTAGCACTATAAAGCATGTCTTCAGACCTGCCAATGCATCCTAAATGGGCAGTTTTAAACTGTCATTTCGACCTTTAAAAACTAGCCTTTTTCCAGGCCTGAACCTTCCTCTTTACTACCTCCCCCTATGTTTGCCCTAAATGCCTATAGGGCAGGGTAGAAATTGAAGGACATGTATATTTAATGTTTTACACACTTCCACCCAGTCATTAGCAGATGTAGCTCACAGATAGGCCTGCCTTCCTTTGTTTTCCTAGTCAGTTTGGCTCCAACCCAGGGTAAGGTAGGAGCTACCCCCAAAATGGTTTGGGGTGACCACAAGGGAGGGGTTGTCCATTACCATAGCCCTACCTCTGGGTGGGCACAAGGATCTCTGACCAGGTTAAAAAAGGTTCTGCCATTTTAAATATAGGTACCAAGGGGCACTGTGGTATGATTTAGTAAAACACACAGGAAGTGATGCAAGAGTAGGTAGGGTCACCTTAGGGACCATTTACCTAATTGGTTAGGGTTTGACGAGGAATTTCCTCACATCCCACCCCCCACTGGTTTGCACTAGGCTTAAATGTGGCACCCACAGGATCCTCCTCAGAACACTATGAAGAATCAGAAAAAGAACTGCAATGCTGTCAAACAAACCTGAAGGAACATTAGACCTGCTTGACTGCAGGGATCAGTTGACTGACCTGTTTGAGCTGCAGGAATATAGCATGCTTCCAGAGGTCTTTTCCTGCAACTTCCCAGCTGACCAGTATCAAATTAACCTACCCTAGACCCTCTTGCTGGTATCTGTTGGAATAAGTCCTAACCCACAGGTAATGCCCCCAGGTCAGGACCCTTGGCTGCTGCTAGAGTGTATTCCTCCTTTCCCCAAACTGCAAGAAGTGGTACTTAGAAACTTTTTGCCAACTTTCTGCCTGTAGAATCAGTGGAGACTGGGATCACCATCGAAGCTGCATCTGTCAATATTGAATCACCAGTGAGCCTCAGAGTGCTAGTGTTCTGCGCTGAAGGAGATCTGACTTCCAGAAAAGTTTGCAAGTCCGAACCTAGATTTACGAACTAACAGTGCAGTGCACTGCGTCACTTGAAAATGGCCAGGAATGTACGGTATTTAAGGAATACAACATACTCTTGTCCTTTCTGCCTATGCTGACGCACAATGGGCTGCCTAGAACCAACGCATGCACCCTTGCACTAAGGGGCATTGGTGCCTGCATTGCACGCAGGATTGTTTTTGTGCAGGAGTGGGCACCTTCCTGCACAAAAACAATCCTGAGAGGCTTTTTCCTCTTTCAGTGTGAATGCAGCACACATAGAAAGAGGAAAAAACAAGGAGAAATAAAGACCTCACTTGGGAGGCATAAGGTTTTGACGGATCTTCCGGTTTACCAGGGTTGTTAAATCTGGGAATGCATCAAAATCCATGAAAGTTGTGTGGGAACACCCACTGCAATGCCCATGGAACGCCTCTCTTGCGCAGAGCAAGTTAACCTAGAAATGTGCTCTGCCTTGTCTTGCTCCATATCTATGAGGCCCTTCAAAGTCACACAAAGTGGCTATGGGTGGCTTTATAGATATGGTTGCAAGGAAAAAGTAACACAATGGCAGCGCAAGGAGGTCATAAATATGCCTCTTAGAGGGCTTCAGAAGTACCAACTCTGAGCAGAAACCCGTCAACACAAGCAATATCCTCCACAGAGCACTCCTGGATCTGTGAACAATCAGAGCCTTATGCCAAACTAGTTTAAAAAAGAAAATCCAGAAACAGGATTTACTTTTTGCATATTAAAATAATACCCCACTCACCATGGTAGTCATCTTCCATGGCAAGGGCAGCATTATTTGTTTTTTATTGTTGTTCACCAGCATGGTTTGCCTGGTGGTTACTGACAGTAAAAAAATAATGGGTACCCATTTTTATTAGGGAAGCAGACATATAACCAATTCTCTGATGGCCCTCACTCCGTTGGGCTGTCAAAGAAGTTTGGCTATAGCAGTGACAGAGTAATCACTACCATAGCCAAACTTATGGTCCACTTGCATCTAAATCCAGCGGGCAAACTACTATGTTGGCATGGAGGGAATTCTACCGCAATTGTGATGGAGTTCCCTCTCCGCCAACAGATAAAACAGGCCCTAAGCTCAAAACTAGAAATCTTGACCAGCAAAGGTGTCAAAAGTACCAGCTGGCAAGATGACTTCCATGGGCATGAAATTTGATTTAGTACCAAAACCTACAGATTCAACAGACCCTGCTCAATGCCTATCTGACTTCGAGGAGACTTTGTCAAATACAGCCTGTTCTTTGCCCCGCTGAAGAATTTTGACTTTAATTTCAGAGATTTAGAGGCATATTTATATTTGTTTTGCACCGAATTTGCGTCATTTTTTACGCAAATTCAGTGCAAAACTAACTCCATATTTATACTTTGGCAGTAGACCTGTCTAGCACCAATTTTATTGGTCAGCAGGCAGGGTTTAGGATCTTTTAAAATCAGGAAGTATATTCTAGACAAAAACCTATCTAAAATGTGCGGTACGCCAAAATATTAAGGGTAATAATCTCACCCTGCACATACATCATTTCCAGAATATTGATAACAGATATATTGTCAAGTTAAGCAATATAGAGAGGAGTAGATTAGTAATTTTTGATGCTACATCTACTTTCCTTGAAGGTATGCTTGTGGTTATCAGGAAGTGATTTATTAAGTAGGGTGGATGGTAGTCCATCACAAGTAATAAAGGGCCAGATGTAGCAAAAAGTTTGCACGTCGCAAACAGCGAATTTCGGTGATTGCGACGTGCAAACTTCACTTTGCAATGCACAAATCGGTAACCTCGTTACAGATTCGCAAAACGGGTTTGCGAGTCGCAATTAGCAAGGGGAGTCCCATTCCTAATTGTGAGTTGCAGTGCAATGCCAGATTGCTTTGTGACCGCGAACACGGTCGCAAAGCAATCGCAGTTTGCACCAATCTGGCACCAAACCCTGCCTTCTGGCCAGTCCCACACTTCTCTGTCTTATCCACTCACTTATTACTGGCTCCTCCAATCTCATTTGCTTACAGCCTTCAATACATATACCGTTGTATATACTTTAGCCTTTGGACCTATATAGCTCCTTAGCTCAATCTCCTTGTATGTGTAGTCCATGAACCAATTATCGTGCACAAATTAAGCCTAAAATAGCAATGACCTGAAGAGGAGAAGTAGACAAGTGAACAGAAAGACTTATTGCAGAACATTACCATTAATATTAACATATTAAACCTAACTGTACATGTCTTGTACAGCTCAAAGCAGTCTAGAAATCATTAAGCTTAAACATGTAACCAGCCCCAACAATATCTTCTAACGCAGAACAAATTAGCTCAAGCGAGTTGACAAATACATATTAATGAAATGCCTCTAACATCACCTTAGTAAGCATAAAATAACCAAGTAGATTTGGTCTGAACTTAAACAAGCATTGGCAAATCCAATAGATCTCTCTATTTTTTTTTTTTTAGACAAGCAATGCCAAAGCCAATAGGTGTAGTTGAAAATGAAACTGCAAGCCAGATCTATCAACTCTGATACTGCTTCTTACTAGAGATTCCTTAAATGAGATACTAGCCTTTACTGTAGTAGACTGCAGTAGCAAAGTAAGTTACTAGAGGTCCCGGGAGGCAGACAAAATTCCTTTACATAGCAGTCTCTATGAAGTGATGTGTAAATCCATTTTTATAGAAGACTGTAGCACTGTAGGTCATTCCTAGTAGTCTCTGGAGTTAGAAACATATTGTTCCTGAAGTAAGGAGCAGTACCCGGGGCTGATACTAGAGGTCTCTGGTGTAAGACATATGTGCGTACTGTAATCAGGCTGCTGTTATGTAGGCCATTACTAAATGTTTCTAGAGTCAGAAATAATTGTTCTCTGAAGCAGGATCCCTTGACTCTACCCACTTTCTGAAACAGGGCGTAAGATCTTCAGCTATCACATACTATACTATTTGCAGCTAGAACAATTAGTGACACATAGTTGCCAGCTAACCCCTCAGTCCTGCTAACTTCTGAATTGGACTACTAAGATGGATTCTTCAAGGTATCAAATTCATTGCGGCATTAAACTTGATTTAATGCCCAAGTCAAATTTAATGTCACCTTTAAGGAAAGGCAACTCTTAGAAAGTTGCCCCTTTGTTGTCCAGTGTGTCTAATCTCCTCACACAGTTGCTGGCCACCAGACAGCCTTCTGCCCTCCTGGGGAATAGTGCGAATGTCTCCCAGTCTCAGAAACAACAGTGGCCTACTACGAAGGGAGGTGTTACTCTGTCTTGAAGGGAGCCACAAAGGGTGTTGTTCCAAAAGGCAAGCTTCAAAGAGGGAAGCTATTTATGGTGATGAAATGGCAATCACAAACATGTAGGACTGGCCCTTTGTTCAGCAAGACAGGCTGGCAGCACTACCAGAGAGAGGAGACCAGTGGCCAAACCGGTTTTCACCTGGGTGTGTATCCCAAAGTTAGCCACATCTCTAGGGTGGATACCAAGCTCCTAGTATGCAAGGAAGGGTTCAGACTCTGCAGGAGTAGGCAGAATAGTCCATTGGCAAGTGACCGCATCATTCTCCAGGACACTTTCTGGGCATGAATATGGCATCCCTGGCACCCTTAACCTCAGATTACAACAGAACTGGAGAAAAGACGATAGAAGGACTGCCCTGCTGACCCCTGGACCTGGAAAGAGAGACAATACTGAATGCTGGACTGCACCTGCTGTACCTTGGGCTAGCAAAGATAGGACTGTGACTGTGGCTTCAGGCTCATGGAACAGTCACTGCCGAGCCCCAGACCAAAGAACTGACTCTAAGGGTCAGTCGATTGACCCCCTTGAACCAGCATCAGGGCCATCAACGCTCAAGTGGCCTACCCTGGCAAGTCAGTAGCCACATAATTTGAATCACTGCTGACTTCCATAGAGCAACCCAGGAGACTGATCCTCAATGGCCAAAAGTTGCACCTGAGTCTGCTGGACCTGGGAGAGTCATCTGAGTCCAGATTGGTCATCGAAGATTGACACCAGTGTTCCCTAAAGGATACCACTGGACCAGCTCTGTACAGAAAATGGTTGCCCAGCTGCAGCTGACCTTCTAGTGAGGAAATTCGATTTTTAATACGATCGTATCGACCCGCCATTTTGTGGCCCGCCGCCATTTTATGTTGCCTTCACTCAGGCAGCACAGCGAACGAAGTCCATTCTGCCTTTTCTGCTTATTCTGCAACATGGTGTTCAAAACAGCCTTCTGCCTCTATCTTTACAAGGCTGGTATTAAGGTCTGACCGAGTACACTAATCCCTGTCTGGTTTTCTAATCCTTGTTTCAACTATCTGTAGGCTCACACTATTCTCCGCCGATCTTATCTTATCGTCTGGCCTTCGCTGTCCTTTGCTAGTATTCTCTCATTTCACAACTGTCCTCCAAACGCACACAAACTTATCGCACCACATGCAACTTCGTTGTGGATCGGTTAATGAATTAGTTCAAGGGAGGGGTGACAAACACAACTGGAGGGGAGGCAACCTTAAGTCACTTGATACTTTGTTTTCCAATTCCTTCTATTGGTGCTGTCTTGTTTTCCGACATTTCTATTGGCTCTGTTCTATCTTTACATTATTCTTACTGGCTCCTTTCTATGTGTTCTGGGAGTGTATGTAGTTAATAAATGGTTTTTATACGGTATATAAGATTGTGCGCCACAAAGTAAAGTGGCAGTCTCCTGAGAACATACCTTGTGTACTTCTTGGACAACTGTACTAGCTGCAGCTAATAAAATCTGATCTTTTACGCCTGACAGAGTGTCCTGTGTCTCTGTTAGTTGAGGCAGGTGAATCCAAGGAGATTTCAGGCGTACCCTGCGCCGCCAGGCCCATAAGGTTCTGGTTCTTCAACTGGCGCCCAACGTGGGGCGGCTTCAGCGGTACCGGTTCTGCCTGAAGGTCGTGAGGAACCCCGCAAGAAAATTCTGGAGGAATCGCGAGCCACGTCAAGCGACCCCTGTATGTCGAAGTGGTCCGAAGGTCTTTTTCAGCGCGGTTACTCCTTCCTGACGGCTACTGACGACTGCTGCCCTGACTGCCGCCCTGCCTTGGCCCTTTCTTTGATGATGTATGGTAAAGCGAGACGATAGACGGGCCTCTGTTGGTGTAAGAAGACATCCTTAGTTAAGTATTTGGTGGGTCGCGCCCACAAATTTTGGTCTTTGTTTTGTCCTTAGGTCCTTAGATTTGGCCATTGCAGTGGCCAAAGCCGAGGGGTAAGTGCATTTGTGCTGTGTAAACTGAAAGTTTTACCCCCTTGATGTTTGTGAACAGCCAGTAAAAATCGTGAGATGTCTGGTCTGACTAAGTTTGGAAAACTTTGTTGCTTTGGTTGTAATAGGGACTCCCAGCTTGAGGACTCCTGTCCGATTCCTTCGGTTGGAACTCCCACATATGAGCTCTATTCTAAACATGGTGTTGGTCCTATTGCCTTTAATAAGACATGGACCCGATATACAAAGAAAGATGGTGTTTTAAAATGGCCAGAAAATGGTAGTTTCGAAACTGATGTGCTAGATAATTTAGAAGCAACGTTATTTAAAAGAAAAGCCCGGCCGGCAATGTTTGACTCTTTTCGCCTTTGGCGTAAGGAAGCCAAACAGAGAGAAATTAAACAAGCGAAATGAGATAGGAAAACACAGGGAATGACGATTATACAGGCTGCTCAGCAATTCAAAGATGATGAAATAGATAATGCAATGGAAATTTCAGACAGACAGCATCGAATGGCAATAGATAAATGCTATCCGACGTTGCCTATCTCTTCCCTTGATAAGAGAAAAGATTTTGAGGAAGATTCCTTAATGTCCCACTTATTGAAATTGCCTCCGCCCTATGTACAAGGTGCTAATGCACCCCCGATGTTACAGCCTGTTCAGCCGCCAGTTGTGCTTCCGCCTGCTCCAGCTTTTCCACATTTGCCTCCTCAAGTATTGCCTATGCCAGCTTTGCCTTTAACTCCTTTGCCTTCTGCTCCTTTGGCAATTCCTAATGCTCCTTTAGTTAATTCACCTAATACCTTGTCCCCTATCCTTATGTCAAATTCTCCATCTATGCGTAAGCGATTTGCAGATACTGTCTCTGGTCTCTTATCACCTTTCTTTGAAGCTTTAAATGTGTCTCCAGCTTTTTCTCGAAGACAGTCTCGTAGTCAATTCCCAGACTCCGAAGAGCGAGAAAAATTTGACTCACTTGCTTGTAGATGGATCAAGAAGGGTCTCCAATATAGTACGTCTGATATTATGTCCACCTTTCTGCAATGGAATGCACCTACGCAGAGATATGTTTTTAAAGTTATGTGCGATACTCTCGCTAAAGAATGGGAGGATATGAATTTGGGTTCGGTCCCACAGGATCTGTTAGATGTTCAGGCTGACTTTGACAAAGGACTTATTGTGGGTCCTAAGGTTGAAAACGCTGTCAGAACACTTATTTCTTTCAGATCCCTATTGTTCTCACAGACTTTTCCTGATTCTGATCCTTCAGTTAGGACAGCACTGAAAAACTATCCCATGAGAGAGGTTTCTCCAATATGGAAGGAAGAAGTTGCAGCAGCAGGTGCTAATCCAGCTATTCCTGCGCATTTTCAGCGCATATGGATACATGTCCCCTGGAAAAGGTCTGAAGTTTTAGCACTTAAACAGTCACTACCAGATTCACGCAAAAATCCTGCTGGTTACTATAAAGAGTTGTCGCAAACAGTTGATGCATGTACTATGAATCTAGCAGATATTGACATGTTGATGGGAAATGTAGTTCCACAGACAATATGGGCTAAAATTCGTAGAGAGGATCACGCTCAAGAATTAGGCGGCGATTGGAACGCTATTATTGCCGCAGATAGAGGTCAAGTAGGTGGTGCAAAGCCCGACGCTTTGATCTCAGAACTCCCTGGTAGGATTATTACATTAATGAAAACAATGATGCCTGCTTTGAGAGTTAATTGGGATAAGCTAGCAGCATGTAAACAAAAGAAAGATGAAAGTGTTTCCGATTTCTTTACCCGATTCGAGGAGACATTCATTGATCACAGTGGTCAAGATATGGCTACAGAAGGGGGACAGCGATTATTTGTGGATAAGTTCGTATATAACTTGCTTCCTGAACTATCACACAAGCTAAAAGACTCCGAGAGTTCATGGGCAGTTTCTTCTTCCGCCCAGATATTGGCTACTGCACAATATTATGAAAATAGAGACAAAGAAGAAAGGGAAAAACAAGAGAAAAAGACGAAAGAATTAAAAACTAAAGTTCTCTTGCAACAGGCTTATCCTCCTCGTTATGTTCAGCCTCAGTTTCAACAGCCTCTGCAGTTTCAGAGGTTGTATCAAAAGCCTGAACCATTCATTCCAAGACCTTTGCTAGGTCCCAATCAATGTGCTTATTGTAGGGAGGAAGGTCATTTTAAGAACAGTTGTCCGGCATTGTTGCAGCGTAATGGAGCAACATCTGCTTCACGAGGTCGTGGTGGTCCTCAGTCAGCAAATAGAGGTAGAGGTCGAGGTGTGTTAACCCAAGAGCAGCGTTCTTTTGTTCCTCCAAATTCCGGAAATTACTTTGACCAGCAAAATGTTAGGTCTACACAGTATTACAGTGAGGATCAGTATATTGAAGGAGGGAATGAAAGTCTTCATTTTGAATAGGACAGCCATGGACAAAGTAAGGGGGTTACGTCAATTCCAGTGGATCAGAATGGACCTTATGTTAATGTCACTACAATGGGTGTTTCAGAGCCATTTCTTTTAGATACTGGTGCCATGAGAAGCTCTATCATTCATTCTAAACTCCCTGGCGCACCTTTGTCTGGCTTAACGAATGTATCTGTAGGATTTTCTGGCGCCCCTGTTCGCAATCCAGTTTCTTGCCCTTTGCCTGTTTCAATAGGCCCTTATGATTTAGAAGCTCCGCTTCTTCTGACAAATGGTTGTGGTGAAAATCTGTTGGGTTTAGATCTATTAAAAAGAATGCATGCTACGATATATTGTTCACCTTCTGGTGTATACCTCACTCTAGGACAGAAAATGACTAGTCCAATGTACTTATCAAAAGATCAATTCCCACCTGAATTGCTTTCTCTTCCCGAAACGCTTTGGGCTACGGGTCCGAATGACGTTGGTTGTCTTGAGATCCCACCTTATGTTGTTACTCTTAAGCCCAATGCTGAAATGCCACGTATTCCGCAATACAGAATCTCTACTGAAGGTGAGAAAGCACTTCTGGAAATTGTCCATGATTTGATTCAGAAGGGTGTGGTTGAGGAAACGAGAGGAAATACATGTAACAGTCCTGTTCTTCCGGTTCTTAAACGCACTGATCCTTCTCAGCCTCCTGTTTATCGTTTTGTAATTGATCTTCGGGAGGTAAACAAGATTGTCGTACCGCAGTTTCCTGTAGTCCCAGATATCACTGCTCTGTTGACGATGATACCTTCTACAGCGACTTGGTTTTCAGTTATTGATCTAAAGAATGCTTTCTTTAGTATTCCCATCGCCGAACAGAGTAGAGATATTTTTGGTTTTTCCCTCGGAGGCCGAAGCTTCCGGTTTAAACGCGCACCTCAAGGTTATTGTGAAAGTCCCTCTATTTACAGTCAAGCTCTAAAATGTCATCTTGATGCCTTTTCCTTACCGTCCGGTGCCGCTCTCATTCAGTACATGGATGACTTATTAGTTGCAGCTGATTCAGAGGAGATTTGCAAAAACGTGACCGTTGCACTGTTGCGTCATTTGTTTGATCTGAATCACAAGGTTTCTCCTTCTAAATTACAATATGCCTGTCGCGAGGTGACTTATTTGGGTCATCTCTTGTCAAAGGAGGGACGACGATTGACCCCCGAACGAATTCAGGCAATTGCACAAATGTCAGTGCCATCCACACAAAGAGAGGTACGTGCCTTTTTGGGCATTACTTCTTATTGTAGACAGTGGATTCCGAGTTTCTCTTTATTGGCTAAACCGCTGTTGGCGCTAACTTTAAAAGATACGCCTCAGCCTCTTCCGTGGACTGACGAATGTCAGAAGAGTTTTACTGATTTGCGTATTGCTTTGTGTTCTGCTCCTGTATTGGGTACTCCTGATTACAGTAAGCCCTTTACGCTCTATGTCCACGAAAGAGAGGGTTGTGCATTGTCAGTCTTAACGCAGCGTTTTGGAGATCAACAGCGACCATGCGCATATTTCTCAGCTACGTTAGATCCAGTAGCTAAAGCATTGCCTAGTTGTCTTAAGGCGACAGCGGCAGCAGCAATTTCTATTCGACAGTCTGCTGGAGTAGTGCTAGATAATACTCTCATTGTTATGGTGCCACATGCAGTGGATACTTTACTAAATAGGACAAAAACGCAGCATCTTACGAGTGCTCGGTTGTCCGGATATGAGCTGACGCTTTTGGCTAGTCACATACACATCAAACGATGTAATACCCTGAATCCAGCTACTTTGTTGCCTCTTCCAGAAGAGAGAGATGTCTCTGAACAGCATGATTGTTTTCTCCGTACTGAAGAAGAGACTAAGGGTAGAAATGACCTAAAAGACACGCCATTAGTGAATCCAGATGGAACACTATGGGTAGATGGTTCTTGTTTCAAGCTCCCGAATGGAGATACAGTTTCAGCCTACGCTATTACTACTTTTCATACGATTGTGGAGACAGCACGCATTAGACATAATTCAGCTCAGGCAGCTGAATTGATAGCCTTAACTAGAGCGTGTGTGTTATCCAAAGGAAAAAGAGTAAACGTGTACACTGATAGCCAATACGCTTTTGGTGTAGCGTTTAACTTTGGGCGCTTATGGAAGGAAAGAGGATTCTTTACTTCCCATGGTACTAAGATACAACATGGTCAATTAGTGACTGAACTTCTTGAGTCACTTACAATGCCTACTCAGATAGCGATCGTGAAGTGTAGTGCACACAAAAAGATTGTGGACGATGTTGGTCGAGGAAATGCATTTGCAGATGAGGTAGCGAAAAAGACAGCCAGAGACAACACAAGTCGAATGTATGTTGCAGGTCCCGCAAACTGCGTAAGAGAAAAGGGAATGTGTGAAGATACAGTAGAGAGTGTGAAATCAATTCAAGGAGAGGCTACGGAGAATGAGTTGAGAAAGTGGAAGGAAAGTACAGGAATGTTAGATGAGATGGGATGTTGGGTTGAATTATCAGAACATCAACGTTGGCTGTTACCAGATGCTTATGTACTACCTGTAGTTACTATGGCACATGGTCCAGCTCACCTAAGTGCAAAAGGAATATGTAAACTTCTGGCTCCAGTGTGGCAAAATGAGGGGATCCCAAAGTGTGCAAATAATGTAGTAAAACATTGTATTGTTTGCTTGATGTACAATCCGGGAAAGGGAACCCCAACTCCAGCAGGTCATTTTGCTCCTCCAACATATCCATTTGAGGTGTTGCAGATCGATTATATTCACATGGAACGATGCAACAACCTCAAATATGTTCTGGTGGTAGTATGTGCTTTTTCTAGATGGGTAGAAGCCTACCCTCTGAAGGACAATACTGCTTTATCAACTGCCAAAATACTTTTGAAAGAATTCTTCCCTAGGTTTGGTTTGCCGCGCATTGTCTGGAGTGACAATGGGAGCGAATTTGTGGGTCAAGTCATGCAAAAAGTTTGTGCAGGTCTTGGCATAAAACAGAAGTTCCACGCGGCGAATCACCCACAGTCGGCTGGTTTAGTAGAATGCTACAATGGAACCTTGAAGCTTAAAATTGCTAAGGTGCAAGCTAGCACAGGACTTAATTGGCCTGATGCTTTACCATTGGCTCTTCTGTCCACCAGAACAGCAGTACACTCTCGTTTGGGGCTTAGCCCTTACGAAGTGATATTTGGTCGCCCAGCTAATGTATGGGGAGTTCCTCGCCCTAAGAAATACTCAGACTTGCCATACCCGATGTTGATTGACTACTTGCATGACCTTACAACTAAATTGCGTGTTCTTCATCAACAGGTTCAGAGTGCTCTACCAGAGGCTTCCACAGACCCAGGTCATTCCATCCGACCAGGTGACTGGGTCTGCACGAAAAATTTCCAACGACAGAGAAATTTGGAGCCCAGATGGAGAGAGCCACGCCTGGTTCTTTTGACCACAAGAACAGCAGTTAAAGTCGAAGGAAAGAAAAACTGGGTGCATGCCGTGCACTGCAAGAAAGTGCCTTTGCCCTTGCCTTTCGATCAGTGGGTCCGTAGAGGCATCAGTGACTCTGAAAGTGAGAAAGTTCCGCAATTTGTACCATTCAGTGATGCGCGTCTAATTGGAACACTTTCTGAGAAAGAGGACGACGACATCCTTCAAGAAGCAATACCATCGCATCGTCGCTTGAACACGACAAATCCAGGAACATTGTTTCAAAACCAGACTGCCTCTGGACAGGAACGCTATAATTTGAGACCAAGACCAAAGAACTTGTAAATTTCTCTCCTATGTAGTACTCTATCCCGGTTGCAGGGTCACGGTAGGAGTCATAGTTACGACCTGAGTAAGTGGCAATAGGCCTGCAGGACCTCACAGTGTCATAGGACGGTAGATAATCGTGACTACAGTGATTGAGGAAGATTGCCGTGAGCATCCACTTAGAAAGATGGAGGCTACATTAGATAAAAGAGAAAGTAAAAATGTAAAGAATAATTGTAAAGAAATATATAGTCGTTGTAGTATTGCTCTATGCGTCATTATATTGTCGTGTATTCTTTTGGCATCTGTAAACTGGATCATTATTACTCTGCAGCAAAAAGTTGTCTCTTCTCCTACCTCTACATCTTCTTCTACTATCTCTCCGCACCTATTTCACACTCTTCCCCAGCATGAACTCATCAGAAGAACTGAATACTTTAACAATTCCTTCGTCCAGTTGTTACATCAACATCAGTTAGTGATCAATACAACTGACTGTTGGGTGTGTGGACTCATACCACATACGGTAGAAAAAGGAATGCCATATTTAGTTCTTCCATTCTCCTATGAAGGTTCCGCTTGGGCTTATTTTGTCATTTTCAATAATGCATATCAAAGTAAAATTAAACAACCTGTCAGTTCACATAGTGTTGGTTCAGATTTCAGTCATAGTTTATTGATAAAGGGAATGGTAGCTATGGCTAAAATCATGGAAAAAAGTGAAGCTTCCATAGATGAAAGAAAAGCATATACCAATTGGAACATAACTAATTACATTTCCAGCCTCAATGATAAGGTTAAGCAAGGAAAATCTCCTCCGATACGGGTCATACCCCAACAAGGAAATTTCTGTCTGCAAATAAATGGTAGAACTCCAAACACCGGACAAAGAGAAAGTTTATGTTCCCATACATATGTTTATTCAGCCCTGAATTCACCGCCGTTAGTACCATCTCAAGGTACATACTTCGTTTGCCACGATAGGGCTTATACATGGTTGCCAGCTGATTTCTCTGGTACTTGTTATATAGCCTTTCTTCTTCCCCCTACATACACCGCTCCTGCGAACCATCATAAAAATAGATATGGCAGAGGGATTGTGGATTCGAAAGATACAGCAGGACAAGAGGGAGGAGATTTCCTCAAAGGATTTCTTCCCTTCTGGGGTCCAATGGCCAACAGCAGAAATATAAGGCAATTGGTTCGTGTCGTAGAAACCACCATAGACATCACTGTAGGAGCTTTAAGTAACATTACAGCTGAACTACAGGCTGATCGTCTTATGACCTTGCAGAACCGTGTTGCCTTAGACTTTGTTCTTGCGGACCGTGGTGGAGTATGCAAATTGATCGGATCAAGTTGCTGTATTTTCATACCTAATGACGCTCCGACAGTATACCAAGCTATCTCTAAGTTACACATAATCTCCGAGTCGATTCATCAGGACGAAGGAGATTGGTCCTTTTCAGAGTGGTTTTGGGGATTACTGTCCAAATGGGGTTGGAAGGTATTGACATTCTTTGGAGTAATTTTAGCTTTTATATTCTCTTGTTGTCTTTGTATGCACTGCGGTCCTGCCATCTGCAACCTATGTGCTACTGCATGTATTCCCAAACCCAAGTCACAAAGAGCAGAGAATATCAAAATGATGGTACAGCAACAGCTTGATGACCTCATGGCCATAGACATCGACTCAGATTAACATGAGATTGTGTATCTTGCCTGAGTTCTGGCAAAAGGAGGGTCTGAGGAAATTCGATTTTTAATACGATCGTATCGACCCACCATTTTGTGGCCCGCCGCCATTTTATGTTGCCTTCACTCAGGCAGCACAGCGAACGAAGTCCATTCTGCCTTTTCTGCTTATTCTGCAACATGGTGTTCAAAACAGCCTTCTGCCTCTATCTTTACAAGGCTGGTATTAAGGTCTGACCGAGTACACTAATCCCTGTCTGGTTTTCTAATCCTTGTTTCAACTATCTGTAGGCTCACACTATTCTCCGCCGATCTTATCTTATCGTCTGGCCTTCGCTGTCCTTTGCTAGTATTCTCTCATTTCACAACTGTCCTCCAAACGCACACAAACTTATCGCACCACATGCAACTTCGTTGTGGATCGGTTAATGAATTAGTTCAAGGGAGGGGTGACAAACACAGCTGGAGGGGAGGCAACCTTAAGTCACTTGATACTTTGTTTTCCAATTCCTTCTATTGGTGCTGTCTTGTTTTCCGACATTTCTATTGGCTCTGTTCTATCTTTACATTATTCTTACTGGCTCCTTTCTATGTGTTCTGGGAGTGTATGTAGTTAATAAATGGTTTTTATACGGTATATAAGATTGTGCGCCACAAAGTAAAGTGGCAGTCTCCTGAGAACATACCTTGTGTACTTCTTGGACAACTGTACTAGCTGCAGCTAATAAAATCTGATCTTTTACGCCTGACAGAGTGTCAAAAAGGTATTTGAGGTACACAGATCCTTATGGCCAAAGTTGCCCCACCTTGCATGCGTACCAATGAATGACTACAAGGACACCCCTGCCATTCACACAGCACCCAGAGCATCTTTCGACATTCTTAAAATCCTGTATTCTCAGCATCAGGACTGCTCCATTAAAGTCTATGGTGGTCTGGATGTAAAGTTTGGAATTTGGACTCTAGACAGCTTTGGTGATTAGGTACCTGTACAAATACTCTTTGGTGATCCCCTGTCCTTCTTTCAGGTAGGATTGGTTGCCCCATTTGGGCCAGACTAGTCAAACACAACTTTTTCAATTTTTTCAAACGTTTCTAAACTTTATGGTTCCCAATCCTTTTTTTCACTGTGTACTAAAAGGCTGAAATGTATGATTTACTTATAAATCTGCACATCCGGAACCTTTAGGGGTCTTATGCTCATCTTGTTGTCTAAAAACTCATAAAAATATAATCTATTTTTATAAATTGGTGTCAGATTTCTTATGTGTTGTGTGGCTTTCTTATTTTGTTGGTTGCTGCTTCTAAATACTTTATACTATTTCCTATGTCTAAACCTTGCTACTTGAAGCCACAGCTACCCAGGGTTGAGCTAGAGGTTTTACAAACATGCAAGACCGTTTTTAAGGTTTGTTTTACACAATAAGGTTTGCATGATAATGTCATATAATACACCACAATCCTCAGAATTTCCATTGCAAACTAAAGTACCTTAATTTGTTTCTAGAAGTCCCTTAAGTCATAAACATATCTTTTCGGAAGCAGGGTGTGGTAATTTATGATGTTTGAGGTTCTTGAAGAAAGGCATATGTTCTTCTCTGGTCAGGTTGCTGACATTTCCAATTACTCGAGATTCCACAGATGTTCATCACTGTCTCTTCAATTTCAGGATACCGGAGAATTATGAAGAAAGTAGATGTCTTTGAATGTCTTTTGTTGACAATAGCAAAAAGCTTATCTGTGTTTTTGTTCACAGTAGGATAGATCATAGAGCAGTTGTGGCTTTAATACAAATTTTTATGTTCACTTTAAAAAACCATTGAATTTTCCTAATTGTTATGTCCTAGAAAAATATGCTGATTCGGGGTTATGAAGGTAAAATACAGGGGGTGTGGCCAAACCACAAGTAAGATGGCTGCTGGCTTCTGAGTCTCCAACAGCGTCAGGAGCTTTACCCGACTAGCAGATTTTCTCCATGAAATGGTAGACAGCATCAACAGTAGAAAATGGGGAAGTGGATAAGTACTATTTTTAGACCATTTCATGGTCTATTTATTTCATTTTTCTCCCACTCCATTTCCCTTACACTGCGCTGCTGAGGCCACCATTTTGGGAGCAAGTGGACCGGCAATGCGCTTCTGAGTCTCTCGCTTGCCAGGGCCACCTTAAATATACAGAGTTATATTTAAAGACGGCCTTACCCTCAGTTTTGTCAGAATAGAGGATTTGGCATAGGTTTTAATGGGGAAATGAACCTTTTCCAGTAAGATTGGCCCCTGATGTGCATGTGAGGAAGGTTTTTTACATACTCTCCTATGCCTATGCTTCAATAAAGACATGTTTCCTCTCCAGTCTGACTGGCCCCTGTTACGCCTGTGAAGAAGATTGTACAACATATGCTTTTATGCCTATGCTTTAATAAGGACATGATTCCTTTCCAGTCTGAATAATCCTTGCTACTCCTTTAAAGAAGGTTGTGCAACATATGCTACTGCGCCTACACTTTCATAAAGACAATTTTCCTTTCCAGTCTGACTGGCCTCTGCTATGCCTGTGAGGAAGGTTGTGCTACATATGATCTTATGTTCACCCTTTAAAAAATACTTGTTTCCTTTTCACTCTGATCAGCCCCTGATAATCCTGTGAGTAAAGTTGCACTACTTATGTTTATATTTTTATAAATACTTCTTTGTAACTGCAGTCATCGATAAATTGAGGAGTTATGATATGCATCCCCTCTCCTTTTGGCCCGTGTTAGTACCTCTTTATATCTTCAGGAATGGACTCCACTACCTCAACCACTCAAAATGTTGCATCCTCATCTGCGACAATGCACATATCTCATAAGGAATCTAATAGCAGCACAAGTAAAAGACAAAAGAAGGACCCAGCTTCTCCAGCACAGTTACAACTGCCTTTAAAACTCAAGGACTTAGTGGATGAAATTATACTTTTGTAACCCTTTGTAATAGTAGCTAATGCCATGTTACAGAGGATGGGAGAGAAGTGGTCAAATATTGAATCTTGAGTGACTAGGTAGAACAACGATTAAGTGACTTCCAGGATATGATCACTGGGGTCGAAATGATTTCTAAGGAAATTAACAAACAGAGGATTTGGAAAACTGCAATAGATGCAACAACCTAAGAATTTATGGAATTCCAGAGGGTGCTGAGGGCTCAGAAATTCATGTTTTCCTTAAAAAGCACAGTCCTAAGATTGTCGGCCTCAAAGAAGGAACTTATCTTAATTTTCAAAGAACATACCGAATTGGCCCTTAAGCCTCAGGGTCACCTACATCGACTCACAAAAGAGGTATTATAGTTTTAGTTTTGCAATATACTGACTTGACGACAGTTTTATCAGCAGGCAAGCAGAGGAAGAAAATGTTATTGCCGGGTCAGAAAGTTTTCTTTTCACAGGACGCGGCCCACACCATTGCTAACAGAAAAAAGGAATTCCTATCACTTCATCCTGCTCTAAGATCTATAAACGCTTGTTATGGTCTAATACATCCATGCATGTTCAAGGTCAACTACGAAGAGAAACCTTCATCATTTGATCCCCCAGAGGACTTGAGGACATTTAAATTTTAGCATTAGGGAGAGGAGATGGAACTTGGGAAAACTTGATATGTTATAATGTCTTATTCTACGTTTGCCTGTGTCTAGTCAATTCAATTCAAAGAAGCTTTATTGCGGCTACAAGAGCCAAAAAAGCGCGAGCAGTAATAAATACAAATAAATGCACATGATAAAATAAAGTTGCAGGTAAATATGGTGATAAAAGGGAATGAAATATAAATAAAAATTAAAATGGAATAAAAATGAGATAGAATAAAATGGAATGAAATTAGAAAAAATGAAATGAAGTGAAATGCACTCTGCAGGATGTTGGGACAGTCTTATTTGGAGTCTTTGTCCAGGAGAGTTTTCCCTCTAATAAGCCAACAAGCTCCGAGGAATTTGGCGATAGCGATCACTAGCGTTGGTCTGGTGTCTGATCTAAGGATTCGCAGAGCTAGCGCAGAGCAGCGTGCTCCCAGTAGTCTGCATGCCGGGGCCAGCCATTTCCTACGGGGGGCAGTATACGCGGGGCATGCAAAAAGGAGGTGAGGGAGATTCTCCACGGGGGCTTTGCAAGCAGGGCATGCGGTGGATTCGTTGTGTGACCAGCTGCTGGTGAAAAGTCTTAATGGGAGTGTTCCAATGCGGAGCTGGAAGTACAGTTTCCTTTCCCTTGGGGCCGTGATTAGGTCCCAAAAAGTTTTGTACTTGCATGACTCTTTTAGGTTGGCAAAGTCACAAGATAATGTAGTGTGGAGTGCAGCCCGAGTGTCTTCGTTGTTGGCCCTTTGCCAGTAAAGTTTCTTTAGTTCGCTTTTCGAGGGAAAGACTGACGTGGCTGGTGAGTTCCAGAGATCATCGAGCCCGATAGAGTGGAGTAAATCCTTGATGGATCGTAGCCAGGGGATTCTGTGCAGGTGGTCGGCTTTTAGGATGACCTGTAGAGCTTCGGTGAAGATGACAAGTTCCGGAGTGGTCCAGAGACGCCGCCAGTACAGCAGAGGTCGCAGGCGGGCTTTGTGACCAATGCGTTTGATGCCGAGGTCCTTGAAAAGAGGGAACAGTGGGGTGCTTAGCGGAAGGGACACAAGGTTTCTTAAGAAGTTGTTTTCAGCGGTGGTTAGGTCTTGGGTTTTGGTATAACCCCAAAGTTCAGCCCCGTAGAGCGCTGAGGAAACTGCCTGGGCTTCGTATAATTGTAATGCTGGGCGAATTGGTTTTGTGTGTGAGAGGTGGAAGTTTTTTAGTAGAGCCCCAGTTGTTTGTCTTAATTTAAGGGCTTGTTTTCCTATGTGTGGCTTCCAGGACATGTTGTCAGTGAGTGTTATGCCCAGGTAGCTGAAAATGCCCACCTTCTCGAGTGAGGAGCCCTCTAGAGTAAATTTCCCTTTGAAAGATCTGTGGGGATTAAGGGTCATTAGTTTGGTTTTCGTTGCGTTGATTTCGAGTCCCTGGGATGAACATAAATGCTCGAAGCACGCAAGGAGTTTCTTTGGACCACTAGGGGTCTTAGATATCAAGAGAGTGTCATCGGCAAAGAGTAAGACTGGGATTTTTTGTGTGCCAAGTGAAGGTGCGTCAGCCTGCAGTCTGAGGAGGGAGGGGACAATTTCGTTGATGTACAGGGAAAAGAGGGTCGGGGCAAGTACGCAACCTTGCCGCACACCCCTAGAGACGTGGATTCTATCGGTAAGTTGGCCCTTGTTGCCCCACCTGACTTGTGCGTAGTTGTCCTCGTGGAGTCGTATCAAAATGGCAAGGATGTGTTCCGGGATTCCCATCCGAGAGAGAGTGACCCACAGTTTGTTGCGAGGTACTAGGTCAAAAGCAGATTTGAGATCCACGAAAGCTACATAAAGGCTGCCTTTACCGATGAACACTGTTTTCCAATATAATAATAGGAATCTGAGGGCTTGATCAGTGGTGGAAATCTTCTTTCGGAAACCGGCTTGGAGGGGGCTAAGGATATCGTGGTCAATTATCCATTCTTCTATCTTCCCTAGGAGGCAGTGGCAGAAGACTTTTTGGACACAGTCAATTAGACTAATGGGTCTATAGTTACAGGGAAGAGATCTGTCGCCCTTTTTAAAGATTGGAATAACAATGGCCGCTTTCCAAGAGTCGGGAATTGGCGCCCCAGATGCTATTGCGTTAGCTAGAATGGTGAGATATCTTGACCAGGATGCTAGGTCTGTTGAGAATAGGTCTGCTGGGACGCAGTCTGAACCAGGGGCCCTGCCGCGTTTTAGAGTGCTTAGAGAGTAAGTTATATCACTTTGGGAGAACAACAGGGGTGCTGCAGTGGTTGGTGCTAACGAGTGAAATAGGAGGGGGCCCGTACAAACAGAGGTGGGGCTATCATGATCAGGGGAGTACAGACTACTAAAGTGGGCTATCCAGTCTCTTGGGGCAATATTGGTTGTGATGTCCAAACCACTGGTTTCGGGGCCTCGCGCTGCCAGGGACCAGAACAGACTATAATTTCTCTCGCGCACAGCGTCGCTGAGTGATGTCCACCATTTGCTATCTTGATCACGATTGGCTATGCATATTGCAGATTTATAGGACTTCCTAGCTACGCGGATGGCGATGGGGTCCTTGGATTTAATGGCTTGAACTAGGCGCTTGTTTAGGGACCGGCACGTTTTGTTGAACCAGCGGTGCCTGGCTTTGGGTCGTTTGTCGTCGTGGGCTGGGGGTGCTGAGAAGTGGGTTGCGATATCCCTAAAGCAGGAGGTGTGGATTGAGCTAATTTCCTGGTGGGGTGTTGCAGAACCTGCCTCTAGGTCCCTTAGTGTGGATTTTAGGGTGTTGTTGGCAGCATTGATGAGTGCGGGCCGGGCCACAATATTGACCCATTTTAGGTGTCTTTTGTTGTTGGCCAGGTTAATACCCTCGGGTGCTACTGCTGCGGGGTTAGACGTGGCTGGGAGGTTACCTAGGGCTAATGTGTGGACAGAAAGAGGGTTGTGATCACTTTCGGTCCTTTCGATGATTGTCATATCGATGACTAGAGGCCATAATCTTATATCGAATAGGCAATAATCGATTCTGCTGGTGTGGTTCCTTTTGTTGTATGTGTGACTACCGTTGGTGTCTGAATTAGTTCTGCCATTTAGCGCCCTGAGTCCAAACTCCATGGTCAATGATTTTACCTGAATCGCAACCGACGTCCACCTTCTGATGGGTGCAATGGACAGGGCGGGGATAGACCAGACTTGATCTTCCTCGCGGGTGGACCTGAGATCGTCCCAGTCAAGGGGTTCGAATGTGACGTTGAAGTCCCCAGCCACAATGGTTTTATGATGGCGGGGATAATTTTGTAAGAGGGCTACGAGGGCGCAGAGGGTTTTGGAGACTTGACCCCCCCTGACCCCTCGAGCGTAGATATTAAAGATGTTCACCACAGAGTCAGGCCCAAAGGATAGATGAAGGCCTAACAGGTCGGGAGAGGCGGTAGGTAGCTGTGATATATGGCAGCTAAGTGATGTTTTGATCCAGATGGTCAGACCCCCTGAGGGCCTGCCTCTCGTGCTGGCCACAGCGGGGATGTGGAAATTTGAGTAGCCTGTTCGGAAGAGTGGGTCGAGTGACCATGTTTCCTGTAGGAGACATATGTCATGTTCGTCAATAAATGAGGAGAAGGATGGAAGGGGAAGAATAGGTTTCAGACCTGCCACGTTCCATGAGACAAGTCGTACCCCAGATTGTGACTGAGTTGTCCTACCTAAATGCCCGGGGTTTTTGAGGTTGGCTGTCAGGGGTTGGTTTGGCAGATGTGGCTGGGGGAGCAGGGATGGGTTGATGCCAATGTTTGCCCGTGAGGTTTGTGGTGGTTGGTGATGTTCCTCTGTTGGAACAGGCTTGGTCCTGATCAAGGAGATGCTTGCGGGCCTAGACAGCAGCTCTAGGTTTGGTGGGCAATGTGCCTGCAAGATGGGTGGAGCATCGTTGTCATGATTGCTCGGTGAGCCGGAAATGGTCGCGGTATCATGGGTAGGGGGGTGAATACATGGACAGACAGTGGTGGGGTAAAAGGAGGATCTGGGGGTGATGGATGTTGGAAGGTTGCAAGGTTTGCCTGCATAGATTTTAGGTGGGGCTGTGAGTCAATCATGTTTACCAAGAGGGGATAGGTTTTCTGCTGGGTGGTAACTCGGGCGTTCCTCGTGGAGCGTGGGTGACCTGGGCTGTTTAAACTGGATGCGTGAGTGTGCAGGTGGGCTTGTTCTTGCGTCTAGGGCCACCAGATTGTTCGCCATGGTCCTGTTCTTGAGTGTCAGTTTTAGGATATCAAAGTGAGTTCCCGGGTCTGGCCGTCGTACTACGGTAATTAGGTCCTCACGTATTATGGATCGGCAGCCTCTAACATGGCGAATCCAGTGGATTGCCTTGTTTTTGATAGAGTCTACCCCTTCCTTGCGCGCCAATGTGGTTAACTTGGGAACGTTAACCATTAGAACTATATTACCTAAATGGGACTGGTCAGTGGCAGGTTGCGTAGAGTATTTTGAGGCGGTGTTGCTCATGGGTTTGAGGGTATTATGATAGATGTCTAGTGAATTTCCTATGCCTAAATTGTGGAAGAGGGGAGACTGGTGGGAGTTCATGGTCTTTTCTTTGGTAGGGTGAGGGCCAGCGTGGCTAGAAGCAGAGGAGTTGGGCGAGTTTGTTGTGATGCCTGATAGGATTGGATTATGGGCAAGGTTACTGGTGGTCGTGTTATTTGCGTGGGTTAGCTGTTTTACTATTGCAAGTAATGAGTTAACCATATGCTTGAGTTCTGTGACTTCCTTCCTTAGAGCTTGTATGTATTCGATATGCTGTGGGGTTACATGAGGAGAGTGCGTGTTGGTTGCTGCTGGCCCATCTGCCAGGGTGTCTGGGTTGATGTCGTCGCGTGATTCAGGGAGGTTGGTTAGGGGATTGAAGCGGTTACTGAGCTGGATGGAATCGTTGATGGCAAGTGGTAGGTCTTCTGCTAGGGAGGGGGCCGCATGGGTGATAACGTTCCTACTTTCACCCGCCCCTGTAGTGTCAGTAACTTGTTGCCCACGTTTCATGAAAATCTCAGCGATTTTCATGGAACCTTCCTTCCTGCTAGTTGAAGTGGGCCCCTCCCCAGTTGCAATAGAAATGTTTCCCTGGGGGCTAGTTAGTATTCCGTTGCATTCGCCCAGGAGAGAGTCGATTCTATCCATAACGCAATTGCTAGCAGCATGCTTATGCCTTTTTCGCTTGGCTTTTAGTACTGCCCCGGCCCCTGCCTCTATTGCTTTCCTTTTGCCCATCTGGTGTTAGTGTAGGTGCAGGGTTAAATGATAAGGTGTCAGATTAAATGGAGCAGCTGACTGGGGAGACAGAGTAGGAACTAGCAAAAGGGACTGAGTACAATATGGCCTTCTTGGGAGATAGATGTTAGGGGGGTGGCCCAGCCCAGCCTCTGTCAGCCGCTGACGGGCGCAGGACGGGCCCGCCCTTGGCCCGGGCTTGGCCTGCGCGCGTCCCGCGCGCGTCCCGCGCGGCGGGAGCGCGAACAAGTTTTAAAGGGCTCCTGCCCCGCCTCCAGAGATCACACAGCGCTTCCCGCGACGGCGGGAGCGCGAACAAGTTTTAAAGGGCTCCTGCCCCGCCTCCAGAGATCACACAGCGCTTCCCGCGACGGCGGGAGCGCCAACAAGTTTTAAAGGGCTCCTGCCCCGCCTCCAGAGATCACACAGCGCTTCCCGCGACGGCGGGAGCGCGAACAAGTTTTAAAGGGCTCCTGCCCCGCCTCCAGAGATCACACAGCGCTTGTGTCTAGTCATCTAGTTGAGATTTTTCCAAATACATCATTCTCATACTCTGCTCTTGTTTTTGCAGATGCTCTTCATGCCTGGTTGTTTATCCTGGATGTCTCTCTCACATTTGTACACCTCCAACCTAATATTTACACTTTGTTTCACAACTGTTGGTAAGTGCTCCTGGCCTTATTATCATGTGTTTTTCTAGTCTCTAACTTGTGTTTCGTTTTTTTTCTTTCATGCTTATTTATTTTGTTGGTATCTTATTTACTAGGGTGGTCTTCCGTCACCCCTGGCTGACTCTTTGTCAGCTGTCTGTCTTTATTTTTGTATTTCACCACTCCAGTTTAATATTTATGTCAAACTCTATGTCTCACTGTTCAACATGATTAAAGTCTTTTTGGCTCCATACCATCTCTTCTTTTTCTATCAAATCCTTTCCTACCCTTTTCATTTTTCTTATCTTTTCCTCTCCCTATTTTTCTTTATCCTTTTTCTGTCATCTTGTTCCACTAAGAATTGCATGCTCACTGTTAAAATGGTTGTGGTATTGCTTTTTCTTAACTTGTTTAAATAAGTTCATTACACATGCTTACTATTTTTTATTTGGAAAATAACCTTTGTATTCTGTCCTGGAATGTTAAAGTTCTGCATAACCCTATTAAGAAACAAAAAGTGCTTACTCATTTATCCCACCTTAAATATAAAATTGCTATGTTGCAAGAAACATATCTTTTACATACCAACTCATGAAAAAGTTGGGTAGGTCATGTATTCTGCTCTCCTGCTAATACAAAGAAAGGGGTAGCCATACTGTTTCACAAACCACTTCCTCTGATGGTTGAGAAGGAAGAAAGGGATGAAAAAGATAGATGGCTTTACCTTCATGTAACTATTCATCACATGCTAATTTCCACTCTCAATATTTATGGCCCTACTAATGTTGATGTTCAGTTTTGGGAATAAATGTCGATCACAATATGTTCTTGCTATAATAAAAATTTTATAACTGGTGGAGATTGCAATCAAGCTATGGGTTCCTTTTTTGACAGGAAATACCTAGTTAAATATGACCCTAATAAAATACAAAAATCTTTCAAACACTTTAGAGGGTTGGTAAATGTCTGAAGAGTTTACAATCCATATACTCTGGAACATACCTTTTAATCTACTACCTACCAATCCCAATTCAAAATAAATTACATTTTTCTCACACTTGATTTATTCTCCATTATAAATAATACTGAAATTGTTTCCATATTGATTTCAGATAACGCATCAGTTAAAATCAATCTAGAGCGGCTACCTGAATCTTCAAGATCTAGTAGAATGCGCTCCAATGACAGTTTATTGAAAGATAATGGGTATCATTACGACTTCTGCAATCTTTTTCTAGGACCGCTGAATTCGCTGCAGGCAAAAGACCAACAGTCCTGAAGGTCTTTTGCCAACCATATTAGGAGTATTTCACTGGCCCAGCTGGCGAAAACAGCATTTTCGCCCGCTGGCCTAGCGGAATAGTCACCACAACATTGACACCGGCTCATAATTGAGCCGGTGGCAATGTTGTGGTGTGTCGGATGCGACAGACCCCATCGCGCATTTCACTGCCCGTAATTCGGGCTACATTGTGTTTTAGGTTGGTGAGATTTGCCGAATATGTTGTCGGTTAGCTGGTTTGCAAAACTGTGTTGCACTGGTGGCTCAATAGCAACAAAACACTCTACTGTTTCTGTGTCACTTTAATGTCCGAACGCCACTATCAGACCAGAACATGTAGTATAGCAACAATTATGTGTTGCATTGGTGGCTCAAGGATCTAACATACCCACTCCAAGGTTCTGTGTTTGTCTATCCCCCCACAGTCAAATATTCCATCCCACATGGGTTTATTAGAAATGGGGTCTCTAGTTCACAGATGTATACACCCTCGTCTAAGTAGGGACCACAATCCTAGTCAGCGGTAAGTCACACACAATCTAAATTACCCTTTGCCCACCCTCTGGTAGAATGGCACTGAGCAGTCAGGCTTAACTTGGAAGGCAATGTGTAAAGTATTTGTGCAATAAATAATGTGGTAACACAGTGAAAACACCACAAAAATAGACCACAAAGGTTTAGAAAAATATATGATATTTATCTGGTTAAATTAAGGTCCAAATGATAGAGATTCAATAAGTACACATTGAAATAATACTTTTGCAGGTCTAAAAAGAGTCTTAAATTTTAGAAATCAACAGTTGTCTCTTGTTTGCACAAAGTACTTGCTTTGTGTCAAAATTACCACACACAGAGACCACAGAGGAGAAGATGCGTGGAAAAATAAGGTGTGTGTCGGATTTTCCGACACAGCACAGACGATGCGTAGTTTCTTTCCACGCTGCAAGGGGCTTTGCGTCAATTTTCAGAGCGCAGTCTTGGTTCCTCACTGTGATGCGGGGATCTTTTTGTGCCCGGTGAGGATGCAAGGAAAGTCCTGGGCATGCGGGAAGAAGTCACAGGTGTTGTGTTGATCCGGTAGGTGATGGGTCGAAGTTTCTGTCGCACGGCAGGCGCTGCGTCGAGGCTTAACTCAGGAAGTTGAGCTTCGTCATTCTGGCTCGGTTGTGCGTTGACCTGTTATGGCTGTGCTTCGAGTTTCTGGTTGAAACGCAGGTGCTGTGGCAATCTTCACTCAGGAAGTCGGGCTGCCTCATTCTGGTTAGGCTGTGTGGTGAGTTTCTCGTCGCCGGTCAGGCTGTGCATCATTTCCAGCAGGCTGTACATACATTTTCGGCACTTCCTTGAAGAGATGAAGTCTTTTTGGCCCTGAGACTTCAGTAAGTTCCATCCAAGCCCTTGGAGAGCACCTCTCAGCAAAGTCAGAGGGCAGCAGGGCAAAAGGAGAGCAGCAGTCCTTCACAGCAAAGCAGTCCAGATGAGTCCTTTGGGCATCCAGGCAGTTCCTCTTAACAGGTTTAGGTCTAGAAGCATCTGATATGTTGGGGTCAGGGACCCAGTTTATATACCCAAAAATGCCTTTGAAGTGGGGGAGACTTCAAAGAGTGGTTTTGAAGTGCACAAGTTCCCCTTTCAGTACAGGTCTGTCTGCCAGGGTCCCAGTAGGAGGTTTGGCAGTCCATTGTGTGGGGGCAGGCCACTAGCCTTTGAAATGTAAGTGTCAGGCCATCCACCCTTCCAGCCCAGGAAGACCCATTTCATATGCAGATGAGTGCAGGTTTGACTAAGTGTCCTGTGTTTGAGGTTGTCTGGGTGAAACGCACAAGGGAGCTGTCAACCAGCCCAGCCCAGACGTGGACTGGAGACAGGCTGTAAAGAACAGATGGATTTTAAGTGCAGAGAAATGCTCACTATCTAAAAGTGGCTTTTCTACAATAGTAATATAAAATCCAATCTCACCAATAAGCAGGGTTTTCTATTACCATTCTGGCCATACTAAATATGACCTAGTTACCCCTTTCTGATCAGAATCTACCACTCAAACAGTGTGTGAGGGTAGCCCTAATGTTATCCTATGAAAGAAGCAGGCCTCCCAGCAGTGGAAAACCAATTTAGGAGTTTTCCACTACCAGGACGTATAAACCAGCCATGCACATGTCCTGCCTTTTAACTACATGCCTAGGGCTTATGTTAGTGATGATATATGTAGAAAAAGGGGAGTTTAAGGCTTGGCAAGTACCTTTAAATGCCAAGTCCAAGTGGCAGTGAAACTGCACACACAGGCCTTGCAATGCCAAGCCTGAGACATGGTTAAGGGGCTACTTATGTGGGTGGCACAACCAGTGCTGTAGGCCCACTAGTAGCATTCAATCTGCAGGACCTGGGCACATCTAGGGGTCATTTAAACCCTGGCGGTACAGGTGCGCCAGGGCTGAAATGATGGAAGCACCGCCAACAGGCTGGCGATGCTTCCCTGGACATTACGACAGTGGTGGAAGTGCCGCGGTCGCACCGCCGGGGCCGGCTGTTTCCCGCCACAATGGCCCCGGCGGTAGTAATCCGCCAGGGCAGCGCTGCCCAGGGGATTACGAGTCCCCCTACCGCCAGCCTTTTCCTGGTGGTTTAAACCACCAGGAAAAGGCTGCCGGTACGGGGAGTCGCGGGCCCCCTGACAGGGCCCCATGCGGCTTTTGAAAAGCGCGACGGGTGCAATGGCACCCGTCGCACGGCCGCAACACCGCCGGCTCCATTTGGAGCCGCCTCCTATGTTGCGGCCCAGAGGGGATCTCCTAATGACTGCGGCGGGGTGCGGCCTCATTGGCGGCCGCACGGCGGTCAGATCTTGGCGGGCACCCGCCAAGGTCATAATGAGGGCCCTAGTGTACTTTACTAGGGACTTACAAGTAGATCAAATATGCCAATTTTGGGTATGAACCAATGTTACCATGTTTAAGTGAGAGAGCAAATGCACTTTAGCACTGGTTAGAAGTGGTAAATTGCGCAGAGTCCTAAAACCAGCAAAAACAGTGTCAGAAAAGTGGAGGGAGGCAGGCAAAAAGTCCTAAGGCTGTCAGGTCTAACATGGTTCAAATAGCTTTTCATCCTTCTGAGGTCGATAAAATGAGTACCATTGGGCCGAGGAACTATTATCTTACCAATCAATAGCACAAGCAGACTCTAATTTCTGAACTTGCACTCTACTAATATTTAGGTTATGTTTGTTGGTAACAAAAAAATATAAATTATTAAACATGTTAATCTGCCAATAGTGGTGCTGTGTTCCTCCAAACAGGCAGCACACAATAAAAGGCAGGACTGCAGTAATAGCACTGCTCTACAAATATCCAATCCATTTGAAAACACCATTGGCCTGGAATCCCCATCATATGGCCATGCAGTTCTAAATTGACTGCCAACAGGGCACCACTGGCTCTCTAACCACAGGAGACTGAGCATCTCTGAGCTGCCGGCTGGCAGCTGGCATGGTGACTAGCTGACTACCTACACCCCCTACCATTTAAGTTGTCCTCATATCCAACATCGTGGCGTGTGTCAGCTATAAAAACGAACTGCAGTTCATTTGAAAGATCCGCTCCTCCAGAAACCTTTGAAGAAAGCTTTGAAAATGACCAACAATTGCAAGATTCTTGTGTCCTGATTCTTTTTGTAGAAGAAGTGTAAGGTGGCAGGAAAGTACTTTTAGAAGACCGGGGTGAGATACGGAAAGGAGTAAGATGAGAGAAAGTGCAGACAGGAGAAGGATTAATTAGGGAAGAAGATGGAGGATGGGCTGAAGTGGAGGATTGTGCAAGTGTAAAAGGGAGAAGGATGGGGAGGGGGAAAGGTGAAGGAGAAATGGATGAGGGAAGATCAAGATTTGGAAAATGGATATGAGTATGCTTAATTTATTGGACAAAATAGTCATTAGCACAGAGGCCCCAAAGTTTTTATTAGCCAGCTTTGCGATGTTAAATGCCAGGGTTAACAATACCTAGGATGATTATGTCTGAAAGAGACAGGTTCTGAGGCTGTATATTAAAAAATAATTTGACAATTATGGAGGACCACAAGGTTAGGGTAAGGTGAGAAAAGTAATTTTAATGAATGTTCTCAACAAAAACTCAAGAGATTGGCTTACAACTACTCATGTTACTTCATCACTGCAAAGTAACAGATCAAGGCTCTCATTATGAGCACAACGGTAAGCACTGCACCGCCGGCGGCAGTGGTAAAAAACGCCAACAGAGGTACGGTCCGGACCGCCAAATAATGAACCAACTGAAACACAGGCATCCTGAAAATCACCCACTGACAGCAGAGGAGTGCAGACAACGACGGCAGAGCCCGCCCACAGGCCGGCGGAAAGGCCCTACCCGCCCATCAAATAATGAACCACTAGACCGCCATCAGTTCCAGGGCGGGAACCACCACCACGCAAAGCCGGGTGGAAACAAACCAAATATAAGGAAACACTCACCGGAACCTAACACAACACACCGAAGAAGACACAGATAGAGAGCTGTAGATCATGCTAGCCCTTCTCCTTGCCATATACCTCCACGACCGAGACCGCCGATGAAGATGACGACGGTAAGTACCGCAACCTACGAAACAAGGCAAGAAAGGGCACAGTTACAGACCCACTCACTCCACCCTCCCTGCAATGCTCCCATAAACCTTCACAGCAGCACAAGCCATACACCCCACAGCAAGAGGGAATTACCCAACACAAGGCAAATCCAACCTGTCCAAAGTACATACATGTGCCCTAAACCCACAAACAATGAAACGAGAGACCAGGGATCCAGAGTGTGCCACCAAAAACACAGGCCACACATTAACTTTTAATTCTGCTCTTTGAGCAAACGAATTGGATATAAAGCCAACGGCCAGTCCATAGTGCAAGAAGTCCCATGGGTCACAATGGCACCAACCTGTACTCCACTTCATAGGGGCAACAATGGGTCATCAAGGCACTTCAGGGAACAGGGGCAGGGGGTGGTGGGGGTGGGGGTTTACGACTGGGGTTGGGCTTAGATTTTCGTTCGGAAGGTGGAGGGGGTTTGGCCGTGAAAGGTGGGGGAGTGTGCTTGGACCGGGGGGAGCCAGGCTCAGCACAGGGCTTCTTTCTCTATGGGGAAGTGGCACAGGAATGTGAAGGGCGGACAGGGGTAGGCTGTGACGTGGAAGGGTTGGATAGGGCAAGGAGGTGTGCACTTTTAGGGACGAGACGGGGTGGGCCAGTTGATTGTAATAGGTCAGCACGGGAGAGGAAAAGTTTCTTTGGTGCAATTGGATTGGGCCTGGAGGAAGGAGTGGGAGTGGAGGTAGAGGGAGTGGTCGTAAGTGGTGTAGGTGTGCATGTTGTGGTTCAGGTGACTGGACAGTATGCTGAGGTGTGGTGGATGTGTGATGGGTGGATGTTTTGGTTCGTTTGAGTGTTTTGGGAGGGGGGGTGGACACAGTGGGACAAGACAGGCTGCCAGTGTGAATGTATGTTGTCTTGGTGTCTGCAAGTCTGGTGAGTGTGCTGCATGTGTCAACCAAAGTAGTTGTGGTGAGTGCAGGTGTGGTGTCTGGGCTGCATGTAAGGATGTGTGCTATTGTGGTGACTTCAGGAATAGGGTCAGCAACAGTGAATGAAGATGCAGTGCCTGGGGGTGTGTATGTAGAGGGTACAGACAGGGAGGCGGAAGAGGTGGGCACACTGGGGGAAGTGGATGTTGCTGTGTGTGCATGTGTATGTTGGCTGTGTGAATGCTTGTAGTGGGAGGTATGGTGCTTGTGTTTTGAAGATTGCTTCTTGTGTGTTGAGGTGTGTGCCTGTGTGTCAGAATGTGTACTTTGGACGGGTGAAGGGAGTTGGGTGCTGGAAGGGTTAGAGGAGGCTGGAGGGGGGACGGAATGACCAGGGACACTGGCTGCAGTAAAAGAGGAGGACAGAGCCTGAAAAGATCTCTGTAGGCCAGACATGGCACTGTGAATGCCATCCAGATAGGCATTGGTCTGCTGCATCTCTGATGCTAGCCCTTGGATGGCATTAACGATAGTTGTCTGCCCTACAGAGATGGTTCTCAGGAGGTCAATAGCCTCCTCTGTGAGGGCACCAGGGCTGACTGGGGCAGGGGAAGAGGTGCCTTGGCGAGGAAGAAGCCCACCCTTCTGGGTGAGCGGGCACGTGCAACTCAGTGGGGAGCAAACGGGAGGGCGGTGATGGTATGGGGGGCAGAAGATGACACAGCAGGTTTGGGCCCACTAGGGTCCGCTACCACCAGGGAGCCCCCATCGGAGGAGGTATCGGAGTCACTACATCCAGTAGTAGTTGCCTCCCTCATGGTACTCCCCTCGGCCTCCAACCCACTGGTCCCCTTGGCGTCAGACAACTCTGTTTCCGAGGAGGATCCGTGGGCTACTGCATCCCCACTCGCCAGTGCCTCAGCTCCCTCGCCAGATGATGCTGATGTACACTGACAACACAAGAGAACAGGGATGGGGAGACAAAAAAGCAGAGAGATTTGTAAATAGCTGAATGGAGTTAACATAGTGGTTCATACATACACCCACCCAGAAGACCCTCCAACAGGCAGCACCTACCGCTATATCCATGGCTAGGCCCCTGACTAGTGCCCAGAACCCTGCTCTACAGCCATTCCCCAAATAACTTAAGGACCCGATGTGTAGGAGACCCGACCAAAACACCCCTACTCCCCACGAGTCCATAATGTAGATGAACATCAGTCAGTGTCCCTGTAATTAAGCAGCATAAACCCGAATGCACACACACACACATCCATCAAGGGTCAAAAATATGGTATGTGTACTCACACCCTTGTGACTGCTGTGCAGCCTTCAAGTGCCAATCCAGGTCTGGGTACGCCACCGCCAGGATGCATAGCATAAGGGGGTCAGTGCCCGACGGGCACCCCTTCCCCATTGGGAGGGCTTCCCCAGCTGGGCCTCGCAGATTTTTTGCACCCATCGCCGCCGGTCCTCCCACCTCTTCCTGCAGTGAGTGCTCTGCCGGTTGTAGACCTCCAGGGTCCGCCCCTCCTTGACGATGGCATGCCAAAGTGCCCTCTTCTGGTGGGCACTTACCTAAAAGGGACACACAGAAATGTAACACAGAGGTCAGGCACTGGTCAAACATATACAGCTAGCTATACGTCCACTATGGGACGGACAGTACAAACAGACTAACAGCACATACATTTGCAGCATGTCAGGAACCCTGGCCCATCCAGTGTCAGAGGTGCACACATGTATGCAGCCAACACCAACCATTACACGCATCCAATTCCCCTACTCACCTGTACTTCTGGCTATCCGTAGAGCTTGGCGTACAGGGTCAGAACCCCGTCCATGAGCCTCTCCAATTCCTCTTGGGTGAAGGCCAGGGCCCTTTCCCCGGCAACACATGCCACTTCCATGACCAGAGGCAGGACACAGCAGTACACTCAGTGGAGTACCTGCTTGCACGAGATGAGGGAGTCAAGTGAAGTTGGGGTGATGAGTTCGCGTACGCACTGCGGCAGTGTGCACCATCACTGCCGGCGGCGATCATGATACGCTAGGATTCCCCATTGACATTAATGTTAACCAATGAATTTGCACACAGTGGTAAACACCACCTTACGCTTTTACGTCAACCGCTAGCAGTATGAGGTCACTTCCACAACATCGGTTGTGGATTACATGGGGCAGACATTTTGGCAAAAACTACGCATTTATAAAACTCCCATCCACACAACGCAGGCCCTACTGTTCCCCAAACACCCATAGGCATGTCACAATTACCATTACCTCACCTGACATGCCCTGATCTATCATTGTGGGAAGGTTGCTGTTATGTCATACACACTATGCATTTGTGTTGACGACAATCAAGCCAGCAGTGCTCAATGACTCAATGTGTGCTGATGTATGTGTGTTCCTCACACGTGTTTCAAACTCCTCCTAGGTACAGACCCTTGTGGCGAGGAAGGGCCTCGTCGGTGTACAGACCACTTGTGGATTTACAGACCATGGTGGAGCGTAACATCATTATCAATTACAGACTCACCCGTGCAACTATTCTTGAACTTTGTGCATTACTGGATCCTGCACTGACTCCGGCCAATCATAATCAGCATGCCATCCCTACTGAAGTGCAGATTCTTTCTGCACTCCATTGACTAGCCACAGGCTCATTTCAAGTGACAGTAGGCATGGGTGCTTGTTTTTCACAGCCAATGTTTAGCATTATACTGACAACATTCCTTAATGCGTTTGTATGACACCATCGATGGAACCCACATAGCTATCATCCCCCCAAGAGTCAGTGAACAGGTGTACAGAAACCGGAAGAACTTTCACTCCATTAACATTCAATTGGTGTGTACTGCAGACTAGATCATCACACATGTGAATGCCATGTTCCCTGGTTCAGTCCATGATTCATTTGTGCTGAGGAACAGTAGTGTGCCACAGAAGATGAACAACTACAAGAGGACAGAGGGTAGATCTTAGGTAGGTGTTTCTGTCACTTCTTGACACCTTGCAGACAGCCATGCTGTCTGCTTCTGAGGCTTGTCATTTTAAGTTGTGTTTTTAACCTTTTTCTAGGTGATTTTGGCTATCCCAACTTGCGTTGGCTTCTGACACCAGTGAGGAATCCTGGAACAGATGCAGAGAGGAATTACAATGAGGCCCATGGACGTACTAGGAGGGTGATAGAGCGCACAATAGGTCTCCTGAAGGCTAGATTTCATTGTCTACATATCTCTGGCAGTTCCCTGGCCTATGTGCCTGAAAAGGTGTGTAGAATAGTGGTGGCCTGCTGCATGTTGCGCAACGTGGCTGTGAGAAATTCTATCCCCCTCTTGGAGGAGGAGGGTGCTGTATATCCTGACCAGCTTCCACAGAGAGGGGACGGGAGTGATGGTGATGATGAGGAAGGGGAAGATGTAAATTTCAGAACCCAACTGATACAACTCTACTTCCAGTAACTATGTGGGACAAATGGATGAGATTGGTGTCTATGCATCATACTGTCAGTGTGTCTTGTCATCTAGGGGGGTTGGATTAATACTAATTGCCACTGTGTCCAGGTCTGCATAGGACAGATTACAATTTAGTGTATTGTTTCTAAACATATTTGGGCACAACAACATGTAAGGCGAGTGGTGCTTTTCATGCTAAGCAGGTACAAATAAAGGAGTTATCAACCAGCTGCATCCATACTTCACTTTGTTCACACATAATAACAGGGGACATTGTAACAGGTGTGATGTGTGTTTTATTTGGTGCAGGGATAAAATCGTGCAAATTACAGTGATGGTAGTGGGTCAATGGTGGTTATCCAAAATGGCAACATGGTGGCAACATTGTTGTCAGTATTGGTAGGTCCATCCATGCTTACATGAGTTTTTAATTATTGGCAGCACTATTTGGTGGTTGATTGAGTGGGATAGTTGGTGGACAGTTTTTAGCAGAGTCACTTCTTAGAGAGGGCCTTGTTCTCGGCAGGTGTTCCTGTCCCATATCTTGGCCAGAGGGTCCATTTGGGCGCCTGTTGTTGGCCTGTAGGGGATGAGATGGATGTCCCTTGTATTTCCTCAGAGGGTAGTACATGTGAAGTTGCTGCTGATGCTCTTGTTGTACAGTCTGTCTCCTGTGCTGTAGTGGGGGCTTCCTGTTCTGTGTGGGCCTCAGGCTGTGTTTGGACAAGCTGCAGCAGCTCACCTGCTATGCTGGCCATTGTGGCATTGTGCAGTTTCCACTGCTCCATGGCCTCTTGGTGGTGTGCTTGCTGGTGGGTGTTGGTGGGGTGGTGCATGTATTACAGGTGTGATGGATATGGGGTAAATGTAGACAACTTACTCAAGTCCATTCCTCCAGTGGGTCCAGTGAGTCCCTCAGGGTGCAGGATGGCCAGTACCTTTTCCTCCCAGTCAGTGTAGTTGGGTGGTGTTGGTGGAGGTCCTCCCCCAGGCTTCTGGACTGCAAAGTGGTGCCTAGATGCCATGGCCCTGACCTTTCCCCGCAGGTCGTTCCATCTCTTGCGGTTGTCGTCCCTTGTGCGTGGATGGTGTCCCACTGCATTGACCCTGTTGACTATTGTCTGCCATAGCTCCATCTTCCTGGCGATGGGTGTGTGCTGCACCTGAGCCCCGAAAAGTTGTGATGTCGTCCACCATGGTCCTTAGCTCCCTTTCTGTGAAGTGTGGGTGTTTGGAGAGTGCCATGGTGATTGTCGTGGATGGTGTGGATCTCGGTGAGGGTGCTCTTCTGTGGTTGGGTGTAAGTATCGTGGATTGTGGCGTTCGGTGTCTGCTTCTGGTGATCTCTGTCTTCGTTTGCTTACTTTCGTTTCAAAGGATTGTGGGGTGTGTCTGTGAGTGTTTTATGGTGTTGTGGATGTGTGACAGGTGTGTGGGTTTCTAACGTATCTAATGTGTGCACTTCTTACTGTTGGGTCCACTTGCCGCCCGTGGCGGTCTGCACTGCCAATGGTCGTTCGTCTTCCACTGACCGCCAAGGTTTTGTGCATCATTATTTGGAGGGCGGGGTGTTGGTGTGCTCGGCTGAAGCAGGGTGGGAGGTCCATCATTTCCGCCAACAAGGTCCTGGCGGTGACTGGTGGACTGGTGATTTTTATCGGAATTTGATTTTTGTTCCATTATATGGCGGTTTTCTGTTCACCGCCATTGGCAGTCATCTGTTCACCGTTGCCACGGCGGTCGCCAGTGTTTACCTCCGTGTTCATAAAGAGGGCCTAAATGTTTTTTGTGGGAAAGGGATCCAAGGTACAAGACTTGTTTGCAATCATTAAAACAAGGCCTGAAAACCCGGTCTCCTTTATTTCTATTAAGCATTGCGTGCAAGGGGCTCTACACTTTCTGAGGCTTTGCAGCTGGTCCACTATGGGTTCCCTTCCATTCTTTTGTTTTGATTATATGATTCCACCTTGTGCCTCCTCCTTCTGCCAATCTACAGTTCCTCTCTGTTTCTCTCACTCTTGCAGGTTCTTGTTTATTCCTGCTTTCTCCTTTGGTTACTGTTATTCTATCTTTGCTTAAACGTTCCTGCCTTGGAGTCTGTTTCCCTAAATCAAAGTCTGGTGATTAAATATGACACCCCTTCCATAAACGTATTGATGGTGCCCACACCAGCTACCAGAGGAACAGATTAAACACTGGTTGTGTAACTGTAAGGCCTAAAGAGAGAATAGGGTGGGAATTGGGACGAGAGATGGATTAGGGACTAGGATGTGCTATGTGAGTGTAGAATGAGGGACTGAGGGGGAATTACTGAGTGGTGTAGGGTACAGGGGCTATTGTACTATGTGGTTGATAGGTATGGAAGATGCCAAGAGGGAGGATTAGAAGATGAAGGACTGTTTGGTGGAAATTACATATTCCTCCTCAATTTCTCCTGTGAATGAATAATAGTTTTCCATCTTGCTGATGTTGACACTCCACTATGGGTAGGCAAGATACCAAGAGAGAGGCCCAAAGATATTTAGAGAATGAGAGACCGAGAGAAAAAAACTCATAAAGAGAGTGACAGAGAGAAAGAGGGAGAAAGAAAGAGAGACAGTGACCTTGTTAGATTGAGTAATACTGAGTAAGGGTAACCAGTATTGCTTTGAAGTAATCATTTTGAATGTCAATGCTGAAGAATTGTGGTTGTTGTCTGTGGCTGTCCTAAATTATTATATTTTTAATGTGTATAATTCATTAAGTGACATAAGAGGACTTCAAAGAACTGCCAATAGGGGCCAAGAGAAACAGAAGAGAGGGTCGAGGAGAGAGGTAAGGAGGCGAAACAGGGAATGAGAAAGGAGACTTGCAAGTGGAGTAGTTATCCCTAGTACCGAAGAAACTGTGGTTCATAAATACACTTCCTTACGTCTCGAACCACTTACAAGGGAGGGAATAAGAGCAATAATGTGGAGCAGGAGAGTGCAGATATATGTGTGCGAGGTGGCAGATTTAGAGCTTAGTACACTGTGTACCATGACAGACAATGAGAGCGCTGAGAGTCTGGAGACTGTCCATCTTCTCCAGAGTGTCAAGAGTGAGACCTATCATGATCCTACACAGGACATTTTACTATGCTCACAATAAAGAGGGGTAGCTAGAGAAGAATAGATAGTGGGGCTTCCAGGAGGACAGAGACCAGCAGGGTTAGAAATGTTAAATTTGAGGAGGTCATAGGCAAAAGGAAAGGTTAGCAAGAGGAAGGTCCTTGAAAAAGAAAATTCTGTTAGCAGATGTTTTCACAAAAGGTGTGAATATTTTATATTCTGCTCCTTCTAATGTTTATTGTTATATTGCAGGTTTGTGTATCTAGCCTTTCCAATGGCAGCACCATGGATACTTACACTTTTTAATTGATTTTGGTATTTCCTGTTGCTGTACTACCAACATCTGGTTAAATGTATGTTACATGTTGGACCATGGAGTGTCAAAACCAAGAATATTTGAGAAGCTGGAACTCAGGGTTACTCTGAAATACTTCTGCATGCAGTGTGCTAATAGTGCCTGAATACTAGGCATCCATATGCATCCTGCACACGGCATCAAGAGTTGTCTGGTGTACAGACATCCTTTCTTGCAAATGTTGCAAAGGTATTGTATGCTTGGAAGAAGTATGAAAGAGCAATTTCTAAACAAATACCTCATTATGCTGAGACTAATTCAAAAGAGCCCAGTATGTTTTAGAATATTTCATTTCTCATTAATTGTCTTAGAAAATCGAACACAGAATTATACATCCTGCCAGGTCTACTACCCCCATGAGCATTAAAATGCAACATTTAACAGTGTGGAATGGCTGCCCAAAGAGTAGTGTTGACACACGCTCTGAAGATCACTCTGTCCCCTACAATTACAATTCTTAGACCCCTTTCACCCCCCAAAGTCTGGGTGTAGTTGCGCCACGATCATGATGCTCTGTGATGCCGCTTTCAGTTGGGAAATTCGCACAAAGCGTCAGAAACACGGTGCGTAAGCACGGTGCTAGTTCTGAAATGTTACACTTACCATGGAAGATTTGTTAGTGGCTGTGAAATGAAAATAAATGTGTGAAAACTTCTGCTGCGCTCTTGGATTAAGTTCTGAGTCAACTCCTTTAATCATTTCAACAATAGCGAGTGAAATATGGGGAATTCAATTTTGAATTGAGGTCCCTTTGCCTCAAAGTTAGCCATCTGAACTGAGGACCCATCTTCAAAGGAGGGAGGCGCGATAAGAAAGAAAAGAGAAAAAAGTGATTATCTAAGCTTAAAAAGATAAAAATGGGAATGCACATTTCCCACTCGTTTCGGAAAATCATTAAAACGTCGAAAACCCTCTCAAAATGAAAGAACCTAGGGAATGTCAACTACTCATCATGGACGAAATAGGGCACTGATGCATAATTATAAAATAACATCTCGAATGAAGAATATTAGCTTTAGTAGGAAAAGTAAATTGTATTTTGTACAGTGTTCTTAATTTCGTTATAATTTTAAATACGAAAACAAACACTCCCTCAAGAGACAAAGACAATTTAAATGTATATGGTACTGCCTCGCAGCATTACATTCACACAAAATACCATGTAAGGAAAACTTCTGTCGAAATATCGTCTACATTTAAAAAAAATGCTTGAAATGTGGCAGTTCATACAGGTTTTCGTCATGAAATGAGCACTTTAAAGCTTTCCCTTTTCATTGTTTTTTTGCGTTTTTCCCTCTTTTACAACCTGCCAAATTTGTTTTCTTTCTTCTTCAAAAGGAATATCAATTAGCTGATTAGGCATGGCGCCTTGGTTTGTACAGCTTGACTGCCTGCTTGAGCTTCCTAGATTAGCCAGTTACCCTGTCAGGTTTCATATTAATTACTTGGACCCTGAGCGGCCCTTTGTTTCCTTCCTTTGTTTCAGGCTTGTTGTGGCTATTAGCATGAGCACAGCACGGGCGACGAGGACACTTTGCAAATGGCGGTTCCGTGCGCCTCCCCTGCGTTTGCCTGGCATGGAGCTCATTAAAGGCTGGGGGCATCAAAACGATACCTTCCATCGCTCTGCTGACAGGAGCTTTAGAGCAAACGGCGGGTAATAAGGAAGACCAGGGAGAGCCGATCCAAGCAGCGGGCATGGAAACAAGAAGGCGGCGTTGAGCACCGCTAGGGTACTGTCAGCACTGGTCGGGCAAGCATTAATCATTTGTGCATGAGACAGGAACGCTCACTGTAGATATGAGCTGCTTTCTTGTACTCTGTCAGCCTTTAGAAATCCATAGAACAAAAGTACTTTTCAATCAAGGGCTTATCATGCATTTCATTTGCATCACAAAGGCATCTTTGTGCGCCGAGAGAATGACAATCCAATTAAGATCTAATCGGCACGCGTTTCCGCCTTCACCTGCAACACACAGAAAAAAAGAATTGGCTCGTGCATGCACTGTGGTCCAGCGTAAATTAGTGAGTTCAGTATGCCTTCTGTGGACGAGAACGTACCTTGATTTTGCATACTTCTGCAACAGCAACAAGGTGATGGATGGAATAGTTGCATTAATCTCAGCCACTGCCAGTCACTCCAGCCCTATTCTAGTCCATCGTTTTTGCCCACCATACAACTCTACACAAAGACCTGCCTTATGCAAATCAGTATTGGCCCTTCTCCTCATGGGAACAGTCCATCCAAAACTGCCTGTCGAGACCCTTCTAGAAGGGACTACAAGCAACCCTAGACAGGCACCACCCTTCTTGGAGCTCATTAGTAGGATGTAGCTTGAGTCCTATGCCACTGTAGGCATAAGATCCATGTCTGGGCATTCACGTCACACTTAGGGCAGAAACTGCAACAGAAACAAGGTGATGGATAGAGTGCTTGAATTAACATGTGCCACTGACAATAGCCCAGCCTGCATTATTGTGCATTGTTTTTCATCAACTATGCCATTCTAGGCCCTTCTTATGAAAATCATTGCAAACAGTCCATCCAAAACTGCCAGATAAGACCACCTCCAGAATGGATCACAAGCAACACTATAACAGTTTCTCCTTACTTGGTGCTCATCGATAGGGTGTAGCTCAAGTCTGATTAATTCATGCATTCCTTCTTTAGCTTTTTTGGAAATTTCAGTGTGGCGTCATAGGCACGACAGGATGCCCAGCTGTGGGTTCCGTGCTCACTGTATATCTGGAACCAAGCTGCGTCTGACTTACGAATCCCCTTCAGGGGAAACTTGTCTTGGGTTGCTTGTGTTCCGGTTTAGGGAAAACCTTGCCTGGAATTTCAGGTTGAACTGTTCCTATTGGAACAGGGTCAAGACTGATTTGCATATGGCTTTGTTGGGATCTGAACCTTTTTTCAGGGATACCCCCCAGATTGTTGCCTTAATGCTGTTGACCCCATTTTTGTTGGCATTAGGACTCTGCATTTTCTTACCTCTAACTGGCTTTTGCTTTCTCCCTAGACATTGTAAAATTGGGCAACATCTAATTACCACATTTAATTTATTTTTAAGTCCCTTGTAAATGGTCCTACATTTACCCAGGGCCTGTAAATTAAATGCTACAAGTGGGCATCAGCACTCAATGCAGCACTCACTAAATTAGCACTGAAAAGCATGTTTCAAGTCTGCCACTGCAACTTGTGTGTGAGTTTTAAACTGCAATTTAAAATTGGCAAAATAAACCTTTTACCAGGCCCAAACCTTCCCTTTTAATAGTTGTAAATCATCCTGAAGGTAGGCCCTAAAGGGTCATTGGGTGGGTGCGCTGTATTTAAAAAGTAGTGCATGTGTACTTGGGTTTTCCATGTCCTAGCAGTGAAAAATGCTTAAAGTCCCTCTTCTATGTTGGAAGATCAATCACTCCCATTTACTAATACTGGGTTAACTCATTGCATTTAATAAGCGCCAACTTTGAATTGGGAGCAGGTAGAGATATGCTGTTTGCATTCAAATGAATTGTAATTTAAAGTCATCTTTAATTGTAAAGTCAGATTTCAAATCACAATTCTGAAAATGCCACTTTTAGAAAGTTGCCATTTTCCTGTCCTAAGCATTTGTGCCATCTGCCAGTGTCCTAGGTCACATGACTATGAAAGCCTCTGCTGTTAAGTTTTGTGAGTTGCTTCCAGGAAGTAACATGAAGGTAGCTTAGGTGTGGACAGGATGGGCCACCCTGGCTGGATGAATGGGGAGGGGCTGTGACCAGCCCCACTAACACTTCAAAGGGCTTTGCCTCCTGCATGTACAAAGGAATCAGACACCCGGCCTTCCCTGTCTCTTGTCACCCCAGAGAGTTTAGAGCCTTGACAGGGAAATGGGAAGGGCTCTCTAGCATCAGTGTTGAGGGTAGAATAGGGAGTCCCCACACACAACTGCTGGTATCAAGTGTAATCATTGGACCTCTAGAGCCACTCTTCACAACACTCCTGAACCTGTGGGAATTACAGAAGAAGGACTGCCCTGCTGCCAAGGGACTGTCTTGCTGTGTGAGAAGGAAGAATGTACCTGCTTGCCTTCATCCCAGGCTAAACAGAGTGTCTCCAGTGGTGGTTGGCTGACCTGTGCATGCTACAAGGACACAAAAAACTTCAGCGGTATCCCTTCAACTGACCTGCTGCTTTGGACGTGAGTGGACCAGCAACTGGAGCTGCCTGAGCCCTGCTGCTGGCCTCTGAGTGGAGTCTTGATCCCCAAGAGGCGCCCACTAGGTCCTGGACCCTTGGCTGGCATCGGAGTGTACTCCTCCCTGCCTAACTGTGGGTCCACCAAATATGATGCATCGCAATTCAGTTTGGAATAGGACCTCACATTGCAGCCCCTCACACCTCCTGCTCAGCATCCTTCTCAGAACCGAAGCAACACAATGCTACTTGTTAGACCTGACAGCCTTAGGGTGGTCACCCCTAACTTTTTGCCTGCCTCCCTCCACTTTTTAGATACTGTTTTTGCTAGTTTTAAGACTATGCACACTTTACCATTGCTAACCAGTGCTAAAGTGCATATGCTCTCTCCCTTTAAACATGGTAACATAGGATCATACCCAATTGGACTATTTAATTTACTTATAAATCCCTAGTAGAGTGCACTATATGTGCCTAGGGCCTGTAGATAAAATGCTACTAGTGAGCCCGCAGCACTGGTTGTGCCACTCACTTAAGTAGCTCCTTAACCTTGTCTCAGCAAGGCCTGTGTGTGCTGTTTCACTGCCAATTCGACTTGGCATTTAAAAGTACTTGCCAAGCCTAAAACTCCAGTTTTTCTACATATAAGTCACCCCTAAGGTATGCCCTTGGTAACCCATAGGGTAGGGTGATGTGTAGGCAAAAGGCATGACGTATCTGTGTAGTTTACATGTCCTGGTAGTGAAAAGCTCTTAAATTCGTTTTTACACTGCTGTGAGGCCTGCTCCCTTCATAGGCTAACATTGGGACTGCCCTCATACATTGTTTGAGTGGTGTAAAGAAATGGCTCCCTGTTGCAGTTACCCCCCACTTTTTGCCTGATACTGATGCTGACTTGACTGAGAAGTGTGCTGGGACCCTGCTAACCAGGCCCCAGCACCAGTGTTCCTTCACCTAAAATGTACCATTGTATCCACAATTGGCACACCCTGGCATTCAGATAAGTCCCTTGTAACTGGTACTTCTAGTACCAAGGGCCCTGATGCCAAGAAAGGTCTCTAAGGGCTGCAGCATGTCTTATGCCACCCTAGAGACCCCTCACTCAGCACAGACACACTGCTTACAAGCCTGTGTGTGCTAGTGAGAACAAAATGAGTAAGTCGACATGGCACTCCCCTCAGGGTGCCATGCCAGCCTCTCACTGCCTATGCAGTATAGGTAAGACACCCCTCTAGCAGGCCTTACAGCCCTAAGGCAGGGTGCACTATACCATAGGTGAGGGTACCAGTGCATGAGCACTGTGCCCCTACAGTGTCTAAACAAAACCTTAGACATTGTAAGTGCAGGGTAGCCATAAGAGTATATGGTCTGGGAGTCTGTTTTACACGAACTCCACAGCACCATAATGGCTACACTGAAAACTGGGAAGTTTGGTATCAAACTTCTCAGCACAATAAATGCACACTGATGCCAGTGTACATTTTATTGTAAAATACACCACAGAGGGCACCTTAGAGGTGCCCCCTGAAACTTAACCAACTATCTGTGTAGGCTGACTGGTTCCAGCAGCCTGCCACACTAGAGACATGTTGCTGGCCCCATGGGGAGAGTGCCTTTGTCACTCTGAGGCCAGTAACAAAGCCTGCACTGGGTGGAGATGCTAACACCTCCCCCAGGCAGGAGCTGTGACACCTGGCGGTGAGCCTCAAAGGCTCACCCCTTTGTCACAGCCCAGCAGGGCACTCCAGCTTAGTGGAGTTGCCCGCCCCCTCCGGCCACGGCCCCCACTTTTGGCGGCAAGGCTGGAGGGAACAAAGAAAGCAACAAGGAGGAGTCACTGGCCAGTCAGGACAGCCCCTAAGGTGTCCTGAGCTGAAGTGACTCTAACTTTTAGAAATCCTCCATCTTGCAGATGGAGGATTCCCCCAATAGGGTTAGGATTGTGACCCCCTCCCCTTGGGAGGAGGCACAAAGAGGGTGTACCCACCCTCAGGGCTAGTAGCCATTGGCTACTAACCCCCCAGACCTAAACACGCCCTTAAATTTAGTATTTAAGGGCTACCCTGAACCCTAGAAAATTAGATTCCTGCAACTACAAGAAGAAGGACTGCCTAGCTGAAAAACCCCTGCAGAGGAAGACCAGAAGACGACAACTGCCTTGGCTCCAGAAACTCACCGGCCTGTCTCCTGCCTTCCAAAGATCCTGCTCCAGCGACGCCTTCCAAAGGGACCAGCGACCTCGACATCCTCTGAGGACTGCCCCTGCTTCGAAAAGACAAGAAACTCCCGAGGACAGCGGACCTGCTCCAAAGAAAAGCTGCAACTTTGTTTCCAGCAGCTTTAAAGAACCCTGCAAGCTCCCCGCAAAAGGCGTGAGACTTGCAACACTGCACCCGGCGACCCCGACTCGGTTGGTGGCGATCCAACACCTCAGGAGGGACCCCAGGACTACTCTAAGACTGTGAGTACAAAAACCTGTCCCCCCTGAGCCCCCACAGCGCCGCCTGCAGAGGGAATCCCGAGGCTTCCCCTGACCGCGACTCTTTGAAACCAAAGTCCCGACACCTGGGAGAGACCCTGCACCCGCAGCCCCCAGGACCTGAAGGACCGGACTTTCACTGGAGGAGTGACCCCCAGGAGTCCCTCTCCCTTGCCCAAGTGGAGGTTTCCCCGAGGAACCCCCCCCTTGCCTGCCTGCAGCGCTGAAGAGATCCCTAGATCTCCCATTGACTTCCATTACAAACTCGACGCTTGTTTCTACACTGCACCCGGCCGCCCCCGCGCTGCTGAGGGTGAAATTTCTGTGTGGACTTGTGTCCCCCCCGGTGCCCTACAAAACCCCCCTGGTCTGCCCTCCGAAGACGCGGGTACTCACCTGCAAGCAGACCGGAACCGGGGCACCCCCTTCTCTCCATTCTAGCCTATGTGTTTTGGGCACCACTTTGAACTCTGCACCTGACCGGCCCTGAGCTGCTGGTGTGGTGACTTTGGGGTTGCTCTGAACCCCCAACGGTGGGCTACCTTGGACCAAGAACTGAACCCTGTAAGTGTCTTACTTACCTGGTAAAACTAACAAATACTTACCTCCCCTAGGAACTGTGAAAATTGCACTGTGTCCACTTTTAAAACAGCTATTTGTGAATAACTTGAAAAGTATACATGCAATTTTGATGATTTGAAGTTCCTAAAGTACTTACCTGCAATACCTTTCGAATGAGATATTACATGTAGAATTTGAACCTGTGGTTCTTAAAATAAACTAAGAAAAGATATTTTTCTATATAAAAACCTATTGGCTGGATTTGTCTCTGAGTGTGTGTACCTCATTTATTGTCTATGTGTATGTACAACAAATGCTTAACACTACTCCTTGGATAAGCCTACTGCTCGACCACACTACCACAAAATAGAGCATTAGTATTATCTATTTTTACCACTATTTTACCTCTAAGGGGAACCCTTGGACTCTGTGCATGCTATTCCTCACTTTGAAATAGCACATACAGAGCCAACTTCCTACAAGTGGTATCTGCTGATTTGAAAGGAGTGGGAATGTCATATTTAGTATGGCCAGAAAGGTTATACAAAATCCTGCTGACTGGTGAAGTTGGATTGAATATTACTATTTTAGAAATGCCACTTTTAGAAAGTAAGCATTTCTCTGCACTTAAATCCTTCTGTGCCTTACAATACATGTCTGGCTGGGTTTAGTTGACAGCTCCCTTGTGCATTCACTCAGACACACCCCAAACCCAGGATACTCAGCCTCACTTGCATATATCTGCATTTTGAATGGGTCTTCCTGGGCTAGAAGGGTGGAGGCCCCACACTTGCATGTCAAAGGACAGTAGCCTGCCCTCACACAAAGGACTGCCACACCCCCTTACTGGGACCCTGGCAGACAGGATGAAACTGAAAGGGGACCTTGTGCACTTCTAAGCCACTCTTTTAAGTCTCCCCCACTTCAAAGGTACATTTGGGTATTTAAACAGGGCCTCTGCCCCTACCAACTGAGACACTTCTGAGGTAGACACTCTACCTGACAAGACACTTCCTGGAGAAGAGGACCTGAACCAGAACTTGCATCCTGCCAAGAAGAACTGCCTGGCTGCCCGAAGCACTCACCTGTCTGCTTTCTGTGAAGGACTGCTGCCTTGCTGTTGCCCTGCTGCCTTGCTGCTCTCTGGCTGTGGTGAGAAGTGCTCTCCAAGGGCTTGGATAGAGCTTGCCTCCTGTCCCTGAAGTCTCACGACCAAAAATACTTAATCTCTACAAGAAGGACTCCTTGTGCGGCGAAAATCGATGCACAGCCTGCCAGAAATGCAGCACAGCCTGCACCGCAGTGAAAAATTCATGAACGCTGAACCAGAGCAATGCAGCCCGACTTCGCAACAAGAAGATTGACGCAGTGCCAGCGTAGTGACCGGAAATTCGATGCACGGCCCACTGGATTGATGCACAGCCAAGCCAGAATGATGCAACCTGACTTCAAGAGAGGAATCGACGCAGTGCCGGCCGTGCTGTAGAAATTTCCACGCAACACCCACTGGATTGACTCAGCCCCTGTGACTTTGTCCTGACAGCACAGAAAATCCACACATCGTCCCCGGGGCATCCGAAAACCCTGCAACCCGAGGATCCACGACTGAGCGCCGGAAATCGATACACAGCCGTCCCTGCATGAAAACTAAACAAAGCATTGATGTGTGTGGCCCGAGAAATCGACGCACACCTCTTTGTTTCCACACATCTCCTCCTCTGCAGTTCTTTGTGGAGATTTTGCACGCAAACCAGGTACTTTGTGCTTGAAAGAGACTTTGTTTGCTTTTAAAAGACTTAAAGACACTTTATATCACTTTTACAGTGATATCTGAACATATACTTATTGCATTTTAATCGATTTGACCTGCATCTTATCAGATAAATATTATATATTTTCTAAACACTGTGTGGTGTATTTTTGTGGTGCTATATGGTGTTAATGTATGATTTATTGCACAAATACTTTACACATTGCCTTCTAAGTTAAACCTGACTGCTCAGTGCCAAGCTACCAGAGGGTGGGCACAGAATAATTTGGATTGTGTGTGACTTACCCTGACTAGAGTGAGGGTCCTTGCTTGGACAGGGGGTAACCTGACTGCCAACCAAAGACCCCGTTTCTAACACTACTCAATGCAGAATCTCACATCCTAGCGCTCGCAGCTCCTGATCGGAAACTGATGTAGTGTGATGCAGCTCAATGCAGGACCTTGAATTGCAGCCCTCGAAGCTCATGGATTGAACCGATGCAGCATGATGCAATTCGACACAGGACTGTGCATCGCAGCCCCACACAGCTCCTGATCAGTCCTGACTCTGTGTGATGCAAAACCTTGCATCAAAGATATAAGGTGCAACTCTCAGTCAACTAATTTGGTCTCCGTATATGTTCTGTGCTTCCTTAAGGTCGGCCTGAACTTGCGACTTTGTCCTAACCACAGTTGGTGCTTTGTGCTTTTGGCTCTATTTTTACTAACAATGTTAAAAGTCAATATCTACGGTTCTACTGATCAGATCTTTTTCATTCTGGTATCATTTATTCATAAAAATTTGCTCTGTTGTTTCAAATCACCTTGGAATTTTTCTTGTGTTGTATGTTCACTTTATTATTGTTTTTGTGCTGCAAAATGCTTTACACCTTTCTTCTTTGTTAAGCCTGATGCATTGTGCCAACCTATCAGAGTGTTGAGCACAATTTAATTTAGTGACTTTTGTGGTTCACCCCGACAAGGACTTTGGTTGTTGCCTGAGGTGGTCTTCCACCCCCTTAACCAATAAGCCATTTTTTTACAGGTCGGTACTGAGGTAGCATTGTGCACAAAATTACGATGGGTTGGGATGTGACCTCTAGTAATAACCAGTGACTGAGATGAATTCAAGCATTCCATCTTTCACTATTTTGTATAATTCAGTGCAACACAATAAGTGGAATGGGTATTCCCAGACATGTGACCCGTGCTCACAGTGCCACTGGAACCAAGCTGAACCCAAATGCCGAGCTCCACTTGTAGTAAAACTGGTTGTGGGTTGCTTGTGTTCTAGTTCAGGGAGGACCTGGCCTGACAGTTTGGGCTAGATTGCTCTTATTGGAGCAGGTCTAGAACTGATTTGCATGTGGCCAGGTCCAAACTGAGGTGGCATGTTGTGCAAAATAATGATGGACTGAGGTGTGGCCCCAAGTAATTACCAGTGGCCGACAATAATTGACACATTCCATTTAACACTTTTTGTATACTTCAGGGCGACGCCCGAAGAGTGACAAGTATGCTCAGACGTGGGTCCCATGCTCACTGCATCACTGGAACCAAGCTGCTCCTGACTGAGGAGCTCCAGTCAGAGTAAAACTAGTCTTGAATTGCTTGTGTTCCAATTTAGGGAGGATCTGGTTTGGTATTTCAGTCTAGATTGTCCCTATTGAAGAGCAGCCAAGACAGATTTGCATATGGATGAAATAATTTCAAGCATTCCTTCTATCATTTGCATGTATACTTCTGAGCAGTACTTTAAGTGGGATGAAGCCATTTGGGGTGTCCAAAAGGGGTCTGGCCATAGATGTTTAACTGCAAATCCATTACAATAAGAGTGGCATTTTTTGTAATGGCTGTGCCCTAATTTTAGCTAGAATTATGTGCTTGACATTGTGTGCCACCGGACTAGTATTTTGTGGTTGTACACGTGTTTTCCATTAGAGCATCCAAATACATCACACAGCAACAAACATTTACACCTAAAACAAGCCTACCTTAAGGTAAACTGTTCATTTTATTACTGTCCCCTCAAGGTAATGGTTAAAATAACAAGGGAAAATGTCAATCCTTTTGTGTGGTCATGGTCAACAAAATGTTTCTGCCTTTACAACACGCCTAACAAGGTGTAAGATATTTAATCAGCAACACAAAAGGATGATTGACAGAGTGCTAAAACTTTCAAACACTCACCCCCAGTCGCAGATCTGAGTTTAATCCATCATTTGTTTGCTCACCATGCCATCCTAGGTTGGACCCAGACATTAAATCAGGACAAGCTCCCAATACTACGCTGCGTGGGCTACCCATCTGAATGCACTTGAAGAATAAAAAGAATTACTTAAACAATAATTTTGCATGAGTATGGTCAAAGATCATTGTAATGTATAGCCTTTGGATGCAAGCGATGACTCAAGCTGGTATCCAGCTCACCAGGAGTGGGAGGGCTGTGGAGTAGAAGCTGAAGATAGGTTCCTATTGTTAACCACTACTCCTGCCCTAGCGCCTAAACTCATGGCCTTCAGCACAATTGAGCTTGATACAGGTTTGGTCAAAATACTAGAACCTATAACGGTCATTTGCTATTTGTGTGGTTTATTGAAATATTAATGCCTCTCAAAAAGTAATACAAATGACAGTGACATATGAGTATGAAGCATGCTAGTGGATCTCTCATGTTGAATAATATTAGGTAACATTGTGTTTCATCACATCAGTGCTTGTGCTCCACTTGTTACAATAGGTGATGTGCTTTTTTCCAGTCGACATTGTTCTGTTTGACGTTTTTCTCAGTGGTCCTCTTATGAGCGTTAACTGCATATCTTCTCTTAAATGATATAGGTGGTCATTCCGACCTCGGCGGTCTTTCTTCCAGACCGCCGAGCCCGGGGGAGACAGAATACCGCCATTGCCGGCGGTATTCATGCCTCCCTATTCCGACATTTCCGCTGGGCCAGCGGACGGTAACAGCGTTACCGTCTGCTGGCCCAGCGGAAAGGGCACATCAACATTGCCGCCGGCTCGTAATAGAGCCGGTGGCAATGTTGATGTGCAGTGGGTGCAGTAGCACCCGTCGCACATTTCACTGCCCGAAATTCAGGCAGTGAAATGCGCGACGGGGCTACGCCTGGGGGCACCTGCACTGCCCATGCCAAGTGCATGGGCAGTGCAGGGGCCCCCAGGGACTCCGTGCGTCCCCTTACCGCCAGCCTTTCCATGGCGGTGTCTACCACCACAGACAGGCTGGCGGTCGGGGACTCATAATCCCCAGGGCAGCGGAGCTTGCACCGCTGCCCTGGGGATTATGCCCGCCAGGCGGAAACCTGGCGGGAAAATGGAGGGGCCGGCGGTATGGCCGTGGCTTTTGCGCCACGGTCATACTTGCTGGCGGGACACCGCCAGCCTGTTGGCGGTGTTCCCGCCAGCAAACCACCGGCCGCCAGGGTCGGAATGACCCCCATAGTGTTGCCAAGCAGACCACACAGTGGAGTTCCAGCTCATCAAAAACACACAGGCATGTTTCCATTTTCCAAGAGCATGAGGGTGGACAAAACCTTTCAAGCACCATTCCTGTTTACAGACCTGTTCGGTGAGCACGCCCTTTTTCCTGAAAAACGTGCAGCATGCACTAATGCCAACGAAAACTCCTGAATGCGAATTGCCAATAAAAAGCACTGCACTGGAAGACGGAAAGAAGAGGGTGGCTACAATTATACATGGTCTAGCTGAGCTCAATCATTACTAGTAGTACCACACTCGATTTACATAAATGGAGATGTTTGTAGGGGCGAGTGAATGTGGTAAACATAGTAAAGAATGTGTGGAACACACTTTGTTCATACCAATTAAAATGAATGCATTGAATGCATACCACTAAAAAGAATGGAAATTAACATTTTGAAATGCAGGTTACTATTAAGGTGTAAAAGCCGGAACAGCTTGTGGGCTGTAGTGTTTTTCTTTCAGAGTGATTGAAGTGAAAAGAGGTGGCAGGTTATGCCAACTCACAAGTGGAGAAGGTGAGAAACATGGAACGTTTATCTCCTTTTTTCTATGGCATTAGTGTCAATGGTATGTTTGGAAAAAACTTTGACAGCCTTTAATGGTTGAGTCCATAGGTGCAGTGATGAGTCATGATCCACAGAAAAGGATGTGTGGGAATGCTGCGCTTCTTAAGGAGATGATGCAGTAAGCCAGGTCACTGGGGTCCAGATTTACAATGTTTATTTGTCGACTTTGTATTACTTATGTACAGCAGACCGAATGCAAAATTATTTTTGGTATTTACAAAGCAACTCTGATGACTATTTGCATTGCTTTGTAAAACAAAAAAAAGTAATGCAATGAAGCCCACTGCACTGCCTTTCATTACTTTGCGCCTGGGAGACATTCCAGGGGTTGTACTTGGGCGATCACATGCATCCACCCATGTACTTTGACACAAATCCCCATCTACAAAGACTCAGAGACATGGATTTGCACCGAAATGGTGTGCCTATTTTTTTCTTCTCTCTTTGTATGCATAAAGCAGTCTGCAAAAAGCAGCACAAAGTGTGCTAGTTCATGGAGAGAGCAGAACTGCACCATTTTTTTAAAGATATGGTGCAGTTCTGATGTCTCCCGGCGACAGAAAGTAGCACAGAAACTTTGCTTGTGGCCTGCTTTCACCATTTGTTAGTTAATTTGTCTCTAAATGCACTGGAAAGTGTTGCTCAAATTTCCTGTACAGGATCCTATCAGGGATGGCTCTAGGGCGGTGTGACCGGTGCCACCCCACAGGTGCTAACTTCCGGAGGTGGCACTGTGTTTGCAAGAATATTATGGTTTTAAAACCACCTGCTGCAGCCTTCTTTTGTCTCCAGCAGTTTTCAGGCAACAATGAAATTTCAAGATAACTCCGGTGATTAATGTTCCTTCTGGTGAAAGTTAGCGCAGAGGGTTATTGTGTCTGCTGCAAAGAATGTCTACATGCAGATAATAAAGTGCATGTAATGTAAATAAGTCAGTGGGCTACTGCTTTTGAGAGAGAGATCGTTTTGTTGCTTGCAGTTTATAAGTTAAAACCCTAACAAAGAACAGTGAGCAATTAACTGTCATCAAAGAGCTGCATACAAACTGCAAGGTGAAGATTAGAGCGTTATGATTTTCTCCCGGTGTTTTATTAATCTAATGTTAGCGCATTTGGCCAGGACGAAGGAAGGCAGGCGTCACCTGTTGCTGGGGCAGGAGCCCTTTAATTACCTTCGCGCTCCCCGCTGCTGCGGGTAGCGCATTTGGCCAGGACGAAGGAGGTCAGGCGTCACCTGTTGCTGGGGCAGGAGCCCTTTAATTACCTTCGCGCTCCCCGCTGCCGCGGTAGGTGTGCGGGCGGCGCCTGGCGAAGCCCGGGCCAAGGGTGGGCCCGTCCTGCGCCCGTCATCGCCCGTAAGAGGCTGGGCTGGGTGACTATTCATATCTATTAACACTTGGAGTGTAAATTGGTGTTTTTCTTTGCTTTTAGTGGGTTTTTATCAGTTTAATCAGTCTGTTTTTGTTTTTTGTTCTATTGTTGCATTGTTCTTATTTATTTTGCTATTTTTGTAGTAATGGGCAGGAAAAGAGGTCCATTAACAGGTCCACTGGGGGGAGGTGGTGGCGGCAGCAGACAGGGTAGTGGCACCACCACATTGGATTCCTTCCTCGCAAGAGCTGTCGGGGTTGTTACAAAGGAAATTGATTTAGCAGAGAGAAGGTTATCCATGGAACTGGAGGATTGGCGCCAGGCCCCAACAGACAATGGTCCTCGTGAGGCCGTGGATGTGGAGGTGGCTTATCTGGGGGGGGATCAAGGTGCTGTTATAGCTGCTGCTGAGCATGTCCAGGCAGAGCCAACAGAGTCAATAGAGGGTTCTGGTGGCCAAGGCCCCTCTAGAAGAAGTAAAAGACTTTTATTATCTTCTCCTCCGGCCTGCGCTATGGATAAATGTAGCCCTCCCCCGAGGAGAAAAAAGGCCCTAAAGAAATTGATACCCAAGGCAAAAACATCTTTCTTGGAGCTCCCTAAGGGTGCGAGCAGCGACCTCGCACCTTGTCAGCACCCGGGGTGTGATGTAACTAATTTATTGTCCAAATTTCGGGAAATGATCCAGGAAAGTCTGTCCCCCGTTTTGGCGAAATTATCAGCCATAGAAAAAACAGTCTCGCAGATATGTGTGCAAGGAAGACAAGGGGGGCATGGGGTAGGTGGATGTGTGGCCTCGACTAGGCTTCCCCACTCCGGTGATGAGTTGTCCCTACCAGAGGAAGCTGCGGGCCATTGGGGTCCCTGGGAAAAACATCCTATCCATTGGTGAATCCTGTAAATTCTGGGGGTCAGGGTGCTTGTGCTGAGACTGCTCTGGCTGCACTGACCTCTGTATTGAGGGCGGGTAGGACTGTTAACATGTCTAGTTGCAGTAGGCAGCCTGATCCGGATTCTGTGGCAGCCGGGGGGTTTGGCCAACAGCTGATTGGAAACGATAATTTAAATTTGCCGATGGCCAGGCCTTCCCTGGCCTGTCTGGATCTTCCCCCAGCGTGTGCCCCCTACGTGGTAGTGTTGAAGAATGTGCCTGTTCTTGCTCCTGGGGCAATTGAGTCTACGAACCAACTCATAAATAAGGTTGGCAATTGGCTGAGCAACAACTGTGATTTTTCATGTAAGGATTTTAAGGACATTTTGTTTGCTAGAAGAATTGGCTGGGTCGGCCCCAAAAATAAGGTGGGGAATGAAGATTGTATCATTATAAATGTTAGATATCCTCCCCTGACTCAAAGGCTCCTTTCTTTCCATCGTCCTGTTGTCCTTAGAGCAGGATCAATGGGTATGGTCCCTCTGGGCTTTTTTTACAACCACATGCGACTGTGTACTGGGGTGTCTCTTGGTTATGGTAAGAATCCCACCCAGGGTCAGAATAACCTGCAGGCGACTAGGAGAAGAACTGCTACCAATAGCAATTTATCCTTGGAAGGGGTGGACTGACAATGCGCCAATGCATTGGCTGTACAGGAAGAGGTTCCTCCTCAGTGTAATCTTATCTCATGGAATATTGCGGGTTATGATGCTAAGTTATCTGATCAAGCATGGGTTGGGTGTGTGGCTAACTATGATGTTATCATGCTTCAGGAAACCTGGTCGGAGGGGCTGTCTGTGTGGGATGGGTATGATAGATATGCAATTCCAGCCGTGCAGTCTCTTGGTGGCCGCTCGAAAGGTGGTCTGGTTACCCTAATTTGCCTCTCCAAGATAGTGGGTGCTTTTCAAATTAACTGCAACCACCGAGGTATATTGTGGGTATGGGTAATCTTCTCCAATAATTTTAATATTTTATTGGTTAACTTCTATAACACTGTGTGGGATGGGGGGTGCCAAATTGGGGCTCTGTTCTCCGTTCTTCAGGTTCTGAAATACAGAATGGAGAAGGTGGGGCTGGAATTTTGTGCTGTTGTCTCTGGAGATTTTAATGCCAAGCTGGGCAGGCTCAGCACTGTGGTTAATCCCTTTATTCGTGACTGCGAGGACTACTTAGCGCATGGTCTGCAGGACTCTAGAGGCAGGGATCTAATAAAGGAACTCAGGAAGATGGGCCTTCTGAATTTTTATGATATCGAAGCAGTAGGTACCCACCAACTTCCAACCTACGTGGGAAGAGGGTCTGGATCCACCATTGATTACATTTTTGTGTCTCCCCCTATCAGAGATTTGGTGACTGGGGGTGAAGTGTTAGGGGAGTGTTTTAGCAACCATAATCCCCTTATAGTGTCCTTTAAACTCCCTGGGGCCCTACGTAAACTAGGATGAGGTAGGCCTGTAGCAGTGGTGACAAAGGACCAGGGTAGGCGGCTTGGGTGGAAGCAAGTGGACCCCCAAAAAGTTGTAGGAAGGGTGGTGGGGGAAAATTTACATCTATTTATGGAAATACTCCTGATAGAGGCTCCAAATCCTAAAACTGTTATGGATGCTATAACAGTGGTAAATGCAGCAGTTAGAGACTGCCTTCTCTCAGTAGGCAGTCACCCCAGTAAACGTAAATGTGGCTGGTATGATAAGGCCTGCTATGATGCAAGGGCAAACCTAAAGATGGCTACCAAGAATCACCCTAGAGACTGGGTCCTCGTAAAAGAAGCTAGAATGAGGTACAAAAGGGCCCTGAGGGATAGTAAGCTAAAACATAAAGATAAAGCCTGGGAAGAGTTAGAGCGTGCTATAGCCCTGAAGGACCCTGGCCTGTTTTGGAAGGTGGTAAATAGAGGTTCCTTTGAAACAGAAACTTCTGAGAGCCTTGGCTGTAACATCGCCCCGGAGGCCTGGGTAATTCATTTTTGTAAAATCTTTGAGGGTATCCCCTTAAGAAATATCTGGGAAAACGTGTGTGATGTGGCTCCTAACCTATCAATCAGGTTTTCGCTCCAGGAGGTTTTTGATGCATTACAAAGTAGCGCGAGCAATAAAGCTCCGGGCCCGGATTCGATCCATATGGACTTATATAAAGCTAACCCCCAGCTATGGGCACCTATTCTCTTAAATGTTCTCAATGCAGCAGTTACTGTGGGCATTACTGCCTCTTGGAGACTGGCATGTATTGTACCAGTGTTTAAAAAGGGCGATCGTAAAGTCTTATCGCCCTATATCTCTCCTGGACTCCTCTGCAAAGATTCTGGGACGGATCATTCTAAGGCGTCTGGAGGCCTGGATGATAGGAAATGATATTTTAAGCCGGGAACAATATGGTTTTAGGGAAGGCCTTGGTACGCGAGAACAATGTCTCAATTTACTGATGATGATCGGTAAATACACGCAGGCCAGGAAAGGTACCCTTTATCTTGCTTTTATGGACCATAGCTGTGCCTTTGATAAAGTGAACTGGTCTATTTTATGGGAGAGGCTAAATCATTTAGGTTTGGATTCTAACATTGTAGAGCTGCTCCGATATCTCCATTCTGGGACAGTTGCAAATGTGAGGGTGGGGCCTAATGGGGAATGCTCAGAGGCTTTTAAGCTTTCAAGAGGTGTGCGTCAGGGGTGTGTCCTGGCTCCTACCTTGTTCCTTCTATATACAAATGGACTTTCTGATTTTTTGATGGAACACTGTAGGGATGTCCCAAAGTTGAAGGGCATTGATATCCCTGTGCTGACGTACGCGGATGATGCGGTCCTCATGGCCCGCACGATGAATGGTCTCCGGGAAATAGTTAGAGCTTATGTAACTTTTATGTCAGCTTTGGGTTTAGAGGTCAATTTTAAGAAATCACATTTTATGGTTTGTGGAAGACCCCTGAGCAGGGTGGGGGAGCTAAGGGTGGAGGATCAAGTTATTAGCAGGGTCCATGAGTTCCCATACTTAGGGGTCATTTTTGATGAGAAAGGATCCTGGAAACCCTGTATTGCCAGAAGGGTTGTGCTTTTCCATGCAACAGTTGGTGCGGCTTTTGACTTTGCTGTAAGGGTAGGGAGTAAACCTATCAAGCCCCTGCTTGAAATCTATAGGCGGAAATGCCTCCCTGTCCTGCTGTATGGTTCAGCACTTTGGGGGTATAGGGATACCCGAGTTCTTACGGTGGAAGAAAATCGTTTTTGTAGAAGGCTCCTGGGAGTTGGACAAAACATCCCTGGTTTTTGCCTCCACCTGGAACTGGAGCTTGAGTTTGTGCAGGATACTATCCAGTTGGCTCTCCTTCTGTTATGGATCTCAATCTGGAGTAACGAACATGCCACTCTTAATAGGGATATCCTAAGGGATTGTTTGGCTTGCGACAATGTAAAGAATATTCCCTGGCTGATGCACATAAGGAAGACGGCTCATGACCTTGGGCTGCCTGAATTGTTTGATTATCCCGAGGGTCTGACTAGCTATGACAAGAAATGGGTTAAGGACAATTTTCTGAGAATACAGGACTCCTAGAGGGAGGGGGAGGCCTTAGGGAAAAAAATTATCAGGGATTACATCATGTTACAGATGTGGGTGGGCCCTGAGCGCTATCTCTTAGAAATAAAGGATGTGAGGGAAAGGTCTCTCATAACTCGATTCCGCTTGGGAAGCATTAGAAGTAATATATGTTTCCCGCTAGCTCAGTATGGGGACAAATGTATTAGACTTTGCCCCTGCAATGGGGTGTCCCATCAGACCTTGCTCCATTTTACATTGTTTTGTGTTTTTTATGCACCGTTTAGAACTCGTTTTTTACTACCTCTCCTAAGGCCCAAGGGTTTCGTGCAATATCGTCCTGCTTTTCTGTGGTTACAAATGGCCTCAGATGTATTGGTATGGAAGGGCCTAGGATCATTCTTGAAGGGAGCTATTACTTGGCGTAATAATGTAGAGTTTTTAGAATTATTTTTTCTATTTTATTGCTTTTTTTATGAATGTGGTTTTTATATGTTCATATTTATGATGGGTGTTGTTATCATTTTTGGTTTTATTGGTATATTAACAATGTATTGGTGATTATTTGCTGTAATGGATGAACTTTTTCATACCGAATAAAAGTTTTGTTTCGTATTAGTGTCTAACATTAAAATAAGACATATGGACATAATCTAATGTTGCAAAAAGAGTTAATTTGAGTAGAAATCAGTTCCTATTATTAAAGAAAAACTCCCGACAATGGTGTTACGTTTTAAATTCTGAGTTAGTGCTTCTCTAGACAAAGCACTCTTAAACTATGCTGCCTACCAGTATAGATGATATGTGACTTCTACACCTTGTAGTCCTCTATCTAAAGCAACATTTCCCATGCACTGATCTACACACATATCATGGTTGTCTCTGTGTAGTGTGTGTGATGTAAACTCTTCTGACACCCCACACAGATATGAGTGATGCTATAAAACTAATTAAATGCATATGAAAGAGAATTGTTATGGGGTCTTGAGGAGCACTGTTATTGGATGTTAGTGAGGAAATCTGTGGCAGAGGTGGACATTGGGGGCGCAAACAAACATTGTCACACCGGATGCCACTAGCGCTAAAATCGGCCCTAGATCCTATGCGACATCTGTCTCTTCAGAGGGTAATGGTCACAGACTGTTGTCACAGACTGGTGCTGGTTAGAGCTACCTGGCCTCAAGTTGAGCTTGTGGGAATCCCAGTGAAGCAACCTTGTAAAGTGAAAAAAAGCACAACGCAGGAAACCAGGGTAGCAGCAACTGATTAAGTCACATTGTTCACTAGATCTGCCTGAAGTTTCATTTAAGCTGAGCAGAATTTAGGCACAGTTCTGTATTTGATGTTTTGTAAATGAAAAGTAGTAGTTCATAGGGATCACTTAACTTTGGAAATCATTTGATTGCTTTTGTATGATCAACTCCACAGGACAGCATCTAGGCCCATGCCACATGACAGATGCCAAGACCTCAGTGTTCTTGTGGCGGATAGGTATAAGGTAACACTTTCTTATGATCAGTAAGCCACTTCTGTAAGTGTTTGGGGTTAGGTCAACAGAGAGTAGATTACCAATTTCTACCAACGGCTTAAGGAGGAAGCTGAATGGCACATCTTTGGCATGCATGGTTCAGTCTACAGTGAACACTGATGCAAGTGGGAATAGTTTTTCTAGCTCTTGTAGAGGATAGCAGTCTTATGTTAATTGGGCCTTGTGTTAGAAATTTGGTGACCAGACCTAGCTTTTCCCAAAACTGGTATATTCGATATTATGATGCTTCCATATTTTGAAATGTTTAGATTTGCTTGACTTAAGCTCACATGCCACAATTGTGACACCACGCTCTACCGCAGCGTCCCTTGTTCGGGCTGCGCTCCAAGTATCAGAGTGCCAGCATCACCGCGGCACGCGTTGTTGCATTTCTCCTCTTGCGGCATGGCCCAGACAGCACATTTCGTGCTCCCGGTCACGCCGCTTTCCCAGCTTGCCTTCTTGATATTCTTTCCCTTCCTTACCTGGGGGAATCCTCGTCTTTCATATTTTTTTTTCCTTCCTTTCTTTTCACTTTGCTTCTTTCCTTGTTCTGGTATCCATGTTGTCTTCTTCTTGGTGTTCTTTTTCTCAGCATGCCATTTTTCTTTTTCCTTTTATACTGCTACTTTTTTCCCTATTCTTTTCTATTTGGCCTTTCCCAATCCAAGATGGTGTTGCTCTTTCTTCCTGTTTGTCACTCCCTGTCTCCTGGTATATAAGCTTTTCAGTTCTGGTCTTCAGTGCATTGCAAACACTTCCACTTGATGGTGATCCTCACTCCCTTTTTAGGGTCGAGCCTGCTTTGCATGCGCTCGCGCATGCGTATAGCAGGGAGACTCTTTAGTATTTAGAAAAGGGCTCCGAGCCCTGTCAACTTCACGTCAGTGCTTTTTATTGGTTCGTGGGCTTCCCTAATTAAATCGGCTTGCTTTCATTAGTCGAAGGCACGCATAGGTCATGCCTTTTCCGGTGGCTAGCCCTCCTCGAGCGCAGCGACCAAGTACAGAAAACATGCGAGGCTCGCTGTTTTCCATCGGGCTGGTGGACTTTTTTTAAACTAATTTACGAGCCCGATCTCGCTTGGCAGAAGTCGAGCGCTTTACCTACTTGATTTCACTTTTTCGGGTTACGTGCATAAATGCACTTTTGCCCGATAGGTGAAAAGTCGGGTTAGGAGTTTACAACGCGATCGGCTCTAACACGAGAAAACGCGAGACCCGATGCATTGTAAATGCTTGTTTGTATTATCTTCTTTCCCTCTTTTTCAGGAGTTCCTGTATAGAGGTTTTTCCCACATTTTTGTTTTTTTCCCCTCTGGGACTCCTTCTGGAGGGTACAGTCTGCTTAGGCGTTTCCAGTCAAGCAGCATCGTGGCTACTAAAAAGGGTCCCTTATCTTGGTCAGTCCAGGACCAGCAGAAGACCGGGTGCTCCTTCAAGTTCTTCAGCCAATGGAGGCAATCAACATGCAGACAGTGAAAACACTTCCTGTGAATGTCTGCATGGTTCCTAGCTTCACTTCTTGTGACTGTCCTTTATTTGTTAATTCATGGTGGGGGTCAGCTGGCACAAGGAGAGTTTGGTAAGGCCTTGCTCTGTGTTTGGAGCTAGTAGCCTTGGGCACCAGTCCTTGTTGTTAGGGAAGGTCTTTTGTTTGCGAGTTTGCGAGATGATGATCCCCTGTGCATCTATAGACAGAAGGGTTTTCCAGTGCTGAATTTGTAACAAAATAAGTTCCAGGGCCCTTGTCAGGAGGCCACTGCAGCTTGTCCCAGCCCTTAACCCTGACAGTGCTGCCAATTACAGTACTAATACAACTACAAATCATCATACTCCTACAAGTGTGACAATCCAGAATGTTATAGACCCCAAAGCTATAAGAATAGGTAGGGTGGCAGGTATTAGTCATTTTTAAGGTATCTTCAATTAGTGAACTGCTGTTATTGTCCTCATCTCTAAATCAGACAAGCAGCACCACCATCGGTCAGACTGTCAAAATTGCCAGTGTTAACAATTAAGTGCCAGTGCTGAACACCATAAACCATCTGCTCAAATTGAGCACAGTTCTTTTCCATCCTGGATTGTTTGTGGCCCCCACTGTAAGCGGCTCAGTGCCAGATGTACTGCAGAATAGCGACTTGCAAACCAGTGCAAACTGGTATGCGAATGGAAAAATAACTGCACATCATGTACCAAAGCCATTTACAAACCAGAAATAGCGGTGCAACTGAATTAAAAATTACTATTTTTAGGAAACGAAAATAGCGAGTCATTATCAAGGAATCACTAATAGTGACTCGCAAACCGCAAACAGGAAGTATGTGTGAATCGCAAATAGCAACTAGTCACAATTTGGCCCATTTGCAAATTCAATTTACCACCAATTCAAACGAGTTAGTAACTGTGTACAAACTATAAAAGCAGGCCCAGAATGCATCAGGAATTTCCACAATGGCTGCCTTGTACTTGAGAGCAAGGAGAATGCTTATATTCGCTATTCAGCAGAGGACAAGAGAGGATATTCAGAGTCAGGCTGACTAATTTTGACCAGACAGAGGAAGAGATAAATTACAAATTTTGGAGTTAATTGCCATCTTAAAGCTACACCTAGAAAGCAGTACTCTATGCAGCAGCGCCATCCCAATTCATGTCCAGATCTTTGTGCTTTTTACACCTATTAGACACTGGTAGTTACCAGGATGTGACAGCTGTGGCGGGTGGGGTGTCACAAAGTACTCTTTTGCGTTTCTTCCGCTTTTTCCTCAATGTCATGCTTCTCAATATCCAGCACCACATATACATGCTCGGTAAAGATGAGGAAATGTGGATTACTAAATTGAAATTTTACGGATTTCTAATTTTCCCCAGGTCATGGGGTGTATTGATGGGACACATGTGCCCATATGTCCACCATCCAATCTTGAATACCTTTTTAGGAACCAGAAAAACACACATTCCCTTAATATAAAAGTGGTGTGCAATGCAATGCCCACACTTAATCACTGACATTATATCAATCAATCAATCTATCAATAGTCTTTACTATTATAAAAACCATAAACAAAATACAAACAAGCAACATTTTTCATCATATTAAAAGTATGGCATATGGTTTCTGTAAAGTGCAAATCAGAACATAAAATGCTATTTCACTGTTGGTGTTAGTGAAGTTGTACCTTATTTGGAACAGATGCGCAAAAGTGCTCACATTATAAAGTTTCATATCAGTCCGGTTACCATTAAATAAATCAATATAAATAATTAGGCACCATCAAAAAAAGTCATGGAATTCCTCTAAAAACAATAAAAAATGTATGCATGACTGAAACAGGATCATGTTTCTCTCATATATACCCAAAAATGTCATTTACTCATAATTATTCCCGGGATTAATCTTTCTCATAGCACAACCTTTCTAAGTGACTACATTTCTTCCGCCTACTGATTGCAAACTTGATATGTCAGGATTACACAGGTGGTACGAACCAGTTTACATAAAGTTAAAAGCCTCCTGATAATTACTCAACTTCTGTGATACAAAAATGGATGCAATGCACATGGTCTAGTATCTTTGTATAGTCTGCAAAACATGAAATTAATGGTTGATTTGGTGGCCTTTCCATTGCATGGACACTTGGATAGGTTTCCTGACCAGGCCTCTGATCTAGGAAATGTTACAATATAGTGAAGCACCTGGAAGCGTAACCTACTCAGATCAAATCTGTTCTGTGTTTTTGTTACATTATTTAGGTAGGATTGTATCCCTTGTTTCCACAGTCCTCGACAACATCTATCCACAGTTATCGTAGATCCGTCACACAGCTCTCTGTCAGCCTCCCTTCGTATCGTAAAGGCTGGCCTTAATTCTCTTTTGATGCATTGCAAAATACTCGCTGGGGACGGAATACTTAAATGGTCAAAGTCCTGCAATAGGCTACTCACATACCACAACCACAGCATTTGCTCAAAATGGTCAAGTTCTAGACAATCCCTTATAATATCTCTAGAGAACTTGGTGTTCTTCTTAATCCAGATGCAATGCCATTTGATTTTAGTACTAAAATGGATTGAGTCTTCAATATGCACAACATCTAGTTCTGTGTGGGTAATGTAAGTTGGGGCCAAGCGCAGGACTGCTAAAAGCCTACATAGAGTTCTCGTGTGAGTGAAACAATTTGCTATTGGCCATACTCCATAATGGGGTTCCGTACAATGGGACTGGGACACGTTTACTTTTAAATATTTTCACCATTTCTCCAATGGGTTTTGAGCCCAGATAGTGGGAAGATCTGAAAACCGCATCAGAGGCGCTTATGAACTTAAGATTTGCTGATTTAACATGCGTCCCCAAGACCCCCCTTGAGAAAATAATATTCCCAGATAGCTAAAGGTGCTCACTTGTTCGAGCTTCCATCCTGCTACAAAATGGTTTCTACCTTTCTTTTTTTCTTACTCCACTGACCATGGTGTATGTTTTATTTAGGTTCAGCTTGAGGACTCTGTCCTCCATGTAGGCCACAAAGTTGTCTAGCAGAAGTAGAAGGCCATTTCCTGTCCTAGACAGCAACACTGCCTCATCTGCACATAATAGAATGAAAGTTACTTGGGTCCCAACTCTAGGTGCATCAGCATTTACCCTCTGGAGGAAAGCCTCCACCCCATTAACAGACAAAGAAAACAGGAATGGTACAAGAAAGCAGCCCTGCCTAATTCCTCTTGTCATGCGGAATGTATCTGTGCATTCCACTTTTGTCACAAAGCGTACTCTAGCTGAATGGGAGTGGTACAGCTGTGAAAAATGGCATACAATATCTTCAGGGTCTCCCATATACTTTAGAGTCTGCCACAATTTGGCGTGGTTTATTAAGTCAAAAGCACTGCTCAAATCTGCAAAGCAGAGATGAATGTGCCCCTGTCTTGCCATGATATACTTACTAATTATTAAATTCAAGTTGATACACTACTCCACTGTACCAATATATTTTCCAAAACCATATTGTGAATCTGTTAGTATATGGCTATCCTGGGCAGAGGTTTCCAACCTGCCTAAAATCACCCTTTCTATTGCTCTGACTGATGTACTGAATAAAGATATTGAGCTATAACACTGTACATCTCTCTATCCCCTTCTTAAAAATGGGAACAATAACACTCTCACTCTATATTGAAGGGAAGTATCACTTTGCTGCTGCATTAAAAACTTGAGTTAAAATAGGCACCCATAATGCTATGTGAGACTTGAAGGTGTCCAGTGGGACCCTATCAGGTCCCTGTAGCTTCCTAAAAGCTCTGTTTTCTAAGGCTAAAATGGCTTCTTCTAGGCTAATGGTCCTTAAAGGTAAAATGATGGGGGTAACTGTGGGTTGACTGGGCTTGAGCTAATTTCTATATATAATTTGGATTAAAAATCCCTCCGAAATGGCTAATCCAGGCTCCTGAAACAACTGAGGCCTCTACAGTTGGCTGGTCGTTACCTTTCAAGAAGGGGCCATTAACAGTTTTCCAGAACACAATAGACTCACCCATTTCAGAACCACATTCCAGATCTTCCCACACATTTCCTTGGAGTTCTTTCTTTCTTGCCATTAGTGCTAATTTATAAATCCTTCTTAACTCCTTGATCTCATCTTTATTCTTGGGGGATTTATATAAAGCCTTTCTTAAATTCTGGTTCACTGTAGTGCATCAAACCACCCATTGACTTTACTAATGTACGAGAGTCCTTGTAAGATGCTTTTAAGTTATCTGCAATTGCTGCAGTAATATTTTGGAAAGCCATCAGTAGGATGTTGTGATTAGCACCCCAATCAGTGCACATGTCAAAGGCTTCTTGATATTTCCTAACTAGAGTATCTGGGAGCCTGACATCACTAGCACCTGCCCACTTCAAAATTACATTATTTCTGCCCACTGTTTCAATAGGAGATATTCATTTGAGACCCTTTACCTGTTTGGAAGTAATGTTAAGTGTGAGCTTAAGGACTGAATGATTGCCAAGGGTAGATGGTTCTATCTTGAGGGATTTACAGCCCCCCCACTTAATTGGTCCTGTGGAATGCTAGAATCATGGGGTACATTAGTTGCTTGTGGTTGGTTAGTTACATGGTCTAATGTCTTAGGAACTTGTGTATTCTGATCCTCTTACACTAAGGCCAGGTCATCCCATACCCGGTCCCTTCTGGGTAATTGCTTCCATATTTTGTCCTCATAACTTTGTTAGCACCATGATTGGCACGTCCATGGCTTCAAAGAAGTGGAGAGAGCTCCAGCTTTATTGATTTCTTAAGGTGCTGGTTTACAGGGAGTAGTTCCATGCCTCTTGAGGCAGGTAGCTGCAGGGTGAAAGGCTCCAATTGCAACCACCCTGTATCAGGCACTCCTTTCTTTAACACAGCTTTGGAAGACCTTTAAGTGCTACCAACAGATTTGTTGTGGCTCATCCCCTTAGACTTTTTGTTGGACTTTGAGCCGGGGTCTGGGCACAAGTTGTTACATTCTTCTTCCAAGAGGGCAGGGCTAGTGGGATGGAATGTAGGACGATTCAAGTCAATGGCAGGTGTAAAATCAGAGTCAGAGTCCAAATAATGATAGGGGTTGGTGTACTGCCTGATTCAATGACAGCGTTGGTTATTACAATGCCATGACTTAGTGATAATCTCCTCTCTGACCGTTCAGTTTCCATGTTGACGACCCATATGGCCCATTCCAAAATACAGTCAATTGCAGTATATTGTGCAGGTGGGATAATTGTGACGTCACCCCTAGGCATTTTTCTTTTGACCATAATACTATAAATGCAGAAGCTGCAAGAGAGGTTTAAAAGGTCCCACTCACTAACACTCAAAAGACACTCAAAAGTTAGTTCCAGCTAGGTCAAGAATGGCTCTCACACAATGACCAAAGTCTCTAAGTCAGTTGCTACCCATGAAAAAAAACATAAATGGCACAGTGTGAGAAGATTGCCTGGTTTGTAGTGGGTACCAGAGGTCCTTACACCTTATACCAGATCCAATGATGCACCTTAGTGAAATGTATGCAGTGTCCAGCAGCTTAGGCTGTCTAGGGGTTGCTGTAGCAGAGCAGCCACGGCTGAACTAGAAGACGTGCAAAGCTCTTGCAATACCACTATAGTCACACAGTACTGATACACAAGAAAAACAATACTCAGTGTTCCCAAAAATAAAGGTACCTTATTTTACTGACACAAGGCCAAAAATATCTTAGAGGCTATACTCCCTCTGGAGGAAAGTATTATACACAATATATAAACTAGTAACCAAAATCAGGTAAGTAAACAGTCATAAAATAGTGCATATAGTGAAAAACACAACAGGTTGCAATGAGCCTGGGGCAACGCAAACCATATACTAAAATAGTGGAATGCAAATGTTGGTTTCCCCCCTAGGCAAATGTAGTGTGCAGAGGGGCACTGGGAGTGTAGGAAAACATCAAATGTAAGTAAATTGCCTCACCCCAGAGCCCAGGAAAACAGGAGCAAACTACAGCAAGTTTCCTCAGAACACACTAGAAGTCATGGTAAAGGATTATGCAAAAACCAAGCAAGACTACAAGAAATCACTGATGGATTCCTGGATCTGAAGACCTGCGGAGAGAGAGGACCAAGTCCAAAAGTCAGTGAAGAGTCCTTGAAGAACAGGAGCCCCTGCTAATCCGGATGAAGGTGCAAAAGTGGATTCGCTGGTTGGATGAAGAAGTCAGAAATGCACCAAAGAAGACAGCTGCAGGTTCCTACTTGGTGCAAGAGATGTCCCACGTCGAATCGTTGGATGAAGGCTGTTTTTCGTAATTGTGTTCCGCCAACAAGCCTTGGCTCCTGGAAATGTCACGGTTAGCAGGAAAAGGCACTACCTGTGCCCAGGAGAGACCTGGGTGCCTCATCTCAGACTAAAGAGACAGAGGGGGCTCTCAGCACTTTAGTGAGCCCTCAGAAGACCAGGCAGAACGCGCAGGAGTCCCAGAACACAGGGACAAAGGTGCAGTTGTCGCAGCACTACACAAAGAGATCCCACGCTTCTGGAGAACATCTCAGGGAGCTGAGCATCACAGGATAGAGTGCTGGGGACCTGGGCTACATTATGCACAAAGGATTTCTGGAAGAAGTGCACAGAAGCCCAAGGAGCAGCAGAACACGTGGTGCACAGGGACACTGTCTGTCAAGGGGAGGCAAGCCCTTACCGCCACCAAATTTGGACAGCTGGACCTTTGGACAGTCAGGATCACTTCAGTCCACCACCTGTGTTCCAGGGATCACACTCATCGACAGAAGAGGAGTCCCAGAGTACCAGTTGTCATTGTAGAGAGGTGCCTGCTGGAGCAGGGAAGTGACTCCATCACTCCACTGGAGATTCCTTCGGTCCTTCTGGTGCAGAATGAAGACAGGCAGTCCTCAGAGCGTACACAACCTGGAAACTGTTGCAGTTGCTGGCAGGAGCTGAAGCTGCAGGGTCACAGCGGCCTTCCTGGATACTTTGTTGCAGTTATAATGTTCCTGGAGCAGTCTGCGGTTGATCCGATGTTCAGAAGCTGAAGCAGAGGATGCAGAGGAGTCCTGGTGGAGTCTTGCAAACTGAATCTGAGGAAACACCCGGAGGAGAGACCCTAAATAGCCCTGGGAGGGGGATTGGCTTCCTAACCCGGTAAGCACCTTTCAGGAGGGGTCTCTGACATCACCTGCTGGTACTGGCCATGCAGATGCTCCCAGAGGGAATCCGAGATGGCTTATGCCAGGGACAATCTGGGGGAGCTCTGGGCACCACCCCTGGGGTGGTGATGGACAGGGGAGTGGTAACTCCCCTTTCCTTTGTTCAGTTTTGCACCTGATCAGGGACTAGGGGTCCCTGAACTGGTGTAGACTGGATTATGCAAGGAGGGCACCGTTTGTGCCCTTCAAAGCCTTTCAGAGGCTCTGGGAGGATACCCCTCCCATGCCTGTAACACCTATTTCCAATGGGAGAGGGTGTAACATCTCTCTCCTAAAAGAAATGCATTGTTCTGACTTCCTGGGATTGAGCTGAGGACAGGAGGACAGAAACCTGTCTGTGAGGTGGCAGCAGCTGTGGCTGCAGTGGAAACCTCAGAGAGATCTGGTTTGTTAGTACTGGGGGTCCATGGTGGAGCGCCCAGGGTGCATGGGATTGGCCCCCCAATACCATATTTGGATTGGGGGACAATTCCATGATCTTAGACACCTCACATGGCCATATTCAGAGTTACTATTGTGAAGCTACAAATATGTATTGACATATATGTAGTGAACGCTTATAATGGTGTCCCCCACACTCACAAAGTCCGGGAAATTGGTCCTGGAAAATGTAGGGGCACCTTTGCTAGTGGAAGGGTGCCCTCGCACACAGTAACTTTGCACCAGCCTTCAGTAACTGAAGGTTAGACATATAGGTAACTTATAAGTTACCTGGTACATGAAAATGGCTGCGAAATAGTGTTTGCACTATTTCACTCAGGCTGCAGTGGCAGTCCTGAAGGAGTGTTTGTATGAGCTCCTTATGGGTGGCAAAACAAATGCTGCAGTCCATAAGGATCTCCTGTAACCCCAATGCCCTGGGTACTTAGGTACTATATACTAGGGAATTATAAGAGGGGTCCAGTGTCCCAATCTGGATTGGAATATGGATTCACTAGACTATAGTCATAAATGTGGAAAACAGAGAGAGCACAAGCACTGGAGTTCTGGTTAGCAGAACTCCAGCGACACAGTCAAGCATACTGACAACACAGTAAAACACACAGACATATTGGCCACAAACTATGACCACTGGGGTCCTGGCTAGCAGGATCCCAATGAGACATTAACAGACTGACAAACAGGCAGAAATTGGGGGTAACATGCCAAGAAGGATGGTACTTTCCTACACAAAGTCACTTCCTTACCCCAGGAGAGCAGGTGCTACGGGGGTGGCCCAGCCGAGCCTTGTTCAGTCTTGGATGGGTACAGATGAGCCTATCCTTGGCCTGGGCTTTGCCCAGGCACGGCCCACACACAGCTCGCACTGCGGAAAGCCAGGTACGCTAGAAGCGTGGTGTTAATTAAGGCCTGATGCCTCCTAATTCCCAGTTGCAACACCGCCGGCACTAGTTTTTGTGGGCACTGAAGTCCTGGAAGCCCAGGATGTGTGGGGTCACAATCACCAAGCTGCCACCACACACAGAGTCCCACCCTGCAGTAGGTAGGGTACACTTGAAGTGCGGTGTTGATTAGGCCCCGTCCCCTCCTCCTCATGTTGCAGCACCTGCAGGAGATAGTTTTTGTAGACACTAAAGTCCTGAAAGCCTTGGAAGCAGTGGGTCATAATCCCCAAGTTACTGCCACACACAGAGTCCTGTGCTACAGGAGGTGTGCACTATAAGCGCGGTGTTGATTAGGCCCCATTCCCTCCTCCTTGCACTGTAGTGCCTCCGGGTACTAGTTTCTGTAAGCACTGAAGTCTTAAAAGCCCTGGATACACGGTGTTACAATTCCCAAGCTGCTGCCACACACAGTCTCCCAAGCTGTGGGAGGTAGGGTGTGCTATAAGTGCAGTGTTGATTAGGCCCCGTCCCCTTCTCCTCATATTGCAGCACCTCCAGGCGCTAGTTTTTGTGGACACGAAAGTCCTGAAAGCCCTTGATGCACTAGATAACAATCCCCAAGCTTCTGCCACACACAGAGTCCTGTGCTATGGGAGGCCAGGCGCTAGGAGCACAGTGTTGGTAAGGCCCCGCCCCTCCTCCTCATGACGCTAGTTTTGGTGGGCACTGAAGTCCTCGAAGCCCTGGATGCATGGATCAACAATCCCCAAACTACCACCACAAACAGAGTCCCACAATATCCATAGAGTACCCATGATTCCTACATGTTCAGGCACAGCAGAATATACAGACAACTGGAAAGTGCAGAGGTTGATGGCGGATATTTATTAGATACTGATAAATAATGTAAACAAGTGCCCAATCCCCACAAAATGTATGTTGATTCACATGTATATCTGTGTTTCAGGTGACAGTGCATATGCCCTATGACTCTGCTTCCTCACACCCTACCTTTCTTCCACCACTCAAAATGAAAGGCGATACAACACTGCACAATGTTGCACTAGGACTGTGATAGAGAGGATATTCAGACTTCTGGAATTTCGTTTTCAGTGCCTCTATAAGGGAGAGGTCTTGCAATACAGACCAGAAACCTCTTGCAAGGTTGTTGCAACATGTGCCATCCTACACAATATTGCTTGCAGGAGGGACCCACTCATAGTGGTGTCTGGTTCAGATTCAGAGGATGAGGATGCTGGTCCACCTGTTCAACAGAGGAGAACAGAGGAGCGGAGTGGAGGTGGCGCAGGGACCACACTGCCACAAATTACTTCACAAGGAAGACATTCTCAAACCCACAATACTGTTTAGTAAAATTCCTCCACACTTGATTGACTGCTCAAAGTAAAGCTACTTTTAATGGCAAGTGTTAGCAAACAATTGACAGACATCTACCATTCTGAATAATTCTGATTTTGACATCATTTAGTCAACAGGTGGGTCGATTACAGCACCAACAACTTAAGGAAAACAAATACATCCTCTCCCTGATTTGCACCTCTCATTTATTTCCTGGGCGTGTGTCCAGTATGTGAAGTGTCACCATGATGGGGTGCAGGAGTGCAACTGCTACTGTGCTGCAGCACATGTACATCTGTGGCAGAGATGCTGTTAACACTGGACAACTCACCGTCAGGAGCCTCTGCTCCTACACCGTTAGCAATATGTGCTGTTTAGGTTGCCTCCACTGCAGCTGTTATCCGGCCTGGCCCCTCAAAACATTAGTATTGAAGTGGCCCATCTCCACCTGTAGCGTCACAGTACACTTTGATAGTGTACTGGTGGCCTGTGAGAGTCCCCAATGGCCCTCGGCATGGCATCCATGCACACAGCACTGCTCCTCTCCCTGCGCCTGTGAATGTGCCTGTCCCCTGACATCTCAGCACAGAGTTACTGTAGGGCACATGTAAGTTGGTCCATTTTTGTGTCCATGTAAGACTGATTATCTGCCAGCTGATTGGCCACTGTGCTGTACCCACTGCTATGGATTTTTGCACTGCCTGCAATTTGCGATTTAGCATTGTCATCTGTTTGTGCTACAGGTGGTAAATCTGCAACATCTATGCTTCCAGCCCAGCATACTTCGACTGTTGTTTGGCAGCTGCCTGTGACCCAGAAGCCTGAGACGTGAGATGGCACCTACAGGTATGCAGAGTGGAGGGCTGCTGTCAGGACAGGAACATTGACTGAATGGTTAAAGTGGGTGGCTGTATGGTATTCTCCCCCTCTACTGATGGTGGCTGTGGTGAGGGTAACACACTGCTGGAGCGGGCATGAGATGCAGTGGGGAGATTCTCAAGCACTACTGTGTCTTCTTCCTCCATCTGTGCCTGTTCTTCACCTTCATCTGTTGGGACTTCTATGTCTTCACCGGGTGTATCTAATTGGGTAATGAAAATACCATTCAAAAGTTGCCTGTGAAACACATTTTTATTGGTTGTTCAAAATAATCTATACATTTCTGACACTGACTACACTGTTTCTGTCTATGACTAGAATACCCATAATGTACCATGTGGAATAGTTTGGACATGGAATGATTCCATCTTGATATATGTGCCTCAGTTCATTTTACATGCATGTGGACATCAGTTTCAAACTCAGAAACGTTCCCATACTGAAAGTTTTGCTCTTACTTTGTGATGGTAAGGTGCAGATGTATCTAGGTTGCCAAAGTCAACAACAGCATCTGGCTCCAGGGTGCCCTCCACCATTGCTTCCAGTATCGTGGGTGGGGGTGAAAAAGGTCCCTCAGGCATGTTGCGACCTTTTCCTTTGTTCGAGAACTGAGGTTGTACCATCCCTTGTGAATATCTTCGACAGAACACTCTGCCACACCCACAGCATTAATCTTTTGCTGCATCCCCTTCCATAGCTTGCACTTCTGTGTCTCAGGAGCATTCATGGATCTTTTCCTCCTCCTTCCCCTGCTTCTGGCTTGCCATTCCTGGTGTTGAGTGACTAGTGTTTGGGGTCCTCAGATCACTGTCTGTGCTCTGCAGCTCTCCAAGCCTCTTTCTGGCTCCCTTCCTGGCTGCTGATATCATGAACTTCCTGTTTCAGGGATCATCTCCCTGAACCAGAAAGCAGAATCGCAATTTATTAATGTGGTCACTATTTGTGACCATGGGCCATATGTACGAACACAGTTTCCTATAGACACAGAATGGGTAAAATCTTACATCTGGCCCCATATTCACTATTTGCAATCTAATAGGTAATCGCAAATTGCGATTTCCTATTTTGCAAAGTGACTTGTTTCTGAGTCATAATGTTTACCCAGCTAGCTATCGTACATGCCATTTTATGGTTTCCTCAATGTGAGTCACAAAAAATGTGAACATTTGAAAATAGGAAATCGCAAAATCACTTTTTCGTACATCTGGCCCTCAGTTTTGATGAGTGCAGGGAGAAGGCATAGAGAAATGCACTAGTGTATGTGTAACAAGGAAATTATGCATAAATCTTTATGTAGGCATTGCAAGCATCCAGGTAATTAATATGGATTAACTTGTACCCATGTTTATGTTGACAGGCACTTTACCCCTTTTGTAGGCAATGGTTTTGAAGTCTGTGCAGTACAGGTCTGCAGCACTTGTCACGTGCTGTTCTATTCTGCACTGTGATGTGCTCCCCACACCTTCGTCTAAAGAAACCCCTCTTCTATCTGTTTACTGCTTTCAACATGGGGTCATCATGTCATAAATAAGTACCAGCTAAGACTTTTTGGGACCATTTGTTTGCTTCTATCTGTAAAGATGTCAACTTAGGATAAAAATGTCGCTAGATTCTGGCAGATGTTTGGACAAGGGCAGGGCATAAGGCCTAAGAAATATGATACAGTGGAAGCAGAAAAATCCGTCTGAGAATTAGTGTATCAGATGCTGTCAGGAAGGGCTAACAACGGAAAACGAGTAGATACCGTGAAAGTGATTTCCCATGTGACTGTGTACACTAATCTTTCCATTGGCATCCAGCACATATACAGACATAGTAATTCATTCTCTCTCTCTCTCTCTCTCTCTCTCTCTTCACAAATAAAGAGATGCAGTAAGACTGTGATTAAAAGCATTCCTTTTTGTAACAGTGTGTACCATTCTTTCTCTCACACATAAATTCAAAAGTTATTCACATATCACAGGAAAATGTCTGACAACGTTTTTCAGTCAACATTTCCTTTATGAGTGATTTTGAATATGAGGTAGTGAGTCTCTAGTTCAGTGGTTGAGGAAGTAGTTGAATACACCAGTGAGAGACTGATGATCTACTGAGTGTGTCCACGGCTGACGGTATCTCCTAATCCTTAATTAAGGCCCTCCTGTACAAAGTTCTTTTGTGTTCGCACACCCTACGATTCGCACAGTCACTGGGTTTGAGACTGCAAAGTGCTTTTCTCTATGCACAAAAGCTCTTTTACAAGTCGGAAAATTCTTTTCAGAATCGCAAATAGGAGGGGGGCGTGAAAGGTACGTTCCGCTCCTATTTCCAATCTGAAAAGTAATGTATTTATAGTTTATGATTGCAATTGCAGTCGCCAACCATTGATGAGTTACCAACCACGAGTTGGGGTGATAACTGAAAAAAATCTAACCAGTTTGTTTTCATTGGACGGTGAAAGACATTACCTCTTTGCAACAGTCCTTGAAGACAATGAAAAACATTTTCTATAACTGTAGAATACCATGCCGATTTACCTTCGCTTCACATACAATCAGCGAGAAAGGGTTGGTAAGTTTGGTACATTACTGAAGATGTAAATTTGTTTAGTCAAGCTCGGTGGTGAGTTTTCTTGAGGTGTTTGGACAAAATATAGAGTCGAAAATTTCAGAACACAGAAACTTTGGAAAAAATATTGTGAATCAAAAATATCATGGTATAGAATATTGCTGTCAAGAATATATTTTTTTATAAATAACATATTTATCAAGAATATCACTACTTCTAATATCATTTTTAAGTAATATAGTTTTAAATATATAATTGTTCAATTATTTGAACGTGTTTTAGTTAATATTTTCGTTTTATGCTGTAGTAAAGTTGGTATAATTGTAATTAAGTTTTAAAATAGTTAGACCTGTCATCTTGGCGTGGTCTCCCCTAACATTTTGCCTCTACTACCCAGGTTGTTGCTGTGTGCTGGACTCTGTTTTTTCTGTTTTTGGTTCTCTGAGCACTTTACCACTGCTGACCAGTGCTAACGTGCAAGGGCTCTCTATGTTAAGTTGTATGTGTAATTGGCTTTTCCATAATTTGAATATTTGATTTACTATTAAGTCCCTAGTAAAGTGCATTAGAAGTGCCTAGGGCCTGTGAATCAAATGCTACTAGTGGGCCTGCAGCACCGATTGTGCCACCCACATAAGTTGCCCTGTAAACCTGGCTCAGACCTGCCACTGCAGTGTCTGTGTGTGCAGCTTTAAACTGCCAATTCGACCTGGCAAGTGTACCCACTTGCCAGGCCCAAACTTTTCCTTTTATACATGTAAGGCACCCCTAAGCTAGGCCCTAGGAAACCCAATGGGCGGGGTGCAGTGTATGTTAAAGGTGGGACATGTACTGATGTGTTTTACATGTCCCAACAGTGAAATACTGCCAAACTTGTTTTTCTCCATTGCAAAGCCTATCTTACTCATAGGTTAACATGGGGGCTGCTTTTAAATATTCTTGAAGTGCAGTTTCCCTTTTAGAGCAGATAGAAATGTGGAGTTTGTGGTCTCCAAACTCACAATATAAATATACATATTTTAGGGAAGTTGGTTTTTAGATTGCTAGTTTGAAAATCCCACTTTTAGAAAGACGGAATTTTCTTCATTAAACCCTTCTGTGACTCTGCCTGTTTGTGGATTCCCTGTTTGGGTCAGACTGACAGTTGGGCTGTTTGTGAATCACCTCTAGACAGTGACACAAAGGGAGCTGGGGTGTAGCCTGCATATCCTGATGAGCCATCTGGGCTAGAGTGGAGGGAGGAGTGGTGACTTACACCTGAATGGGCTGTGCCTGCCCTCCCACAATGCAGTCTCCAACCCCTGGAGTGTGTCTGGGGCCAGGCCTGGGCAAGGCAGCATCTTGTGAACAACAGAGACTTTCCTTTGAAGTTTGCCTACTTCAAAGACAGAAGGGGGTATAAGTAATGGACCCAAAACCCCAGACTTTAAATCACTTCTGAATTCAAGAGGAACCTCTGCCAGGGAGAAGGGATGAAGAGCTGAGGAGAAGTGCTGTGACTGCTTTGTTGTACTATCCTGCAGTTGCTACTTCTGCCTGTGAAAACTGAACTTTGCTGTCCATTCATGCTTGAGAAGAATCTTCAAGGGCTTGTATTGAGCCTGCTTCCTGTTTGAAGTCACAGGGCCATCAAAGACTTTCTCTGACAGCATCTGGACTCTGCTGATACTCCTGCCATATCAAGTGGTGCCCCATCCAGTCCCTGGGCCCTTGAAAGGTGAAGTTAGCAGAACAAGGACTGAAATCCACGCACAGAACATTAGACGGGGAAATGTTCGGCACACCACCTGCAACGTGGCTGAAAAACCACCCACTTTGAGGTTAAAATTGATGCCCCGTCTGCATTGCGGTTGAGAGGTTGACGCATCGCGGCTGGAGAAACAATACAACACCCGCTTGCGTTTGCTGATAATGACACAAACTTACACAACGCTGTTTTCCCACACCATGTGATCGGATTTCTCATGCATTGCCGCTGGGCGTCAACGTCATTGTGAAACTGAGTGGATCCGAGGTGCCCTGTCCGGAAATCAACGCATCACTCTCTTGCGAGGGAGGAAAACAACGCATTGCCTACCCGACTGAAGAAGAAATGATATATGGTCTCACTTACGAGTCAGGAATTGACGCCTCGCTGACTTTTCCGATGCACGCTCACCCGTGTGGCTTTATTTTTGATGCAAACTAGGTACTTTGTGTAACAACAACATTGTTTCCTATAGAGTAAGACTCTTATTCTTTTGAAAATTCATATCTTGACTTGTGTATATTGGATTTCGGATGTTTTGGTCTTGTTTGATTTAGATAAATATTACCTTTGTTTCTAAAGTGGTGTGGTGTCCATTTTGTAGTGTTTCACTGTTTTACTGTGTGTGTTGGTATAAAGAGTTTGGGTCTCTGCTTGGCCTGAGTATAAACTGACTACCAACCAGAAGCCCCATTTCTAACAGTGATCAACTGCAGTGATCCACACCCACCAAAGTAACAGACAAGTGCACTTTGGATGAATTAAAAAATAACACAGCTGACGCACATTGGCCAAGTGGACACAAGTGGACACACCTACATAGCGCACTATAAAAACACACCCTTTCATAGACCACAATCCTTTGCATTTCCACAGCAAGACAGACCACAGATCTTGTAATCCATGTTTGTTATAAGGGAGCTCTTTTTTCCACCATCACATTTTACACCCTTCACAGACATTGTCTATTTTTTCCCATATACACTTGGCTTGTTTAGTTAGTCACTGTACCCCCTTAATTTTTTCAGTCATGCCACGGTCCAAAAATGCAAGTTTTTCAAAGGATGAGTTCAGAGTCATGGTGGATGAAATCATTAGAGTAGAGCCACAGTTGTTTGGAGCCCAAGACCAGCACACTCCTCTCAGTAGCAAAATAGAAATGTGGGACAGGATAGTTGACAGAGTGAATGCTGTAGGCACCACCCTGTGCACAAAGGAGGACATCAGGAAGAGGTGGAATGACCTGAGGGGCAATGTGTGTTCCCTGGTTTCCAGGTACCAGCTGTAGACCAAAACGACTGGTAGTGGCCCTCTCAGTGCCCCATTAATAATCTTTCAGTGGAAGGAGAAGGACTTGGCAGCCTGCATCCTGAGGGCTTGACAGGATTACCTAGGGGAGTGGAGTCTGGTAAGTCATCACACAAAAACTGTCACAAAAGTGTAATCTCCTCAAAGCTCACAGCTCAGCTTTTGCCACTGCCTTGTTCATGTACTTCACCAGCATTCAATACCCAGAGTATCTGAGTATTACCATTGCCAATCTGTATTGTTGGACCCAACATCACAGCTACCAAGGCCCATCACATGCCATATGTCCAAATGGTGCCTTTCAGTCTTATAATATCAACAAATCACCCCACGATTCATGGTATGTCTCAACATGTAAATGTATACCCAAACCTAAATCCAGCCTGAATACAGATATGTAATGGCCAAACATCTGTCTAGTGTGTAGTAGAGAGAGCTACCTGGCTGCAGCTCCCAGAAGACCCTGTTTCTCTAACTACAACCACCAGCCCAGTGTTCACTTGTTCAAATACCCCTGTTCTGCAACTCTTAATTGAAGTATACTCACCTGGGGGGATACCATGTGTATAGTGTGTGTAGTAGAGAGAGTGACATGCCTGCAAATTCTAGGAGGCACTGTTTCACTAACTCCAAACAGCGGCCCAGTGTGCACTTGTCCAAATACTCCTGTTTGCTAGCTCTCAATTTAAATGTTCTCACCTGAGAGGATACCATGTCTAGTGTGTATAGCAGAGAGAGACCCTCATTACAACATTGGCGGCAAATGCTGCTTACCACCGTGCTGACGGCCGCCAACATACCATGACCGCGGCAGTATACCGCTACGGGTATTATGACCCACACAGAGAAATCCGCCACTATACAGACACCCACAAAAGTCCTCCAGACCAAAGGTCAGTGATAAACTGACGCTACCAAAATGCACACGTTACACCAACAGAAATACGCCCACAGCATCATGACCCATGAATCACCGCAGAGGTCATTCAACCATTGTAAACCATTGGCAGTACACACCGCCGTGCTCAAAATACACACACACTAACAAAACTACACCACATTGGACAATTCAAACTACACACACCTGACACACATACACACACCACACACACACACACCCAATACAATATAAAACACACACACATTACCCACAACCCCTTACAATGAAAAAAAATATTGCCAACTGAGAGAGAGACAAGCCAGGAGCACCCACTGAATCTGAGCCATAAAACACCATCACCCATACACCATCCACACACTTCACAGCACGCACCCCAACACATCACCCCAAACACCCTCACACATACCACTCACACTACACCCATGGCACCATAAAGACACCCCAGGTTCTCAGAGGAGGAGCTAAGGGTCATGGTGGAGGAAATCATCCGGGTAGAGCCACAGCTATTCGGATCACAGGTGCAGCAGATGTCCTTTACTAGGAAGATGGAGCTATGGCGGAGGATCGTGGACAAGGGTCAACGCCATGGGACAGCACCCAAGAACAAGTGATAACATCAGGAAGAGGTGGAACGACCTATGGGGGAAGGGGCGTTCCGTGGTTGCAATACACCAGGTAGCTGTACAGAGGACTGGCGGTGGACCCCCACCTCCTCCCCCACATCTAACAACATGGGAGGAGAAAGTCTTGGTGATCATGTATCCTGAGGGCCTGGAACGAGTAGCAGGAGGACTGGACTCTGGTAATTCAAATCTTTACTACTTCTCCCCTACCTGCATGCCATCACAAACTCCTACCCCTACCCTCACCCACATCACTCCACCATCTCACATATACCCCACCATCACAACCCACCCATCCCAATACCAAGCCCTGCATGCAAGACTAATGCCTGGACCCCACCACAGACCTGCATGGACACCCATCACCACAGCATGTACACTAGTGACAATCACTTAGCCAAACCAAGCACATCTCACACAAACCAAAGCTGCCTTGCTAATAACAACCCTAGAGGGAAACATATCCATGTACAAGATGGCACACACAGATACAATAACACTGCATTTACATCCCCACAAGACCCCCACTCAACGTCACCGGAGAGGAGGTGCAAGCCGCATCCAGTCCCCCCACAGAAGAGGCCCACAGCGATGACAGCAGCTCTGCACACCTGGATCACGATGACCAACCTGGCCCATCAGGGACCTCTGGACAGTCGGTTACCCAGCCACAGTCCGAAACCACCACAGAGCCTTCCCCCCTCAGGAAACACCAGCACAGCACCCATCCAGCGGGCCCATACCTCTGTCCCCAGGACACGTCAATCAGCAATGTGTCCACCACTACAGGGACCCCAGGCAACCCCACAAACACAGGACGATCAGGGACCTGGGGTCAGTGGCAGTGGGCACACCGTTCAGGGTACAGAGGCACAGGACAACAGGGAAGCTGGGAGGACTGCTGAGCGATAGGGGGAGGACAGGCCCAGGGAACCCTCTCTCCACAAGGCACTTGCAGGGATCCTGGGAGCATACCACCATTCCCAGGAGACCATGGGCCGGATACTGTACAGTTGGAGGGACAGTAACTGGGGATCAGGGAGTACCTGAAAGACATCCACCCTACCCTGGTCACCATTGCAGGGGTGCTAGCAGACTTGGCCAACACCATGAGGGAGGCAATGGCACACCAATGGGCCCCTGGCACTAGCCACACTGATGAACAGCACTCCACCTCTGCCAGCGCTAGTGGACAGGAGGCCCCGCCACAGGACCAACAGGCCACCAGCACCCCACGCCTTGCAGAAGGAGAACCACCCCGCAAACAGTCCATACGATCCAGGGAGAAGCCAGAGAACATTGCCAAGACCCCCGCCAGGAAATAAGACTCTCCTGATTGTCAGCCTTGTGTCCCACTCTGTCACCCTGTCCACCTTGAACTGCCATTGCTCCCCTTCCTATGCCCCCTTGGACAATGCACATGTGATACAAATAGACTGGACTCTACCCTGGACTTTCCTCCATCAGCAAACCAGCCCATTGCAATATCCTCTCGACTTATTAGCACATAAATAAACACCCTTTGAACAAATTCAAGTATGGAATCTGTGGATTATATGACAAATGTATTAGTTTCACAAACTGTAAACATTGCATTTCTAATCTACTGTAATATTAACATAGCTATAACCTGTAGTGGGCAGCAGTAAACACACCAGGAGCCAGAGTGGGGCACGATGATCTGAAAAGAGAGATGCCAAAGGGTACAGTAAGTGGCGATAGAAATAGGAAAATCAGGCTGCCATGTTCAATGTCAAACACAAAACTGCAATGGAAGGTGAAGTTACAGTGTCTTACCTGTGTGTCACTGGAAGTACTGTTGAATGAGTGTAATTCTGTTGTCCACATATTCTTTCTCTGCCTCCTCTTCGTCACTGTCCACATGCTCCCCCACTGCCATACGACCATCTCCAGCCTCATCCTCCTGCAGAAAAGGCACCTGGCGTCTCAAGGCCAGGTTGTGCAACATGCAACATGTAACGATGATCTGGCACACCTGTAAGTAGTACAGGGATCCACCTGTCAGATGGAGGCACCAGAATCTGGCCTTCAGGAGGCCAAAGGTTCTCTCAATGATCCTCCTTGTTCACCCATGTGCCTCATTGTAACATTCCTCTGCCCTTGTCCTGGCATTCCTCACTGGGGTCAGTAGCCATGAGAGGTTGGTGTAAACAGAGTCACATGTAAATATCGAGGGATGCCTGTTAGCCAGACACTTACCCTTATGGCCAAACCAACACCCATTTACCTACATAAACTGGGTGGGGACCATGGGCTCACCTATTAGCCACACCCGGTGCCTCTGGAGTTGAGACATTCCATATGGAATGCTGCTATTCCTTAAGATAAAGGCATCATGCACAGAGCCAGTATACTTGGCACTGACATGGGAGATGTACTGGTCCGCCAAACACACCATCTGCACAGTGAAAGCTTTTCCTATTCCTGAACACTTGTTCATTTCTCTGGAGGAAGGTGGGAGGGGGGACAGATGCAATATGTGTACCATCAAGGCACCAATGATGTTGGGGATATGTCCCAGGGCATAAAAGTCAGCCTTCACTCTGGCCAAATCCTCCACCTGGGGGAATACGATGTAGCTGCGCATGTGTTTCAGCAGGGCAGACAACACTCTGGTCAGCACGTTGGAGAACATTGGCTGAGACATCCCTGATGCCATGGCCACTGTCACTTGGAAGAAACCACTTTCCAGGAACTGGAGCACTGACAGAACCTGCACTAGAGAGGGGATACCTGTGGGCTGGTGGATAGCTGAAATCAGGTCTGGCTCCAATTTGGCACACAGTTCTTGGATTGTGGCCCTATCAAGTCTGTAGGTCAGGATAATGTGCCTGTCCTCCATTGTCGCCAGGTCCACCAGGGGTCTGAACATGGGGGATGTCTCCATCTCCTATTCATCCTCAGCGGTTGAACTCTAGGGTGAAAAACAGTGACCAGAGGGTCATATTCACACATGTTAAAATAAATATGCATTTCTTCCTTTACAGACACAGTATGTGAACTCGAGAGTCAGTTGATGTGTCAATGTCTGCTGTGATGCAGTTAGGTGCTATGGCCTGTGCTCCCCTGAAATGGCGGCTGCCTGACCTGTGAGGAGAGACAAGTGGAAATGAGGTAATTCCGCTGGCGTTGTGCGCCATTGCGGTCGGCGGTCAATGACCGGCACGCAACTTTGCATTGCTTATCATCGGGCCCTATGGGTTCCAGGAGCCAATGGCGATGTACCCCGGTGGTGACGGTACGCACCCCCGCGGACGTGACCGGCATTTTCTATCTGTTCACTCACCTGCTACCTGACCTTTAACAGGAGAGGACCTACACTGCAAGTGCTGCTGTGACCTGTGTCTGGAAGCGACAATGTCTCGAGTGTCTGGGGAAAGTGCCCCCACCTTCACTTCGGAGGAGCTGGAGAGACCGGTGGATGGGGTCCTACCCCAGTACAATTTACTCTATGAGCCTCCAGACAAACAGGTGGGTACACTGTGAGCATGAGGCGTGGGCCATGAATGTATGGATTGCTGTGTATGTAAGCCTCATGCAGGAGGGGGTTTGAGGGGTCCTGGGCAGAGTGCTGCATGGCTGGTGGTCAATGTCTGTGTGTAAGGGGATGGGAGGTATATGGTGGGCCAGGAGTGTAACAGGCCGGACGGTATGACTCATACCTTGTTCTATGCATATTTTTCTGCAGGTCAGTGCCCATTAGAAAAAGGGTATTTGGCGTGCCATCGTCTAGGAGGTGCGGACCCTGGGGGACTTTGACAGGTGAAGCACCCGCTGCCGCAAACGGAGGGAGGACTTGCACCGCTGGGCAAGGAAGATGGCAGAGGCCCAGCTGGGGATGGCTTCCCAACGAGGAAGGGGTGCCCATCGTACCCTGACCCCCCTGATGTTCCGCATCCTGGCGGTGGCCTATCCGGAGTTAGATGGGCGCTTGAAGGCATCACAGCAGCCAAAAGGGGGTGAGTACAGATTTAGAATCATGACTTTACGTGCATTAAGGTTTTACCTGGGTGGGGGATGTGGACTGTGGGTGCCCCTAGGCCAGGGCGAACATGGCAGGGTAGGTCCCATGTTGGACAGGCTCTGAAGCACTCCAACCCCAATAGTGTTAGTGGGCATCTACTACTGGGCAGGGTCCTGTGGGTTTCAGGTGTGCAGCTAATGGTGTTAGGCATTGTACCCCATGAGCTGGGGACTAGCATTGGAACTGGTAGTGCATGGCCTAGTGCATAGGGCTGATCCCTGTGTGGTGTGTACGCCAACTGTAGTGTTGTTGCTGGCATTGACCAAGGGTATCCTCTGTCTCTCTCCCCCCCTTCTTGTTTTCTCATCCTGTCCTTGTGTGCATTAGCATCATCTGGCAGATGATCACAGGCACCGGCAATGGATTGAGCTGCATCCCACATGGGCCTGGAGGCCGAATGCACCAACGGTGAGGGCACCAGTGGGACGGAGGGCGAGGGGAGCACCACGGCGGAGACAGGAGGGGACACTACCGACAGCGACTCCTCCTCTGATGGAGGCTCCCTGATGGTGGCGGACACCTCTGTGCCCACCCCAACAGGTAAAAGCCGCCACCCCGTACCAGCACCCCCCTCCCACCAGCCCCTCAGTGTGTTTCCTGTGCCCGCTCACCCAGGAGGGTGAGCATCTCCTTCGCTCCAGGCACCTCAGGCCCTGCCCCAGTCAGCCCTGCTGCCCTCAGTGAGGAGGCTATTGACCTCCTGAGATCCCTCACTGTTGGGCAGTCAACCATGCTGAATGCCATACAGGGTGTAGCAGGGCATTTGCAACAAACAAATGCATACCTGAAGGGCATTCACTTTGGCATGGCTGCCCAACAGAGAGCATTCTAGGCTCTGGCCTCCGCACTGATGACAGCCATTGTCCCTGTCTCCAGCTTCCCCCCTCCAAATTCCTCTACCCAGTCCCAGTCCCCTCAACCCCAGCCTATCCCAAGCACACCTTCAGACCAGCAATCACCCAAATCAACACACAGAAGTGGCTCAGGCAAACACAAGCACCACACTTCATCTCACAGGCACTCACACAAGTACCATCCCCATGCATACACACCAACATCCACTGCCTCCACTGTGTCCCCCTCCTCCTCCTCGTCCACCCCACTCCCAATAGCGTGTCCACTCACACCTGCATGCACTACATCCTCATCCACTACCTCCATCACCAGCACACCTATCACTACACACCCCTCTCTGGCAGTCACCACCCCCACATCCATGCTCACATCCCCTGTGTCCTCTCCCACTGTGTCTGTAACCCCCCTCCCAAAGTACACAAACACATGCGCACACTCACCCAATACTTGTTAACCTCACAACAGCATCCAGCCCATGCACCTGCACCCAAACACAGCAGACTGACACCTCCTACAACCACTCCCTCTTCCTCCACTCCCAAACCTTCACCCTCTTCCCACCCCAGTGTCCCTAAGAAGCTTTTCCTCACCACCATTTACCTATTCCCTACACCTCCCCCACACCCCCCATCCTTCACCTCTGGCCAGGGTGGCCAGAACCCAGCCCAGCACCTCAGCCACCCAGTCCACGACCACTGTGGTTTCTGCAGCTGTGAGAGGATCCAAGGAGGCACTAGTCAGCCCAGCCAGTGTGCCACCAACACCTGCCAAGGCAAAAAAAAACCTGGCAAGGGCAAGAAGGGGACAGCATCCAGCAAGGGGAAGGAGGCACAACCAGCCATCAAGGCCATATCAAAGACTCCAGCTGGCAGAAGCAAGGAGGCACCACCATCTGCCAGGGGCAGGAAGGGGCACAGAACACCAGCCATGGCACTTCAGCCATCCGAGGCTTTCAGGTGAAGGCCTGGAAGCTACCACCACAACTGCCAGTATCGCCACCTGCACCTCGGTCAGCACCGCCACCTGCACCACGGGCAGCATCGCCACCTGCACCGTGGTCAGCACCACCACTTGCACCGCCGCAAGCAGCACCACTGTCAGCAGCAGCAGCTCCAGTGGGCAGCCGTCTGAGGCTGCAGGTGAAGGCCTGGAAGCTACCACCACAACTGCCAGCACCGCCACCTGCACCGTGGCTAGCACCGCCACCTGCACCGTGGCCAGCACTGCCACCTGCACGGCCACAAGCAGCACCACTGTCAGCAGCAACAGCCCCAGTGGGCAGCCGTCCGAGGCTGCAGGTGAAGGCCTGGAGGCTACCACCACAACTGCCAGCACCGCCACCTGCAGCGCAACTGGCATACACTGAGCAGCCGTCACCACTGGAGAGCAGTGTGTAGTGGTGACTACATGGGCTGCAGTGTGTCCTGGCCCCTGCAAAAACTGCCATTGTGTCACCCAGGTGAGAGACTGTGACCTTGCAATCCAAAAGATCCGCATCACAGGATGCAATGCCCCCTCCAGAACCAGTGGGAGAAGGAATCCACTCAGCCCGTCCTTGCCAGGATGGAGCACACTGGGCACAAGGCCCCCTCCAGAAACAGTGGAAGAAGGCATCCACTCAGCCCCTCCTTGCCAGGATGAAGCACACCGGGCGCAAGCCCCCCTCCAGAACCAGTGGAGAAGCCATCCACTTGAGATACTGTAGCCTTGCACTCCCCAGGAGAAATCAGTGGGCAAACCACCCACTTGAGGGACTGTGGCTTTGCTCTCCCCAGGAGCAAGCAGTGGGCAAACCACCCACTTGAGAGACTGTGGCTTTGCACTCCCCAGGACCAAGCAGTGGGCAAACCACCCACTGGAGAGACTGTGGCTTTGCACTCCCCAGGACCAAGCAGTGGGCAAACCACCCACTAGAGAGACTGTGGCTTTGCACTCCTCAGGACCCAGCAGTGGGCAAACTACCCACTAGAGAGACTGTGGACTTTCACTCCCCAGGATCAAGCAGTGGGCACACCACCCACTTGAGAGACTGTGGCCTTGCAGTGGGCAGACCACCCACTAGAGAGACTGTGGCTTTGCACTCCCCAGGACCAAGCAGTGGGCATGGAGCCCCCTCCAGGAACAGTGGCCTTGTACCATCTTCTGGCTGATGTGTCCCCCCATTCCCCGTCCCCCTGAAGTGCCTGTGTGTTTTCGACCTGATACCCCTGCAGTGTTCTCTCCGTATTGAGGCAGGAGTCAAGTGTGGCCTTGGCCTGTGTGTTTTGGCCCAGTGGGCCACAGACAATTTTTGAGCAGGCATTGTCCCTCCTTTTGTATATATTGTACATACTGTTATTTCTTTATGAACGTATTTCTGAGTCTTACTAATATTACACTCATTTACTCCGTTCCTTTTGTCCTTGCGTTATTCCAGAGGATTACGAGGTGTCTATGTAATGTTGTTGCATGTGTTTGTGTGTATGGTGTTGCGGGTGAGGGTGGGAGTGTTGTGTGTTGTGTGTGTGTGTCACTCTGTTTTTCCTCCCCCCTCCCCTGTGTGCTAGGTGCAGTACTCACGGTGGTCATCGTTGCCGGCGTTCATGTTCCTGGTGTACGAGAAGATGTACCAATATGGGGAACACCTGCAGCTCGGGCTCCATGGTGTCCTGGTTCTTCCTTGAGTGTCGAGAGGTGAGTTGTTTCCCTTCAGTGTTCTGTTTCCGCCGTGCTTTTGATGGCGTTGGTACTGCCCCGGAAAAGCTGGCAGATGGGCGGGTTGTAATGAAGTGGGTGGTACATTGTCTTCCTCCTGGCTGTTGGCAGATACCGCCGCGGTGTTTGTTGCTACCGCAGTGGCGGTCGGAGTGTTAAAGTGGCTGTATGTGTTGGCGGTTTCCGCAGTGGTCATGATTCCATTTTTTTTACTGCCGGCCTCTTGGCGGTGTTACTGCCGCTTTATCACCGACCGCCAGGGTTGTAATGAGGGCCAGTGTCATGACTGCAACTCCCGGGGGGCACTGATCAACTAACTCCAAACACCAGCCCACTGTTCACTTGTCCAAATATTCCTGTTCCTTAACTCTCAATTGAAGTGTACTCATCTGTTAGGATACAATGTGTATAGAGTGTGTAGTAAAGGAAGTGACATGACTGCAACTCCTATGAGGCCTTGTTTCTGTACCTCCAAACACCAACCTAGTATTCACTTGTCCAAATACTCCTGTTTGTAATCTCTCAATTAAAGTGTACTCACTTGGGAGGATACCATGTGTATAGTGTGTTTATTGGAGAAAGTGACATGACTATAAGTCCAAAGAGGCCTTGTGTCTGTAACTTGAAACACCAGCCCAGTGTTCACTTGCCCAAATAGACCTGTTTGTAATCTCTGTAACGCTCTTCACTCACCTGGGAGTATACCATTTGTCAACTATTAGAAGCAGAAGGAGTGACCTGACTGCAAAACCAAATAGGCCCCGTTTCTGGAACTCCAACCTCAAGCCCAGTGTTCCCTTGCCCAAAGGCACCTGTTTGTTAACTCTCAAATGCTGTTCACTCACCTGGAAGGATACTATTTGTCAAGTGTGTGAAGTAGAGTAAGTGACCTGACAACAAATCCGAGGCGACTCTGTTTCTATAATGTCAAACACCTGCCCAGTGTTCACATGCCCAAATACTCCGTCTGTCAACTCTCAATTTAAGTATACTCACTTGGGAGTGATCAAAATACAGGTCATGTTCAACTCAGAGATGTGTCTGTCTACCTAGCTCCATCTTGACTTGCTATCCCAAGACAGAACTATTGAGAATAGGAATGACACCTTGCCCAGTGTGTACAACAAGTATTCCTAAGGCTTCAAGATGCATCACCAGGTTGGTATCAGCAGCAGACACGTTGATGCAGCACTGTGCACATGATGACTCCAGTCACATACACCACAAAGTCCTGGGGTTGCCTGCATCCCATTCAACTAGCTCTCTAAATGGTCAAAGCCATATCTTTCCTCTCTACTATGTGTTGCCTGCACTGGTGGTAAAATGTCATTCTCAGGCCATCATCCAAAGAGCAACTGATCTGCACATCTCATCAGCTGCTTGAGTCAAATTGAGTTGGCAAGCTTCGCACATGTCATGTCAAATCACCCTGTACTAGGGTTAGTTGGCACAATTGGATTACCTACAACTTAACTTTGTTCAAGGTCTGAGGCCACTGAACAGACAACCACTACCCTCCTGGATAAAGTCCTCAGTGACGACGACACTCCTGAACTTCTGGTTGTGGAGGATGGTTCTAGCGTACCTGGGAAACCTGGTCAGACTGCAACAGTGAGTCTCAGCCCTGTTCCATCAACATCACAGGAAACCATTCACTCCCCAACCTGTGTCCCTAGCACGGTGTCCACCATCTTGTGCCACCCAGTCCTGGATCCTGATTTGCAATGCAACACTTTGGACAATGAGGGTCCAGGAGCAAGTTGGAGAGGACACCCCATGGCAGGGTCACAGGCCCATGGGGGTAGGGTGCATGGGAGGGATGCTGTGGGCCAGCAAGTTGAAGCCACTGGGGCTATTCTTGGCCAGACCCCACATCTTAGGGTTCTGTCAGGAGTCCCAAGGAGTGATGGACCAGGTGTTGATCATACTCCGGGAAATCAAGCAGCTACAGAGGGATATGCACAGAGACATGCAGGAAAAGATGGAAGCCCACAATAACAACATGGCCTCCCTAACAGGGGTGCTGAAGGACATACATGCCCTTTGAGCAGGGTTCTTCTACCAGTCTACCCCTTCCTTTGGTTCATCAACAGCAGGCCCATCAACAAAGGTGTCAGCCACAGGAAGGGAGGCCCTGCTAGAGGAAGAACCAGCCACAGACAAGCCTGCCTCTGCAGCAGCTGATCATCCCCCCACCGCAAGTGGAGATGTCCATCAAAGAATCCAGGCGGTAGAGATGGCAAGACACCGACCTATGCCAGCAATAACCCTCTTCTTTAATGTCCTGCTTTGTGTGCCACACATTCACTCTGTGGACTGATCCTGAACCACATTCCAGTTTCAATGGGAGGAGCTCTCTGGACTTTGGACTTCCAATGATGTAGCATCTACTGAAGATGAGTTCACTCACCATGACTGACCCCTTCACACATTTTATTTTGGTGGATTAATGACACATATTTTCTGTTATTCGTAGCTTCAAAATAAAATCACCTATCACTGATTCATTGTCTCCTGATTTTGCTTTTATATTGAGCCATGTAGATATGTCTGACCATGTGAGCAATATAATGATGTTCTACGGTACTTGTTCAAGATGAGATATGTCACATGTGCACATTTTCCAGCTCAGGATTACAACCATCCCACACAAACAAATTCATATAAGTGTCAGGTCAAAATGAAAAATGTATTACAGTGTACAGCACATAGGCTGTCAATATGTCAGAACTATTGGAAACTTAAATGATTGTCTCATACTGACTAAATGACCATATTTACAGGTACAGACCTCCAGACCACGGAAGGAAGAAATTCTTCACACACTGTCCTGTAGAATAGACACACATTGAAGTGGTTGGTGTCATCTGCTTGAGCCTTATCACATGCCATACCAAAGTAATCCAACATCACATTATCCAAGATTCAGACAGATGGCAGCACAACAGTTCCTGATCACAGGGCCATTATAATCCAACAGTCATGTATCAGGTGGTATGGCACAAAAATATGTCAGTGTTTTAGCACAGGCACTGTGGCCTACAATGATGAAACACATCTTCAGATGTGTGCAGGTCATACAAACAGAATGTTTAGCCAATGTGAATCGAAAATGACTTGGTCGTAAGATAGGACTATATATTTTATGACAACATGATGACACACATGATGCATCAGGCCCACCACAGGACACAAAACAAGTCCAATGGGCACATCTGAACTTCTATTCAAACACGGTGCAAGCTGTCTTAGCACAGGTCTCATACACCCAAACTATGGCCCTCATTACAACCCTGGCGGTCGGTGTTAAAGCAGCAGTAACACCGCCAACAGACTGGTGGTAAAAAAAAATGGGATCACGACCACGGTGGAAACCGCCAACATAGACTTTAACACTCTGGCCGCCAGGGCGGTAGCAATAAACACCACGGCGGTCACAGCCACAGACAGGAGGAAGACAATGTACAGCCCACTGTATTATGACAGGCCAATCCCCAGCTTTTCCTGGGTGGTACCAACGACATCAAAAGCACGGCAGAAACAGTACACTGAAGTGGAACCACTCACTTTCGACACTCAACGAAGAACCAGGACGCCATGGAGCCCGAACTTCAGGTCCTCCCGATGTTGTTGTATCTACTAATACACCAGGAATTTGAAAGAAGGCGACAGCGACGACGACGGTGAGTACTGCACCTAGCACACAGGGGAGATGGGGAGGTAAAAGAGAGTGACACACACAGGCGACACGCAACACCCCCACCCCCCTCTCCCCTACAACACCATACACAACAACACATCCAACAACAGTACTGATACACCCCATAACCCCCCGGAAGAACGCAAGGACAAAAGGAATTGAGTTCAATCAGTGATATTTTGGAACATGCAGATATAGCAAACTAATATAAAAAATCAGGATATACAAATATTTACATTATGTACAGAAGGCAGTACACTGTCCCTTGTAAATGTCCGTGGACCAGTGGGCCCGAAAACCATGGGCGAAGCCCACACTTGACTCCTGCCTCAAAATGGAGAGAACACTGCAGGGGCATCAAGTTGAAAACACAGAGGCACCTCAGGGGGAAGGGGAGTGGGGCACCTCAGCCGGAAGATGGTACAACGCCACTGCTCCTGGAGGGGGCAACATGCCCACAGCGATGTCCTGGGGAGTGCAAAGCCACAGTCTCTCAAGTGGATGGCTTCTCCACTGGTTCTGGAGGGGGCTTTGTGCCCAGTCTGCTTCATCATGCCAAGGATTGGGTGAGTGGATTCCTTTCTTCACTGGTTCTGGAGGGGGCTTTGTGCCCAGTGTGCTTCATCCTGCCAAGGACTGGGTGAGTGGATGCACCTCTCCACTGGTTCTGGAGGGGGCTTTGTGCCCAGTCTGCTTCATCCTGCCAAGGATTGGGTGAGTGGATTCCTTTCTCCACTGGTTCTGGAGGGGGCTTTGTGCCCAGTATGATTCATCCTACCAAGGATTGGGTGAGTGGATGCCTTTCTTCACTGGTTCTGGAGGGGGCTTTGTGCCCAGTGTGCTTCATCCTGCCAAGGATTGGGTGAGTGGATGCATCTCTCCACTGCTTCTGGAGGGGGCATGGTACCCAGTGATGCTGCACCTGGGATGTGGCAGTTCCCATTCCCTTACCTGGGTGTCTGAGGCATGAGATTTTCAGGGACCAAGTAGCATGATACTCCATGGAGGCCGAGCTACACTGCACTCTGCGGTGACTTAGGCTGCAAACTGCTGGTAGTGCCAGTGCTGGTGGTGGTGCCTCATGTGGTGTGTGCAGGGTCCAGGAATTCTCCTCCAGCCTCGAACGGCTGCCCACTGGGGATGCTGCTGATGTCCGATGTAGTGGCACTGGCTTGGCACGTGGCAGTACAAATGGCGGTGCAGGTGGTGGTGGCTGTGGCGGTGTCTGCGGCGGAGATGCTGCCGGTGCTGCCCGTAGTGCAGGTGTCTGTAGTAGTGCAGGGAGACACCAGGCTGTCTCCAGCAGCCTCAAACGGCTGCCCACTGGGGATGATGCTGGTGACTGTAGTTGTGGCAGCGGCGGTGCTGGGAGAGGTACAGATGGTGGGCAGGTGGCGGTGCAGGTGGCGGTGCAGGTGGCGGTCGCTGCAGCAGTGCTCACCATGGTACAGGTTGCTGGCCTGTCAGGAGAAATGGTGGTCACCAGTCCCTAACCAGGAGGCTCCATCCCCTAAGGTGACTTGCCTTTCTTTTGTGTCCCTTCCCCACCTTGGTAGTCGCTGCTGGGACCCTGGCACTGTACTCTTTGGTTTTGGATGAGGCCTTGCTGGATGGGTGGTGCGTCTTTCCTCTGCTGCATGCCGGCCCCTTCATTACCTTGGCAGGTGGTGGAATCGGGTGGGCCTTAGCTTCGGTAGGTGGCACACTGGCATCCCTGACTGGTGCCCCTTTCGAAACTCTCGGACTTGCAGGGACCACAGCAGATGCTGATTTGGTGGCTGAGGTGCTGGGCTGGGATCTAGACATCCTGGCCCTAGGGGAAGGACGGGGGGAGGTGCAGGGATGGGGTCAATGTTAGCCAGGAAAGGTTTCTTTGACACTCTGTGGAGGTGTGGGAGTGGAGGAAGAGGTAGTGGTTGTAGGAGGTGCATGACTGCCTAGTTTGGGTGAAGGTGCATGGGCTGGAGGCTGTTGTGAGGTGGATGACTGTTGAGTGAGTGTGTGCCTGCATTTGTGTACTTTGGGAGGATGGCTCACAGACACACTGGGAGAGGACACAGGGGATGTGTGCATGGTTGTGAGGTTGTGATCGCTTGTGAGGGTGTGCTGGTGATGGAGGCAGTGGCTGATGATGTAGTGCATGCAGGTGTGAGTGGAGATGCTACTGGGAGGGAGGTGGACAAAGAGAAGGAGGGGGACACAGTGGAGGAATTGGATGTTGGCATGTGTGCTTGTGTGAGTGCCTGTGTGATGATGTGTGGCACTTATGTTTTCCTGAGCCACTTTTGTGTGTTGATGTGTGTGCATGCTGGTCTGAAGGTGTGCTTGGGATAGGCTGAGGTAGAGGGGATTGGGGCTGGGTAGCAGAAGTTGGAGGGGGAAGGCTGGACACAGGGACAATGGCTGCCATCAGTGCTGAGGCCAGAGCCTGAAATGCTCTCTGTTGGGCCACCACGCCAGAATGAATGCCCTCCAGGTATGCATTTGTTTGTTCCAAATGCCTCTCGACATCCTGGATGGCATTCAGAATGGTTGACTCCCCACCAGTGAGGGATCTCAGGAGGTTAATAGCCTCCTCACTGAGGGCAGCACGGCTGACTGGGGGAGGGCCTGAGGTGCCTGGGGCGAAGGAGATGCCCCCCATCCTGAGTGAGCGGGCACACGAAACATGCTGACGGGCTGCTGGGAGGGCGGTGTGGTAGGGGTAATGTCGACTGCACCAGTTGTTGGGGTGGGCATAGAGGTGTCCGCCACCACCAGGGAGCTTCCATCAGAGGAGGAGTCACTGTCACTGGTATCCCCTCCTGTCCACGTCATGGACCTCCCCTCTCCCTCCATCCCACTAGTGCTTTCATCCTCAGTAGATTGACCCTCATGGGCCATGTGGGATGCAGCTCCCTCCATCGCCGGTGCCTCTGCTCCTCCGCCAGATGATGCTAATGCACACAAGGACAGGGTGACAAAACAAGAAGGGGGGATAGACAGAGGATACACATGGTCAATGCCAACAACAACACTACAGTTGGTGTACACAACACACACTGAGCTGCCCTATGCACTAGGCCATGCCAACCACTCACTAAAGTAGTCACCAGCCCATGGGGTACAATGCCTAATGCCAGCACCTGCACACCTGACACCCACAGAACCCTTCCCAGTAGTAGTTGGCCACTTGTACCATTGGGGTATGGGTGCTCCAGAGCCTGCAGACAAGGGACCTACCCTGGCATGATTGCCCTGGCACAGGTCCTCCCATCTCTTGTGGCAGTGGGTGCTCTGCCTGTGATAGACCCCCAGGGTCCGCACCTCCTTGGCGATGTCATGCCAAATACCCTTCTTACCTAGAGGGAAAAGACAGCAGAAAATGTAATTACTCACCCAGCCGGACCTTCATACTCATTGCCCATCAGTTCCCACCCATGCCCTGACGCACATAGACTGACCACCTCTCATGCAACATTCAGGCCAGGACGCCTCTGCCCCCCCTCACCCTACATGTGGCTTACATACACAGCACTCCCTACATTCATGGCCCACGCATCATGCTCACAGTGTACTCATCTGTTTGTCTAGGGTACTGGGGGAGGACCCCATCCACCAGTTTCTCCAACTCCTCCGTAGTGAAGGCAGGGGCCCTTTCCGCAGACACTCTAGCCATTGTCGCTTCCAGACTCAGGTCACAGCAGCACTTGCAGTGTAGGTCCTCTTGTGATGATGGTCAGGTAGCAAGTGAGTGAATAGTTAGAAAATGGCGGCGACATCCGCGGCAGTGCGTACCATCACCGCCGGTGTACATCGCCATTGGCTCCTGGAACCCATAGGGCCCAATGAAAACCAATTCGTAGTTGCACGGCGGTCTTTGACCGCCTACCGAGATGCTGCACAACACCAGCGCAGTTACCTCATTTCCCCTTGTTCCTCCTTGCAGGTCAGGAAGACGCCATTTCAGGGGGCCACATGGCATGGCACCTAACTGCATCACAGCACATATTGGCACATATACTGACTCTAGATTACACACACTGCTTCTGTGACATTAATGCAAACACAGTTGTGCTATCTATGGGGGAAATGACCTTCTGCTCACTGTTCTCTTCCACAGGCTACAACCCCTGAGGCAGATGATGAGATGGCGTCATCCTCCGGTGTACAGACCCCTGGTGGACATGTCGACAATGGAGGACAGACACATTATAATCACATAAAGAATTGATCGTGCCACAATCCAAGAACTGTGTGCCCAATTGGAGCCAGACCTGATGTCAGCTATCCGCCACCCCACCGGAATCCCCCCTCTGGTGCAGGTCCTGTCAGTGCTCAATTTCCTGACAAGTGGCTCCTTTCAAACTACAGTGGCCATGGCATCAGGAATGTCTCAGCCAATGTGCTCTAGCATGTTGAACAGAGAGTTGTCTGCCCTGCTGAAACATATGCGCAGCTACATCATGTTCCCCCAGGTGGAGGTTTTGGCCACAGTGAAAGCTGACTTCTGTGCCCTGGGACATACCCCCAACATCATTGATGCCATTGATGGTACACATGTGGCATTTGTTCCCCCCGCAGAAATGAACAAGTCTACAGGAATAGAAAAAGCTATCATTCGATGAATGTGCTAATAGTGTGTTTGGCGGACCAGTACATCTCCCATGTGAATGCCAAATATCCTGGCTCGGTGCATGACACCTATATCTTGAGAAATAGCAGCATCCCTTATGTGATGGCCCAACTCCAGAGACACCGGGTGTGGCTAATAGGTGAGGCCAAGGTCCCCACACAGTATATTTAGGTGTCTGGGTATGGGGTAGTCCCTAAGGGTTAGTGTGTGTCTCCCTATTGTCCCTCGATATTTACAGGTGACTCAGGTTACCCCAACCTGTCATGGCTACTGACGCCATTGAGGGATGCCAGGACAAGGACAGAGGAATGCTACAATGAGGCACATGGGCGAACAAAGAGGATAATTGAGTGGACCTTGGGCCTCCTGAAGGCCAGGTTCCGGTGCCTCCATCTGACAGGTGGATCCCTGTACCACTCACCCAAGAAGGTGTGCCAGATCATCGTAGCATGCTGTATGTTGCAGAACCTGGCACTGAGACGCCAGGTGCCTTTCCTGCTGGAGGATGAGCCTGGTGATGGTCTTGTGGCAGCGGTGGAGACTGTGGACAGTGAGGATGAGGAGGCAGATGAAGAAGATATGGACAACAGAACAAACATTATCCAGCAGTACTTCCAGTGACACACAAGTAAATGCCTGTAACTCCTCTTCTCATTTCAGTATACTTTAGGATGTTGTAAATGGCATCCTCTTGTGTATGGCCACTGACTGTTCCCTTTGGTTTTCCTTTTTTCAGATCTGTGTACCCCATTCTGGCTTCTGCTATGTGTATTGCTGCCCACCAACTGTCATACATTGCTATAATTCAATGAACATGGACGTTGCAATGCTTTGAGAATGTTGTAAGAATACATCTTTCCTATCATTACACTGACTCCAGTATGGTTTATATTTCAATGGTGTTTTTTTTTGTGCTAAATAGTATGGGGGTAGGGGCAAGGGGTAGGGTGATGGTGGAGGACGGTCCATGGTAGAGTTCAGTCTCTTGGTATCACAGGTGCATTGTCCAATGAGGCATAGGAAGGGGAGTAATGGCAGTTCAACGTGGACAGGGGAAGAGAGTGGGACAGAAGGGTGACAATCAGGAGAGTCTTATTTCCTGACGGGGGTCTTGGCAATGTCCTCTGTCTTCTGCCTGGATTGCAGGGACCGTTTGCGGGGTGGTTCCCCTTCTGCAGGGGCTGCGGTGCTGGTGGCCTGTTGGTCCTGTGGCTGGGCCTCCTGTCCAATGGCGCCTGCAGAGGTGGAAGGCTGTTCCTCGGTTTGGCTAGTGTCAGGGGACCTTTGTTGTGCCACTGCCTCCCTCATGGTCTTGCCCATGTCAGCCAGCACCCCTGCAATGGTGACCAGGATGGTGTATATGTTTTTTAGGTCATCCCTGATCTCCAGGTACTGTCCCTCCTGCAGCCGCTGGGTCTCCTGCAACTTGGCCAGTATCATGCCCCTTGTCGCCTGGGAATGATGGTATGCTCCCATGATGTTTGAGTGCCTCCTGGAGAGTGGGTTCCCTAGGCCTGTCCTTCCCTGTCGCACAGCAGTCCTCCCAGCTTCCCTGTTGTCCTGTGCCTCTGTCCCCTGAACAATGTGCCCACTGCCACTGACCCCAGGTCCCTGATTGTCTTGGGTTTGTGGGGTTGCCTGGGGTCCCTGTAGTTGTGGACACACTGCTGATTGACATGTCCCGGGTGGGTGCTGTGGTGGTATTTCCTGAGGGGGGAGGCTCTGTGGTGGGTTGGGACTGTGGCAGGGAAAGCGACTGTCCAGAGGTACCAGATGGGCCAGGTTGATCATCGTGATCCAGGTGTGCAGAGCTGCTGTCATCACTGTGGGCCTCTTCTGTGGGGGGACTGGATGTAGCTGGCACCTCCTCTCCAGTGACGCTGGGCGGGGGTCCTGTTGGGATGCAAATGCATTGTTATTGTACCTGTGTGTGCCATCTTGTGTGATGGGTGTGTTTCCCTTATATAATAGTGGTTTCCCTGTTGCATTGGCCTTGTGTGATTGCTGATTCTGTGGGCTGGGTGAGTCGCTCTACTGGGCATGCTGTGGTGATGGGTGTCCATGCATTGGTGTTGCATGCAGGACTTGGTATTGGGATGTGTGGGTTGTGGGGTAGATGTGAGGTGATGGAGTGAGGGTGGGGATATGTGATGGCATGCAGGTTGGGGGGTGAAAGTAGTAAAGTTTTGCCTTACCAGAGTCCAGTCCTCCTGCTACTCCTGCGAGGCACTCAGGATGCATGATCGCCAAGACTTACTCCTCCCATGTTGTTAGTTGTGGGGGAGGAGGTGGGGGTCCTCCGCCAGTCCTCTGTACAGCAATCTGGTGTCTTGAAACCATGGAACGCACCTTCCCCCGTAGGTCGATCCATCTCTTCCTGATGTCACCCCTGGTTCTTGGATGCTGTACCACGGCGTTGACCCTGTCAACGATTCTCCGCCATAGCTCCATCTTCCTTGCAATGGACGTCTGCTGCACATGTGATCCGAATAGCTGTGGCTCTACCCGGATGATTTTCTCCACCATGACCCTTAGCTCCTCCTCAGAAAACCAGGGGTGTCTTTGAGGTGCCATGGATGTGCTGTGAGTGATATGTATGAGGTGATGTGTGTGGTGATGTGTTGGGATGTATACTGCAAAGTGCGTTGATGGTGTATGAGTAATGGTGTTCTGTGCCTCTGTTGGGTGTGTTCTGTTTTCTTGTCTTTCTGTGCTTGGTCTCTTTTTTTTGTTGTTGAAAGGGTTGTGGGTAATGTGGGTGTGTGTTTTGTATGGGATTGGGTGTGTGGGTGTGGTGTGTGCATGTGTGTCAGGTGTGTGTATTTTGAATTGTCCAATGTGGTGTAGTTTTGTAAGTATGTGTGTATTTTGAGCACAGCGGTATGTACCGCCAATGGTTTCCCGCGGTTGAAAGACCGCTGCGTTGATTAGTGGGATGTGATACTGTGGGTGTATTCCTGTTGGCATTACGGTGTGTGTTTTGGTACCACCAGTTTATCACTGACCTTTGGTGTGGTGGATTTGTGTGGGTGTCTGTATTGTGGCGGTATTCTCTGTGTGGGTCATAATACCCGTGGTGGATTACTGCCATGGGTGCAGTATCTTGGCGGCTGTCGACACAGCGGTGGGATTTACCGCCAGGGTTGTAATGAAGGCCTATGTGACCTACATTACCTGGAATAATCCATGTCCACTTTGTATGTCAGGACAGCTTCACATACCTGCCAATGTTACAACTTTGAAATGTCCACAGAAAGATGTCATGGTGAAGGTACCAGTACAAAGAACAAAACAAGGAGTATAGACTTGAAATCATACATATGGTACAAGTCACATACCAAGAATCTGGAGAACAAAGTACATCGCAAGAAAACTGACATAAACAAAGCAACATCATCAAGGTGGGGATGTGTCAAAAGCTGTCTTAACAATTTTTGCAGTGCATTATCTCCCTAGCTGTTTAGACGAGACTAAACTCCACACACTCTCACAACTACAGCTCATTGTACAGTCACAATCATGACAGCACATGACATACGTACACTCATGTGAAGTAGTTGTGGGTGAGATCTTCTCGCAAGTCAGCTCCTTCCTCTTCACTAATGTCATCTTCAGTTGGCATTTCAGGATTCCCACCCAGTGGCACTGCAGGGGTCCCCTCCTCGGGGATGTACGGGATATTCCTCCACAGGGTGATGTTGTGAGAATGAACTTGCTATTGGCCTTGTATTGTATGACAACATGTAAATGAGATATGCACCATGAGGCAAAGCATTGAACGTGATGTGGTCTCCTACTTCTTCAATGGTTACTGTGTTGCACAACTTCACCCATGCAATTGTTGTTGTCTGAGATCCTGATTTTCCTGTGTCCTACTGTTGACAGTTCACGTGGCATGCATGCAAATGGTGTGGTACATGTAGGAGCCACTTTGATGTAGTTTGTCGCTGGGGCCTAATTGACTTCATAGTACTGTTTGCTAATCACAGCTGTTGTTCAAGTGTGATCAGGAACATGTGGTGGCCCCTTTCCTCTTTGTACTTGCAGCATCATCCCAGGAAAATGAAGGAGACAGGGCACAACCAAGTGGGAAAGCATCTGGCCATGGTACCTCCAGTCATGACACCACCGAAACTGAGGGGCCCGGAGGGTGAGGGAAGTGCCATGAAGGAGACAGGATCAACCTTGTGATCATCAGAATCTACCACCAGGTGCCACTCCCTAGTGGTGGCAGACACATCAGGACCTGCTCCTCTAAACGTTTTGTCTGCCGCCCGCAGTTCTATTGCTGCGCTCCCTGTTGCTCCCAATTGGCTCTGACTGCTCACCCAAGAGGCTGGGCATATCCTTTGCCCCAGACATCTCAGCCCCTGTTACCCCTGCTGCACTGAGTGAGGAGACTATTGACTTCCTGAGGAGTATCTCTGTGGGGTAGACTGCCATTATGAATGCCATCCAGGGGTTGGCAAGCCAACTTCAGCAGAGCAATGCTTTTCTGGAAGGCATTCATAGTGACATGTCTGGCCTACAGAAATCTTTTCAGGCTCTGGCCTCCTCAATGATGGCAGCCAGTCACCCTTACCCCTTCCATCCCACCTCAAACTCCCTCTTCCCAGTCGAAATCCCCCTTTGCCCAAAGCACACAGACTGATCCGCAGACATCCACCTCAACAGCCAAGAGGAGTGAAAACACAAGCACCACAAGACACACTGGCACATACAAAAAATAACATCCACCCACAAACACAACAACAATCACAACTTCCCTTGACACCCTCAGCATCACACACACCACCACCAGCATACTCATAGGCACCACACTTACAGTGACTGACACAGCCACCACACACAACTTACCCGGAGACACCACCCCAGCATACCCACAGACATCCACCACAAGCACCATACCCACCGGCACCACAACTAGAGACACAATGACATCCACCACATCCACCATACCCGCAGTCACCAACACAACAGACACACACCCACCCACCATGGCATCCCCTGACACCTCCATCCCCCAAAACACACAAACACCCTCACTCCCCCACCCAAAAGACACCCACCACACACAAGCATGCGTCCCAGAAGCACGCACCCATGACTTCTACACCTACACATCCTACAACCACTCCCTCAACCTCCAAATCCCAACTCCCTTCTGCTGACCGTCCCCATAACCCTAAAAACGTTATTGTTAGACCTTAACCTTTCCCTTGTTTCCTCCACCCTGTCCCAAACCCAAGAGACCCCCACCCAGATCCCAGTCCATCCCCTCCACCTTCCACCTCCAAGGCCTCCCCTGCCCCCCCTTCAAGCACCCATACCTCTCCCTCTGCCAACAAGAAGCCCACCACTCCCAAGAAGAAGACCAACCCTCCAAAGCCCAAACACCCCATCCCAAATCTTGCACTCATCCCCGGATAATCCCTGAGGTGCCTGCCTGCCCTCTTGATGCCCCTTCCTGTGGAGCTTCCATGGCAGTTGAGAGTCAAGTTTGAGCACAACACTGTGCTGCGTTCTGGACAACATTTATGGACTGGCCAATAGCCTTTGGACTGTACACTAATTTACGGTTAATGAACCCAACAGTTGTTTTTTAGGGCTATAAATTTGTCCTGCAATTCCTTTTCTAGCTTTATGTTGTCCCTGAGTAACTTATGTTGTGTGCCTACAGTTGTGTTTGTTTGAGCCTGCTTGCTGCTCCATTTGATGTTGTTTGCAGTATCTGAGTTTGTGGGCAGTGCTGATGTCTCCTAAGACAATGGTATATGTTGAGTGTATGGATATGTGTGTGTAAATGCAGTGGTGGTGTCATGGCATTGTGTGGTGTTTGTTATGGTGAGTATTCCATTGTGTGTTGTCCAGTGTGAGCATGTATGGTGTCAGACATGCCCCTCTGATATGACTTATGTATTCATATGATGTGTGTCAGCTTAAGTTTTGTTTTTGCAGACATGGCGTGTGTTCTGTTCAGTTGTGCTAGCTTTGTTTATATTTGACTGTGCATGTGTCCATTTATCTGTGTGTCCCTTGGAGCTAATTCATGTAGAGGTATGTCCCATGCAGTTGTAGTTGTACGTGCTTTATTGACTTGCATTTCCACATTGTGCATCAGGGCATTTAATTTGTGTCTAGTATTGTTTATTCCAGAGATAGATTGGCCTGTTCCTGTGCAAATATTGTTGTTTCCCAGTGCAGCCTCCTTCCCTGAGTGTTTCTGGTGCCCCTATCCCAGTTGTGCAAGTACTGTGTGCACAATGCTCTTTGTCTATTTGTCTCTCTGTCTAATATGCATCCCATTGTTCTTCGATTGTGCTGTGATGTGTGTCCCCATTACTGGGCTGTTTACTGGTAATGTTGTTTGTGTTCCATGCCACATCAATACATATGTGTGTTGTATGTGACGGCAGTTAATGGCATGTGCTCAATGTGGATGTGTGAGTTGTATTTGCATGTGTGATGCCTGTGTGTCATTGATGTTCTGTGGGTGTGAATGTTGTGTAGTCTTCACTATCCCTGTGCCAGAGATGTGTGGTTGTGTGTTTTTGTGCAGTGTTACAGTGCAGTGTGAGTGAGCTGGTCATAGGGGGTGTATTGTAACTGTGAATATGTGTCCTGATTTGTGTAAAATGCCGACCTGGAACACAATGAGACACGTACTTGGTGCCTGTAGTGTGACCCCCATATGATGTGGATGATGGCTCAATGGTCAGTTGTTGAGCGTCATGACACAGTTAGGTGTGTGCACTTACGGTCGATGGCATCCACGGCAGTGTTGATTTTGTGCTCCATTGGTATCAGCAACAACAGCGGCAGGATGTGTGTGATGGGTTCTATGGTGGCTTTGGACGTGAAATGCTGCCTTCAGGTGACTGTCTTCCTTTTATACTGTCCGTTTCCACCTTCTGACATGTGGTGGTTGGACCGCCATGGTCAAATTGGTGGTGCGCAACCTCGTAATGTGTCTGGTGCATACACTGTCTTCGCCAGCGTGTTTGCGCAGCCTCGTGACCGTGGCGGTCTGTGTTGCCTGTCGATGCCGGTGGAACCGCAGCAGTCTGTGCTCCATAGGCCAGCATGACTCATAATTCAGTTGTCCGACTCCAACCGTCGGCAGTCGGACCGCTGCCATGGTGGTTGACCAACAGCCAAACTTGTAATGAGGCCCTTAGTCACTACTGTTTACACCCTCTTAAACAAACTCTCTCCTAAACCCTCTACATTTAATTGAATCAATCAAGGAAGCAGGGAAAAAAATCGAACCTCCATTTCTGCAAGAGCAATGATCGCGCCAATAACATTGCAATAAAATCAACTTCTAATGCCTCACCATGAGGCTGGCAGTGGGTAGAAACCAAAAGTGCAATCTTGGGTTTTTTGGGGCATCTGAACTTGCAAGTGGTTTTCCAAAAAACTGAAAACGTAGCTCTAAAACTCATTCAGATAATCGTCAACCACTCTCTGCTACCCAACCTGTCACACCTAAAGCACAGGTTGGGACATTCTTAATTCATTTTTTAACCAACTGGGGGGGTCCTTTATAGTAATCATTTTGAGAAGAATTGCATGACCTCAAAATTCGCACCTCTCAGTAGTGTGAATTTTAACTTGGTCAGAACTGCACTCCTCTCTCTCAACCGATTCTAAGAAATCCTACCACACACATCAACTTTGTATATGGACAACAAATATCTGTTTCAGAACTCCAATGTCTTCATATATGTAACTCACTATGGGCAAGATTTACAAGGCCCTAACGCCTCACTTTTAGTGATGCTCCATTGGCGCTATTTACTGCACCATATTTACAAGGAGGTGTTAAGCCACTTTTTGTGGCTCCACGCCTCCTTGTAAATATGCACCCCTACAACACATGTTTTCTGCAGCAGAGGGGCATGGCATGGGTGTTGCTTTGGGCATTCCACCACAACCAAGAAATCATAAATCTGTGGCAGCGCCAAAAACTAACACCACCCCGGGGCTGGCATTAGGATGGCGCAACAAGGAGGAATACTTCTATTCCACCTTGTATTGCTTTTTCTATGTGTGTTGCAATATGCAGCACACATAGAAAGAGCAAAAGGCTGTGAATGATTGTTTATGTGCAGGAAGGTGTCCCTTCCTACACATAAAAATCATTCAAAAATGACAATTTGGTACTTCTCCATGTGCTGCATCCCGCAGCACACATAGAAGCGCCAAATGGGCATTGTAGATTGTTTATGTGCAGGAATGGACACCTTCCTGCACATAAACAATCACACCCCACAACGCAGACACCTTTTCACTATGGTGCAAGGATGCCTGCTTTAGCGCTAGGCAGCTAAATTTAGCACTGACACAGGTGAAAACACAGGGATACGCTGTGTTTTTGTAAATACGGTACATCCCTGCATTTTAAAAGTGGCAAAGCACGTCACTGCAAATTTTGTGGCCGTGTTGCACCACTTTTCTGTAAATCTGGGCCTACATTTTTAACCAACTTCTTTTTTTCTGATAAAATCTTATCTTTTATCTGTTGTAATGTACCATATAACCCCCCATATGACCAATGAAATCATGTTTTATTCTTCTAATAAAAGGTTCCATCTTTGCCACATTTTCCATTTATCACTCGCCAGAAGGTTATCTAGCTTCATAAATTCATTAGGCCCTGATTTATACTTTTTTTGCACTGCATTACCGTCATTTTGTGATGCAAAAGTGGCGCAAACTTACAAAGTCCCAAACATCCCACGGCCCTCTTCTGCCTGTCACCCCACCCCACTCCCACCATCCCTACACACAACTCCCTAATGCATAGACGCCAACCACAATGTAAAGAACCACAGCACCCACAATCCCAACCAAATCAATGTCTGCAGTGTAGCAGCTGTCATTGCCAACGCTGCAAAGCCAGTCGAGCCACTTCATGCATCACAACAGGGAACATAACAACTACAGTCACACAACTTACATCTACCATATCCATCCAGAGGTACCCCTGCCACTGACACCATGCAGAGAATGCCAGGAGCAGACAGCCCTCCCCAGGATGAAGGCCCCACTGGATGTCTGGATGAGGATGACTTGCTGGGCCATTTGGGGCCACTGGACAGTCCACTAATAGCACACCCACCCTGGACACACCGGACACCCCTTCTCATGTGGCAACTACACCACAGCTAGACCCTGAACCCCAAACCTCTGTCCCAGGGACCCATCAATCAGAGGTGTGCCCCATAGTACAGAGGCCAGAGCCAAGGGCACCCACCCTAGACAATAAAGGTCCTACTGCTACTGGGAGTGGGCACACTGTGCAGGGGTACAGACACAGGGGGCCAGGGGTAGTGGGAGGGGAACCGTGAGTCAAGGGTCAGGACAGCCACACCAACTGACTACCCAGGAGGGCCTCAACCAAGTCCTGGGTGTATACCAGCACACCCAGGTCACAGTGGCCCAAATCTTCAATACTGTGCAGGAGACCCAGCTGCTGCAGGGACAATACCATCAGGAGGCCATGCAGCAGTGGCAGGCCCACAGCACCACCATGGCCTCCATAGTGGGGGTCCTCAGGGACCTGACCACTGTCATACGTGCGTCCACCACCCACCAGCAGGCCCCTACCACTAGCCACATACCACCACAGCCCTCCACGTCAGCGGCAGCCAATGGCATGGAGGCTCCACCATAGGACTCGCAGGCCTCCCGCACCCTGACCCCTGTAGCTGAGGAACCCCCACGCAAGTGAGGACATCCAACTAGGCATACAGCCGGACATGATGGCCAGATGACGACCATCACCAGGAAGTGATCCTCACCTGAACATTCTCCCTTGTTGTCAGGAGATTACTCATCAAATCAAACTTCCACAGGAGCAGACGCCTTTTACCCAACTTCCTCCAACAGATGCGTGCTCAGACTTTACTGATCATCTGAACCCTGCATCCTCTAGAGGGAAAGGGGAAGGGGAATAGAAAAAGAGAGACCGCCTCCAGATCCAGTTCCAGCATGTGTTTCCTACTTGAAGATAGGATATTCAGTGTGCGCTTCTGTGACCTGCACCTTTCTTCTTATTGGGATTTCTTTAACCTGTTGGGTGCCCCGGACGAGGTGGTCTCATCCTCGGAACCGGTTGCCCGGTGCCGAGGATAAGACCACCTCGTCCGGCTATGGGCCCGGGGGGGGTGCTAGCGCTCCCCCAGATGTCTGAGCACCCCCTCCCCTGGGCAGAGATGGAAGGGGAATCGCTTCCCCTTCCACCCCCGCCCCCGTGACCTCCCTGTGCTGTCTGATGATGTCAGCGCGCTTTTGCACGCTGACCTCCTCATAGGCCTTCCCCCAGCGCCCGATCGAAAGAGAACTGCAAAAGCATTTCTCCTCCGATCATGTGGAGGGGGCAGAGAGGCATGAAAGGAGAGGAAAGGTCTTTCCTCTCCTTTCATGTCTCTCTGAGCATTTCTGCTGCCCGATCACGATGCGATCGGGCAGCAGAAATGCCACTAGACACCAGGGAATTTTTTTGTTTTCAATTTATGAAATAAGGGGAAGGGCCGCTCCCCAGGTGGCCAATTTATTTCTAGGCCATTTCTGCCCCCCCCGGAGCAGAAATCCACTAGACACCAGGGATATTTTTGTTTTTTGTTTTTTTTTCATTTTTTATGTTTGGGGAGCAACCCCTTGGGCAAGGGTCGCTCCGGGAGGGTGGAGGGGAGGGCAAATTATTATTAGGCCATTTCTGCCTCCCTTGGGGGTAGATCGGACTACTTTTGTTAGGCCAATCTGAGCAGAAACCTCTAGACACCATGGATTGGTGTGTGTGTGTTTTGTCTGGGGGTGGAAGCCCCTTGGGCAAGGGTCGCTCCCCATGGGCGCACATTACTGTTGATCATAACTGCCCCCCTTGGGGGCAGATTGGCCTATTTTTGGAAGGCCCATCTGCCCCCAAGGGGGGCAGAAAGCCTACCAGAGACCAGGGAAGATTTTTTTTCAAAATAAGAGGTTGGGGGCATGGCTATACCCTCACCCCAAATAAATGGGCCCAAAGGTGTTCTGCCCACCAGTGGGCAAATTGGGCAAGTAACCCCGATCCACACCCTGGGCGGACAGAAAGTCTACTAGATGCCAGGGAATAAAAAAATAAAAGAAAATAGTGGGGTGGTGGCACCCAACCAGTATGGGCCTGGTTATGCCCCCACCCGAACCGAAGGGGCTAACAGTCTTTCAGTTCTCCCCCACACACTAAAACATCTTCCCCCATGGCAAGGAAGAGGACATTTGATTATTTTTTTGGGTTTTTGTTTTACATTTGGGCCATGAGAGCTTGGTAACTCTCAAAATCGTCCCACTTGGAATGGTGAGGGCTGCACTTTTTTTTACTTTGGGACGCTGCCATTTAGAAAAAGACCTAGACACATTTGAAAACTAAACATCTAGTTGATTCCAGGGTGGTGTGCTTCACATGCACCCCGCACCATTTCCTTACCCACAATGCCCTGCAAACCCGTAATTTTGCTGGAAAGCACACATTTTTCCCACATTTTTGTCATGGAACCTTCCGGAATCCTCAGGAATCCACAAAATTCCTACCACCCAGCATTGTCTCATCTATACCGATAAAATTTCTGCTGCACTTGTGAGCCTAAAATGTTTTTTTTCAAACTGCCCATTTGGACCCACTTTTGTTCCCCCTCAATTTCAATGTGTTTTTGGCTCTTCCCTGTCACAAACATTTGGCCCACCTACATAAGTGAGGTATCATTTTTATTGGCAGACTTGGGGGAACGCTGAGAGGAAGGAAATTTGTGGCTCCTCTCAGATTCCAAAACTTTCTGTCACCGAAATGTGAGGAAAAGTGTTTTTTTAGCCACATTTTGAGGTTTGCAAAGGATTCAGGGTAACAGAACTTGGTGAGAGCCCCACAAGTCACCCCGTCTTGGATTCCCCTAGGTCTCTAGTTTAAAAAAATGCACAGGTTTAGTCGGTTTCCCTAGGTGCCTAGCTAGAGGCCAAAATCCACAGGTAGGCACTTTGCAAAAACACACCTCTGTTTATTTTGAGAAAATGTGATGTGTCCACTTTGTGTTTTGGGGCATTTCCTGTTGCGGGCACTAGGCCTACCCACACAAGGGAGGTACTATTTTTATTGGGAGACTAGGGGGAACGCTGGGTGGAAGGAAATTTGTGGCTCCTGTCAGATTCCAGAACGTTCTGTCACCGAAATGTGAGGAAAAAGGGGGTCATTACAACCCTGACGGACGGTGTTAAAGCGGCGGTAAGACCACAAACAAGCCGGCGGTAAAAAAATGGGAATTATGACCGTGGCGGAAACCACCAACCAAGACAGCCACTTTAACACTCCGACTGCCACAGCGGTACAGACAAATAGCGCGGCGGTCACCGCCAACAGACAGGCGGGAGACAAAGTACTGCCCACAGTATCACAACCTACCAATCCGCCACCTTTTCTGAGGCGGATTCACCGTGGATAAAAACACAGCGGAAACAGCCATTTCAAAGGGAAAACGCTCACCTCTACACACTCCACGAGGAAGGAGGACACCATGGAGCCGGAACTCCAAATACTTCCTGCACTAGTCTTCCTGCTCCTGTACGACCATTATCAACGCAGGCGGCGAAGACAACAGTGAGTACTGCTCCTACGACATAGTGTGATGCTTGCGTGAGTGCCTGTGGGATGTGTGGTGCTTATGTTTGCCTGAGCTTCCCTTGTGTGTTGAGGTGTGTGCAGGCTGGTCTGATGGTGTGCTTGGGATAGGCAGGGGTACAGGGGATTGGGTCTGGGTGGAGGAAGTTGGAGGGGGAGGCTAGAGACAGGGACAATGGCTGCCATCAGTGCTGAGGCCAGAGTTTGCAGGGTTCGATGAAGGGCAGCCTGACCAGAATGAATTCCCTCCAGGAATGCATTTGTTTGTTGCAATTCCCTTTCTACACCCTGGATGGCATTCAAAATGGTAGACTGCCCAACAGTGAGGGACCTGAGGAGGTCAATAGCCTCCTCACTGAGGGCAGCAGAGGTGACAGGGGCAGGGGTTGAGGTGCCTGGGGCGAAGGTGATGCCCACCCTCCTGTGTGAGCGGGCACGGGCGAAGGCTGAGGGGCTGCTGGGAGGGCGGTGCTGGTGGGGGGGTGGCGGCTGTACCTGTAGAAGTGGGGGGCACAGATTTTGCCACCACCACAAGGGAGCTCTCATCGGAGGACGAGTCCGTGTTGCTGGTTGCAGATCCGGTGACCGCCGTGAAGCTCCCCTCGCCCTCCGTCCCACTGGTGTATTCTGAGTCCGTGGTGTGGCCCTCCATGGCCACGTGGGATGCAGCTCCCTCATGCTCTGGTGCCACTGTACCTCCGCCTGATGATGCTGATGCACACAAGAACAGGGAGACCAAAAAAGGGGGGGGGGGACAGAAGTAAGACAGGTTGAGTGCATGGCTTACCGCTACCGTTGGCGGACAATACAGACACAGCAGCCCCCTGCACTACGCCGCGCTGTTCGGCTCTACAGATGCAATTCCTGGGATAGGTCCTACATGGCTATGGTCGACATCTGCACACATAGATGACACAGGGGCATGTATACCTGTATTTGGCACTCTACAGAGGGGTGGGGTGGAGTGCCACATGGCCTGCATTACAGAGGGGCCTAGCCTACGGAACTCGCCCTGGCCTAGGGAAACCCACAGCCCTCCTCCCCCACCCAGACACCTTCACTGCACGCAAAGTCAGGAGAATGATGTTTGACTCACCCCCTTGTGTCTGCTGTGATGCCCTCAAGCGCCCATCCAACTCAGGGTAGGCCACCGCCAGGATCCGGAACATCAGGGGGGTCATGGTGTGACGGGCACCCCTCCCACATTGGGAGGCCATCCCCAGCTGAGCCTCCGCCATCTTCTTGCTCCAGCAGCGAATGTCCTCCCATCTTTTACGGCAGTGGGTGCTCCGTCTCTGGTAGACCCCCAGGGTCCGGACGTCCTTGGCGATGGCACGCCAAATATCCTTCTTCTGGTGGGCACTGACCTACATGACATGGACAGGGGAAGAAGAGAAGTCATTACCAACTGCACCGTCAAAGTGGGTGGCCCACATTCCTACCCTTGCCATGTGGCACATGCATTCACAGTCCTTCATTCACGCAGAACTGTGGCCCCTTCCTTCTTACAAGCAGCCCCCTCCACTAAGGCATAGCCCATACAACATGCTCCCTGTGTACTTACCTGTTTGTCTGGAAGACCGTAGAGTAGCGTGTACTGGGGGAGGACCCCGTCCACGAGATTCTCCAACTCCTCTGCAGTGAAGGCAGGGGCCCTTTCCCCAGACGCACAAGCCATTGTCTCTTCCAGACCGAGGTCACAGCAGCACTTGCAGTGTAGGTCCTCTCCTGTCGAAGATCAGGTATTGAGTGATTGAACAGATAGAAAATGGCGGTCACGTCCACGGCGGTGACGTCCGCGGCGGTGCGTATCATCACCGCTGGCGTACTTCATCATTGGCTCCTGGGACCCATAGGGTCCAATGTTAACCAATGCAGCATTGCGTTGCGGTCTTCGACCGCCTACCGTGACGGTGTAGAACGCCAACGCAGTTACCTCACATCCCATTGCCCCAGTTTAGAGGTCAGGCAGCCGCCATTTCAGGGGCCCACATGGCTTCATTTTCAACTGCGTCACAAATACCTAGGCCTAGACTCAACACACATACAGACAACTTTTTGGATTATGTTTCGTGTTCTGTATAGACTGTGGGTACATATCTCTGAGTTGGTTGACTCTGTGGTTGCTGTTGTCCTTCCTAGACACCGTCCGCTGGGACATGTGAGGAGATGGCAGAATCCTCCGGTGTACCGACTGCTGGTGGACCTGTTGACAATGGAGGAGCGACATTTAATCATCACCTACAGGTTTGACCGTGCCACAATCCAGGAATTGTGTACCCAGTTGGAGCCTGACCTGATGTCAGCAATCCGCCATCCCACAGGGATCCCCCCTCAAGTGCAGGTGCTATCAGTGCTTCATTTCCTAGCAAGTGGGTCATTTCAAACTACAGTGGCCATGGCATCAGGGATGTCCCAGCCTATGTTTTCCAACGTGTTGTCCAGAGTGTTGTCGGCCCTGCTGAAACACATTCGGAGCTACATCGTTTTCCTTCAGGTGGAGGATTTGGCTACAGTTAAAGGTGACTTCTATGCCCTGGGACATATCCCTAACATCATAGGTGCCATTGATGGGACCCATGTAGCTCTGGTCCCCCCCCCACAGGAGTGAACAGGTGTACAGGAACCGGAAGAGTTATCATTCGATGAATGTACAGATGGTATGTTTGGCAGACCAGTACATCTCCCAGGTAAATGCTATGTTCCCTGGCTCGGCTCTGTGCATGACACCTACATCCTGGGGAATAGCAGCATCCCTTATGTGATGGGTCAACTCCAGAGGCACCGGGTGTGGCTATTAGGGGACTCTGGTTACCCCAACCTGTCATGGCTACTGACCCCAGTGAGGAATCCCAGGACCAGGGCAGAGGAACGCTACAATGAGGCCCATAGGCGGACTAGGAGAGTGATAGAAAGGACCTTCGGCCTCCTGAAGGCCAGATTCAGGTGCCTCCATATGACAGGTGGTTCCCTATTCTACTCACCAAGGAAGGTGTGCCAGATCATCGTGGCCTGCTGTATTCTTCACAATCTGGCTTTGCAACGACAGGTGCCTTTTCTGCAGGAGGATGGTCCAGATGGCGGTGTTGTGGCAGCTGTGGAGCCTGTGGACAGTGATGAGGAGGAAGCAGAGGCAGAAGACATTGACAACAGGGACTCAGTTATCCAGCAATATTTCCAGTGACACACAGGTGAGAACACATTCCTGCCTACTACAAGTACTTTCACACTTCTATCCTCTATCCTGTCTGTCGATTTCAACCAGTGTATGGTAACTGAGTTGTACATTTCCCTTACGGTTTCACAGGTGTGGTTACCAACGTGTGTCATCTGCTTAGATTCCTCATGGACTTGAGATGTGTGACATAGGTATGTTGACATTACATTTGAGAACGGATTTTGTCACTGTCATTGGTAATACACATTTTCAAAATCACAGGCTGACTCCAGATTGTTTTGTAGTTCAAGGGTGTTTATTGAAGTGCTAAATATTGGGGGGGGGGGTAAAATGGTGAGGGGTGATGGTGGAGGAATGTCCATGGCAGAGTCCAGTCTATTAGTCTCACAGGTGCACTGCCCATACGGGCATAGGAAGTGGAGCTGGGGCAGGTCCAATATGGACAGGGTTACAAAGTGGGACAGTGGGATGACAATCAGGGTGGTCTCATTTCTTGGCGGGGGTCTTGGCATCGTTCTCTGTCCTGTTCCTGGATCTCAGGGACCGCTTGCGGGGTGGTTCTCCGTCTGCAGGGGGTGGGGTGCTGGTGTGGTGGTCCTGTGGCGGTGCCTCCTGTCCACTGGCACCGGCGGAGGTGGTTGGCAGTTCTTCGTCCATGCTAGTGTCAGGGGCCCCTTGGAGTGCCACGGTGTCCCTCCTGGTGTTCAGTATCTCCTTCAGCACCCCTACAATGGTGCCCTGGGTGGAGTTGATGGATCTGAGTTCCTTCCTGAAGCCCAAATACTGTTCCTCCTGCAGGCGCTGGGTCTCCTGAAACTTGGCCAGGACCGTTGCCATCGTCTCCTAGGAGTGGTGGTATGCTCCCATGATGGAGGAGAGGGCCTCGTGGAGAGTGGGTTCCCTTGGCCTGTCTGCCCCCTGTCGCACAGCAGCCCTCCTAGTTCCCCTGTGTTCCTGGGCCTCTGTCCCCTGGACCGTGTGCCCACTGCCACTGCCCCCAGGTCCCTGTTGTTGTTGGGGTGGTGGGTTATCCTGGGTTCCCTGTAGTGGTGGACACACAGCTGATTGACGTGTCCTGGGTACGGAGGTATGGGCCAGCTGGGTGGGTGTTGTGCTGGTGTTACCAGAGGGTGGAAGGTCTGTGGTGTCCTGTGACTGGGTGCGGGGAACCGACTGTCCCGAGGCCCACGATGGTCCGGGCTGGTCATCTGGATCCAGTTGGACAGAGCTGCTGTCATCACTGTTGGCCTCTTCTGTGGGTGGGGTAGAGATTTCTGGACCCTCCTGTCTGGTGACGTTGGGTAGTGGTCCTGCAGGGGTGGAAAGGCATGATTATTGCATCTGTGTGTGTCATGGTGTGCAATGGGTGGGTGAGCGTGTACCCCAGTGCTAGCATTCCTGTGTGGGGGCTTGTGTGATGATGGTTGGGGGGGTGTTATGGGTATGTGCAGTGGGCATGCTTTAGTGATGGTGTCCATGCTTTGTTGTGTCATGCAGGGCTTGGTGTTGGGATGGGTGGTTTGTGTTATTAGTACATATGTGTGGAGTTGGAGTGATAGGGGTGAAGGTGAGGGTGGGGGAATGTGATGGCATGCAGGTAGGGTGGGGGGATATGATAGTTAAGATTTGACTTACCAGAGTCCATTCCTCCACCGACTCCTCCGAGGCCCTCAGGATGCATAATGGCCAAGACCTGCTCCTCCCATGTTGTTAGTTGTGGGGGAGGAGGTGGGGGTCCGCAGCCAGTCCGCTGTACCGCGATGTTGTGCAGGAGACCACAGAACGCACCTTCCCCTGTAGGTCGTTCCACCTCTTCCTGATGTCGTCCCGATTTCTTGGGTGCTGTCCCACTGCGTTGACCCTGTCCACTATTCTGTGCCATAGCTCCATCTTCCTGGCTATTGATGTGTGCTGTACCTGTGAGACAAATAGCTGTGGCTCTACCCGGACGATTTCCTCCACCATGACCCTCAGCTCCTCCTCGGAGAAGCGGGGGTGTCTTTGGCGTGACATGGGGTGGTGTAGGTGATGTGTGGGGTGGTATATGTGGTGATGAGTGTGATGAGTGTAGTGGTGTGTGGTGTTTTGTGCGTGGATGTTGTGTGGGTGATGGTGTTGTGTGCCTCTGTGTGATGGAGTTGTCTATTCTGTGCTCTCTCTCTGGCCTTCGTTCGTGATTTTTTTGTCGTAGGGGTTTGTGGGTGTGTGTTTTATATTGTGTTGGGTGTGTGGGAGTGGTGTTTGTATGTGTATCAGGTGTGTGTATTTAGAATTGTCCAATGTGGCGGTGTTTTGGAGATGTGTGTGTATTTTGAGCGCGGCGGTGTGTACCGCCAATGGAATACCGCGGTTGAAAGACCGCCGCGTGGATTCGTGGGTCGTAATAGCATGGGTGTGTTTCTGTTGGCGTGGAGGTGGCGGATTTGTTTCCGCCAGTTTATCGCTGACCTTTGGTGTGGCGGTGTTGTGTGGGTGTCTGAATTTTGGCGGATTCCAAGATGTGGGTCATAATAGCTGTGGCGGAATACCGCGGCGGTGTATTGGCGGTCTTCTGCACGGCGGTAAGCGCCTTTTACCGCCAATGTTGTAATGACCCCCATAGTTTTGCATCAACTCCCAAATGGTTTGTGGTTTTCTTTTTTGTTAAAAAAATGTGCGTGGAATGATGCTTTGCTGGAGGTGTAAGTGGGCTGGCGCTTGGCTGGTCGTGTGCATGGACTGGTGCTTGGCTGGTGGCAAAGCATGGACTGGTGCTTTGCTGACGGTGTACATGGACTGGCACTTGGCTGGAGGTTTGCGTGGACTGGTGCTTGGCTGGCAGTGTGTGTGGGCTGGCACTAGGCTGGTGGTGTACATGGACTGGTGCTTGGCTGGTGGTGTGCGTTGATTGGAGCCGGGCTGATGGCACGTGTGGACTGGTGCTTGGCTGGCAGTGTACGTGGACTCATCACACAAACCCACACACAGGAATGCTTGCACTGGGGTACACAAACACACACCCATTGCACACCATTACACACACACATGCAATAATCATGCTCTTATGCCCCTGCAGGAACCTGAAGGACCGTCACCACACCAGAGGGACCAGACAACACCACTCCACCCCCAGAAGTGGCCTACAGTGACAAAAGCAGCTCTGCCCTACTGGATCCTGATGACCAGCCCGGACCATCGTGGGCCTCGGGACAGTCGGTTCCCCTTGCACAGGCACAGCCTAACACCGACCTTCCACCCTCTGGTAACACCAGCACAGCACCCACCCAGCGGGCCCAAACCTCCCTACCCAGGACAGGTCAATCAGCGGTGTGTCCACCACTACAGGGAACCCAGGCTATCCCGCCACCCCAACAACAACAACAGGGACCTGGGGGCAGTGGAAGTGGACACACGGTCCAGGGGACGGAGGCACAGGAACACAGGGGAACTGGGAGGGCTGCTGTGCGACAGGGGGCGGACAGGCCAAGGGAACCCACTCTCCACGAGGCCCTATCCTCCATCATGGGAGCATACCACCACTCCCAGGAGACGATGGCGACGGTCCTGGACAAGTTGCAGGAGACCCTGCGCCTGCAGGACGAACTGTATTTGGGGTTCAGGGAGGAGCTCAGGACCATCAGCTCCGCCCTGGGCACTATCGTAGGGGTGCTGAAGGACATACAGCAGACCTTGAGGGACACCGTGGCACTCCAAGGGGCCCCTAACACTAGCCAGGATAATGAAATGCCCACCACCTCCGCCGGCGCTAGTGGACAGGACGCCCCACCACAGGACCAACACACCAGCACCCCACCCCCTGCAGACGGACAACCACCACGCAAGCGGTCCCTGAGATCCAGGAACAGGACAGAGCAAGATGGCAAGACCCCCGCCAGGAAATGAGACCACCCTGATTGTCCTCCCACTGTCCCACTTTGTTACCCTGTCCATACTTAAACTGCCCCAGCTCCACTTCCTATGCCCAGATGGGCAGTGCACCTGTGAGACTAATAGACTGGACTCTGCCATGGACATTCCTCTGCCATCACCCCTCACCATTTTACAAACCCCTCACATTTCAGAGCACTTCAATAAACACCCTTGAAACACAAAACAATCTGGAGTCAGTCTGTGATTTAGAAAATATGTATTATCAATGACAGTGTCATAATGCGTTTAACATTGTAAGGCTAACAAACCTATGTCACACATCACAAGCCCTTGAATAATACAAGCAGTTGACACGTAGGTAACCACACCTGTGAAACCGTAATGGAAGGGTACAACTCAGTTACCAAATAGTGATTTAAATCGAGAAACAGGACAGAGGTAGACGTGTGAAAGTTAATGTAATGCTTAAAAAAAAAAATTCTCACCTGTGTCTCACTGGAAATATTGCTGTATGACTGACTCCCTGTTGTCTTGTTCCTCAGCTTCATCCTCATCACTGTCCACAGGCTCCACAGACTCCACAGCTGCAACAACACCGTCATCTGGATCATCCTCCTGCAGAAAAGGCACCTGGCATCGCAAAGCCAAATTATGGAGCATGGAGCAGGCGATGATGATGTTGCACACCTTCTTCGGTGAGTAGAATAGGGATCCACCTGTCATATGGAGGCACCTGAACCTGGCCTTCAGGAGGCCGAAGGTGCGTTCGATCACCCTCCTAGTCCGCCCATGGGCCTCATTGTACCGTTCCTCTGCCCTGGTCCTGGGATTCCTCACTGGGGTCAATAGCCAGGAAAGGTTGGGGTAACCAGAGTCCCCCAATAGCCATACACGGTGCCTCTGGAGTTGACCCATCATATCAGGGATGCTGCTATTCCGCAGGATGTAGGCGTCATGCACTGAGCCAGGGAACATAGCATTTACCTGAGAGATGTACTGGTCTGCCAAACAGACCATCTGGACATTCATTGAATGATAACTCTTCCTGTTCCTGTACACCTGTTCACTCCTGTGGGGGGGGACCAGAGCTACATGGGTCCCATCAATGGCACCTATGACGTTGGGGATATGTCCAAGGGCATAAAAGTCACCTTTCACTGTAGGCAAATCCTCCACCTCAGGGAAAATGATGTATCTCCTTACGTGTTTCAGCAGGGCAGACAACACTCTGGAAAACATAGGCTGGGTCATCCCTGATGCCATGGCCACTGTTGTCTGAAAAGACCCACTTGCAAGGAAATGGAGCACTGACAGCACCTGCACGTCAGGGGGGATTCCAGTCGGATGGCGGATTGGTGACATCAGGTCTGGCTCCAAATGGGTACATAGTTCCTGGATAGTGGCACGGTCAAACCGGTAGGTGACAATGACATGTCTCTCTTCCATTGGCAACAGGTCCACCAGCGGTCGGTACACCGGAGGATTCCGCCATATTTTCATATGTCCCAGCTGACGGTGTCTACGAAGGACAACAGCGAAGAACCAGTCATTATTCCTCCAGGTATGTACCCACAGTTACACACAAGACTACACCACTCACAAAACCCTTCCTGTATGTGTGTTGAGTGTAGGCCTAGCTATGTGTGACGCAGAGGTAAATTAAGCCATTTGGGCCCCTGAAATGGCGGCTGCCAGACCTCTAAACTGGGACAATGGGATTGTGGGGTAACTGCGCTGGCGTTGCACACCGTCGCGGTAGGCGGTCGTAGACCGCGGCGCAATTCTGCATTGGTTAACATTGGACCCTATGGGTCCCAGGAGCCAATGAACAGGTGCGCTGGCGGTGATGATGCGCACCGCCGCGGACGTCACCGCCGAGGACGTGACCGCCATTTTCTATCTGTTCAATCACTAGATACCTGACCTTCGACAGGAGAGGACCTACACTGCTATTTCTGCTGTGACCTCGGTCTGGATCGACGATGGCTGCTGCGTCTGGGGAAAGGGCCCCTGCCTTCACTGCACAGGAGTTGGAGAAACTGGTTGACGGGGTCCTCCCCCAGTACACGCTACTCTACGGTCCTCCAGACCAACAGGTTAGTACACAGGGAGCACGTTGTATGGGCCAGACCTGGGTGGAGAGGGCTGGTTGGAAGAGGGAAGGGGGCAGAGTTCATAGAACAACAGTGCATGGGAATGAATGGGCCACATGGCCAGAGTAGGGAGGGGGCCACTTACAACGACGGTGAAGTTGGTAATGACTGTTCCTCTTCCCTTGTGCATGTCATGTAGGTCAGCGCCCACCAGAAGAGGGACATATGGCGTGCCATCGCCAAGGAGGTCCGGACCCTGGGGGCCACCAGAGACGGGGCACCCACTGCCGTAAGAGATGGGAGGACATTCGCCGCTGCAGCAAGAAGATGGCGGAGGCTCAGCTGGGGATGGCCTCCCAACGTGGGAGGAGTGTCCGTCGCACCATGACCCCCCTGATGTTCCGGATCCTGGCGGTGGCCTACCCGGAGTTGGATGGGCGCTTGAGGCCATCACAGCAGACACAAGGGGGTGAGTACAACCTCATTCAGCTGACTTTGCGTGCAGTGGAGGTGTCTGGGTGGGGGAGGTGGGCTGTGGGTGTCCCTAGGCCAGGGCGAGTTAGGTAGGCAAGGCCCCTCCGTAATGTAGGACATGTGGCACTCTACCCCACCTGAGCAGAGTACCAAGTCGAGGTACAGTTGTCCCTGTGGCATACATGTGCGCAGATGTCCACCATTGCCATGTAGGCCATATCCCAGAAATTGCATGTGCAGAGGGCAGGAGCACGGCGTAATGCAGGGGGCTGCTGCGTCTGTCTTGTCCGCCAACTGTAGCGGTAATCCATGCACTAAAACTCTCTTTCTTCTGTCTCCCCCCCTTTTTCTGCTCTCCCTGTCCTTTTGTACATCAGCATCAACAGGCGGAGGTACAGTGGCACCGGAGCACGAGGGAGCTGCATCCCACATGGCCATGGAGGGCCACACCACGGACTCTGAATGCACCAGTGGGACGGAGGGCGAGGGGAGCTTCACGTCGGCCACCGGATCACCAAGCAGCGACACGGACTCGTTCGCCGATGGGGACTCCCTTGTGGTGGCAGCACCATCTGTGCCCCCCACCTCTACAGGTACAGCTGCCACCTCCCCTACCAGCACCGCCCTCCCAGCAGCCCCTCAGCATTCGCCCCGTGCCCGCTCACCCAGGAGGGTGGGCATAACCTTCGTCCCAGGCACCTCAGGCCCTGCCCCAGTCACCCCTGCTGCCCTCAGTGAGGAGGCCATTGACCTCCTCGGGTTACTCACTGTTGGGCAGTCTACCATTGTGAATGCCATCCAGGGTGTAGAACAAGAGTTGCAACACGGTAATGCATTCCTGGAGGGCATTCATTCTGGTCAGGCTGTCCTGCAGCGAACCCTGCAATCTCTGGCCTCAGCACTGATGGCAGCCATTGTCCCTGTGTCTAGCCTCCCCCCTCCAACTTCCACCACCCAGACCCAATCTCCTGTACCCCAGCCCATCCCAAGCACACCTACAGACCAGCATGCACACAAGTCAACACACACAAGTAGCTCAAGCAAACATAGGCACCACACACAGCACAGGCACTCACGCAAGCCTCACCCACGTACATACACAGCAACATCCACTGCCTCCACTGTGTCCCCCTCCTCCTCTTCTCCCTCCTCCCTCCCAGTCTCGTCTACACACACACCTGCATGCACCACATCTACAGGCACCATGAATTGCACAAGGACACCCAGCACCACACGCCGCTCACCTGCACTCACCACCTCACTGCCATTTACAGGTCCCCTGTGTCCTCTCCCAGTGTGTCTGTGACGCCCCCTCCCAAAGTACACAAACGCCGGCAATCACTCACCCAACATCCATCCACCTCACGACAGCCTCCAGTACCTGCACCTGCACCCAAAACACCTAAAGTGACACCTCCTACAACCACCTCCTCTTCCTCCACTCCCAGACCCCCTCCAGCGACCCATCCCAGTGTTCGTCAGAAACTGTCCCTCTGTAAAGTTGACCTTTTTGCCCTCACCCCACCCCCTCCAATTCATCAGTCCCGTCGTAGCGCCTCAGCCAAAAGCCTCCAATACCAGTGGTGCCTGTTCAAGGTTTGTGGAGTGCACCGGCCACCAGGGCAGGCAGTAGGACCCGGAGCCAAGGCACTGGCAGCCCACCCCCTGTAAAGGCTCTGAAATTAGAGAGTGGACGACGGGACTGTGTTAAGACTCCTGGTGGGAAAACAACTGACATGGGTTCCAAGGGGATTGGAGAGTCAGCTGTGACTCCACCAAAGGTGGGGAAGGGCCTGAGGAAGTCTGCCCAGCCTGTTGTGAGTGTCACGGCGGAGAAGTGCGCCATCAGTCGACACACAACCGCCAGCACCGTCATCACTGGTCCAGAGACCACCGCCAGAGTCACAGCCCAGGAGGGCCCGAGTACCGTCACTGGTCAGGAGACCACCGCCAGAGTCACAGCCTAGGAGGGCACAAGTATCGTCACTGGTCCAGAGACCACCGCCAGAGTCACAGGCCAGGAGGGCACAAGTATCGTCACTGGTCAGGAGACCACCGCCAGAGTCACAGCCCAGGAGGGCCCGAGTATCGTCAATGGTCAGGAGACCACCGCCACTGCCGGAGTCAGTGCCCTGGAGGGCCCCGGATGCCACAGCCCCGCTGGGCAATGATGGAACGTCATGCCACACACCAATGCCCAGTGTAGAGAACGTCATGGCACACACCAATGTCCGTATCAGAACCGCCATGTCAAGGCACCCCTCAACAGTCCAGAACCGCCATGGCAAAGCACTGCTGAACAGGGCAAAGACCGCCATGGCAAAGCACCGCTGAACAGGGCAAAGACCGCCATGGCAAAGCACCGCTGAACAGGGCAAGCACCGGGTAGGAATAAATGGCCCGCCACATCAAGCATCCTTATCCCATGTGGGCTGGGACAGTGACAGGACAGGAACTTTCATGGGGAGACTCATCCAGTCTGGGCACCAGTCCCCCCCAGTACCAGTAGAGACCTGCATCTACTTGAGAGACTGTGGCTTTGCACTCCCCAGGATTGAACAGTGGGCAAGCCACCCACTGTAGAGACTTGAGAGACTGTGGCTTTGCACTCCCCAGGATGTAACAGTGGGCAACCCACCCACTGTAGAGACTTGAGAGACTGTGGCTTTGCACTCCCCAGGATGCATCAATGGGCATGGAGCCCCATCGTGGAACTGGCTTTGCACTCATCCGGCTGAGGTGCCCCCCCTTCCCTTCCCCCTGCGGTGCCTGTAGTATTTCAATCTGATGCCCCGGCATTGTTCTCTCCGATTTTGGTCAGGTATCCTTTGTGGGCCTCGCCCATGCATTTTTGGACTGTTGGTGCACGGACATTGTAATTTACATATCTGCACCACTTCTCGTATTGTATATATTTATGACTGATTTTCAAAGATATATCTGAGTATTTTTTTATGACATGTATATTGCCACATTACAATGTTTGACCGAATTTCGCATTGTCTTTTCATTCTTCCGGGGGGATTGTGGGTTGTTACTGTGATTTTTGTGAATGCATTGGTGTGTATGTTGTAATATGCGAGGGTGGGGGTGGTGGTGTTTGGTGGGTGTCCCCCTAACTTTTGCCTTCCCCCTCCCCGTGTCGTAGGTGCAGTACTCACCGTTGTCTTCGGCGCCTACGTAGCTGTTGGTCGTAGAGGAGCAGAAACACAAGGGCAGGGAGTATTTGGAGTTCCGGCTCCATGGAGTCGTCGTTCCTCGTGGGATGTGTTCAGGTGAGCGTTTTCCCATAACAAAAGCTGTTTCCGCCGTGTTTTTATTCACGGTGAATCCACCCTGGAAAAGGTGGCGGATTAGCGGGTTGTAATACTGTGGGCAGTACATTGTCTTCCACCTGTCTGTTGGCGGTGACCGCTGATCTGCTTGTTTGCACCGCCGTGGCGGGTGGTGTGTTAAAGTGGCTGTCTTTGTTGGCGGTTTCCGCCAGGGTCATAATTCCCTTTTTTTGTCCGCCGGACTGTTTGCGGTATTACTGCACCTTTAACACCGTCCGACAGGGTTGTAATGACCCCCTATATCTACAAACACAGCAGCTGTCACTAAATATAGCACTATAATGTCAACTGTGAAACCTTTACCAAAACAAATAATGATAGAGACCAGTCAGTTCACTTTTACACTCATGGTTGCTCCCAATAACTCTGTTGTGTGTGGTACAATTTAAAACATGTGGGCACATATATCCCAGGATTAGAAGGACATTCGGGTCAGTACATTTGACTCTCCTTCTGAACACCTTTACGGATTCAGACACTACATATCCTGCTGAGAAAGTTTTTGGGGGGCATGGGAGGAATGTAATCAGAAAAAGGGTGAACTTTCAATTTAGCCACAACCTACACCAGTCCAACTCTGGGAACGCTTTCTTGTTCCACTACAACAAGGCTGCCTATTACAGACTGCTGAAACTGAATAAACATAATCTTTGCATCTGGAGAACAGTCCCTGAATACAGCAAAAGCATTGAAGGTTGCTAAACGGAATAAATGGATATCCAACATCTTATACCAAATGTAAGCCTTAGGAACGCCAGTGTAAGGCTTCAACCTCTGGTTTACTTTATCAACACCACCCATGTGCTTACTGTAACCTAACATGCACACAGGTTTGTACACTTCAGCAGCCTGACCCCAAACAGTCACAGGTGAAGTACTTTCATCATAAATGGTTGTCAGCATGTGGACATCTCTCCTGTCTGCAAATTCCACAGCTAGAAGTTCATCACTATTGAAGGCACTGTCCCCTCTGAAGCTTTTTACATATAAGCTCTTTAGGGTAACCTTTACGGTCACAGCAAATTGTGCCACAAGCAACAGAACAGGATCCATTTTGAATAGTTCCCTGAACAACTTCACACCAGCATACAAGTTATCTATGTAAAAATGGTGACCTTTGTTAAAAGTCCTCTACCAAATTCCCACACAATTTTCTAACTAACTCCGTAAGTGGATGGAGAACCGGGAGGTCAATAGTGAAATCCTTACGAGTGTACAGCCTGAAATTATAGACATGTCCAATCCTACTCTCAGACAGCATAAATATCTTAATTACATAATGTGCCCTCTTCCTAGGAATGTACTGTCTAAAAACCAAACAGGCATTGTAAAGGCCAAAGACTCATCCAGAGCTATATTTTTCCCTGGAACATAGATCTCTGAAAATCAATCTACAAAGTGATTAAGGACAGGCCTAATCTCTAAACAATGGTCACAATCAGGGTGACCTTGTGGCAATGCTGAAACATATCAGCAAAATGCAGCGTCCGAAGCAGGAGCAAATACTGATCATGACTCATGGTTGCAGGAAATATAGCTATTGCCCTCAAGGGACCAGTAGACCAACATGAAGACAGCTTCCTTATCAAGCCCACCAAAAAAGTTAAACCCAAGAAATTCTTCAGCTCATCCAGATTTGTGGGCATCTACCTGCTAGCTCAAGAGTAGGGCTTAAGTCTGGCACTGTTGTCTCTCAAATACTTTGCAGCATAGACATTTGTCTGTCTAACAACCTCATCCAAAAATACATCACCCATAAGCAAGTGAAAATAATTCATAGGCAACCAGTTTTCAGTATCCACGCTACACCCCACGATACCAATAAAGGCAGGCAATACAGACTAGATCATGTTTGGGCCAGCCCAGATTTCAGCACTTCCAATGTGAAGTCTTTCAGTCCCAGGCTGCAAGCCAGATGCCTCTTGCTGCACTATCGGCATACCAGTGTCCTCGTCTAAAACAGGTACTTCCTCCACACTGAGCGTAGCTTCATCATCAGATGATTCCTCTTGCACAGAATATTCACTGCCAGAATCCTGGGCTTCCTCCTCTGCCTCAAATGCAGAATCAGTTTCATAATCATAGTCAGGGGAAGAATTGAAAAGCATTCCAACAACCTGCTGAGCGGTAATCCTGTGGTTAGCCATAATTCTTACTAATAAAAGTAAATTGACAAATAAGACAATAATAACCAACACTTTGTAAATGTAATAATAAACAAAGTGTGGTTCTATCAATCAGAAAGTAAAAATACTGGCATATAGAAATACTGAAGGAAAAGTCAATCAGCACAAGGAATATAAAAACCTATATACTCAAAACAGGCACCACTCACTTGCAAGAGACAGCTTGACTGAGGAACACCTACACTTACTTTGGACAGTCACAGCAAGCACCAAGGATAGCTTACTAGAAAGGAAAAAGAAAACAAAATTACACACAAGACACACAATACACATCTTGCTCAAATCCAATGAAAATTTCACACCCAATAAAACAAAAGCTAAATATGCTGGTACTATGACAACTTTTACAACACTCATGCAGGGCAATGCTACTCATTTGGAGTAAACAGTACAAAAAAGTTTTTCTTCCCAAACACATGCAACTACAAACTGCAGATCCACCAGTGCCGAATTCACAAGCAGGAGTGACAGTAAAGGAAATTCAATGGTTTGCACTAGCATAAAAAGGTAAAATAAAACATTACAATCACAATGGCAAATGACAAGAAATAAAACAGTTGACATTATTAAGCACTATCAAGTTTGCCCATCACCATCCAAATACCAGCCACATACTTCACCACCTAGAAGCCAGTCAGCACACATTATCAGCCAGATGTCAATCAACACACAGCACCAGGAATATCCCCAGTTCCAACACACTGCCAGCCAAGTGCCAGTCCACACACAGTGCCAGCCAAGCATCAGTCCACACATACTGCTAGGCAAGCACCAGTCTACACATACCACCAGGCAAGTGCCAGTCCACACACACCACCAGCTAAGCGCAAGTCCACACACACAGCTAGCCAAATGGCAGTACACACACAGCTAGCCAAAACCCACTACATGCAGACCACCAGTCAAGACCCAGTCTATGCACACTGCCAGGCAAATGCCAGTCCACACACACTGCCAGCCAAGCTCAAGTATACACACACTGCCAGACAAATGCCAATACGCACACAGCCAGCCAAACACCAGTACATGCAGATTGTAAGCCAAACTCAAGTTCATTCCCACACACAAAAACTTTGCCTAGTGTCTAGTGGTTTTCAGCCCACCTTGGGGGAAGATGGGCCTAAAAATATTGCCGACCTGCCCCCAAAGCGGGGCAGGAACAGCCAAAATATGTGGGCAAAACTGTGCAGAATCCCTGATGTCTAGTGGCATCCCCTCTCCCCCCAGAAGGCAGATCAGCCTAAAACAGCTAATCTGCCCTCTGGGGAGAGGGGGGAGGGAGCACAATACAATTTCCCCCCAAGGCGAACAACCCTTGCCCATGGGGTTGCTCCCCACAACTGACCAACAAAATGATCCCTGGTGTCTAGTGGATGTCAATTCCCCCCTACCAAGGGGGGATGCAGATAGGCCACAAAAACAGGTGAGCTAACCCCAGGGAGGCCAAAACATTGACTAAAAAATTAATACCCCCAGGGGAGTGACCCTTGCTCAAGGGGCCACTCCCCAGACACTAAAAACAGCACTGGCGTCCAGTGGCTTGGATTTCTCGTCCAAGATCGCTGCCACAACCGGAGCAGGAATCCAATAAATACAGACACAGGAGGAAAGGAAAACACTTCCTTTCCCACTGTGTCTGTTAAAAAAAAAAAAACAGAGGAGCACTTATCTGAAGTGCGTCCTCCCTCCCAACGTGCTGGAAGCCAAATGGCTTCCAATGCATCCCTGACAGCTTCTGATTACAACCGCATGCTGTATGGGTGCTGATGTCATCAGATGCTGAGGGGGTCAGGGTGGCAGCGAAAGCGCTTCCGCTGCCATCTCTGGTGGGCGCCGCTAGATGGGCAGCCAATGAGGGGCGTGCCAGTGCTTCCCCTGTTGGTGGGTACGAGGATGGAACGGCGCCCTCCTCAGCACACGCCTACCATTGTTGAGGGTGGCACCATTCTGTACTCAGCACACAAAGGATTATTATGTTTTTCTTATGCAATTTTTTTTATTGTGTTGGTATGTTTTTTATATAGATAGACAAATAGATAGATAGGAAGATATTGATACATACATAAAAATATGCATATATATGCATATATAGTGTAACATAATTAATAAAAATATGGATATCACATCATAATAATTGTATTATTATTTTTTATTTATTAATATATATCTTTTCATATTAATATATTAAAAATATTAAAACAATTATTATAACATAACATCAATGTTTGCATTGCTTTATATTATATATATTTATAGTATCACATTTAAAATATGAAAAATATTAATTTAATGTAAAATAAATATTTTTATTCATTTTGTTAGATTCTATATGTGCACCAAATTACATCCCTTTATCAAGGACAACACGGACACCACTGAATTGCAGTGAAGGGCTTATTCACCCAATATGTCCACACCCACGCGTTTCAACTGAAACACATTAGTGTGGACAAATCGGGTGAATAAACCGCAATACCTATTACGAGTTTCCTTCTGGCCCGGTTGGCAGAAACAGTGTTTCTGCCCGCCAGCCCAGAGGGAAGCACACCACAATATTGATGCCGGCTCATAATCGCCAAAGTTGCGGTGCATCGAGTGGGACAGCACCCGTCACGCTTTTCACTGCCCGTAAATCGGGCAGTGAAAAGCACAACGGGGCTGTCCATGGGGGCCCCTGCACTGCCCAGGTAAAGTGCATGGTGTAGGAAGGTGGCTTTCTTCTTGCATGTTTACCCCCATTTTTTAACCTGTAGGGTTTGTCAGTGTGTTTTTACTGCCTCCCTGGGATCCTGATAGTCAGGACCCCAGCAGGACCCCAGTGCGCATAGTTTGTGGCCTATATGTGTTGTCAGTATGCTTGACTGTGTCACTGGAGTTCTGCTAACCAGAACTCCAGTGATTATGCTCTCTCTGTTTCCCAAATTTGTCAGTATAGTTTGGTGACTCCAGATTCCAATTCAGATTGGCACACTGGATCCCCCTTATAAGTCCCTAGTATATGCCCAGAGCTCCTCCAGAGTGTCCCTGGCGTTAGCCATCTTGGATTACAAGGTGTGGGGACCCTCTGGGAGCATCTGAGTGGCCAGTGCCAGCAGGTGATGTCAGAGACCTCTCCTGATAGGCACATACCTGGTTAGGTAGCCAATCCCCCTCTCAGGGCTATTTAGGGTCTCTCTTCTGGGTTTTTAACTCAGATTCAGTTTGCAAGACTCCAGCAGGACTCCTCTGCATCCTCTGCTTCAGCTTCTGACCGTCAGATCAACTGCAGACTGCTTCAGGAACTGCTGTACCTGCAACAAAGTATCCAGGAAGGCTACTGTGACCCCGCAACTTCAGCTCCAGCCAGCAACTACAACAGTTTCCAGGTTGTGAACACTCTGATGACTGCCTGTCTTCATTCTGCACCAGAAGGACCAAAGGAATCTCCTGTAGATTGACAGAGTCACTTCCCTGCGTCAGCAGGCACCTCTCTACAATGACAAATGGTACTCTGGGACTCCTCTCCTATCAATGAGAGTGGTCCCTGGAACATAGGTGGTGGACCGAAGTGATCCTGACAGTCCAAATGTCCAGCTATCCCAATTTAGTGGAGGTAAGAGCTTGCCTCCCACACCAGACAGTACCCCTGTGCACCGCGTCTTCTGCAGCTCCTTGGGCTTCTGGGTACTACTTCCAAAAGTTCTTCATGCATGGTGTTGCTCAGATCCCGAGCACCCTAACCTGCGGTGCTCAGCTTCCTGAGTTGTTCTCCAGCGGTGTGGGATCCCTTTGTGTAGTGCTGCGACGACCACACTTTACAACTAGTTTGTCCCTGTGTCCTGTGACTCCTGTGGGTGCTCCCTGGTGTTCTGAGGGCTCTCTGAAGTGCTGAGAGCCCCCTCTGTCTCTTCAATCTGAGTCAAGACCCACAGGCCCCTCCTGGGCCCCGGCACCACCTCTTTGACACATAACGCGTTCTTGGGTAAACCAAGGCTTGTTGGTGGAATCTAGCAACGAAAACAGCCTGCATTCAACGACTGGACATGGGACATCTTTTGCACCAAGCAGGAACCCGCAGCTGTCTTTTTTGGTGCATTTCTGTACATTTCTTCTAACCGGAGAATCCACTTTTGCACCTTTATCCAGGTTGGCAGGGGCTCCTGTTCTTCCTGGACTCTTCATCGACTTCTGGACTGGGTCGCTTCTCTCCACAGGTCTTCAGGTCCAGGAATACATTATTGATTTGTTGCAGTCTTGCTTGGTTCTTGCATAATCCTTTACCACAACTTCTAGTGTTCTGAGGAAACCTGCTGTACTTTACTCCTGTTTTCCTGGGCTCTGAGATGGGGTATTTTACTTACCTTTGGTGTTTTCTTATACCCCCAGTGCCCCTCTACACACTACACTTGCCTAGGGGAGAATCTGACATTCACAGTCCACAATTTTAGTATATGGTTTGTGTTGTCCTTAGGCCCATTGCAATCTATTGTGTTTTTCACTGTTTGACCTATTCTATGACTGTTTACTTACCTGATTTTGGTTATTAGAGTATATATTGTGTATAATACTTACCTCCAGTCGGAGTGTTGCCTCTAAGATATTTTTGGCCTTGTGTCACTAAAATAAAGTAACTTTTTTTGGTAACACTAAGTATTGTCTTTCTTGTGTATCAGTACTGTGTGACTATAGTGGTATTGCAAGAGCTTTGCATGTCTCCTAGTTTGGCTGCTCTGCTACAGATACCCCTTGAAAGCCTAAGCTGCTAGACACTACTTACATTTCACTAATGTGGATCACTGGACCTGGTATAAGGTGTAAGTACCTCTGGTACCCACTACAAACCAGGCCAGCTTCTCACACATGGGCAGTGAAGGGGTCCCCCCTTTCTGGGGATTGGTAATCCGGAGGGCAGTGCTGCTGGATTGAGACCTGCGGCACTGCCAGGCTGGCGGCAACCTGACGGTGCTGGCGGTCGGACCGTGGCAGCTCTGCCACGGTCATAATAGGGCAGTCGGACTGCCCCTTTCGGCAGTGGTTGAAGTGCCACAGCGAGGCTGGTGGTCCATGGACCATCAGACTCGTAATGAGGCCCTTAGTTTGACTAGAAACTCAGTGAATTCTTTGCTATTGCATGGCAGACTATTGTCAGATTTGAGAATGGGGGATATACCCCATGCTACAAAGATGTCATCCAGCCACTTGATGACCTTGTCATGGGCTGCTGAAGATAATTCCTCTAATAAAGGGAAGCATGAATACTCAACAATGACTACCATGAGATGATGTCTATTTCGTAAAGGCCAAAAGAAATCAACTGCAACTCTTTCCCAAGCCTGTGGAGGAAGGTCAGACATTGTCAATGGATGTTGCTTCACTTTAGGGGAAAGGCAGTTGCAAAGATTTCACTCTTTTAGTTCCTTCTCAACCCGCTGGTCTAGGCGCAGGACCCGCACTCTGCCTCTTACGGTTCTTTTGTTGACTACAATACCACAAAGTCCTTCATTCGCAATGACTTGCGTCTGAGGCTCTCATGTCTGATGATTCTCTAGCCTCTCTATACAACACCTTCCTTGGTCACATACAGTTCATCCTGTACATTTCTGAATTTTTGAAATTCAACATCATCAGCAAAAGGTTGAACACTCTTCTTTCACAACTAAGTTTAAAGGATCTTTGAGGGCGAGTATATTCTTATTGACATTAGTAGCAGCAATATTCTGTTCGATGGATAAGGCTGCCAGCGTGCTGGAGCTCACAATTAAATTAATGTATCCCTCAGCGGTTTTGGATGTAGAACTATGTCTATGTCTATGTAGCGGTACTCATGAAAAGTAATCAGCAGGGTTTTGAGCTTTACCTGGCTTGTGTACAATTGCACAGTCGCACTCTTGCAGTCGCAACCCCCACCTCTCAATGCAAGGCGACTTCTTGGCTTTTGGGTTTCCAGAAATAGTGAGCAGCGCTTGGTGGTTTACAATGATTGTCAAACATTTTCTTATAGAAATATATGAAAATGTTTGCAGGCCCACACCACAGCCAGCCTCTCCTTTTGAGGCTGAGAATGGACACATTCTGTGTCTGACAGCTTCGCCTGGCATAAGCCACGATGTGCCTCTAAACATTTGGATGATCATTATGTTGGGCATGGATTGCCCCCAGCTTCACTGGGCTCGCATCTACAGATCTTAGTATGTAACTTGGGTTCAAAATAGGCCATCTCGATTACATTCTCAACTGCATGTTTATTCTTCTGAACCTTTGATCACATTCAGCAGACCACTGGAAAGGGACATTTCATTTTATCAAGCCTCTCAATGGGGCACTTACTGTAGCAAAGTCACAAATGTCCTTTGAGCAATATTGAATTCAAATTCTCTTTATTTGGTTTCTGTTGCAAGACCATAACAGCAGACAGAAAAGTCATAAAAATGCAAAAATGTGATCAGCATTACAAACAAACAAACCTTTTACTCAAAGTTATGAAACAGGGTTAATCGTCCAGTGAACATCTTATACAAATCATGGCTCTTAAAAAACACATGTATTTTAAAAAAAAAGCGAATCTGTCAAACATATATAGATAATAAAGAGCGGGGCAAACTTGTATAAAGCCTCTCCCTTTGAAAAGAGGTACTAAAAAGGATTTTCTTGATACACTAAAAAATTTACAAAACATTACTAGGTGCAGGGTATCCAGCAGAGACCTGTTGTTGCAGCTGCAGGGACCAAGAGAATAAAAATCATAACAGCCTCAAGGGAAGGCTAAAGTCAGGTGCAGAAGGTTAATTATAAATCTAACAAGCAGGAAGCTATGCCTGTTGCTTTTCACAATGGGAGCCAAAACATAATTCCTGACTTGGTGGTTTCAACAATTCTGTCCCTTCCCTGAGCATTGTTGCCCTCTCAAAGAAACACTCATTTACCTATTCATAGGCCCTTCTCCTGATACCCTCAGGATTGGAAAAAACCTCTGGTCGCCCTATTTTGGAAAAAGCATCCCTTATATCTGAACCACAGTATATTCAGAGCACCATCCATTTATGCAGTCCCTCAAAAATAAGCAATTAAAGCTGAGTTTCTCCCTAGATCAAATTGTGACCAAGCACAGTAAAGGCTGGAGAGATATCTGATCACTGAGGTATTTTACCACTAGCTCCTCATACACATTGAATGAGGGAGTACTTAGTGGGACACTGAGAATATGCCTGAGAAACTGATTTTCTTCAATGTGTAGTTCATTAATTACCCTGTAGTCTCAAATATAACGCCTGCACAATGCTTTTGAAATACACTTTGGCCCTCAATACAACCCTGGTGGTATGTTTTTTAATAAGTTATTTATAATAACTTTTATTCGGTATGAAAAAATTAATCCATTACAATAAATAATCACCAATACATTTGTTAAAAATAGCAATAAAACCATAGATAATAAAAACACCCATCAAGAATATAAACATATATAACCTCATGCATAGAAACAATAAAATAGAAAGATTCATTCTAAAAACTTCACATTATTACGCCAAGTAATATCTCCCTTCAGGAATGATCCCAGCCCCTTCCACACCAATACATCTGAGGCCATCTGCAACCACATAAAAGCAGGACGATATTGCACGAAACCCTTGGGCCTTAAGAGAGGTAATAAAAAACAAGTTCTGAATGGTGCATAAAAAACACAAAGCAAAGTAAAATGGGACAAGGTCTGTTGGGACACCCCATCACAGGGGCAAGGTCTCATACATTTGTCCCTATACTGACCTAACGGGAAACACAGATTACTTCTGATGATCCCCAAACGGAAACAGGTTATGAGAGACCTTTCCCTCACATCCTTTATCTTTAAGAGATAGCGCTCAGGACCTACCTACATCTTTAACATAATGAAATCCCTGATCGATTTTTTCCCTAAGCCCTCCCCCTCCCTCCTGTTCTCCTGGATTCTTTAAAAAATCTTCTTAACCCATTTCTTATCACAACTGGTCAGGCCTTCAGGATAATCAACCAATTCAGGCCGCCCCAAATCACAAGCCATGTTCCTTATGTGCATCAGTCAGGGAATATTCTTTACATTGTCACAAGCCAGACAATCCCTTAAGATATCCCTGTTCAGAGTGGCATGTTCGTTACTCCAAATTGAGATCCATAGCAGAAGGGGAGCCAACTGCATAGAGTCCTGCACAAACTCAAGCTCCAGCTCCAAATGAAGGCTAAAACCAGGGATATTTTGTCCAACTCCCAATAGCCTTCTACAGAACCGATTTTCTTCCATCGTAAGGGCTCGGGTGTCCCTATACCCCCAAAGTGCAGCACCATACAGCAGGACAGGGAAGCATTTCCGCCTATAAATTTCAAGCAAAGGCTTGATAGGTTTACCACCTACCCTTACAGCAAAGTCAAAAGTCGCACCAACTGCTGCATGAAAAAGCGCACCCCTTCTGGCAATACAAGGTTTCCAAGATCCTTTCTCATCAAAATGAATCCCTAAGTATGGAAACTCATGGACCCTACTAATAATTTGATCCTCCACCCTTAGCTCCCCCACTCTACTCAAGGGTCTTACACACACCATAAAATGTGATTTCGTAAAATTGACCTCTAAACCCAAAGCTGACATAAAGGAGGCATAAGCTCTAACTATTTCCCGGAGACCATTCATAGTGCGGGCCATGAGGACTGCGTCATCCGCGTACGTCAGCACAGGGATATCAGTACCATTCACCTTTGGAACATCCCTACAATGTTCCATCAGAAAATCAGACAATCCATTTGTATATAGAAGGAACAAAGTAGGAGCCAGAACACACCCCTGGCGCACACCCCTTGAAAGCTTAAAAGCCTCTGAGCATTCCCCATTAGACCCCACCCTCACATTTGCAACCATCCCAGAATGTAGATATCGGAGCAGCTCTACAATATTAGGATCCAGCCCTAGCAGATTTAACCTCTCCCATAATATAGACCGGTTCACCTTATCGAAGGCACAGCTAAGATCCATAAAAGCAAGATAGAGCGTACCTTTCCTGGCCTGCGTGTATTTGCCGATCATCATCAATAGGTTGAGACATTGATCTTGTGTGCCAAGGCCTTCCCTAAAACCATACTGGTCCCGGCTTAAAATATCATTCCCTATCATCCAGGACTCCAGACGCCTTAAAACAATCCGTCCCAGAATCTTCACTGAAGAGTCCAGTAGAGAAATAGGGCGGTAGGACTTAGGATCATTTCGGTCACCCTTTTTAAACACTGGGACAATACATGCCAGTCTCCAAGAGGCAGGGATACCCACAGTAACTGCTGCATTAAGGACATTTAAGAGAATAGGTGCCCATAACTGGGGGTTAGCTTTATACAAGTCCATAGGGATTGAATCCGGGCCCGGAGCTTTATTACTCGCACTACTCTGTATCGCATCCATAACCTCCTGGAGCGAAAACCTAATTGCTAGGTTGGGAGCCATCTCATACTCGTTCTCCCGGTTATTTCTTAGGGGAGTACCCTCAAAAATACTACAAAAGTGAATTACCCATGCTTCCGGGGCGATATTACAGCCAAGGCCCTCAGATGTATCTGTTCCAAAGGAACCTCTATTTACCACTTTCCAAAACAGGCCAGGATCCTTCAGAGCTATGGCACGTTCTAACTCTTCCCAGGCTTTATCTTTATGTTTTATCTTGCTGTCCCTCAGGGCCCTCTTATACTTCATTCTAGCTTCCTTTACGAGGACCCAATCTCTAGGATGTTTCTTAGTGGCCATCTTCAGGTTTGCCCTTGCAACATAGCAGGTCTTATCATACCAACCACATTTACGTTTACTAGGTTGGCTGCCTACTGAAAAAAGGCAGTCTCTCACTGCTGCATTTACTACTGTTATTGCATTCATAACAGTTTTAGGATTAGGAGCCTCTGTCAAGAGTATGTCCATAAATAAATGTACATTTTCCCCCACCACCCTTTCTACAACTTTTTGGGAATCCACTTGCTTCCACCCAAGCCGCCTACCCTGGTCCTTCATCTCCACTACTACCGGCCTACCTCGTCCTAATTTAAGTAGGGCCCCAGGGAGTTTAAAGGATACTATAAGGGGATTATGATCACTGAAACACTCCCCCAGCACCTCACCCCCAATCACCAGGTCTTTCATAGGTGGAGACATAAAAATATAGTCAATAGTGGATTCAGATCCTCTTCCCACATAGGTTGGGAGTTGATGAGTGCCTACGGCTTCTATATCACACAAATTCAGAAGGCCCATCTTCGTGAGTTCCTTAATTAGAACCCTGCCTCTGGAGTCCTGCAGACCATCCACTAAATAATCCTCGCAGTCACAAATAAAGGGATTAACCACAGTACTGAGCCTCCCCAACTTAGCATTAAAGTCTCCAGAGACAATAGCACAGAATTCTAGCCCCATCTCCTCCATTCTGTGTTTCAAAACCTGAAGAACGGAGAACAGGGCCCCAATTTGGCACCCCACATCCCACACAGCATTATAAAAGTTTACCAGTAAAATATTAAAATTATTAGAGAAAATTACCCATACCAGCAATATACCTTGGTGTTTCAGTTAATTTGAAAAGCACCCACTATCTTAGAGAGGCGAATTAGGGTAACCAGGCCACCTTTTGAGCGGCCACCAAGAGACTGCACAGCTGGAATTGCAAATCTGTTATACCCATCCCACACAGACAACCCCTCCGACCAGGTTTCCTGAAGCATGATCACATCATAATTAGTCACACACCTAATCCACGCCTGATCAGATAACTTAGCATCATAGCCCGCAATATTCCATGAAATAAGTTTACACTGTGGGGGCACCTCTTCCCGTATAGCCAGGGTCTTGGCACATTGTTAGTCCACCCCTTCCAAGGATAAATTACTGTTAGTGACAGTTCTTCTGCTGGTTACCTGGAGGCTATTCTGACCCAGGAGGGGAAACCTACCAGAGCCCGGAGACACCCCAGCACTCAATCGCATGTGGTCATAAAAATAACCCAAAGGGACCATACCTATTGTACCAGCTTTAAATACAGCAGGACGATAAGTAGAAAGGAGCCTTTGACTCAGGGCTGGGTATCTGACATTTATAATAATACAATCTTCATCCCCCACCTTATTTTTGGGCCCGACCCATCCAATTCTTCTGGCAAACAGAATATCCTTGAAATCCTTACATGAGAAATCACAGTTCTTACTCAACCAATATCCAGCCTTGTTTGTGAGTTGGGCTGTAGACTCAGTTACCCCAGGGCAAGAGCAGGTACATTCGTCAACACCACCACATAGGGGGCACAAGCTGGGGGGGAGATCCAAACAGGTCAGTGAAGGCCTGGCCGTCGGGAAATTCAGATTATTGTTCCCAGCCAGCTGTTGGTCAACCCCCCCCAGCTACCACAAAATCAGGATCAGGCTGCCTACTACAGCTAGGCCTATTGACAATCCTATCCGCCGTTAATATAGAAGTCGGTGCAGCCGGCGCAATCTCAACACGAGCGCCCTGACCCTGAGAATTTCCAGAATTAACCAATAACTGAGATGATTTTCCCAGAGGCCCCAATGACCCCGCAGCGTCCTCCGGCAGGAGCAACTCCTCATAGGGATGGGATCGCCTGGTCGGGGCCACACATCCACCTACACAGTGCCTCCCCTGACTTCCTTGCACAGATATCAGAGAAACTGCCTTTTCTATGGCCGATAGTTTCGCCACAACGGGGGATAAAATCTCCTGGATCGTTTCACGAAGTTTTGACAATAAAATAGTAACATCACAACCCAGATGCTGGCAAGGTGCAGGGTCACTGCTCGTACCCTTAGGGAGTTCCAAGGGAGATGTTTTCGACTTGGGCATCGATTTCTTTAAGACCTTTTTTTTCCTCGGGGGCTACATTTATCCAAGGAGCAGGCCGGGGGAGAAGATAATAAAAGTCTTTTGCTTCTTCTGGAGGGGCCTTGGCCACCAGAACCCTCTGTTGTCTCTATTAGCTCAATTTGAGCAGGCTCAACAGCAGCCGTAACAGTACCTTGGTCTCCCCCCGGATAAGTCACCTCCACATCCACAACCTCACGAGGACCACTATCTATTGGGGCCTGACGCCAGTCCTCCAGTTCCATGGATAACCTCCTCTCTGCCAGATCAATCTCCTTCGTTACGACCCCGACAGCTCTTGCGAGGAAGGAGTCCAATGTGGTGGTGCCACTTCCCTGTCTACTACCGCCACCACCACCCCCCATAGGACCAGTTAACGGACCTCTTTTCCTGCCCATTTTGACAACAAAAAATTTCAATAACAAAACAACAAACAAAACAAACTAATGAATAGAAATTAAAAATATTAAAAACCCACTAAACCCACTAAAAAAGCTCCAAAATGTTCCCCAATATTAGTAAATGTATAAATAGTCACCCTCCACTGGAGATGAAAGAGGGGTGGCCCAGCCCAGCCTCAGACGGGCGATGACGGGTGCAAGACGGGCCCGCCCCTGGCCCAGGCTTCACCCGCGCGCCGCCCGCGCATGTCCCGCGGTTGCGGGAGCGCGAATAAAGTTTTAAAGGGCTCCTGCCCCCTGTGTGTGTGACGCCGCCTCCTCCTCTGCTGACGCGCTTCCCGTGGTTGCGGGAGCACGAATAAAGTTTTAAAGGGCTCCTGCCCCCTGTGTGTGTGACATCGCCTCCTCCTCTGCTGACGTGCTTCCCGTGGTTGCGGGAGCGCAAATAAAGTTTTAAAGGGCTCCTGCCCCCTGTGTGTGTGACGCTGCCTCCTCCTCTGCTGACGCGCTTCCTGGTGGTAAAGTCCGCTGACTGCCGTGCCGAAGGCCGCCAACATACCGTGTCCGCGGTGGAAATCCACTACGGGTATTATGACCCACACTTCGAAATCCTCCACAATACAGACACCCCCACAAGTCCGTCACACCAAAGGTCAGTGATAAATTGGCGGTACCAAAACCCACACCGTCATGCCAACAGGAATACGCCCACAGTATCACGACCCATGAATCAATGCGGCGGTCATTTAACCACGGTAAACCATTGGTGGAACACACCGCCACAGTCAAAATACACACACACTTACAAAACACAAACACATTGGACAATTCAAAATACACACACCTGATACACATACACACACAACACCCACACACCCAATCCAATATAAAACACACACCCACATTACCCACAACCCCTTACAACAAAGTTTTTGGAAGAAGCAGAGAGAGAGAAAAGCAAAGACAAAACCAGCATCCAGAGGCACACAACACCATCACTCATACACCATTCACACACAAAACACCACACACCCCAAAACATCACCCCACACATCACATCAACCATCACCTCACACATCACTCACACCACATCATGGCAGCTCAAAGACACCCCAGGTTTTCTGAGGAGGAGCTCAGGGTCATGGTGGAGGAAATCATCCGGGTAGAGCCACAGCTGTTTGGATCACAGGTGCTGCAGACATCCACTGCTAGGAAGATAGAGCTATGGCAGAGAATTGTCGACAGGGTCAATGCCGTGGGACAGCATCCAAGAACACGGGATGACATCAGGAAGAGGTGGAACGACCTATGGGAGAAGGTACGTTCCTTGGTATCCAGACACCAGGTAGCCGTACAGAGGACTGGCGATGAACCGCCACCTCCTCCCCCACAACTAACAACATGGGAGGAGCAAGTCTTGGCGATCATGCATCCTGAGGGCCTTGCAGGAGTAGCAGGAGGAATGGACTCTGTTAAGCCATATCTTTTCTATTATATCCAACAACAATACAATAACAATGGATTTACACCCCAACAGGATCCCTACACAATGTCACCAGACAGGAGATGCCAGCCATATCCAGTCCCCACACAGAAGAGACCCACAGTGACAACAGCAGCTCTGCACACCTGGATCAAGATGACCAGCCTGGCCCATCAGGGACCTCTGGACAGTCAGTTCCCCTGCCACAGTCCCAAACCACCACAGAACCTCCCCCCTCAGGAAACACCACCACAACCCCCACCCAGCGGGCCCATGCCACTGTCCCCAGGACACGTCAATCAGCAGTGTGTCCACAACTCAGGGACCTCAGGCAAACCCACAAACACAGGACAATCAGGGACCTGGGGTCAGTGGCAGTGGGCACACGGTTCAGGGGACAAAGGCACAGGATAACAGGGAAGCTGGGAGGCCTGCTGTGCGACAGGGGGAGGACATGCCCAGGGAACCCACTCTCTACAAGGCACTCTCAAATATAATGGGAGCATACCACCATTCCCAGGAGACCATGGGCTCGGTACTGGCCAAGTTTCAGGAGACCCAGTGGCTGCAGGAGGGACAATACCTGGGGAGCTGGGTGGCCTCCCAACATGGAAGGGATGCCCGTCGCACCATGACCCCCCTGATATTCCGGATCCTTGTGGTGGCATATCCGGAGTTGGATAGGCGCTTGAGAGCATCACAGCAGCCACAAGGGGATGAGTACAGTCTCATTTAGCTGACTCTGCGCGCTTTACTAGGTGTCTGGGTGGGGGATGTAGGCTGTGGGTTCCCCTAGGCCGTGAAGAACTTGGTAGGGCAGGTCCCTTGTTAGGCAGGCTCTGTGGCACTCCAACCCCAATAGTGGTAGTGGGCATCTACAACTAGTCAGCCTCCTGTGGGTTCCAGGTGTGCATCCAATGGTGTTAGGCAGAGTCCCCCATGGGCAGGTGATTTTCCTACTAACTGCTAGTGCATGGCCTAGTGCATAGGGCTGCTCCCTGTGTATTGTGTCTGCCAATGGTAATGGTGTTGCTGGCATTGACCATGCATCTCCTCTGTCTTTCCCCCCCTTTTTGTTTTGCCACCCTGTCCTTGTGTCCATTAGCATCATCTGGCAGAGGAGCTGAGGCACCGGAGAAGGAGGGAGCTGCATCCCACATTGCCCAGGAGGGTGAATCCACGGACGTGAGGTCACCAGTGGGATGTAGAGTGAGGGGAGCTCCACGACGGGGACAGGAGGGGACACCAGCGACAGCGACTCCTCCTCTGATGGGAGCTCTCTTGCGGTGGCAGGCACCACTGTGCCCACCACAACAACAGGTACAGCCGCCATCCCCTTACCAGCACTGCCCTCCCAGCAGCCCCTCAGCGTGTTTCCCGTGCCCGCTCACCCAGAAGGGTAGGCATCTCCTTCGCCCCAGGCACCTCAGGCCCTGCCCCAGTCAGCCCTGCTGCCCTCAGTGAGGAGGCTATTGACCTCCTGAGATCCCTCACTGTTGGGCAATCTACCATTTTGAATGCCATCCAGGGTGTCGAGAGGCATTTGCAGCAAACAAATGCATACCTGGAAGGCATTCATTCTGGCGTGGCGGCCCAACAGAGAGCATTTCAGGCTCTGGCATCAGCACTGATGGCAGCCATTGTCCCTGTGTTCCGCCTCCCCCCTCCAACTTTCTCCACCCAGACCCAATCCCCTGTACCTCAGCTTATCCCAAGCACACCATTTGACCAGCATGCACACTCATCAACACACAAAAGTGGACATGGCAAACATAAGCACCACACATCCCACTGGCACTCACACAAGCACCATCCCCATGCAGACACACCAACATCCACTGCCTCCACTGTGTCCCCGCCTCCACGTCCTCCACCTCCCTCCCAGTCTCATCTCCACTTACACCTGCATGCACTACATCCTCATCCACTACCTCCATCACCAGCACACCCATCACTACACACCGCTCATGTACAATCACCACCCCCACTAGTATTCACACGTCCCCTGTGTCTTCTCCCAGTGTGTCTGTGAGCCCTCCTCCCAAAGTATACAAACGCCGTCACACACCCACTCAACAGCCATCCACCCCACAACAGCCTCCAACCCATGCACCTTCACTAAAACTCAGCAGATGTACGCCTCCCGCAACCACTACCTCTTCCTCCACTCCCAAACCCCCTCCATCTTCCCGTCCCAGTGTGTCCCAAAATATTTACCTAGCTAACCTGGATCTCTTCCCTACACCTCCCCCCTGTCCTTCTCCTAGGGCCAGGATGTCTAGATCCCAGCCCAGCACCTCAGCCACCAAATCTGCATCCGCTGTGGTCTCTTCTACTCCAGTACGGTCAAAGGGGGCACCTGTCAGAGCTGCCAGTATGCCACCGACAGAAAAGAAGGACCACCCTATTCCACCACCTACAAAGCTCAAAAAGGGACCGGCTTCAAGCAGGGGACAGTCACACCACCCACCCAGCAAGGCCTCGAACAAATACAGAGTGGACAGTACCAAGGTCCCTGCAGCTGCTGTGCCCTCTGGGCACGATGTCACCTGGGGAGGGGCTGGTGACAACCAAATCATCAGGGATGGCAGCCACATGCACCCCAGTCACCACCACCGCTCCGACCGCCACCTGCGCTGCCACCTGCATCGCCACCTGCTCCGCCACCTGCACCGCCGCTGCCACAACATCAGTCTGCAGCATCCTCCCCAAGGATCAGCCATCCCAGGCTGCCGGAGACGGTATGGTGTCTCCATCCACCCCAACAGTCACTTGCACCATGGCCTACACTGGCAGCATATCCGCCGCAGTAACCACCACCTGAACCACCATCAGCACCATCACGTGCACAGCAGATGCCACTCTGTCGGACGTCAGCCCCATCCCCAGTGTGCAGCCATCAGACTCTGCAGGTGATGTCCTGGACCCTGGACACGCCACTTGAGACACCACCTCCAGCACTGGCACGAACCAGCAATTGGCAGCCTAAGTCGCCGCAGGATGGAGTGTAGGTCTGCCTCCATGGAGTATCATGCTACCTGTTACGGGTACATTGCGTGGCTGTGACAGACAGGTGAGACAAAGTCAACATGCCACACACCAGGAGCAGCATCACTGGGCACAAAGCCCGCTCCAGAACCAGTAGAGAAAAGCATCCACTAACACAGTCCTTGGCAGGATGAAGCACTCAGAGCACAAAGCCCCCTCCAGAACCAGTGGAGAAAAGTATCCACTAACACAGTCCTTGGCAGGATGAAGCACTCTGGGCACAAAGTCCCTTCCAGAACCAGTGGAGAAAAGCATCCACTAACACAGTCCTTGGCAGGATGAAGCACTCTGGGCACAAAGCCACGTCCAGAACCAGTGGAGAAAAGCATCCAGTAACACAGTCCATGGCAATATGAAGCACTCTGGGCACAAAGTCCCCTCCAGAACTAGTGGAGAAAATGCCACCCACTTGAGAGACTGTGGCTTTGTACTCCCCAGGACCAAGCAGTGGTCAGTGCACCCACTTGAGAGACTTGAGAGACTGTGGCTTTGCACTCCCCAGGACCAAGCAGTGGGCAAACCACCCACTTGAGAGAATGTGACTTTGTACTCCCCCAGGACCAAGCAGTGGTCAGTGCACCCACTTGAGTGACTTGAGAGACTGTGGCTTTGCACTCCCCAGGACCAAGCAGTGGGCAAACCACCCACTTGAGAGACTTGAGAGACTGTGGCTTTGCACTCCCCAGGACTGAGCAGTGGGCAAACCACCCACTTGAGAGACTTGAGAGACTGTGGCTTTGTACTCCCCAGGACCAAGCAGTGGTCAGTGCACCCACTTGAGAGACTGTGGCTTTGCACTCCCCAGGACCAAGCAGTGGGCAAACCACCCACTTGAGAGACTTGAGAGACTGTGGCCCATATTTATACTTTTTTAGCGCCGCATTTGCGCCGCTTTTTGACGCAAAAACGGCGCAAACTTGCAAAATCCAATTGTATTTTGCAAGTTTGCACCGTTTTTGCGTCAAAAAGCGGCGCAAATGCGGCGCTAAAAAAGTATAAATATGGGCCTGTGTCTTTGCACTCCCCAGGACCAGGCAGTGGGCATCGAGCCTCCTCGAGGAGCAGTGGCGTCATACCATCATCCAGCTGAGGTGCCCCCCTCCCCTTTCCCCCTGAGGTGCCTGTTTTTTTTTCCGACCTGAAGCCCCTGCAGTGTTCTCTCCGTTTTGAGGCAGGTGTCATGTGCGGGCTTCACCCATGCTTTTTGGGACCATTGGTCGTCTCACATTTCATGGGATAGTGTACAGACTTGTGCACTTGCTGTAAATATTTGTGTATACTGATTATTTACTGTTCTCTTGGGCTATCTGATTATTCAAATATTACACTAGTTAAACTCTTTGTGTTTGGTCCTTGCGTTCTTCCAGGGGGTGACGGGGTGTGTCTGTGATGTTATTGGATATGTGTGTGTGTTGTGGGTGGGGGTGTTGCATTTTGCGTGTGTGTGTGTCACTCTCTTTTCCCTCATCTCCTTCCCCTGTGTGCTAGGTGCAGTAATCTGTTCCACCACGGGCCGCTGCAGCGGCTTCCGGCCGAACCACAGGGGAAGCCGCGGCGTCTCCCGGCCGGGCGTGGCGCCCGCGGCGGCCCTTTTCTCCGCCCGTGCGCTGTTGTAATGGCGCGGCAAGGCCGGAGGCCCAGAATTGGGTCACGGTTCTCGCCGCGCACGGTGCGCGACGCGGACATGGTTGTGGGGTGTCTGGGCCCTCCCTCCTAGCATTACTTACCTGCCACATGCCTTCAGGGGATTCATCTTCCTCATGCATGGTTTTAAGGCATGCCTTCTCCTTCCCAGCATGCCGTGCACTTCCCTTTTTCACTGCATGCATCTGTTCCTTTTGTACAAGAGTATATTTTCTATCTCTAGCTATAGCTCCTTCCCAAGCCAAGATGGTGGTGGTACTTCTTCCTGTTTATCACTTCTTGTCGAGGGGTATATAAGGGGAATCATTTCTTCTTCTCATTGCGTTGCAACACTTCAGTGGTGGTGGTCACGCTCCGGCTGGTCTTCGTTTGGGACGCCAGTCGTTCTTGTTCTGTCTTCAGTCTTCCAGATTTCCAGGATCCTGAGTTCTAATCCTTGTGTCCTCTTCCTGTTTCAGGGAGTTCCTGTTGGAGGTTTTTTTTCCCCCTTGGGGTTTTTCCTCTGGGACTCCATCTGGGACTCCTTCCTCTGGGACTCCTTCTGGAGGGCACGGACTGTGGTGGCTTACTATTGTCAACAGCACCGTGGCTACCGGAAGGGGTCGCCCCTACCTCGGTCAGAGCAGAACTTGCAGGAACCGGGGCCGCTCACCATCCCTCTCCAGTAGCGACGGTAAGCCAAGGGTGAATCGTGATAGATTGCAACACCCAAAACTTCAGTCGCTGACCGGAACCATGGAGAATCCCGTGACGAGTACGGAACCCAGCTGATACTCTCCCTCACCAAAGACCCAGCCACCGCCAAAGCCAACCTACAGGATGGAATGAAAGACGTTGCAGAATGGATGAAGCTCAGCCGCCTGAAGCTGAACTCAGACAAGACGGAAGTCCTCATCCTCGGAAACTCCCCGTCTGCCTGGGACGACTCTTGGTGGCCCACGGCCCTGGGCACCGCACCGACCCCTTCAGACCACGCCCGCAACCTCGGATTCATCCTGGACCCCCTTCTCACCATGACCAAGCAAGTCAACGCCGTCTCGTCCTCTTGCTTCCACACACTTCGCATGCTCCGAAAGATCTTCCGCTGGATCCCCGCCGACACCAGAAAAACTGTGACCCACGCCCTCGTGACAAGTCGCCTGGACTACGGAAACACCCTATACGCAGGAACCACCGCAAAACTTCAGAAACGTCTTCAGCGCATACAAAACACCTCTGCATGCCTCATCCTCGACGCACCCCGCCACAGCCACATCTCCACCCACCTGAAACACCCGCACTGGCTACCCGTCAACAAAAGGATCACCTTCAGGCTCCTCACCCACGCACACAAAGCCCTCCACAACAAAGGCCCTGAATACCTCAACAGCCGCCTCGCCTTCTACACGCCCACCCGTCAACTTCGCTCTAACAGCCTCGCCCTCGCCGCCGTCCCTTGCATCTGCCGAACCAACGCTGGAGGGAAATCCTTCTCCTACCTGGCAGCCAAGACGTGGAATTCCCTCCCAACCCACCTCAGGACTACCCAGGACCACCTCGCCTTCAGGAAGCGCCTTATGACCTGGCTCTTCGAGCAGCAGTGACCCCCCCCAGCGCCTTGAGACCCTCACGGGTGAGTAGCCCGCTCTATAAATACCATGATTGATTGATTGATTGATTGAACCAACAAGTCAAACCTTGCTCCTGACTATCCAACAACAGGGCCAAGAACTCCAAAAGCTACGAACCGAAAATACGGCTTTCCGACAAGCCTTAACCTCTAGAACCACGGATTTTCCTACTGTCTGCAGCCACACCTCGCTTCTCTGGGGATCCTAACAAATTGCGAGAGTTCCTAGATGCCGTGACAGTCTATTTCGCATTCCGTCCTTCACAATTCATGCAAGACAAGACTAAGGTTGGATATTTGATCAGCGCTCTATCTGGCCCAGCTTTGGCCTGGGCAACCCCTTTGGTGACAGGCAATGATCCCAGCCTGTCTAATTATAGAAGAAGCTCTATGCGATATTCAGCAAGGAAGTCAGGACGTTCTACAATACATCACACGATTCAGACAGTTGGCAGCTGAAACTTCTTTGGTGGAGCGTTCTTTGGTGACCCTGTTTCGCAGGGGTCTTAGGGATGACATCAAAGATGAACTAGTGCACTCCGCCAGAGTGGAGAACCTCAAGGGTTTAATGGATCTAACTCTTGCGATAGAATATCATCTAAATGAACGAAGGGTGGAGAAGAAAAAGAGTTGTATACCATCACACTCAATGACGTCCCGCGCCCTTCCTCATAGCTCCGAGGAGACTCGTTCTGAACCTAAAGGTACTACTGATGAAGAGTCTATGCAAATTGACATGGCACGAGGGACATTATCCACTAGTGAGCGGGCAAACAGGCGAAGGAAAGGACTTTGCCTTTACTGTGGTGCTGCTGGTCATCTACTTCGTACCTGTCCCGTCCGTCCAGCCAAGCCCTTGGGAAACAGCAGCTCCCGTCCTCTGTGAGAAGGGTGAGGGCTGGATATTCCGAGATACCTTCCATCTGTTCCTCAAGGGAAGAAATAACTGCTCTTTTCCTCTTACCCGTCACATTACACTTAACAGATGGCCGTTAAGAAAGAGCACTGGCCTTGCTGGATTGTGGAGCCAGTGGTATCTATCTAGACGAAACCTGGGCCATGGAAAGACAGATTCTGCAAATACCCAAGGAAGTACCAGAGCAAGTCCACACGGTGGATGGTTCACTCCTAGCCTCGGGACCTGTCCGGCATACCACTCCTACCTTATGTCTGCAGTTCGGGAAACATCAAGAGAATATTTCATTCGACTTAACATCCTCACCGCGTCACGTAATGATTCTGGGGATTCCATGGCTAACTCAGCATAATCCCTACATTAATTGGGAAACCAGAACCATTTCTCTTTCCTCCCACTTTTGCCAACACCATTGTTATTTAGCAGGAACCTATTGGTCCCCGAAGAGTCTCTTACTAACACCACCTAAGGTGGGATGTTCGATCAACGTCCTACAAGGAGTACCCAGACATTATCTAGAATATGCCGATGTATTCCAGAAACCAGAAAGGCCAGAACTTCCACCACATAGAGAATACGATTGTGCCATTCCCTTGAAATCAGATGCTGTGGTTCCTTTTGGGCGAATGTATTTTCTAACCGAGCCTGAGAAAAAGATCCTCAGGGAATATCTAGAGGAAAATTTAAAAAGTGGTTTGATCGCCCCTTCCTCTTCACCTGCAGGGGCTCCTCTCTTTTTCGTACCAAAAAAGACGAAAGACTTACGTCCTTGCATAGACTTTCGAGGATTAAATAAGATTACTACTAAGGATCGCTACCCTCTGCCTCTTATTAAGGACATCTTAGAAGCTGTCAGAGGGGCTAAGAAATTCACCAAGTTAGATCTTAGAGGAGCATACCATCTTTTTAAGGATAAAGGAAGGTAATGAATGGAAGACCGCCTTCAGAACACCTTTCGGCCATTATGAATATCAGGTGATGCCTTTTGGATTAACCAATGCTCCCTCCATCTTTCAAAGATTCATGGACGCTATTTTTTCTGATATTCTACACCAGACAGTGGTCGTCTATCTGGATGACATTCTAATATTCTCTGTTCACCCAGAACAACACACTAAACATGTACTCCAAGTATTAGAAAGGCTTAGACAACATCATCTATTCTGCAAGCCAGAAAAATGCGAATTTGACCAAACTGAGGTAAAATACTTGGGTTATTGCATTAACCAAGTAGGTGTTGCCATGGATTCAGACAAGATTCAAGCCATTCTGGATTGGCCATCCCCCTCTTCCATCAAGGAAACTCAGGGGCATATTTATACTCCGTCTGCGCCGATTGTGTGTCAAACATTTTGACGCACAATCAGCGCAAACGTTGCCCCGTATTTAAACTTTGACGCCCGAGCCCGCGGATGACAAAATTCTGCCGTGTGTGTCATTTTTTTAATGCGGCAACCCGCCTTGCGTTAATTATATGCAAGGTAGGCGTTCCCATCCAAAAAATGGCTTAAAGGGCCGTGCGTCGTATTGATGCTTTCGGGCAAAAATGACGCACGGCCAGGAGGCGAAGACAGAAAATGACGCACAGCCCGATTTGCCTTACAAATTAACGCCTGGGTCAGGGCAGGCGTTAAAATGGGGCAAACACACCTGTATTTAATCAGAACACACAGAACAAACAGCAGAGCAGCAGAGCAGCAACAGGGAGCCATGGAGGTGATTCTAATCCAGCGTGCACTCAGACGCAGAGCCCAGCAGCAACAACAGCAGCTACAACATCAGCAGGGACCCCAAAGGCAGCGCAGAAGGCAGGAGAGGATATTCCGCCCAAGAACCACCCTGCAGGGCCTCAGGGAACACGACATCATACAGAGGTACCGGTTAAACTGGCAGGCCATTCAGCAGCTGCTGCGCAACATAGAACAGCAGTTGGCCCCCACTTTGGTGACACCCCGCACCATCCCAACAGAAACAAAGCTGCTTGCCGTACTTCATATGCTGGCAAGTGGCTCTTTCCAAACAACTGGTGCCCTGGTTGGTGGAATATCACAACCATCATTCTCTGCCTTTTTGCCCAAAGTACTGGATGCCATCATTCGACTGACACCCCGCCACATCTGCTTCCCTAACACACTGCAGAAGCAGCAGGAAACAAAACAGGGGTTCTCCCTTATCAGTGGCTTCCCACACGTCCTTGGTGCAATCGATTGCACACATGTACGCCTTGTGCCACCTGCTGCAACTGAACACCTCTACCGCAACAGGAAGCACACACATTCCATCAACGTGCAGGCCATAGTCGATCACCATGGATTGATCACCAACATCGTGGCTAAATATCCTGGGAGTGTACATGACTCATACACCTTCCGTCACTGCACCATCAATGAACACTTCCAGGATGGACGGTATGGCAATGGACTACTTGTTGGTAAGTACAAAAACCGAATAATATACACACTGCACAGCAACCCTCTAGGACACACAACACATACACCACAACAGCAACATGTCAACAGGAACATACTGAGGTTGTGACATCGCTAGCCATGTTTCTGAAGTCACCATTGAACCTGTCACACATCGGAAATTACAGTACAGCCTAATGTTAAGACGTTAATGAGCGTGGTTGCCTAAATGTCACCTTGCAAATTGTGAGTGTCCCAATGACCTTTACATTAATACATTGCATAAGTTTCAAGGTATGGGACGTCCAGGGTACTTTGATATGAACGTGTTAACAACACTTTCAATTTTAACTGTGCATGGAACTATCATCTCACCCACAGTGAAGACATACAGACACCTGTATCACAAGTCACAATGCTAGGGAGGGCACACTGTACTGTAAATCCCAAAACATACTGCTGACAAACGGTCAGCAGGCAAACACTCGTTCAGCCAAGGAAACAACACAATGCAGATGGTACAGCCATACAAGCATAGGATGCCACATTAGTACACAAAAGAGTCACAGACAACACAAGACAACTACTGCCATGAAAGGTCTTTTCAATAGTGCCAGCTACATCAACATGATCCCATTCATTTTCTCTTGCAGCTGATCAGGGGTATGGCATCCAGCCATGGATTATGACACCTTTTGGCAACCCAAGTACTGCTGCAGAGCGTGCATACAACGACGCCCATAGGAGGACACACAGCATTGTCGAGAGGACCTTCGGCATCCTCAAGTCAAGGTTCCGCTGCCTCGCCATCACTGGTGGTAGCCTCCTATATTCCCCCGAGATGGTCTGTAGGATCAATCTCACATGTGCAATATTGCACAACATTTGTATCAAAAGAAACATTCCCCTCCTGGAACCAGAGCCACACATGCCTGAAGAGGAGGAAGAGGAGGATGCTGGCCTGCAACAGGAGGGGGAACTACAGAACACGGCCGCTGGTATACGCAGGCGGCAACAGATTGTAAATAATTTCTTTTGAATATGATCACCTTCACCACTTTAGTTAACTAATTTAAATAAACACCTATTCTAATCACCATATCATGGTCTGGCTATTCCTTTTTGCACACCTTCATCTCTACTTATCAAAATAAGAGTGTTGCCTCATGGAGTATTGCTGAGATACTGAGTAGGACACGGAACATCCCAGCGCTAATGTGATGCCTAACATACAATGGTCACATACACACACACTCTTAATGACATATATCATGTACATATCTCCTTTGAAGGCCAATAGCAGAGGACCACAACTATTTCACACATACATGTTGAAAGCAAGGTCCAACACAGCATATGGCACACAACTATGACACCATCACTCAATAAGGGGGAAACAAGCCTCATACATGAAGCTGTCAATGTGCTTTGGCATCAGTAACAGGAATGCCTGACCAGACCAATGACAGCAGTTAGTCCAACTGCATCCAATATTTGCAAGGACTATCTGTGACTAGAGTTCCATAGAAGCAGAACACAGACAGCACAAGTGCCACACATATGACATGCATTGCGCACATGACATTCCATGTACATGTCAGGCCATTTCCTAACTCATTACACACCCATGCACCTGGTCACAACCCACCTGTCGGAAGACGTCCCTGGAATACTAAGATGTGTACCCAGATAACACCTCCTCTACACACACAGACCAACATTAGCAAACCAGTGTGCTACACCCTTTCCTATGGTATGCCATTGTCATAGAACATCTGACTGCAAGGACGTCAGGTCAATTTATACACTGTCTTCTAGTTTCAAAGCCCTGTTAGCACATGTAGATTGTTTCCCCTTGTGAAAATGTCTGTTGGCCCTTAGAATGCAAGTCTCACCTACAGGACTGGTGAGAAACAGATGCAGCCCACACCTATGATCACCTCCATGCACACCACACATTTAAAAAAGCACTGCCTCTGATGATGCCTGGAACAGCATAGGAGTTGCCATTATGTCATATACACCGTCAACCATTGATACTAATTAAGCCGTGTAACACAGCCACTGGGTTCATTTGTCACCTTCAAAAACACAGGACGTACACAGTTTGACATGTCAACTGTATACTTTGTCCTCAAAACAGTCTCAGTCAGACCACTGATTACGTAACTTGTCAAGTAACTGGATCCTGAATCACCTTGCATTCTGTCAGCCTGACTGGCAACTGTCTGTGCGTCACACTAAAGTATCCCTGTGTCTACATATGTACCACACTTGCGTTAGCAAACCTGCCATTCATCAGGGGACATTGGGCATGGGCTTCTTCCATGCATACCCAAATACCTTGTATAGCATCATCTGCCTTTTAACTGTACCTTTTGAGTTACATCCTCTTGGAAAAGCAAAGTTCATGGCCCATCCCTTGTCTGGGTTGCATTTATGCATGAATGACAAAGTGTAACAGTGTCCCAGGGCCGTAGGCAGGGATTGGGTACGGGGCTTTCAGCACAACCAGCAACCTCTGATAATGTCCATGAATAATACACAAATGTCAGGACCATGACAGTTCACACACAGCATCACAGTGCGCACAACATAGTGATGGGCCGTGTGTGGTGAATGGCTGCGAGAATAATCAGCACAGAGGCTATGATGTTCCCAGATCCAGTGGGAAGTGCAGAGGCCAACCTGTGTACAAATGTTGTAATGACACCTGCCGGAACATGACACCTGAGACATTATCTCATTCAGCACACCAAGGTTGCCCTGTTGACTTTCTCATTACACGTCTTTAGTGACAGGGTGGGACCATCCACATGTTGGTTCACATGCCCACATCTACTTTACTCACATTGATCAAGCAAGGATACTCAGTAGTTACAGGAATAGCTGCCACTGACTCATGATGAGTCCTGGACCCAACTGTGACAAATTACACCCCAAACAATCTACAGGATCATCATTGGACCACATACATGACCAAGACACCTATGTGCAATTGATCACTGGAAATATGTGGACACGTGCTGTCTTGTATGCTGGTCCACCACAGCCACTTGATAGTTGGGGCTCACTTCTATGGCCTCAACTGTGGTGTCATCATACATATGAGATTCACCCTTGTCTGTCTGTGCAAACAACATGGTACCCACTTCCACAATGCATGTGTATGACTCACTGTGGGATTCACCAACTAGTGCCTAGGAAGCTCTTACCAATACTCTAGGACATAGGATGTAGAAAATATGGACCATTGACATGAACAAGCATCTGCCATCCATCTGGTGCATGCTATGTCACATGTGGTGTCTACGTGACCCTAAAACTTGGAAGTACACTTTACGGGTGTTGTTACATGTATGACTAACACATGCCCTTGCTCATTTTCAATTTGACTTGCATCTAAGGATTGGACACATGGACGTCACATTCATACAACCATATGTACAATTATGCTTCATGTGATACACACACATTTGGTCAACCAACACATCAGTTGTCAAAGCACACACTTTGAGCCAAAGGCATTTAGGAATTGTACATATGTGTGTCACATTGCTATCCTCTCGTTATGCCAAACATGCACAATTTGTGCAACACATATATGTAGTCCACACTTATGACCATCTATTGCGTCAGCCAACTGTAAAAATACTGTGAAGGGTGTAGTGGATGATGTTCCACTGCAGTATGATGTCACACATGTGAACATACACCATCAACACCATACTGTCTTCAATTAGCCAATCTCTGATGTGTTCCAAATGTAAAATAACCAAAAAACAAGTAAAAATGCCCCAAACCAGTTAATGCACTGTAATTTTCACGTCATTAGCGGTGTGCGTCATTTTTTGTTTACCAAAACTGTATTTGCGTCATTTTTTTTACGCACAGGAGTGAAATTTAGCCCGCATCCAGATATTTGTACAGTCCATGTATCATTATGTGGATGCCGGTTAATATTCACGTCTGTGCATCAAAAAAAATGACGCAAATACAGTTTTGGTAAATGAAAAATGACGCATAACGTGAAAAAGGCGGGACTTTCATACAGGAAGTGATGTAATAGGATATCCTGTTTACAGATCATGTACAGTGGGTGTACTTTCACTTTCATTTTGCAGTCTATGATCCTTCTAGACTGTGTGGCTGTGTAGAGAGTGTTGTCCTGAGATTTTGTGCTGTTTTTGTCCTGTGTGCTATCTGTAAAGTCCTTTTGTGAAATAAATATTGTTTGTGTATACTGTAGTACGGTGTGTTGTCTACATTTGTCCATTTATCTTGTGTTTTTCTTGTTTGTGGGAGTCTGTTGTGGGTAGTGATAGTTTGGGGATAGTTGGGCTCTTTTAGTGTTTAAGTTTACTTTTTTTCTGTCTTTGAACCCCTACTTTCACCCTTCTCCCCTTTCTATTTCTTGTACCCTGTTAGACCTGACAGCCTTAGGGTAGTCACCCCTAACTTTTTGCCTGCCTCCCTCCACTTTGTGGACACTGTTTTTGCTGGTTTTTAGACTCTGCACACTTTACCACTGCTAACCAGTGCTAAAGTGCATATGCTCTCTCCCTTAAAACATGGTAACCTTGAATCATACCTGATTGGACTATTAATTTACTTATAAGTCCCTAGTAAGGTGCACTTTATGTGCATAGGGCTGGTAAATTAAATGCTACTAGTGGGCCAGCAGCACTGGTTGTGCTACCCACTTAAGTAGCCCCTTTTCCTTGTCTCAGGCCTGCCATTGCAAGGCCTGTGTGTGCAGTTTCACTGCCACCTCGACTTGGCATTTAAAAGTACTTGCCAAGCCTAGAACTCCCCTTTTTCTACATATAAGTCACCCTTAATGTGTGCCCTGGGTAACCCCTAGAGCAGGGTGCTATGTAGGTAAAAGGCAGGACATGTACCTGTGTAGTTATATGTCCTGGTAGTGTAAAACTCCTAAATTCGTTTTTACACTACTGTGAGGCCTGCTCCCTTCATAGGCTAACATTGGGGCTGCCCTCATACACTGTTGAAGTGGCAGCTGCTGATCTGAAATGAGCAGGAAGGTCATATTTAGTATGGCCAGAATGGTAATACAAAATCCTGCTGACTGGTGAAGTCGGATTTAATATTACTATTCTAGAAATGCCACTTTTAGAAAGTGAGCATTTCTTTGCACTTAAATCCTTCTGTGCCTTACAATCCACGTCTGGCTGGGCTTGGTTGACAGCTCCTTGTGCATTCACTCAGACACACCCCAAACACAGGGTACTCAGCCTCACTTGCATACATCTGCATTTTGAATGGGTCTTCCTGGGCTGGGAGGGTGGAGGGCCTGCTCTCACACAAAGGACTGCCACACCCCCTACTGGGACCCTGGCAGACAGGATTGAACTGAAAGGGGACCTGGTGCACTTCTTAGCCACTCTTTGAAGTCTCCCCCACTTCAAAGGCACATTTGGGTATAAAACAGGGCCTCTGCCCTACCTCATCAGACACTTGCTGGAAAAGAAACCTGAACCAGAAACTACATCCTGCCAAGAAGAACTGCCTGGCTGCTCAAAGGACTCACCTGTCTGCTTTCTACAAAGGACTGCTGCCTTGCTGTTGGCCTGCTGCCTTGCTGAACTCTTGTCTGGTTGTGAAAGTGCTCTCCCAGGGCTTGGATACAGCTTGCCTCCTGTTCCCTGAAGTCTCAGGACCAAAAAGACTTCTCTCTTTCACTTGGACGTTCCGTGCGGCGAAAATTTCAACGCACAGCTTGTTCCGCGGTGAGAAAAACGCCGCACACCGACGCTGATCGACGCGACGCTCTTGGGACGACCGAAAATCCGACGCACGGCTTCGCAAGGACAACGCCGCCCAACCTCTAGAGGAGAAATCGACGTGACGCCTGCCGTGAGATCGTAATTTCGACGCGCAGCCCCGCAGAACGATGCGCAGCCGGGAAACAAGCAGGAAAATCCACGCACAGACCCGGGACATCTGGTAATCCTCGCGATCCTCTAAAAGAGACTGTCCGCGCGCCGGAAAACGACACACGACTTCCCCGCGTGGAAAATAACGACGCAAGTCCGTGTGTGCTGGGGAGAAATCGACGCACACACCCTTTTTCCACGCACCTCTTCTTTTGTGGCCCTCTGAGGAGATTTTTCCACTCCAAACCAGGTACTAGTGCTTGAAAGAGACTTTGTTTATATTCTAAAGACTTAAGACACTGTATATCACTTTTCAGTGATATCCCTACAATTTCCCATTGCAAACGTTATTCTTTTTGACCTACAATTATCCAGATAAATATTATATATTTTTTCTAAATACTGTGTGGTGTATTTTTGTGGTGCTATATGGTGGTATTGTATGATTTATTGCACAAATACTTTACACATTGCCTTCTAAGTTAAGCCTGACTGCTCGTGCCAAGCTACCAGATGGTGGGCACAGGATAATCTTGGATTGTGTGTGACTTACCCTGACTAGAGTGAGGGCTTTTGCTTGGACAGGGGGTAACCTGACTGCCAACCAAAAAACCAATTTCTAACATACCCCTATTCCTTATCGTCAATTATAAGTATGTCTGGTAGGCCACGTCTTGGCAGGATGGGGGAAGAGGAGTTGGGGGGCTTCATCTGGCTGGTGACACATTTCTTGCCGCTCATGATCCAGGCAGGGGGCAGGGTCATACAGGGGTATCCGACAGAGGCGTGCAGAATCCGGTGGGGAAAGGTGCTGCATCACCTGCAGCGTGTGTATGCCAGCCAGAGGAGTGACCACCAGCTGAAGCACTGGTGGGCTGACCTCATCACCAGGGAACAGGATCTCTTGGACCACCTGGGAATCATGATTGGTGGCACTGTTGGTGAGTACGACTTCTGTTAATGTGCACGATTAAATGCTCTGTAGTGACATCAGGGGAGTAGTGCAATGTCTGCCAACTAACTTGCTGACTGTGTGTAATGCTGGGGAAATATAAGGGGATCATTGATGCACTATGGCAAGGATCACAATTGCTAGCTGTCAGGTAGCACGTGCTCAGCAAACGTACAGGTTACTTTTCCTTGAAGGAAATTGGTGCGGCCTTTTTGTCAGAACAGCTAACAAAATAGGAGCCAATCATGTCTATATAGGGTACTATTGACAGAGAAGTACAGATGTACCAACATTTAGGCCAACTATGTTGACACAATTGCTAGACTGACTTTAGAATCACTACATGATGCAGAAAATGAGTGCTACCTTCACTTCAATTGATAATAGCAAAGTGGCTCAGACATTTGTCTCATGTGAGTCTGGTGAGTGTGGAATGAAAGTGTTCACAGAAGTACTATGAATGTGTGGAATTATTGTGTTCCTTGATCTTTTTGGATACATGTCAGTTCTTGATTTGAAAACATCGTGAAAAGGTGTAAGGTGCCCTCAGCTAACATCTTAAGATGTTTGTTGGAATTAGTTGTGCCACAATCCAAATATGGAAGGCAGTCCAAGTGTATGCACATGGCTTCACATCTCCATGGTTGGTGCACATCACCACAGCTTGGCCACATCAATTGACTATACTGTAACAACAGGATGGCTTACAAGAGTCCCTGCCCCTCCCTCTGTACATTGGGCCTATATGCAATAAATGTGTCATAGCCACAAGGCATGTTTGACTGGTAATGCAGTCCTCAAGTAACCAGGCTCTGGATTTCTCTCTTGGATGCACATGATGAGACGATTACACTCCATATTTCTTAGTGCTCACCAATTATGGGGCATGTTTGCAACCACATGATAGTTAGGGCCAATGTATGTGTGCAGATATGTGTGTAACTGTCACAGGAGACCCATGCTATGTACAAGTTGGCCGTGATATATCAGATGCAGTACCATCATGTCTGAAAGGCTTCCATTTCCTTATTCAGCCTACACATTGTATATGTTTATGAAATTGTTGCACTGTGCACAGATTTTGAGCACATTTCTTCCTTCCATACCTTACAGGTGGACCGGCACCCTACACTGTGGGAGAGGTGGTGACATTTGAGGACCCCGACCACTCCAGTAAGTGTTGATATGTCTGTTATGTGTTGTGTTTGCTGGTTATGGACTCATGTGAGTTGGACGCATAGCAAGGTGTGATGCGTTGGGCAAGCTTTTCACTTGTTCCATGAGTGGGAATGCAGTTCTCACATGTTTTGAATTTGCCAATGCGTATCCAATGGTATCATGTAGGGATTGTAGGACATCCCTGTAGGCCCCACTGTGAGTACAGGGGATAGTCATGTGTATGACACTTGTATCACCAAGAGTCGCAATGGAAGTAAGCCCCAATTTAGTCAGCCTGTCAGACCCACATTCGCTAAGATTGGTAGAACTAATAGCTTTCCAATAGACATCTGCTTCCCTATTTACCTACGTAAGTTTGAAACAGTAGGTAGAACCTCCTAGCAGCATGTACTTCCACATGTAGTGCATCAAGTCTGTGAAACCTGAGTGCAATGGCCTAGGTGTGCATGCAATTCATGATCATGGGTGTTCTAGCAACTCTGTGTCAGGCCTCACTGGAAGTATATGTTGTGTACTAAGTTCTGCATTTCCTGACATGTCTGACCCTATGAGCGCTCTAGGGTTTGCTGACTCCTAATTGTAGATAGACCTTAGCAGTGGTGGGTCTGTAGAGACAAACATGTGTGGAGTTTCCTATACACTCCTCGGTGTACATGTTGTTGGCAAATTATAGTTGTGTATCCACCGCCCCCCCCTCAAACACGGCCATGGGTTTTTGAATGGGGTACCTAGTACTGATGCTACCAATATGTTACACATACATGTGAATACATGACGGTTTGGTTGCATACTAGTATACACACTCAGGTTTGGCACTTGGTACCATACTGGCAAGTCCAGTTACAACTTGCAGACCATGTGGCTTTAGTTTTGCTTTCCATACACTGACATTTGTAGCCCAGCTCTTGGTGGAGGATATGCAGCATGATTCTTAGATGATAACTATCAGAACTCAGATTGCAAGTCAAAGCCAGTTGTTACCCATCTTGTGGGTTATGGATGTGCTTTGTGTGATGTGACCTTTGTTGTCTGGCCTGCCATAAACTTCCTCAGGGACATTCAATGCTCTGTATCGTGATATGAGCTGTTACAAGTACAGTAGATGTAATGTCTGATTAACTTGCTGTGCCGTTTCACACAATGCAGTTACTAATGTAGCATATCTGCATTTGTCTTCACAGCAGCTAACATGACTCCAGACCAGGTCCGTGAATTTCAGCGCCGGGCCATGCGATACCAGCACATCCTGCTGGTGGAGTCGGGGTTCCGGAGGATGGCCCGGCGATATCGCCATGAACGTGCCTCCGGCGCATGGCGAGCCTTCCCACAGGGTGGGCCTACTTTTCCCACCACAGCCACCACAAGCACAACCACCAATCAGAGCCAGGTGGCCCCACCCACAGCTGCCACTGTTGGTCCAACATCTGCAGGACTTCCTGGCCCCAGCATTGCCACCGGTGCAGGACAGCCCACACAGACCTCCTCCACCGGTACCCAGACTGCCACTGTTCCATCTGTTGACCCTTCAGCCTTCAACAGAATTGAACATAAGATGGACAAAGTGCTGCGTAAGGTGAGCCACCTGAGCCGGGACGTGCGGCACATTAAACGGCAGGTCAAGGATATTAAGAGGACCCTCTGCAGGGCCAACCTCTAGACACTTTATTTGATGGACATGATACCCTCCCCTCCCTCCTCTTTCCTTGTTCTTATAGTTAGTGGGCTTAGGGGGCTTAGTGTTAGGTTAGTATAGGCTGTTAGTTTAGTTAGTGTTAGTGGGTGTGGGGTGGGGGGGCCTGCTTGTTCCTATTTTTTACTTATTACATGTGTCGGGCTATGTTGGGGTTCTTGTGTGTTAATTTTTTTTTTTTTTTAAATTAAAATAAAAACACAAAAATATATATATTTGTTTAGGATAGTATAGTATGTGTTTAGGTCAGTATGTGTTGTCCTCCATGTGTCCCGTCTCATAAGGGGGGTGGGGGGTAGATGTTTAGAACGTTTCGTTACATGTGATAAGTAAGTGTAGCTTAGGTTAGTTAGGGACAGTTGTGGGTAATGAGTAGTCAGGGTAGATTAGGGTAGGTAAGACTTTTCCCTCAGTTTCCTCTTCTGTGATTAGCATTTAATAAATATATAGTTAACCCTTAACAGTATGTGTTAAATGCTACTTGATCATGGGCTTGGAATTAGTGTACATGAATGTTGTTCTATTACATTTGTGTCCTATGCTACAAACAAATCCCAACTGAGCTGTAATATTGGCAGCTACCCCAGAGCTACCTTGCAAAGTTTCCACCATTTGTTGCAACCACCAATCACAGTTAATATGGATCCCAATGTGTTTCTGTCGATAAGTATGTTTTCTAAGTCACAAACAGTGCTTCCAGACTTGGTATTGGGGGAACAGTTTAAGGTCTGACTGCAGTGTGATGATCAAGGACACCCTTATAAGATGAGTTCTCGTAGGCACTCTTGTATTCTTGCCTTCATGACTCACATACGTCATTTGTGACATAGTTTAGCATGAGTACCTATTAGTATGTAAACTCAGACAGCTTCATTCATGCAGTTTTTGTAGTGTTTGCTTAGATTTGTGTGCACTGTTATATGTGTTAGTATTGCATGGTGACAACATTTTGCAGCCACTATTTGATGACTTAGATATCCCCTGAGGAAGCATTATTCTATCCAACACAGCGTGATGGTGTATGGTTTCTCACTTCATCAGATATGTCCCTCAGGATGGGCAGAGTATGATGCAATCATGGTTGTATTGACAAGCTATGTAATTTGACAGTAGGCACATTTCAGTTATCTACTGCACAATTGATATGTCACATTGCCCAGAGACAGATTTGTTGTGTAAGTGCTATTTATTGAAAAGTGCTGTAGTGTTATATGAACATTGGAGTGACATCTTGCATTGTGATCCTACACAAGGGGTTACGGAAATGCTTTTGACATGCTGCGGTGATGTTTCCGACAGTGCAGAGGGACAGGATTTGCCAATGAGTAAGAGAGAGTCAATCACTAGGCAGGCTGACAAAATATACAGTGGTAAGCAGAACAGTCATTAAGTAGAGTTGTAAGACTGGCATGTTATAAAGCGCAGGACCTTGGTAATAGTTGGCCATGTGGCAGGGACTAGTGCTTCCGGGTACTTTTCCGTGTGAAAGTGATCTGTTCCATGTCTTCTTCTTCTGATGTGTGTGTTGCCTCCTCTGTCCTTGTTGGTGGAGGTTGTGAAGGGGCAACACACACCTCAGTGTTAGAAGACGTGGAGTCAGACATCCCGGTCGCCTCTCCCTGTGAAGGTCTTAAGGGCAGTACTGCAGCAAGGAGGGCCTGCTGGTTCTTGAGAATAGCAGCCACATCACGATGGTAGGCAGCCAGGTCGGCCCTGAGGGGTTCAATGTTGCATTCGTGCATGCGTTGAAAGGATTGCTGTTGTAGGTGTTGGGTCAACTGTATTACAGCTGTGCTGATTTCCTTCTGGGTTTTCTGAAGTTCCTGCAAGATAGATGTTAGGGCTTGCATAGCTGCTGCCTGATCTGCAGATGACATCATGCACAAACGCACCCCCTCTAGGCTGGCTGCCATAGTTTGCATCCCCACCCGCACCTCCTTGGCCAGCTCCCACTGTACTCCAACTACAGTTCTCTCAAAGCTGGTGCCAGTGTCGTCTGAGTCCTCAGCTGTATTGGAGCTGGCAGGTCTTACAATTGGGGTGGTGGGTGGTTCCTCTGCGATGGCTGCTTGTTCTGTGCTCCTCCTTGTGACATAAGGTGGGGTCTGGAGGGTTTCAAGGACCTTTTGGATGGTCTCCTGGGGAATGTTTATCGGCTCTTCATCCATGTCATCAGGGAAATCTGGGACAGGCATATCGGCAGAAGATCCATCTTCCTCTGCAATGAAACAGGATACAATTAGTGTGTCTGTGTTGTGGCAATTTTGATGTGACGTGCCTGCCTTTTGATGAATTCACTTTGTGATCTTGTTTTGTGTTCATTTCTCCAGTCCTTCAGATGGGCATTCTTCCAGGCCTATGGCCCACCTGCGTGTCAAATGTATGTTATTGAGTTATCAGACTTGTCAGCCTCATCGCCTCTAGGGGTTGATTTTTGCCAAATAGAGAATTGCCACCTTCTTTTCCTACTCGACACTCCGTGTACATCCATTCTCATGGTGAGACCTTTCACTGGCTGTGGGTGTACTGATGGCCCTGGCAGCACACTTAACAATCTGGACCTGCCCCAATCTCTGATCTTTCACATTGACTTAAATGTAATTGACATGTGGCATATCCTATGCATGGCAATGTTATGATCCGATATGGATGTTGACATTGGTAATGTGTCCTGCTGATGTTGGGGAATGTGTGTTACAATGGATTGCCCTGATAGTCGTATCAGTGTCCTATTTCCTCCTCTGACTGTGCAGGTGTATTTCAGTGACCAGTTACATGTGTCCCCTCCTCAATGCTGTTGTCTGAGCAGTATGACATTTGGGATGTTGCCTTGTTACCCAGGCACAGGATGGACCATGACATATGCAGCATGGGTGTGTCCTTAGTGCTGTGTAGCTCCTATTGTTGTTTACATTGGCTGATGTTTGTGACAACTATGGGCATTGACATTTGAGAGTACTGGGGCCTTTGTCTTATTTCTGGGGATTGTTGCAGTTGCCATCCTCACCCCCTAATTTAGGTGTGTATGATCCATGGAGAGGTTACTGCCATTGGCTACTTGAGCTGCACACAGGGCAGAGGTGGTAGTGGCAACTGTTGTCGCAGTTACATTGCAGTTGTCGGTATGGCTAGAGGATTGCTAATAGGGCCCTAGTTAATGTAGGGGGTATGTTGGCTGACGTGTGCCAGGATGTCAGTTTGACGTAGTGGCCTTACCTCCTGTCGTGGCTTTCCCTTTGCTCCATCGTTGGCATGACAGCATGCCCCCATGGGACTGTTGTTGGTGTAGTGTAATAGTGTGCCCCAGCTTCTGTCTGTGCAGGCCATGCCCCCATGCCGTGCCCCTTTACCCATGCCACTCCATGTATATGATGACTTACATGCAATGTGTAGTAGGTATTCCCCCCCGGTTGCAGTTGACATAAGTGCATTATAATTCCCCATGCGACTTACCCTGCATGTGCGTTGTCTCCTGGTAGTCTGCGCTGTCCTGTCCTTGAATCCCTGTGACGATCTCCTCAGGGATGACGGCTGCGACCATCTCCTCCATGTGGTCCAGGGCCTCCTGGTGTGCTGGACTCCCACCTCCAGTCTGCAGTGCTGCCTTCCTGTTCCTGGCCATCTTTTCCTTGGTCCTGCGCTTGCAGTCATGCCAGCGTTTCTTGCACTCGATGACAGTTCTGTGTACTTCAGCCACACTGTTAATCTTGTCGACAATTTGTTGCCATATGGCCTCTTTCCTACTGATTGGCAACTTTGATGTGACAAACAGTTGGTGCTGGTGTTCGGTCACCTCTTTAACCAGAATTTCCTGTTCCTCTGCACTAAAGCAACACTTTCTTTTCTTCTTAAATGTGTCCTGGTTCTTGTGTGGGTCCTCCTGGCTGGTTCCTGGTCTGTTGTCATCTTCCTGGGGTCTGTAGTGGCATCTGGGATCCATTTTGGCTCTCCTCTGGTGAAATGGCTGTGTTCGCTGGGTTTTTTGACGCTATTGCGTAAAAAAGAGGCGCATATCCGGTTTGCGGTGTCGTAAATCGACCCACAGTCATTTCCGGCGTGTTAACGTCATTTTCCTTTACGACTTGACGCCGCGGTGTGCGTCAAAAATAATGACTCCCACCTGTTGTTTGCGCCGCCGTGCGTCAAAGTATAAATATGACGCCCGCATGGCGCACCAAAATGGCGTTAGCCAGCGGTAATATTTTTGACGCAAAACTGCGCCGGCGCGGTTTTGCGTCAAAAAGTATAAATATTGCCCTCAGTGTTTTTTGGGATTGGCCAATTTTTATCGACAATTTATAGCTGACGTTGCCCAAAGAACCAGTTATATTACACAAACCCTTAAGAAAGACAATCTAAGGAAGGGTTTTTGTTGGACCCAAGACGCCGAATTTGCCTTTCAAGAGTTAAAAAACGCCTTCATTCAGGCTCCCATTCTACGGCATCCAGACACCACCAAACAGTTAATTGTCGTCACGAAAGCCTGAGAAAGAGCAATCGGGGCTGCCTTGCTACAAAAACAAGATGATGATGGGCTAGAGCACCTTGTATTCTATCTCTCACACATACTATCCGACTCCGAACGTAACTATTCAGTGTTAGAACGAGAACTACTTGCCTTGAAGACAGCTTGCACGGAATGGAGACACTTTCTTATGGGATTGAAAGAACCTTTTGAGGCACGGACAGATCACCGGAATTTACAATGTTTGAGAAACTTTCAGTGCCAAAATAGTCGGCAGGCTCGATGGGCTTTTTTTCTTAGTCAATATGATTTTTACATCACGTATATCCTTGGTTCTCAGAATATTTTGGCAGATGCCCTATCCCGTCGCTACCCTGAGTGTAGTGATTCTCCTGTACAAAACCTATTTGAAAACGATAAGATCATTGGCCTAGTACAGACATTCCTAGACAAGGTTAAGACTGAATATTCCAACCTTGAAATAACCAAAATGAACAATTTACGACCACAGCTTCATAAAGACCAGGAATACTATTATTAAAAAAAAAGCCTTGTTTCTACCTACTAAGATAGTCCAAACAGAAGCCCTACATATGTGCCACGACTCTCCCATCGCAGGTCATCGCGGAATGGAGGCTACCCAAGAGCTCCTGCTTCGCTCTTTTTGGTGGCCCACAATCAAAGCAGATACTGAGGACTATGTGACTTCTTGTCCCATCTGCGCACAAGCCAAGATACCTCGCAATAAACCAGTAGGATTACTCCGTCCGTTACCTGTTCCAGCAGGTCCGTGGCACACTATATCCACTGATTTGATGTGCTCTTTGCCTCCTTCGGTTGGGAATCGGGTAATAAAGGTAACAATTGATTCCTTCACAAAAATGGCACATTTCACGGCATTAAGGAAACTACCTACGGCTAAGGAACTAAGTCAAATCTTTATTTAGGAGATCTTTCGGCTTCATGGCCTGCCACAAGTCATTATCTCAGATCGGGGTCCCCAATACATCTCCCGATTTTGGAGACAATTTTGTAAGACACTAAGAATAGAGGTGGCCTCATCATCGGGTTTCCATCCCCAAACGAATGGACAGACAGAACGGCAGAATCAAGGCCTTGAACAATATTTACGTAGTTTTTGTAATGCTACACAGAGTAATTTGTCTACGTATCTACCACTTGCAGAATTCTCATACAACAATTCAGTACACAGTGCTTCGAAAGTCTCCCCTTTCTATTGTTCTTATGGATTCCATCCAAAGGCCTTTCCTATTCCTCTGAAAGAAACCTCCAATCTTCCTGCCATTACCCCATATGTCCGGCAACTACAGGGTATCCAACGTGTCATACATTCAAATCTTTTATCCACTAAAACACGCATGAAGAGAATGGCTGATAAGAAACGTTGTGAAGACCTGCGTTATCAGATCCACAATAAGGTCTGGCTTTCCTCTAAATTCTTACCTCTCCGACTAACCCCAAATAAATTTAAATCTCGATATTATGGTCCATTCCTGATTCTTCAGAAGATCAATCCTGTGTCTGTTCGTCTTCGCTTGCCTCTGACTTGGAAATTACATTCTGTATTCCATGTATCACAACTCAAACCCTACATCCCTGATCCTTTTCGCAGACAATTCACCTGTCCTCCTCCTCAATTGATTGATAACGTGCCTGAATACGAGGTCCAGTAAATCTGTGACTCCCGGGTCTTCCGTGGTCATCTTCAATACCTGATTCATTGGAAGGGCTACCCTATGAGTGAATGCTCCTGGGAAAACGCATCTTCGGTTCATGCCCCTCTTTTGGTCTGTCGTTTCCGTCTTTTCCCTCACAAACCTGAGGCCTCGGGGGGGACCTACTGTTGCACCGCGGGCCGCTGCGGCGCCTTCCGGCCGAACCGCATGGGAAGCCACAGAGTCTCCCGGCCGGGCCGCGGGGCAAGCCGCGGCCCGTGTCAAAGGTCGCGGCGCCCGCGGCGGGCCTTTTCTCCGGCCGCGCACTGTTGTAATGGCGCGGCGAGGCCGGAGGCCCAGAATTGGGTCACGGTTCTCGCCGCGCACGGCGCACGACGCGGACATGGTTGTGGGGTGTCTGGGCCCTCCCCCTAGCGCCTGCCACACGCCTTCAGGGGCTTCATCTTCCTCATGCCTGGTTTTAAGGCATGCCTTCTCCTTCCCAGCATGCCGTGCACTTCTGTTCTTCCCTGCATGCATCTGTTCCTTTTGTACAAGAGTATATTTTCTATCTCTAGCTATAGCTCCTTCCCAAGCCAAGATGGTGGCGTTACTTCTTCCTGTTTATCACTTCCTGTCTAGGGGTATATAAGGGGAATTATTTCTTCTTCTCATTGCGTTGCAACACTTCAGCGGTGGTGGTCACGCTCCGGCTGGTCTTCGTTTGGGACACCAGTCATTCTTGTTCTGTCTTCCAGATTTCCAGGATCCTGAGTTCTAATCCTTGTGTCCTCCTTCTGTTTCAAGGAGTTCCTGTTGGAGGTTTTTTTCCCCTTGGGGTTTTTCCTCTGGGACTCCTTCTGGAGGGCACGGACTGTGGTGGCTTACTATTGTCAACAGCACCATGGCTACCGGAAGGGGTCGACCCTACCTCGGTCAGAGCAGGACTTGCAGGAACCGGGGCCGCTCACCATCCCTCTCCAGTACCGACGGTAAGCCCAGGGTGAATCGTGACATACTCACCGTGGTCATCACCGCCGCCATTCGTACTCCTGGTAGATGAGAAGATACACCAACATTAGTAACACCTGTAGTCCGGGCTCCATGGCATCCTGCTTCCTCGTTGAGTGTCGAGCGGTGAATGGTTTCCCTTCCAAAGACTGTTTCCACTGTGCTTTTGATGGTGTTGGTACCACCCTGGAAAAGCTGGCGGATTGGTGCCTTGTAATAGTGTGGGTGGTACATTGTGTTCCACCTGTCTGTTGGAAGTGACCGCTGCAGTGTTTGTTGCTACCGCCGTGGCAGTCGGAGTGTTAAAGTGGCTGTCTGGGTTGCCGGTTTCCGCCATGGTCATAATTCCATTTTTTAGACCGCCGGCCTGTTAGCGGTATTACCGCCGCTTTATCACCGACCACTAGGCTTGTAATGAGGGCCTTTATCTGAATAATATTTACTAGGGATTTTAGTAGTCTGCTACCCAGTTTGGAAGCAAAACTCAAAATGGTCCCCCATCATCTTCCTAAGTTCCTGCCTTTTGTCCACTACCAAGGGTTTCCAGCTAAGGCTGTTATTCAACAGCACCCCCAAATAAGGAAAGCTCTGGACTTTTGTCAGCATGTTGTGATTCAATATAAAAGTCTTGGTTCTAGTTCACTTGAGTCCCACCACCATAACATATGAGTTTGTGAGATTCACGGACAAATCCAGTTCCCCCATAAAGAATTCAAAAGAATTCAGCTGACTTTGCAGCTTATTGGCTATCCTTGCAATCAGAAACCCATCATCCGCATAAAGGAGAACAGGTACAGAATGCATACCTGTTAGTAGGCAATCAGTGTTAGTGGCAATTAAGGCTTGTTCTAACCATTTATGCAGTACCTTAAGCAATAACTGCCCATGCCTAAGAAGGATTGCAGCATGGTGACATCTTGTGGGGCGTAAGTAGCTGGCAGTGCTCACACTTTATCTGGGTCAGGAGTCATTCCCCCATCAGAGAATATGTGCCCAAAGATCATAAGTTTGGTCTTGTGAAACTCACACTTTGCTGTGTTCAGAGTGAGACCTGCATTAGTAAGTAACTGGCACACTTGTGTGAGAGCCTTATCATGCTCCTCTTGTGTTGCAGCAAATACCAGTATGTCATCACTGTAATTAAAAGCATGCATGATAGGTTGAATTATTTGACGTATACCATCCAGAAATATTCCTGCAGCTGACGATACTCTAAACTCAACCTTTTGTATCTGAACAAACCAAGAAGCGTAGAAAAAGTGATGATATACCTGCAGTTTTCTTCCAGCTCGAGTTCATGGTCTCCCTTGTTCAGATCAAGATGGGAGAAGATTTTGGCACTATTCAGATTCATGATCATGTCCGCTATGTGTGGACCAGGATGTCTTTCTCTCTTAATTGCTTTGTTGGCCTGGCGCATATCAACACAGATGCGCACTGTGCCTTCACTGTCCTTTTTTGGCACCACCACTATGGGCATAATCCATGGCGTAGGATCAGTGGAGTGCTCAATCAAGTCATGTTTCAGCAACATTTTTAGTTCTTTCTCAATGGCTTCTTGCAAGTGAAAAATGAATTTGCAGTGCTGTTGAGCCAATTTCCTCATTAATGTGTAGTCGCACTTTCATTGTCTTGAGTCTTCACGAAATGTCAGGAACTGACTCACAATTTCAGATTGAGTGTGGAGGTTGTAATTGAAAGATATCTGTTCTATGTCAGCAGCAGGGGCAAAACTGAGTAGGCATGCACTGGATGAAGTTCTATGAAGGACAAGAATTGGAGCTTGCACTGACACTGTTTTATATCATCTTGTTGCTGTGAATGACCCTTGACTTTGTAATAGGTTAGAGGCAGCCCACATGTTTCCCTTTCTGTTTGACAGGCTGAGGCTTGGCACAGGAGACATTCTATTGAACTCCTCGACTGGTATAATGTTAACTGACACACGACTGTCTTTCATTGCAATCTTGGGGCAGTGTTCAAATGAGTTCAATTGTTTCATTTGATGGTTTACCTTAGTCTTGTGTTATTTCTTGCAAGCAGCCAAACCAACATTCGCCTGTCATTACTTGGTCAGTATCATCATTGCACATCCATCTTCTTCACTGGAGCTTGATGATAACATTGTAGAGCCTTAGTAGGATGAGCTTGATGAGGAGCGACTTTGTCTATTTTCTACTTGTTGTAAATGGTGCTGCTTTATGGCCTTGTGGGTGTGGCAAGAATACTTCTAGAAACCTTCTGGTGTACATTTTCTCCTCTTGCTGTGATGTATTTGGTTTCTCTTTTGCTTTGTAAATGGTTATGAAGTGATTTTCTTTCCCGCAACCTTTGCACGTCTGTTGCATGGACGGACATTTACCATCATGGGGGAATGAAAACCCACATTGGAAACACAAATTGCCTTCTTTGAAGACTTTGACTTGCATGCATCTACCTTGTACTTGTGCTTGCTTTTCATGATCAATGCTGATTCACTTTTCCCTGCTCCAGCTTCCATATCAGCAGTTTGATGAAATGCTCTTTTATTGGCTCTTGCAGCCATTTTTGTTTTCAAACTGAGTGTCTCTGTCAACAAGCGTCTTCTAAAAAAGTCTGAAAGACAGCCATCAATGACTTTGAAGCGTATGGCTTCTTTGTCATTAAATTCACTAAACGTACGTTGTTTGATAAGCACATCAAGTCTATCAACAAACTCATCCATCGTTTCACCAGCGCTTTGTCTCGGTTGAATGAAAATGCACCATTCATAGTCGACATTCGGCATTGGATTGAACTTGGTACTCAAGGCTTCTTTGATCTGACGCTGTGATATTGCATCAGTCTGCAAGATTTTCTTCAGTACTTCTTTTTGTCTATCACCAGCAACATTCTTTAAATACTTAGGGGGTCATTATGACCCCAGCGGTGAGCGGTAATGTGGTGGCAATACTGTCAACAGGCTGGCGGTGCTGGTGGTAGCAGCAATAGCTTACCACCGCTCGCCAGTGTGATCAATGCCGGATTTCCGCCCTTCTTGAGGTGGAAGTCCGGCAGTAATCATAATATGGCGGACGGATGGTAGCCGCGATGACAGTATGTTGGTGGCCTTCACTGCGGCGGTAGGGGATTTTTACCACCATTGTTATAATGATGGCCTCAGTGATTTTCTTAGCATCTACTTCTTTTAGGGCACCTATGAAGACATCGAACATCTCGATCCATATGGTCCACTTGGTGCCAATATTTTGCTTCTTTTGGGGTGTCCAAGGACGGTGGTGGTTTCAGAAACACAGCAGTAGTGTACTTTGTGCTCTTTTCTACTACCGTTGAGAGCATATTGCTGTTCAGATGACTGCCGCTATTAACCTAGAATGGTAACCTCTGCATGCACTGGCAGTGTACTCACAGCCCAGGAGCATGAAATGAACACGCCACACACGGAGCTCTATAACAGACTTCTTTATTCCCCAGAATACGATCACACACTGCACTTTGATTATGTCATAACCACTAATAACCACACCTTAATGTCTCCCACCAAATTACTTAATCTCTCTCTTGCATCCACCCAGAACTGCGAGGGTCCAAGCGAGCGTAGTCTCACAACACTACAGTCACTTTCCTGTGCACATGCATCGTTTATTCTCAGTTCCGGCTTGAGGTGCTCCCTTATATCTGCTCTCGGCGAGGATACTCCAACCCTCACCATGTTGCGGTTCCACTGACTTGGTTACTGTCTTGGGAGCTCTCCTGCCACTCTGGAACACACCGCATCTCTGGAGCCAACAGCAATGCCATGCTCGGCTTTGTGGCCATGTTCAGGAAGAGAAGGCATCATCCACATATGGGTTGTAGTGATATTTATTAATGACATCACCAGAACCCATTGATGATAACATAAGACCATTTTACACAGTTAACCATTATGTATCCCCTATTGAATGCAGAGGAAGAGAGGGGGAAGAGGCAGAACTAAAATGGCTTACCTGAAACCAGTGGAGAATATTACAGTTGGAAAAAGGTGAATATGTAAATAAAAACAAGGAATTAAAAAGCCTGAATACAAATTGAGTGGTTCCCCCTTGTGATAACTGTGCACCTCCACCATTATAAAAGGGCTTTCAGATATTGTAATATAAATACTAAGTAGGCTACTTGATTATAGACAAATTGGAAAGGTTGCATCTTTAAATAAATGAACCATAAAAAACAGCAGAGTATACCAAATTACTACAGCCCTTCCTGCAGGTGTTCTCACCCACAGGATGTCCACAGTCAAGATTACAACCCATAATCAGATGTACCCCTAGGTCAACAACAATAGATATACCACAGTTGATGTGGTTAGTGTTTCTGAGAGATTACAGGGGCAGCTTCATTGCTAGCTTCCCTCCCTTGCAGAGTAACTGCAGCACAGTATCACTTATGCAAGGGTCACTCAAGAGCACGTTTGTAGTATTTTGCCAACAATATTATGGTAGCACGATATTATTGAACTGATATTCTAGTAGAATATCCTAGCTAAATGATCAGATTGGACTGATCGGGGTGGGTATGTGTGAATGGCTAAATATGGGGTTGTGGTAGGTAAGAGCATGTATGTAACAATAGATATATGTGTATAAGTGCATGGGTTCAGAGTGGATAAGTCAATGTGTTGCAGGAGGTTTGTAGTTGTATGTAGATAAGTTGGGTTCATAGGAGTAAACCAGTGGGTGAATGTATGTGAGAAATTGGATTTGATTACATGAACGTAGGGGGTGTGTGGTGCTGTGTTTGGGTATACAAGATAGGTAGGTGTTGTGAAGTTGGTGTGCAGATGTGGGTAGTGTGGATAGATGTTGATAGTTACGTAAGTGTGGGTAGCTAAATGTATGTAGGTGTGAGCAGGTGGACTTGGTTAGAAGTAAATATGGTAGGTTAGTGTAGAGCAATAATTGTGGATAGTGTGAAGTGAGTTTGATTGGAGTGGGTGAATGTGAGTAGGTAGGTATGGATGAGTGATTGTAGATACTGAGGTAGATGTAATTTCACATGCAAAATTATAAGTGTAGATATATATTTGAGTAGGTAGTGTAGTTGCAAGTAACTGCCAGAAGGTAGGTGTGAATAATTGTGGGTAGATAGTTATGAACAGAGATCATAGATGTGGGTCCCTTGCTCACTGTGCTATTGGATTCAAGCCAGCTTGGCTAACCATTCCCAAGATGCTTGTTTCTGGTTTAGAGAGGATCTGGCCTGGCAGTTCGGGCTGGACTGCTCCCATGGGGAGCAGGGTCAAGACTGATTTGCATATGTCTGGGTCCAAACTGGGGTGGCATGGTGAGTAAGATAACAATGGATTAGCCCAGATCTGTGACTGAGGGTGACTGTTTGAAAAGTTTCAGCACTCCGTTCATCATCCTTTTTTATTGCTATGTGGGTATGCAGACAGAGATAGGTGGGTAATGATAGAGATGTTAGATATAGGTTGGCTTAGATAAGAGTGAGTGTAGGTGGGTGTCTTTAGAGTTAGGGATAAGTAGACAATGGTCGTAGATGTTGAGGTTGGGGGTATTGATGAATGTAGTTACTGAGGCGGGCACAAGTGGAGAACGGGTATATGTTGATTGTGATTTAAAGGAAGGAAAGGGAAAAGAGACTAATGAAAGTGAACACTGCAGTAGCAGATAATGCTTAAGCAGGCTAGATGATTTCAATGCTTGTCTACCAATGTGGGAGCGAGGGGTGTTGACACAGGTCTTAAAGCAACTAATTGAGACTAAAACGTGGCATAAGGCATGTGAGTCACAATGAGACACAAAGAGATTTGCTGTAGGCTAATGTCAATTTATGTGTGTGAAGATATCTGCCATAACTGCAGAGCTCTGTACACCCACTGGAGCAGCCTAGATTTGCTGTAACCCCTGACGTCACAATTTGATCTATATGTGACCATGGAGTGCAATTTAACTTTTAAGTAGTGTGAATTAGTACAGTCATCTCCAAAATGTGGAGCATTCACTGTAATGTTAGGAAACTATATATGGTGTATCTTAACCTTATTAACTTAAATATAATAATTGAATGTGTTCTCATAACCATTCTCATGTTGTCTGAATGTATTTGCACTAGAAATGATAACAATTTATGTAATGTGTGCATTAATACATTGAAGTCTATTACTGAAAATGTAGTTTTAGTCACTTCTAAACTCATGTATTTACAACTTATGCATTCAATGTAACTGTAACTTGTAATCTTATTTGAATGTTTATAATTGATCTTTATATAATGTAGAAATTAATATGTACACAGTATAAAACGAAATTATATGTGCATTAATGAATAATTTTGAATGTTGACCTGACTGAGCCAAAAGGGCATATTTACAAGAAAGTGGTGCATCATAGATGATGCCCCACTTTTCTTACTCCCCATTGTGCCCCCCCTAACAACCCCATGTATGCGCCGTATTTATAATACAGTGCACCATGGCGCATGTTAGGCCAATATCGTCAAAACTTTTGATGCAATTGTGGTGCTTTGATGGATTAGCATAAAGAATTATGGCGCCAATCCTTCAAAGTTAAGGGAGGGCCATGAAATGCAATGGGAGCATCACTTTAATGTCTGCCTAAGGCAGCCGTTAAAAATGATGCTAAAATGGTGCTGTGAAATCTTGTAGATTTCACTGCACTATTTTTCTGGGCCTCCTATTGGTGGAACGCCCCCCGCCACACATTATGCCTGGCACAGGCATAGTGTGACTCAAGGGGTTGCAAAGTGGCGTAATGCTTGCATTGCACATCTTTGTAAATATGGTGTGATGAAAATGCCACATTAGCATTAAAAAATAACGCTAATCTGATGCAGGGAGGCTCTAGGGACTTGTAAATATGCCCCTTCATTTCTTAACGTGAGAAACTATTTTCCATGTTCTGCTATCATGTCATTTCATGTTAGTTTGGAAATAGATGTGCTATTGTTTTACCCACAAACTAGAACGTGAAGAAACCATAGTACGAGATGACTGTTCCTTTTTCATACATGTTGCAAATGATGTCCAGACGACCAAGTAAACTAATTCTCTCAGGGCTGTTCTGGAGAAAAAAAGGCAGTGTTACAAGTTACACCATGAGATATGAGAATACAATGGAGCGTGTGATGTCATGATGGAGGGTGTTACCTAACCCAACTGTGTGATATTAACTAGGGCTTTTATTGATTGAGTGGTCTTTGTCCCCTTGACTTTGAGAGGTACAGACTTCTGACTTTCTCCTTGTCCCCCATGCATCATTGGGTGTGGCTTAGGTTTGAACTTGACTCTCTTTAATAAGAATCTTGACCGAGCTTCTGAAATGCTGACACATTTGTCTTCACTTTCCTACTCATTTTTCGTTTTTTCACCTACCCATTTATTTTTCAAGATGTGATTTTTCCTTTTTTGTCAACATCAGGGCAGTGCACGCTCTACGGGCGACTAGAATGCAAAAACCTAGCAATTTCAAGCTAACATAATTTATGCATTGTGCTGATATGATGTTGTTTAACCTTTTGCATTGCAGAGTTTAATCTTGAAGTCTTATGTTCAGCATGCATATAAATACTCTTCAAATGTGATGTACTGCTGCAGGCTTTTAGACTGTGTCAGGGTGTGGTCCCCTTCGAGGGCCTTCTAGAAGTTTTCCCTGCAGCATGCCTGGGTGTGGTTTGTGGGCTGGGCCAAGACTCTATATAAGGGAGCCAGTCCAGCTCCACGTGCTCACTATTCAGAGGTCCCGGTGCAGAGCAGCAGCAACTTCCTGAGCTCCTGTTCCGGCGGCCTACTTTGATCCTCCAGGCCTTGCCCTTTTTCACTTTAATTGGTGATCTTAGATCAGGGCGGTAAGACGGAGGTCGGGCTGGGCCCCCGACCCCATTATCGAAGACTCTCAAGTTCTTGGGCCTAATCTTTGCATGATCAAAATTTTTACTCTTGTGCTTGTGAATGTGTGCTTGGTCGTTTAATGGCATTTACATGTGGATACTCGAATCGGCAAGACGCGCAATTCTTTGCTTGTGTGTTAACTCTTGATAGTCATTGTGCGCTACCAATTTATGGCATTTACAAGGTAGCATTCGAATCGGCAAGACACGCAATTCTTTTCTCGTGTTTAATTCATGTTATTCATTCTGCGCTACCATTCCTTGGCAGTTACATGGTGGCATTCGAATCAGCAAGACGCACGATTCTTTTCTCGTGCTTAATTCATGTTATTCATTGTGCGCTACCATTCCTTGGCAGTTACATGGTGGCATTTGAATCGGCAAGACACGCGATTCTTTCCTCGTGCTTAATTCATGTTATTCATTGTGCGCTACCATTCCATGGCAGTTACATGGTGGCCTTCGAATCGGCAAGATGCGCGATTGGTTTTCTTGTGCTTTAACCCTTGATAATCATTGTGAGCTACCATTCCTTGGCAGTTATATGGTGGTACTCAAATCGGCAAGATGCGCAATTCATTTCCTGTGTGTAATTCATGTTATTCATTGTACGCTACCATTTCCTGACATTCATTTGTTGACCTTCGAATCAGCAAGCCGTGCAATTCCTTTCTGTGTTGAAAATCACGGCGTTCATTATGCGCTACCATTTTAAGGCATTTACTTGGTGGCTTTCGAGTTGGCAAGTCGCGTGATTTATTTCTCGAGTCTAATTTGTGTTATTCATGGTGCACATTCATTCCATGGTATTTACTACCTATGTGAAAATCTGCAATGTGTGCAATTCATGTTCCGGCAATTTGAGAGAAGAAAAAAAGTCAGAGTCCTAGATGTAATGTTGTGTGTTCCTAATATGTTTCTCAAACACAATTCATATGATGGTTTAGAAATCATTCAGATTGTTTCCTGATCCTCATGCAAAAGATAATACTTAAATTTGAAAGTTGCATTTAACCTTTCTTGATTCCCTCACAGGTACCCAGTTATCTTGAAGCTTAGTCATTTTAAGTCTATACTTAGGTTGTCCATGTTTTCAGAATGACAATGCTTAGAGTCATAGTCTAGTATTGATTCATATGATATAATCTTGATATTGTGTGTTTTAACCTTTTTGCTTCCTACAGGTCTCCTTCCCAGCTGTTCCCTTCCTAATCCCCTTTTCCCCACTTGGACTCTCTTGACTCTGACATTTTTGCAATAGTATAGTATTCTAGGAGATCTGCCCTGTCTGTCTAAAGCTTAACTTAGCTAGATGCTTTAACTTGCACTCATGCGCAAGAAGGATGACGACCATTGTTTTCTAAGCACCAGATTCTCTTATTAATTTTCTGTATTGCTGTAACTGAGTTATTGGTGAGTCTTATGCTAACCTATTTGAATTTCATGTGGAGATTTGGTTACCCTATGGTTATTCTGTCTCTCCATGGCATGTTTTTGCGATATGTTTATGTTAACCTGAGTGTTCATTTGTAATAAAACCCTTTAACTCTATTTCCAATTTGGGCTTTCATTGTGTGGCCAGATTGGTTACAATTGTTAAGTAACGTCCCAGTTAAATCCTCATGAAAGGAAAATGACTGTCGACCTCAAGAAAAGGCATACAAAAGGCACCACCACCATAAATCACATTTGAGGGTGGGAAATGGCCATTTCAAAGCGTGGGCAGCTATAGAACTTTGTGGACGTATATATAATTTCACATTCATTGGCATTCACAAAATCATTTTCGTTCCCCTTTCCACTGTAGAAATTTTGGGAGTTTTACTTCAGCCAATAGTTGGCATAATTCCCTTTTGATGGTGTGAAGGCGAATGTTTCCTCAAGGCAGTGGGAGTCCGGACCTGGCTTGTTGCAGCTGCATCGGCTTCTGAGCGCTCTTACCCCTCGCCGAGGCGGCCGGCTGGCGTGGTGACCCCGCGGTGCCTCTCCCCTTCGTTGTCTGGCTCCGCTGCAGCGCTTCGGGACTCTCCTGGTTCCGGTGCAGCAGCAGCATCTGGCTCCGGGGGCGGGAGTGCGCCGGGCCTCCGAGGGTGGCAAGGTTTGACGGAGCTGCGAGGTGGGCGTACGACGGCCTGCCGGTCTTTCAGCAAGTCCTTACAGCTGAGAACGAGCTTTCTGCGACAGGGCCGTTTGAGAGCAGGGATGACTTATCTGAATAAGTAACGGGACGGAGCGGAAGCAGCGAGGGACGGAGTGGACGGAGTGGAAGCAGCGAGGCACGGAGCAAGGAGCAAGGAGCACGGAGCACGGAGCACGGAGCACGGAGTACGGATTGCGGTGGGGGTATTGACTGGCGAGTGGCGCTCGAGTCTCGGAGCACGTAACACAGAGCTCCGCTGGGTCCGTCGTTGGTCTGACAGCTCGGCCGGCCCCGGAGAGCGGGGGAGACCCAGGGGGGGCCCGGTGAGGAGAGCCCGGCACGCGGGGCACCAGTGGTATATATCTATCGTACTCTTGGAGGCCGAGCAGTGGTAGCAAAAGCAACAGCAACTGTACAACTGTACAAGTGCCCGCCCGATACCACCTTCCTCAGGTCCGTGCTGGGTTACTCGATGTATTAAGCTACGACGGAGCCAGAAAAAACTCATTTCTGGAACTGCATCTATGCCAGCTGTGGGACTTTCGTCATACCACAGAATCCGCCATTATAACGCGAGTCCAATCCTCCAACTCTCCAGCCTGGCTGGTAGTGGCAGCTCAGCCTGGTCGGAAGAGAAAGGCCAACTGTTTGGGAGCAGATGAGGACATAGGGCTGCCGGCTCAGACCACCACCGTTGTAGGCTGCCTGCCAATACACGCTGGGAGGACTACAATACCCAGAATCCTCTGGGTTTCCCGTGCGCCAAGTGGCGCGAAAGTGCTGTTACGCCCCCGGGCCCTTAAATTGCAACAAGGTACACCAAGGTACACCGCAGGGACGCGCGCGGGCGGCACCGGGCAAGGGGCGGGCCCCCTCAGAGGCCTGAAGTGAGGCCTGAAGAGACTGGACTGGGCACGGGACTCTGCCTAAAACTGTAAATTAGCTGCATTACATCTTGATTACGCGGTTTTGTGTTTTGTATAGCTGAATTATAGCTGGTGGTACTTACTGCAACCAATCTATGATGGCTAACTGTAATAACTCCGCCAAAAATCTAGGGGCTACTATGCTTGATAACTACCTGGTTAAAGTGGTTAAAAAGATTAATAGCGATCGCAGAGTCTCCCTAGGGAAAGGAGGTTCCCCCATTCAGACACACCCTAGTTCCTCCCCACATATAGTGCCTACTTTTGAGGATCTGGGCGCCAACACTGACAAGGATATGATACTAACTGAGGCACAGGTACATTCTAATCCCTTAGACTCAATGGGTATAATTGGCGAGAGCCCATCTAGCCCCGTGGTTATGGCAGAGACTCCCCCCCAACCAGCAAGAGAAGTTAGGGCTTGTAGAAAGTCGTTGGGCAAAAGAGGAGTGGGGAAGGTCAGCAATTCTCGAAAGCCCCTCGAAGCAAAAATTCATACTATTAAAACAAAGGGAGTAGACGGGGGATCTGATAAGCCAGTGGGTTGCTGTCATAACAGGCAGTATATAGAAAATATACTGGCAACAGTAGAGGATAAGTTAGCGACAAAAATGGCTGAAATTTTTAGCACATTATTGTTGAAAATTGAAGTACTCACCCAAGAGGTTCATAGTCTAAGGGTACAAGTAACTTCGACACCAGCAGATGTTCTAACGGTACCTCTAGATTTACCATCTGGAAATTGTGTTGAGCAGGCAATACTCGCGGGAAGCAGTTTAAGACATAAAACCCCATGTAACGAAACAAGTTTGGAGGCGGAGCCCACTATACCTAGGGAAGTGATCCGAGGGTCCCTAGAGGGTAGGTCTCAACCAACTCGAGTCCATAAGGACGCAAGAGAGCACAACAATAATTATAATGTTAGGATTGATCTCCCACCGGAGGCCGCTCCATTTGTATGTATACTATCAGGAGTCCCAGAACTTAGTTCAGGTAAAAAAGAAGGTTACAATGACTTAAAAAATAAAGTAGCCTTCTGGCTTACTAAGAATAGACCCCTCCTCCCTTCCATTGATGGTAAAATCTTAAATGTGAGAAGGGTGGGTTGGCTTGGCCACATGACTAAAGATATTCCAGGTGATCTGGTAATAGTTAATTTCAGGAGTACAAATGTGGTCCCATTTTTGAGAGGCTGGTGCCCACAACTTACAGATGGACCAATAGTCACGTGGGAACTTCCTGATTTTTATCCTACGGTGTATCCCGAGGTGAAGGTGCCATCCCAGATTAACAAAAATGTCATTAACCCTCCCATGGGTTGGTTCGCACCAGTAAGCATTGAACCCTTGATTACTGCCGGGAAATATGGCCCGTTATCCTGCCTAGATGAGAATGATTGACTCACTGGTAGAGAAGAAATAGATAATTTAACTTTATTGAAATCCCCCCACATAGAAGATATAAGTTGGAAGGCTATTGCCACAGATCAAAGTAATAACCCTGACATTATCCCCGTTGGTACATTGTCTGCATTACCCAATTTTAGTACGGACTCACCCTCTGCTTTTGCTGAGCCTGTTGATATGGTATCAAGGTATATATCCTGGAATATAGCCGGTCTGGAGTCCAGCCAGTGTATTCCTGATTGGAGGGACTTCATAGATCAGGGCGACATAATTGCATTCCAGGAAACATGGGCTATCACACCGATATTTCGGGTGGGGTATCTGAACTTTAGCAAGCCAGCAATTAGAGGCCAGAAAGGGCGTCCTGTTGGAGGTCTTACAATTTGGGTCCGCCAAAGTGCGGGTGTAAGAGTTGAAGAAGTGACAACTGATAGTCCAGACATAATTGCCTTAAAGATAAAGTCCAACCAAGGTTTAAGCATCCTGTTGGTTAATATTTATGTCAGGGGCCTACAGGGAGGAAGGGTTTCTCCGACCCTCCTCCTGTTGGATGACATTTTATCTGGATCAACGACCGATGGCCACAAGATTGTGATGGGGGATTTTAATACTTGTTTTGAGCCTTTGGGTATTGAGGACGGCCCGCTCACTGAGGATGAGGATCTATCCTGGGGTATTCCCCAACTCGAGTTACCCTCGATTGCTAAGTGGTCGAGCTCAGCCACCTATATCAAGGGGCTATGCCTGGATATGGGTCTGAGAGCTGTTAATGGAAGGGTCAAGTCTGATAGGAAGGGTAGGCATACGTTCAACAACGGCCGACACAGTAGTCGTATCGACTATATTTTGGTCGATGTGAGGCAGTGGTTTGCAGTTGTTGATATGCTAGTTACGGAACGCCCAGAGAGCGATCATGACCCGCTGGTTTTGACCCTAAGGGATTCCAGCTTTCAGAGGTCTGTGGGCAGTGGTCCTAATATAACAGGAAAAGAGGTCATTGTGAGCAATGATATGCGCAGGGTACGCTGGTCCAAAATAGCTGTGGACGCTGGGGCCCGTAGGGCGATAAGAACCTTAGTGTCTAGTTCTGTGGAGCTTTTAAACAATTGTGGCTCACAGGACGAGATTAACAGCAAACTTATACGTACCCATTCTGACCTGTTTCAGGAACTTAAAAAGTTGTTCATCAAATTTATCCCTAAACAACCTAGGACCAAGAAATACTCATCCACTACCTGGTTTGATAAAGAGTGTAGTAAGACAAAAAGAGTTCTCTTTGAGGCCATTAAAAACAAAAATCATAGCCAGATTAGATCTTGTAGAAAACTCTATAATGAGGCAAAACGCAAAGCAAAACAAAAGTGGGACGAGGAACGCTGGCTTATGCTGTCAGAAGCCTGTGGTAAACGCAATATGCAACAGTTCTGGTACCTCATAAAATGGGGTATCTCGCAGGACGCCCACTATAGCCCAGCATCTGTCTCTAATCACCAGTGGGTAAAATTTTTTGAGGATCAGTTTAAGTGTCATACAGTAGAAGAGACTATACCCCACTGTCTTGAGCCCGCCGAGCCGTTAATATTCTCAGTTACTGAAGTCATCAATTGCCTGCACAACATTCCCAAAGGGAGGGCCCCTGGCCCTGATGGTATTCCAGCTGACATTTTTTTCCTGAATACCATCAGGAAGACCAGGACCTGTGGGTACCTTATATACTCCACCTGGTGAATGCAGTTGCAGCAGGCGCTAAAATTCCTGACTCATGGTACGGGGCAGAAATCCTGCCTATATACAAGAAAGGCGATCGCTCAGTACCCTCAAATTATCGGCCTATCAGCCTTATTGATGCGATCCAAAAAATTATAGCGCGCCTCATTTTAGGGAGGATACAGGAATGGATAATAGACTCAGATATTTTGACTCCGTTGCAGGCGGGTTTTAGACCTCATGTAAGCACCCTTGATCAAGCTTTTCGTTTTGCCCTATTATATTGGAAAACAGTTTTTTTGGGTAAGGGCAAGTTGTATGCAGCTTTTGTGGACCTAAGATCTGCATTCGACTTGGTCCCTAGGACTAAATTATGGGATTGCTTACTGGAACAGGGAATGCCCAGGGCTCTAGTGCGACTCTTAATGAATCTCCATGCATACACTTATGCCCAAGTCCGCTGGGGTAAGCCTGGCGAGGTTACGGACAGGTTCCATGTTTTGAAAGGTGTTAGACAAGGATGTGTTCTGGCTCCCACTTTGTTTTCCCTGTTTATTAACGGGGTTACCAAATATTTTGCAACACATCCCACGGATGCTCCCCAGATAGCGGGAATGAAAGTACCATTGCTCATGTTCGCGGATGATACCTTGCTATTATCTAAGACAAGGCAAGGGCTCCAGCAGGCCCTACTCAGATTTGAGTTATTTTGTGACGAGCATGAGCTAGAAATAAATGTCTCTAAAACAAAATTTATGGTACTAAGAGGTCGAACACAAACTGTGGCAAGGGTCAAAATGGGTGGTGCTATTCTTGAGCAAACTAATGAATTTACATATCTGGGTGTGCATTTTAGTGATAATTTTAGTTGGAAACCCCAGATTGATATCCAAGCACTCAAACATGTTCAACTAGGCGGTGCCCTTCTTAAGGAACATAAAAGATCATTTACCCGCCCGATGTCCCCACTCATGGAAATCTATGGGTCAAAAATTCTTCCCTCAGTCTTGTATGGGGCAGAGCTTTGGGGTTATAGCAATCTGGACCGACTGACGTTGGCCCAAAACAGATTTACAAGAGGGGCGGTTGGTCTTCCGAGATCATCCCCACGTATCCCGCTCCTTTATGACCTTGGGCTCCAACCGGTGGAAGATCAAGCCAGATTTCGGCCCTTGGCCTTCTGGCGGAGGTTGTGGTCTACCCCAGAGCTGTTATTATATGCAAAAGCATGCCTCGAGGTAAGGGACACCCTAGGATCCGATAAGATTGGTTGGTTTAAGGGTGTTAGAACCACCCTTTGTGCCATGGGTCTAGGTGCCCTTTGGCTCAACCCAGACTCAGTTACTTTTCCTGCAAAAAAAGAGCTGAAACAACTATATTGGGAATGGGTGGTAGGCATAAGACACTCATCCCTTATAGGTAGTTCCCTTACAACAACATTTGTACACGTGAAAGATGCCTCTGCAATTGAAAAGTACTGGGATGTTATCACAAAACCTATGGACCGCAAATTATATCACCAAGTTAGAGTGGGCTCAATACCATTAAGGTGTTTAACCTCAACCTGGGGCACTGGAGGCCCAGATAAATGCCCATTGTGTACAGAAATGCGGGAAAATGTGAGCCATTTGTTTTTTGTCTGTCCATTATATGCTGCCCCAAGGAAGCAGTGGTTGGTACCCCTATGCAAAAGTCTGGGCACACAATCGGCCGAGACTGCTTGTAGGATCCTTAAAACTGATCTTTCCCCTACTACATCTATAGGGGTGGCCAAATTCCTGGGGTGGGCATGGATAATCCGTTCTGAATTACTAAAACAGCTACATGTTTTAGATAAGTAAACTATCTTGAATTTTAGAACTGAGTTTTTAAAGTAATGTACTCCCTTTTTTTTTAATTTGTCATAATATTTAACAAATGATGCATTAGATAGTTTTAATACGTTTTTAGTAGCTTTTATGAAATATTGTATTTATTGTTATAATCATTAGCACTGATAATTTTTATAAGTATTATGATGTGTAGCATGTCTTTTATGATGAAATATCGAATAAAGACTTCATTGAATTGAATGTATCACCCCATGCTGGGGGGTGTTAGGAGAGCGTTTTTTTTCCAGGGGAAAAACAATTTTCAATGTGGAGAAAAAAAGAAATGTGCTCGTGCACCGGGGATTCCGTACACCTACATGTCAAACTCGGCCAACAGAGGGAGTAGGGTCCGATTGGAATGTCACTTGATCTTTCCAGAAATACTCCTGGAAAACGACACCACTTGGCACAGCTTTCTAGGCGGAGCTCCTGGAATGATGGAACATTCAAGAAAGTCTGAAAATTATACCCCTGTGGAGTTCTTCCCCAGTAACTCTCTGACTTTCTTTTTGAATTGGGCATTAGCTATTTATTCAGTACTAACTTGGTTGTGACATTCTGACCTTCAGATATCACCAGATATCACTTGCTAGCACCTTACTCGCTGTTTGGCCTAGATTGTCACCATTGGTTTATGGACATTGTACTACAACTGATCGGATGCATACCAAGCCTTCAATTGTGTGAAATTACAATTAGTACATTAATAAAAAAATGTTTGATCTGCAAAGCAAGGTAGCATCAATCTTTCTGACACCCCCCCCCCCCTTTATGCCCAACAACCTGCACTTAATTATTAAATACTATCTGCAGTAGGCGAGACCAAATATGAACCTTGTTGCATGTGTGCATTTTAAAATTTACTGCAAAAGATGCCTGGCCAAATGGAATTCGAGAGCACATCATATTTCACAGCATGGATACCGACTTTCCCTGTGACTAAACAAAACTGTTCTTTGAGGGTAGAGTTACTTCTTCTCTATTTTTACAGCAACCAATCAGCACAGCTGTAACCCTTTATCTGAGACACCATTATCCCTCCTCTTTCTTTGCTATTCCAAACAAATGGAAAAGGAACAATTAATTAACCAACAGATAGTACCAAATGGCACTACTCTTCGAACCGTGCAACACTGTCCCACCATCAAGTGTCCGCTGGGTCCTGTAAGACGCTCCAATATCTTTTTCATCTCCAAAATCAGATGGACCATAGGCACCAATATCCTGCCACAGAGCTGAACTTTGAAAATGGTCTTACTTCCTTTCAGATAAAACCATTACTCCTGCTTCTGGTGGTACCCTGAAAAGAAAAAATGTGATGTAACTTCGACTTCAAATAGAAAACATTGACAGTTCAGGAAGGGTAAATAGCATAATAGTAATCACCAAAGATATGAACAGCAATGCATAAGAAATGTGATAAATTTTTAAAACTCCTAGGGGCATATTTATACTCTGTTGGCGCCGAATGTGCGTCAAAAATTTTGATGCACATACAGCGCAAACCGAGCACCATATTTAAACTTTGACTCACGAGCCCGCGGATGTCAAAATTCCTCTGTGTGTGTCATTTTTTGGATGCAGGAAACTGCCTTGCGTTAATGACATGCAAGGTAGGCGTTCCCATCCAAAAAATGACTTTAATGCCTGTGCGCCTTATTTATACTCCTGCGTCATTTTGACGCACAGGAGGGGGCAGGCCTTACAAAACAGGCACAGCCTGATGTGCGTCGTTCTTTAACGCCTGGGTCAGGGCAGGCGTTAAGGGACCTGTGGGCTCACTTCCATGGTCTCTGACCATGGAAGGAGTTCAGAGGTGCCCTTCCCTGCCCCCAGGGACACCCCCTGCCACCCTCACCCACCCCTGGAGGACATCCATGGATGGGGGGACCCATCCCAGGTAAGTACAGGTAAGTGGAGGTAAGTATTTTTTTAATTTTTTTAAAGTGGCATAGGGGGGCCTAATTTGGGCCCCCCTACATGCCACTGTGCCCAATGACCATACCCAGGGGACAGAAGTCCCCTGGGCATGGCCACTGGGCAAGGAGGCATGACTCCTGTCTTTGCTAAGACAGGAGTCATTTCAATGGGGGTTGTGCGTCAAAAAATGGCGCAAGTCCGGTTTGAGCCATGATTTTTGCCTCAAACCTGACTTGCACCATTTTTGACGCACAACCCCCATTTTCCCCTACACCTGCGCTGCCTGGTTTGAGTCATTTTTTTTACTCAGACCAGTCCGCAGCACCAGCTAACGTCATTCCTCAAATAAGGCACCCACATGGCGCGTAGTAATGGCGTTAACTGGTGGTAACATTTTTGTCGGAAACTAGCGCCGGCGCTGGTTTGCGTCAAAAAGTATAAATATGGGCCCTAATATTTCGGGTGGAATACTTCTCACCTTAATAGAATTTAGACTTCTTGATGAGAGCTACAAATGCTTTTCTGGCACTTATAGATTATACTTCTTTAAAGCTTTTCAGCTACCACAGAAGCTACATTAGCAATTGGTTTATGATAACATCTCTGAAACATGGAATCCAAGAACGATTCTGCGGCCTCCAGTCAGGAACCTAATGAAAGCGTCTTTGACTTCATCGCACCCTGAACAAATATGCCTCAAATGTACTTACTTCAATTCCTGCCTGCCATCACCCATTTGACCCATATAACCAAGGGAGCTGACGCTACCAGTCGAAACGTTTTTTTGCAAAGCAATCACAAGTTGACCTCTAGAATTCATTTGAAACTCCATTGCAAAATCCTCACATGCTTTTAAATATTGTACCACACAAATTTCGTGATGAATTAGGAAAATTGGATAAGGCACACATTTTGAATAAGTTTGGGTGCATCTGGAAATGTGAAACGATACTTCATTAGGAGAAAAAACTCTACCATACATCGGCCAGTCGACATGGCAATTCGGAGATTATTCACCAACCTACACACTAAACCATCAGAAGCCGATAATGATAAAAAATTCAAAACAAACTGCAACTGGGCCCCCACAGGATCTACATGGTGTCTGTCACCCCAACTTACCTATATCCTCCAGGTGGAAGCATGGCGCTTATGGGTACTGACAGACTAAGATAGCTTGGTAAAGGAACTAGTTCAGAAAGGCCAGGCATTTTCCAACACCTTATGTTATTCTGCAAACATGGCCTGGTTGTCATTGCTCAACTGACAAATAGCCGTGCTTCCAATAGGTTGAACTATTCGTGGAATGACTATGATTGCATTGAACGAGCTCGCAATCATCAAAATAGAGAGAGGACCGCATTTAGTCAGAGCGTGGCCCTTAGAGCGAGTGCTCCTCTCATGAAAATCATGAAAGAATAAAAAGAGAGCACAATACTAGCAATTAAATCAACTTCTACAGGTCCTATAAATACACACTAGGATTAACACAATGTAGCTAGTAATAAATGTTAGGATGTGGCTGTATTATATGATATAGCTGTGTGGACTTAGGGCCAGATGTAGTAAGCTGTTTGCACGGTGCAAACTGCGAAAATCGCAGTTTGCGCCATGCAAACAGCCTTCTGTGATGCACAGTCACAATTTGCGAGTCGGTACCAACTCGCAAATTGTGAATGCGACTCGCAAATAGGAAGGGGTGTTCCCTTCCTATTTGCGACTCGCATCGCAATGCAGAATTGCTTTGTGACTGCGAATGCGATCGCAAAGCAATTCGCAGTTACCACCAGTGTCACACTGGTGGTAACTCATTCGCAAAAGGGAAGGGGTCCCCAGGGGACCCCTTCCCCTTTGTGAATGTTGCCCAAAAGTTTTTTTCAGAGCAGGCAGTGGTCCAATGGACCACTGCCTACTCTGAAAAAACGAAACCAAATGGTTTCGTTATTTTTTTTATTTTGCAACTCGTTTTCCTTTAAGGAAAACGGGCTGCAAAATAAAATAAAAAAAACTGCTTTATTTAAAAAGCAGTCACAGACATGGAGGTCTGTTGACCTCAGCAGGCCACCATCCCTGTGAGTGCAGGGACTCGCTATGGGGTCGCAAAATGCGACCCACCTCATTAATATTTATGAGGTGGGTCTTTGCGACCCCATAGCGAGTCGCAGACGGAGTCTGAGACACCGTTCTGCATCCGCACGTGCGAGTCGGAAATTGCAAGTCGCACAGACTCGCAATTTCTGAATCGCAAATGCGGAAGTTGCTACATCTGGCCCTTATTGTGGAAGACACTCACAAAAGCTGTCTTGGGTCCAGGCAGGTTTGTTTGTATCACCTTTGGCTTAAGTGTCGGTACCTGTGGTTTCAAGCAGCAAAACTTAACAAAGGAACATAGTGTAAAGCATTTCACAGTACCAACCAACAAAATAAGAAAGTCACACAACACAAAAAAAAACAGGGCACCAATTTATAAAAATAGAGTATATTTTTATGAATTTTTAGGGACCTTGATAAACCAAATCCACAGGATATTCTCAAACTTGTAAAAGATTGTTCAAGATATTATCACATTTAAATGAAACTGCAAACAAGCATTGGTCAACAAATTTTGTAAACTTTTAAAAAGTTTCAAAGAGTTAGTTTGACCACTCTGACCCTGCATGGGTGACCAAATCAGACAGAATGGAGGTTTAAGGGACCAGAAAGGATACAAAGGACAGTTACCTAGCCACCAGAGCATTTTATGTCAAGTTCCAAACTGTACAGGACTAGTACCATAGACTTCAAAGGCCTTACCCTGATGCCTGGTATGCAGGTGAAAAGATGCTCAAGGATGCTCCGGTTCAGGTTCAGTTGACATAGATGCCTTTGTGGTTATTACCCAGTCCACGGGTGAAGTGGGGCAACTTTGGTCACCGAGAGAGGGGTCCCTTGGAGTCCTCTATGTTGCAGTACCTGGCCTGCCATTGCCGGGCTGCTGGTCTCCTTACATCACAGTTGGAATGAAATCCTTAGGTGTGGCAAGTGTCCCTTGTGGGCAAGAAATCCAGAATTGGATAGCACTACCAGGCCCAACAAACCCGGGTGCAACTTTTGGCTTTGTCAGACTTACCTGTTGGTGCATCCAGCAACTGGTAGCAGCAAAACATCTGTGGTGGATACCCACTTGTCAATTGGGCTTCTTCAACCCTTTTGTCCCTGGAGCTGGTTCCAGGGGATCAGCATACTGACCCTTGGAGTCACTGCTTTAATGTGGGGCTGGGAAACAACTGTTCCCTGAGCCAGGAACCACAGACACTGCCCAAACTTCACTAGCCCCAAAGTGCAGGAGATGGAGTCCTTCCGACAGCGCGGCCTCTGTTCATGAAGGTTCACGGGCAGCTTGACAGTCCCTCTTCAGTCTTTTCCCCAACTTCAATGTGATCTGAGGGATTGGGAGCCATAGGAACCATATTTTTCCCAGGAAAGTGCCCTGAGGGGACCATCTGATTACTAGGCAATGGGCTACTATGCCCCCTCCGATCTGGTGACATGTTTCCTGCAATGCATGTATCTGGCCAACCCAGAGTACAATATTCTAGCCACTCTTATGATGCAGGACCCCTCTTTGGTCATCAGGATCTTCGTAGCCCACCCTAGAGGAAGGTGTGGCTATCTGAGGGCTAAACGCCCACGGGAATAGCCACTTGGGCACTGGGTTTCCCTCTCCATCCCTGTCTCCAACTTATCTACATGAACAAAAGGCAGCCTACCCGGGAGTGTTATCAACATTCACCCAACAAAGGCTGCATCCTTTTGAAGCTCGCCTTTTTGGCTAACACCCCAGTGGCCATCCTGGAAGAGGAAGTCACACCTCACTCTGTGGCAACTGCCTTTGTTCTTAAGGTGGGCAGAAAATTGTCTGTGTGTCAGAGCCCGTGCGAGGCTACTGGACCAGCTAGGGCACAGAGTGGCATCTTTCTAAAAGTTGCAGAACCTTAATTGTGACCTTAAATTTCAGCTGGGCATCAGATCAGATTTAATGCCACGATTAATTTTATACCTTACGGTACCCATTTGGGTTGTTCCATTCAGGAGTTAGCCACGCTGGGTGCCAGCTGGTAATGCTGCGTTAGCCAATAAGGCTATGACAATGTAGAAATATTGCAGTTAAGATATATGAAAAATATATGTCATACTTAACAATACATAGCTCCCTGCCATAGGGCTCTGTAGTCCTTCCTTAGGGGACACGTACCTATAAGGTTAACGAAAGTGGTGGCTTTGCAATTGATTTAAATGGTAAAGTCAAACTGCAGTGGCAGACTGAGAGCCATTTTGTCCTTTGTCACACTCAGTGTGGCGTGTGGCACAAACAATGCTGTAGCCCTGGATGGACACTCTGCCTTACATGCCCTGGGTACCATATTCTAGGGACTTATAAGTAAGTCATCACGTGCCCATTGGGTATAGCAAATCCAGCATATATTTTGTAAGGGTTTAGAACACTGGCACTGATGTCTGGTTAGCAAAACCAACAGAATCATTACAAAAATGTGTGGTTGAACATGCAAAAAGAGGCATTTTCCTTACAAATAAAGTATTAGTTAAAACCATTCAAGACAAGAAGACAAGTGACTTAACTCTTGGTTGAGGTAGCAAAGACATAGGAGGGACCTTGGTATCTCTGGAAGATAAATGGCTATAAATATGCATATTAGGGGGAAGGTTTCATGGGAAATGCAGTTTATTTTGCTTACCCTTTTCATTGCTGTAAATCTGGCAGTAAAGATAAAGAAGCATAATCTGAGTCTCCTATCCTGACATAAAATCAGTAATCTGCACTGTGAATCATGCCGAGGTACTGACTCACACTAACCTGTGCTGTGAAACATTGAAACATGCTGAGGGTCCACGTCTCTAAGTAGGCATTAAACACACAAGAAACTGAGGGATTCTGGGAATCTTTCTCAGAGTTCTCACTGGCTGCTTTGAAGTCACCACCAAGGATTCTTCTCTTACTACCCTCCGAGCAGCATTTCACCAATAGGAACTCGGGCAGTGATCCCAGAAATTTGGGCATGTCCATTCACATAAAGTGCAGAGAGCTTAGAACAACTTAGAGGAGTTAGGGTAGCTCCTAGATTCTGGGCACGACCCCAGTAGTGTGGACCTGTCCACTGGTGCTGCTGGTGCCGTAGCAGGAACACACAGCGGCTGACAGGGCAGCATGTAGCACACGAGCAGTCCTTGCAGCGAGCACCTCCGACAAGCTCTGCTTCACTTCCCACTCACTCTCTCCTTGCAGTAAGTAGCAGCTCACAGGCCGGGGGGAGGGAATATATATATATTTTTTTAAATCACTTACCTCCTCCCCCCTCCTCTGTCGACGCTCCTCGCTGCAGGCACAGGCTCTCAGCCTGCCCTGCGCAATCCTGATGCTGCTCAGAGCAGCGTCAGGATTGGCTGGGAGCACCAAGCCAGGGCGCCCCCAGGCAGACTGGGAGTCTGTGCAGGCTCTCTGAGTTGCTGGGCTGGAGAGAGCCTACAGCCCATGGATGTTTGGCCGACCCCAGACAGGCGGCCAAACACACATGAGCTGTGGAGGGGGAGTGCTCAGCACTCCCCCTCAGTGCACGTCACACCCGTGGCCCTGCCCCTTTCAAAGAAAATGATAATAAACGTGGTTTATTATCATTTTCTTTAAAAGGTTTTGAGCTGCCGCTGCTAATTGGGAGGTCGACACTCCTCCACTCAAACAGAGGAGCCACCACTGTCTCCTTGTCTCCTTTATTTAGTTAAGCTGGGTATAAACGTAAACTTTGCATTTTTGCAGGTAATATGTGCGCAGTACACACATCACATTGTTCAGATATATGTTGTACTTGAACATCATAAGGCATGTGTTCAGAATTGTCACATTTATTTTGAACATACACATTGAATATGTAGATGTGGGCATGGTAGACAGCATTGCTATCAATTAAGGAACAGCCAAGGTAGAACCAGGGCAGTCTGGATCAATTCTAAGAGCCAGCCCCAAAGCACTGAGGGAAGCTGAGACCGAACACCAGTTTACTAGTTACATATTGTTTAATCGGTCACTGGATGAAAATGTTCTTCTCTGTTCTGTTTAGCATCATAGGACAATACTTTGTATTCAATTATTTTAGCAGATAAATATGCACTGCATATAAGAAATGTACGTATTACATGCTAAATCAAGCTGAAATAAGATTTGTTTCTTTATAAAAGGCAATGCACTCTGTGCTTTTTTTATGTTACCAGTTTCCTCTCAGCTAGCAAAGGCACTGACTTCAGGAGAGGCTCGGCACTTAATTGAAGAAAATGATACTTATCACCTCCAAGTCTGTTACAGTTTCTCAGTGAGACAAAAGAGAAGTGCAGAGTTTGGCTGTAGGAGGTCACACCGTCACACATGGTTGTGGGCCTTTTCTTTTGTGTTTTTAATACCTAGGAAAGCACTGGTGCAGTTTGACTACTTTGAAGACACTGTGAATATATTCATAGAGGGTGTAAACCCAGATTTTTTAAAATCATTAACATAACATCCCTCTTTAAGTACATACCCTGCACTCCATTGCACATTCAATATCAGCTCCTCTGACCCCTTCATACCAACTTCACACAAGGTAAAATGGTTGAGCCCACCGCCTGTTCTGCGGTAGGGTAAATGGTGGGAGAGAGGGTTTGGAGAAAGGGGTGAGGACCTGCCAGAATGAAAGCTCGGCCCTATTCAGGCTTGATAGCCCAAGACGATGAGTTGTTTCTTCAGTATCTCACACACCTCTCTGAATGCATTCATAATTAAGGTTCCAAGTTTTCCAGTTTTACTGATTTGTACAGATTAATAAAGACAGAAAACATTGTGATTATTTTTTAAAGCAGATACATGCAGACAATTCTTTAAACTGGCTTTCCCTGCTGTCTTTCATTAATTCCAGGCCAACAGTTGAGCAAATAGATAGGATGAGGAGTTCAAAGACAGGATGAAGCTTCCTTAAATAACAACTTATGCCAACATACATGTGTTATATAATGTGAATACATACATATGGATGTACTGCTATGTCACATTTGTTAAAACACAACTGGCATCAAAGTATTAGTGCAAGTTTCTATCAATTAAATAAATGGAGAAAAATGCGATTTTACATTTTAGTTTGTTAACAAAACACCAGAAAGTAGGATGGCCAAAACTAAATATGCAAAAATACAGACAGAAATGTAAAGAAATAACATAAAACCAGGAACCTTACTTATAACTGCCAAGGTTAACTTTAACTGTGAAATGTACTTTTCATTTCTTCATGTGCAAGAATCTGACTAGCACCAGAATACTAGTTATTGGTTTTGAAAATACCTTGCTTTTTTAGAATGGCAATTCCACCTCTGTGTTTGAAAAAAATCTTTTGGAAATATTTTAGAAATATCTCAATAATGTTGACATACCTCCTTACATTTAGTTTTTTCAGTTTGTATTTCAAATCGGTGTAAATGTTAACCCTTGCTGACTTCCCTTACTTTATATGGCATCATCCACAGCTACCTTTTCCTTCAAAGGTTTGATTGAGGCAAAGCATGAACTAACATTTGATAGTGCTATAAAGATTTAATTATACCCCTCCTGCAATGAAAAATAAGAAAGAATGCAAATGCTCCTTTAAAAAGCTATGGAACTGTTTTTCTAATTTTTTCCATTTGCAGAACTCATCAATTAGTATCTGTTATGATGTATCACAACCAGTGTTCTTATTTATGATACATTATCAAGCCTTCTCAATGGAATGTGTGTACAGTTTTACATGCATGGATCTCAGAGGTGTATGATTATGTCATGTTTTTATTAATGCTCTGAAACCGCAGCAAGACAGCAAGCACTGTACAAAAACAACAATAAATTACACATATCATGTCAGCTGTGACTAGCTTACCAACTCCTGTGTTTTTATCTTTTTTGCTCAATATTTGTTTTGCTTCACCCCATTATCAGTGCGGAACCACAAGTACCAACTGCAAAAGGAAAAAAATAAGCCTCAACGATCCATTTACACACAAGAAATAAGATGAATGCTACATTCCGGTTCTGCCTTTGATTGTTTCTGTCATAAGAGATGTCTTTTGGTTAATTTATTGGATGTGTTCTAGTATTATAATACTACATGGATACTGTTGTTGAAAGGTTTTCAGCTATCTGTAAGAGTCCCTATTTAAATTTATTTTAATGCTAACACTAGGTTTTGTGGTAATTGCAGAACACTCAATGTAAATTGAAAGAGACTTTGTTGCAGAATTATGTAGAAAAGTTGTACTGTTAATGTAATGTGCATTTTTGAGAATGTGACTTCAGTTAGTTGTTTGCAAGACTACACCTTTGTCTGGAACTACAGGAGTCAGAACAAAAAGGCATGTAGAAAATATCCAGTGGGATCATTGACATAATATCCATGCACACAATATTGATTCTCAAAAATATCAGCAAATAAATATTGTTCACAAACATATCACCTTCCTGTACTTAACTAATAAAAAACACAAATATCGAGAATCAAAATGTCGCTGTTAAAAATATTAGTTTTCTCTTATATCACTAACAAAAATATCAGAAACAAAAATATTGTAACCTTTATATAAATTGTCAAACATACTGCCTAACACAATATCGACTACATTAATGTCACCAAAATAAATAAATCATTTAATAGAATAAATATAAATCAGCAAAAAAAATAAAGCTCAGAACATCACACAATTAATAAAAATAATTTCTAATAACTACAAACCCTTAATCATTATTTAAAATAATTAGATGCATATGTATATATCTATATATGTGTATAAAATATTAAAATAAAGTCAACATTTCAACATCCATATTAAACTTTATAAAACACACATTAAGTAGTGTTGGCCATGAACAGCATTTAACTGAAAAAATTCAAACAAAAAGAAAACTAACCAATGCAAATAAACCATAAACAAAAAAATAAAAGGCACACGCATTAAATCAACAACTCCAAAAAACACAAAAGTTGCAAGTAGAGGAGACCCTCTGGGTTTTCTAACCAGAATCTGGAAACAGAAGTGGTTATTTATATATGCTACTCCTTCCCAAACTAAGTAAAACATATACTTGAGCTAAAAAAAAAAAAAGTAATGAAGACAATTTGCATTCCTAGTAAAAGACACACAAAAAGAAAATATATTTAAAATAGTGCTAAACAGGAACTCACCCTAAAATGATTAAAAAAATAAAACCTACTTGCCTCAACCCCCCACTAGTTACCAACAAACAAATGTTTAAAATCAAACTAATGCACTTTTTAATCCCAGAATAAAAGAGACCATCTATTCTACATTGTTACACCCTCAATGGGAAACCAGTAAATAAAGTGTGTAGCATTCAGCAAGAACATACATGTAAGTATGAAACAGAAAATGAGTAGCATCATTTTGTATGGCAATAACATATTAAACATTTTTTTAATGTAATTCTTTATATCATTACAGTAATTTAAGAGAAAACGACAGAAGCAGCAAGGTACATTACATCACAGAAAGGAAAGCAAGTATTATCTCACATGGGCTACCCTTACAGCCAAGAAAGTAGACGCATGGAAACTATTAATTGGAAATAAACTTTCTTTGTCTGCATGAACTGACTTTCCATTTCTTGGTGGTTCTCACTTGAAGGCGCATCCTGGGGAGCTGCACGCATGGACCGGATGCTCTTCTCGCAGTGCGCCGGGGCTGAGGGCAGACTGAGCAGGCTCCGGGTGAGGAGCGGGTGGACGCAGCGCAAACTTGGGGTCCCGATAAAGCTGCCTGGACGGTAGACTTGTATTTGCTTGCTGGAGCTATGCTTGTGAGCGAACCCGTTTCCTTAAGTCCTGCAGACCGCACCTCTCCCTGAGGTATTTCGGTCTACTCCGATGTTCATGAAAAAGCTCCCAGTTGTTTGAAACGGGAACAGGCATTTTTTAAAACCAGTTTCTCTGGGAGCAGCCCCCAGTTGTGCCTTGACGAGCTTTCAAACATCCATGTAAGGGGTGAGATGTCCTCTGGGAAAAGAAGCTGTGAGACAAAAACGACTTACAAGGAGGGACTACACGTCCCAGGATTCCCTCTTGCTGCCTGCTGGTGGGGGGCAGCCTTCGTATCGCGGGCGCTACAAAGTGCACCGCGCACCACCGCTGCGCCAAGGGCGGGCCTGTCTTCGCCCGTCAGCGATCGTAAGAGGTCGGGCCAGGCCACCCCTCTTTAATTCGTGCCCAGAAGCCCAGTGACTCAGGCCAACTAGCGAAGCTGTGCAGCGCGAAGACTTGAGATCATTGAAGGTGAGAAAAGTGGCAAGAGCCAAAAGTGCCTCTGTGAGCCCCTTGCATACACCCTAGAGGAGGCAGTGGAGGAGGGGAAGAGCAACCAGTGAGGAAAGTACACAGAAGGGAGAAGAGAAAAGTGAGAGATGGGCAGACAGAAGGGTGTGGCAGCACAAGATAACTCTAGAATTAATAAAACTTTAGATGGTTTCCTACAAATGGCAGTTGGTGCCTTGGACAAAGAGATAGAGCTGGTTGGGCGCCGTCTATCCATCTCAACATTCCCAGTCTCCCCAGTCTCCACCCCCCAGCCTCCACTTTTATCACAAACTCGTTCACAGCCCCTGCACCTCCAGCAGTCTCAAGACACGCATCCAGTTATGGCATCCCCTCCAGCTTCTTATATACAAAAAGGTTCGGTAGACTACCTCAGTGACCTTGGATAAGGCCATTAGAGCAGAATCTGCCCAGTTGACTCCGGCTCTTTTAGCTGGAGCATTAGTATTCGATTCAGAGCCTATCCCAAAAGGGAAAAGAAAGCATGGTGAGGTCAATCTGAGGAACAAACGAGCCCGTACTATGAGTACCAACAATCCGTGTTCTGAAGCTGGGAATGACAGGTTTACAATATCACAAGAAAGTCCCGCTGGCCAATTGGCGTTTGAACGTATAATGGAGCACATAAGGGAGGAACTCATCAAAAGATTGCATCCTATTGAAATCCGTCTCCAAGCTATCGAGGAGAAATTATGAGAGCTTACTAAGCCCTATATGCCTGATATCTCTCTGCAAGGCGACACACAATCCCACTGTCATCCCCTTACTTTGGGTCACTCCTCTGGTGCTAACGACAGGACCTCCGTAAATTCAGGTGAGGGTTTTCTGTCACTCAAGGATTGTGGTGACTATCTTCACCAATTAGCGAAAGGTCAGATTGCCAGGTCGCAAACCAACTCAGATGATAATTGCGTTAAGGCAACAGATACCATTTCTAGGGGAAATGCAGGAGTAGCTCCAACTATTAATACAGTGACTAATTCCAGCAAAGTTTTTAATACTTGCGAGCATCATCAATACAGCGCCACAGAGATGGACTTGGAGCCCAGCAGAATCAGTTTAGACAATCATGGGGGGTCAGTCTGAATCTTACATCTGCCCCCGGAATCCTGTCCATATGTCCTTGTAATCACTAACGTTCCCAGATCTCGATCAAATAGCCTGGAAACTTATATTGAATTGAAAAACAAGGTTACACACTGGTTGCATGTTAATGCTAATTTAGCCTTTTGTATGGTACCCTCTATATTAATGGTGAGGAGGGTGGGATGGGTGGGCCCGCTGAATAAGATTGGAACAGAGGATTGCATTGTTTTTAACTTTGACTCATCTGCCTTGGTCCAATAACTTTTTACAAATTCATGTAGAACTGGCCCTTCAGTAGGAGGTTGCCTCCTTGTGTAGACTTACAGCTTTTTATCCCCCAGTAGCCAAATGTGCCCTAAGTGGGTCAATACCCAATCCTAGAGGCTCCCCTCACCCCCAAATGCAACATACTCACCATTTTGAACGTAGGCATCCACCATCTATCCTTTCAGATGTGGACTGACATAAAGCCAGTGTTTTACAGGACACTTTAGAGATCCCGAGGTTAGGACCAACTATTAGGGAATGCACCATCTCCAGTGTCATTGAGCAAGAAAGAACCAGAGTAGGAAACCTAGATGGAACTTTGACCTTAAATGCGGATTCTAGGGGCCTCACCCAAACCATAATGCTAACCCAGAATGACACAAGGTCTCTAGTAACTAGATGGAATACAACAGACCCTGAACTTACAGGGGTGAGGGATACTACTGGAGACAAAGATGCAGGGGGACTTATCGAGAGTTGTTCATCGACAGTCGCAACGTGTAACACGAACCCTATGAGCTACCCACCTAACACTTCTCAAACTTCGACTGACACATTACAAGTCTGAGATGATATTTCAGCAAAAAATATTTGCTGGAATATAGCCGGGCTTGAGTATAAAATGTGAATCGCTGACCGGGGCCATTTCATAGATGAGCACAATATATGCTTATTCCAAGAGACATGGGCCTTGGGCCTTGGAGGCCAAGTATAGATGTGGTTTTAAATGTTATTGGGTCTCAGCCTGTAAGGTGACTTCTGGGAGACCTTCGGGTGGCTTACTTCTATGGGTTAATTGTTCACTTAAGTGCCGGGTCGAAGAAATAGAAATGGGTAGTGTAGATCTGCAAGGCTTAATATCGACTCATAAGGAAAAAACCCTATTATTAGTAAACATATATAGCAGGAGTATGGGTAGCAACTGTGAGTCTGATGTCTTGACTGCATTAGACAATATTTTAGCCAGCAAATCAACCACTCATCATATCATAATTGCAGGGGATTTCAATGTGACTTTCGAGCCTTACCCAGTGGCCTAAGAACTTTATGTACCAGAGGATATTTATTGGGGTATTCCGCAATTAACATCGAATAAAAGTATTAGAATGAGCAGAACAGCCTACCAAATTGTTGACATCACACTTGCATACGGTCTTCGTGCCTGTAATGGCCGCTCTCGCTCAGATGTTAAACCCTGCCCCACTTTTAGGCGAGGAGCTTATAGGAGCTATATCGACTATTTTTTATTGGATATCTGTTTGTGGGGACATATGGCCGATATGATGGTAATGGAACATGAGGAAAGCCACCATGAACCACTAGTTTTATGTACTAGGGGTTTGCTGCCTATATTAGAAGCCTCTGACCATAAGGATTATGTACAGCAGCTTGCTATGACCAATAACAAACGCAACATTAAGTGGAATGCTGTTAATTCTTCATTGGGCTCCCTTAAGTCAATATACAGCCTTTTAGTAGAACAAATGGAACATATGCTCCGGTTACATGAGGATGGGGATAGGCTTTTGGCAGCACATTTAGATTTATTTAACTCTCTCCAAAATCATTTCATCAAAGAGACGGCTGCCAAAACAAGGAATAAGCGCAGTGAGAGATGGTTTAATCATTCATGTAGGGAAGCTAAGCTTAAGCTATTGAGGGATCTGAGAAGGGGGCTAGAGAGCCTATAAGGCAATCAAGAGACGGTTATAAACAAGAACTCATCAAGGCCCGTAGTAGCTGGGAGGAAGCGAGGTGGGCTGCTCTTCTGGATTCTGCAAGAGCTAATGACACCTCCAAGTTCTGGAAACTGATTTCAAGAGATTGTGGTGACTCATGTCCTCCGTCTGGTACCTCAGTCCTCCCTGTAACTTGGGTAAAACACTTTGGGGCTCTTTATACAGAGGCAGATGCATTAAATTCCAGGGAATTGGTTGAAACCAGGAAATCTGTTGTACCACCAATTAGATTCACCTTGGCAGAAACCAAGGCAGCAATAACCTCTCTGAAATGGGGGAAGGCCCCGGGTCTCGACAAAATCCCTGGTGATCTTTATAAATCGAACCCCAAAATATAGGCCCCTTATTTGAACTTGGTCTGCAATGCAGTTGCTGCAGGAGCAACCATTCCCTGGACATGGAAGGGAGCTGAGATAGTTCCCCTCTTTAAAAAAGGCAGCCCTAGCGATCCTTCTAATTATCGCCCAATATGCCTACTCGATAACCTCCCAAAACTCTTTGCAAAGCAGATCTTGTTCCACTTAGAAGAGTGGATAATAGAGAATGGAGCCATATCCTACTTACAGGCAGGGTTTAGATCTGCGACTAGTACAATAGACCAGGTCTTAAGGTTTCTAGCTATTAAATGGAAGACAGTGGATGTTGGAGGTGGAAATCCATATGTGGCTTTTGTTGATCTCAGAGCGGCATTTGACCTGGTCCCTAGGAACAAACTTTGGCTGACACTATCTAATATGGGTGTCCCTAAAGATCTTCTAAACCTTATAGTTCGACTTGATGACAGTACCTTTGCCCAAATCAGGAGCGGTAAGGATGGTGAATTATCTGACCCAGTTGCTATCGAAAGAGGAGTTAGGTAAGGCTGCGTCTTAGCACCCACCCTTTTCCTTTTATATATAAACAACTGTGTTAAATATTTAACCAACTGTAATAATGATTTGCCCAAGTTGGCAGGCAAGAAAATTCCTGGTCTGCTCTATGCCGATGACACCATCCTACTAGCCAAAACTCTTATGGGACTGCAAAATCTTGCTAACCAATTCTGCTTGTTCTGCAAAGATTTTGGTTTGGAAGTTAATGTTAACAAAACCAAGCTTATGATATGTAGCTCCAGGAGAACAAAAGCTAAAGCGACCATTATAATGAATTACATACCTTTGGAAAGGGTCACTGAGTATGCTTACTTTGGGATCAGATTAATGGATTTGGGCAGTTGGGTCGCAGCTATCAGAAAAGGGGCTCATATAACATGCCAAAGGGGGGGGGGAGCCTAGGACGTAAAGCTAGGACTGTAGTCAGTCCGCCCTTGAATTCTATCCTTGAAATATATAAAGTTCAAATTCAAGGTGCTGTACTGTATGGGGCAGAGCTATGGGGTTCTCAAAGGCAGTTGGTATATAACCAGTTTGGGAAAAGGTACACCAATGATCCCCCTTAGACTTGATCTCGGAACAAATAGCATTAAAGATGTATCGGGTCTGAGACCTCTCTTACATTGGATCCGCATATGGAAAATTGAATAACTGGAATCTTTTCCAGAGACAATAAAAGATCTTATAAAGACCCAGAATAGCTGGAAAAAGGTCAGCTGGCTGAGGGAGATGAAATTGGCCTCGGACGAATTGGCCTTCCCCCATTTTTGGGAGAAACCCGAGTCGATCCCCACCAATGCTATTTCATTAGTTAAACAGAGATACTGGGAGAGGGCCAATGCAGAGATTCTTCATAGTAATGGGGTGGGCCGATAAACTTCTGAGTTCCTGCTTGTAAAACAAGAACCTTGGGCTGAACAATTTCTTGACCTTCCAATACCTGCTTATGCTCATGCTCTATTCCTTCAGTTTAGATATGGAACTTTACCAATTAACAGTTTTACTGCTCGATGGTAGAAAAACAGTTCTGAGTCAAATAAATGCTCAAAATGTAATAAATTGGAGGAATCAATCAAACATGTTTTGTTTTTTTGCCCCCTATATAAGAGTCCTAAGGGGAAATGGATTACTCCATTGTGTAAAGCTTTGGTATTATATGACCGAGCTAACGCCTATAGAATTTGTAAATATGAATCGTCTACATTGGTTGTAAGCACGGTCACTACATTTTTGACAGCAGCTTGGTCTATTCGTTACAGGGCCTCTCTTAGTGTTTGACTTCCAACGTTTTCAAATAGCTGTGAATGGGAATCCAATATCTTCTAGCAGGAGCTTGCTGAAATGTGCTGACGATCGTTTTTTAAGTAGGCAAGGAGGTTTCCTGTTATTTATTTCTCTTAGACTATGAAAAAACCAAAGGTTGTTCCTGATTTTAGTATTTATTAAGAGCTTTTTTATTATTCCTTTCTTGTTTTTCTTCTTTTTATGTACTGATGTATGGTTGATTTTACTCTAATGGTCTAAAATTTGACCGAATAAAGAGAATTGAATTGAATTGAACTAATTATTACTCTTATGCTTTTTATGGGAGGACCACTACAAAATATAATGTTGTAACCAATGTAAGGAAACATAACTATCCTTCAAATGTGACAGAAATAGAAGTAGGGCACATATTGCAAGATATAAGAAAGGCAAGCACTAGCTCCCAAGAGTCCACAACTAAAATACTACAAGGTATACTCCCTAAAGGAACCAAATACTATACACACCTTAAACTGCTTAGTTAAATGACTACAAAAGCCACCAGTGACACCGTCCTGCCCCTAGGGGATACTAAGATAGCCATATACTTGAGAACTTAACACACACACACAATGAGGAACCCTTCTTCTTACATGATAACCTGAACAACGAAAACACATCCTAATATTTTCTACAGCAGATAACTCACTAAAACTGAGACAATGGAACCTTCAAAATGTGTCCCAAACCTGTTGCTCAGATATACACGATGGATGGTGAATATCAAAACAAAAATATACCATTCATATCTGCCTTACTACCAAATAAACAAAGTAGCACTCACTACAAACTATTAAACCATATTAAAATTACAATAAACAACTACTGCCCACATAAAATAATAATAGATTTTGAGCAAGCCATGATTCAAGCCATTTTAAAACTTTACTCACTGTTATTGCCTTTGTAATCAAAGCATGTGGATATGCCTCCAACAATGTGCGCTAACTGTAGGTTATGCAAAAAAAAAAAAAAATAGTCTTTGAAATAAACAAAATGATTGCACTAGCTCATGTCCTTGTCATAGACATAGCTAACCACTACAATTTACTTATAGAAAGTCATTTCTGCCAACAGAATGAACATTATTTTGAAGATTCTTAGGTTGGCAGACTGCACCGCTCTGGACCCAGACACCAATCCAAATTCCAAATACCATGGTGAAAAGTCTATGACAGCACCATGTCTCAAGAAGCCAAAACCAATAATGGAGTGGAAGGATGGCAAAATGGCTTCCAACCTACAATCCATGAATGTGTAGAAGCCCTACAATAACAACAAAGCTACCAACAACAATGAATGGAACAATCAGTATCCCAAATTCAACCTAAAGTTAGGAAACAAGCAAATAAAATGTAAGAGCTGCTATAATGTAAAGTAAAACAGTTTTTTAACATAAAAGGAGTACACTGCTTAAAATCAATAGCCAAAACGCTCTACAGAACACTAAGAGGGTCATTATGAGTTTGGCGGTCTTATGGCTGCCATGTTGGCAGTAGTGGTTGTACCGCCAACAGGCTGGCGGAGAAGACCGCCAAATTATGACCATGGCAGTATTCCCAGCAGAATACAGCCAATCCACCGCCGGGACCATCAGTGTGGTCAGGCCACCACAGACAACGGTAGCCATCTTCAGGTCAGCGGAGACCATGTTCCCTCTGGACATACCACGAGGCTGCACACCACCAAGGTTTCCACCGTGGTTGCACCAGCACGGAAACTCTAGTGAAAACTAACTCTATAAAAAGAAACACTCACCTTCAGGAACACGTACCTGTCTTGAGCCGCCATGGAACCTGAGCTACACATCTTCCCGCTGCTCCTGATCACCCAACGACTCCGGAACCAGTGATGACTAGAGCAACCGTAAGCACACTTACCTGTCACTGTTGTACAATGCCAATGTATCTACGCACACACAACATACATATCCTGGATGGGTGGCAATGGTGACACACACACACATACACTCACACTGACACACACAGATACATTCACACACTCACATACATAGTACATACACTACGGCAAGCAAACACTACCCCGCAGATGCACAGCACCGACACAGTCAAACACAACACACAACACTACCAAATGTCACAACTACACCACAAACGCAACACCTCAAAAGCACTGTTCAGCATCCACAAAATACACCTCCACTTGACTGATCATACATACAAAACTATGTAACAACTTCTGAGAACCAACACACAGAATCACACATCCATACAACAAGGCATACGTCAGACCCCGCAAACACACTTCACAATGAATCTGACATACCAATCACCACACACACTCATGCAACACTACAAGCACATGAGGGCACACAACACTCCAAATAACACGTCAATACAATCACTACACACAATGTCAACATAAATCCATATCTCAAGCTCATACATGCCCATCACACAATGCACAGCCATCACTGTGGGACACATGCAATGCACACATCCGCACATGCTGCCCAGACACCACTAGTAGCACAACCACCCCACACACAAAATGTACTCACACATAACCTAAAGCAGCCAATGGGAAAACAGACATAGGAAATGAAAGGCAGGACAAAAATGTAGCCTTGGAACCAACAACTTGTTGGTCCAGATGTATGCCAATAAATAAATAAATATATATACAGAACTATGTAGAAAGAAGAAGGCAATAGGCCAGTCCAAACACATATGTGCATCATGCCCATACTTGACTCCTGACTGACACATATAACCCCCACAGGTAGGAACCTCAAGGGGCAGGCAGGCACCTCAGTGATTGGGAGGTGGAGAGGGGGTTTGGGCTTAGGTTTGGTAGGGGATCTTTGGACTTGGGCTTGGAAGGGGGGCTTAGGTCAAGGCTTAGGGGAGGGCTGGGAACTCTTGGGAGGGGTCGACTTCTTGGTGGGGGAGGGGCGTGGCTACCTGCACAGGGGCCAGGGAAGGACTTGGAGGTGGAGAGCTTGACTTGGGGAGGGACAGAGATCTTTGGGGGGGGTCACAACAGGTGGGAGAGAAGTAGGGAAAAGGGACAACTCTGAGAGGAAAAATTTATTTGACACACAAGGACGGTCATGGCAAAAGGGTTTAGGATTGGAGTGAGAGGGAGTGGTTGTAAGAGGTGTTTCGGTGGATGTTTTGGGTGCATGTGTGTGCGAGGAATTATTGTGTGTGCTGGGTGTCTGTTGGGAGGGTGAGTGTGGGCATGTATGTGTCTTGGGAGGAAGGGGGTGGGGGTGCTGGGAGATGCCATGGTGGATGGGTGACTGTCTGTTGGAATGGTGACTGCAGGTATGGTGGATCTGCTGCATGTAGGCATGTCTGTGGTTGTGGTGTCTGCCGATGTGGTGACTGAGGTGGATGTCTGTGTGTCTGCTATTGTGGTGACTGTGGGTTTGATAGGAGTTGTGGCTGTACTGGTAAATGTCTGTGTGGTGTCTGCAGGTGTGTCCAGTGTAGTGTCTGTGAAGGTGGGTGAGTCAGTACAGGTAACTAGTGTTGGTGTGTCTGCAGGTGGGAGTTGTTTGTATGCATGCCAGTGGTGGGTCTTGTGGTGCTTGTGTTTGTCAGTGGTACCCTTGGGTGTTGAGGTGGATGCACGCTTGACTGTCTGTGTGCTTTGGCTGGGATGGGGAAGAAGGGTTTGGGATTGGGAAGAGGAAGGTGGAGTGGGGATGGAAGACAAAGGGTGACTGGCTGCCATAAGTGTGGAGGCTAGAGCCTGAAAGTATCTCTGTAGGCCAACCAGTGCAGCGTAAATGGCCTCCGGGAACACATTGCTCTGTTGGACTTGAGTTGCTAGTCCCTGGATGGCATTCACAATAGTCGACTAACTCATAGAGATCGACCTCAGGAGGTCAATAGCCTCTTCACTGAGGGAAGCAGGGCTGACAGCAGCAGAGGTGCCTGCAGCAAAGGAGATGCCCACCCTACAGGGTGAGTGGGCACAGACAACTGGGTGGGGAGCTAAAGGGAGGGTGGTGGTAGCAAGGGGGTAGTGGACAAAGATGGTGCTGGGGTGGTCTTGGAAGGATCCACCACTGTCAGGGAGTGTCCACTGGAGGACGATTCCAAGGATGATGATGTGGATCCTATCTCCCCGATGGCACTCCCCTCACCATCCGGGCCACTGGAGCCCTCGCTGTTAGTGGTATAAGCACTCCAGGTCCCGTGGCCAGCAGCATTCCCACTTGTCTGTGCCCCGTCTCCTTCGCCTGCCAATGCTGATGCATGCAAATAGAGAGAAAGGGATCGAGAGATAGAGATGGAGAGAGAGGATCACCATATTCTTCACATACACACATTACAACATGGATAACTATAGGTATACATCTGCCTAGGCTGTCTCATATAGTAACCCACATATCCTACATCATGTCACAACATGTTACTTCTATCCACTCCTTTATGTCATCCTTCTCACCCACATCATAATCCAAGTAAGGTAGCATGAGTGAAGCATTTAAAAAAATCACCTGTAAAGCTATGTCAGCATGCTCATCATCCCCTGGCTGAAGCTTAAATTCTGCACTAATCCTGATCATAACTCCCCCTACTCCTATCACCTATTGGAAAATCATTTGACTGATCACAAAATGTCATGCATGTTCTGATTCTGCACCTGACCAGTCAATGTCCATAAGTAATGTCCCATGATAGTAAACCATGATGCCAGATCTCCATCTAATAGTCACGCAATGTGGGTACTATGTATCTATGTATTCCCACTAATCAACATACATGTAGCACCTACTACATTGTCACAGCTGCTGCAGTGTGACTGCAACCACCACACAACCAGAGCCAAGTACAATGGTACAGTCAGTACTTACCGCCTTGTGGCTGCTGTGCTGCCCTCAAATGCCCATCCACCTCAGGGTAGGCCTCCATCAATATGTGGGCCATTGGGGGGTCAGGGTCCAATGCCCCCCCCCCTCATTGGGAGGACATCCCTGGCTGGGCCTCAGCTGTCTTCCGGGCCCAGCATCTCAGGTCCTCCCACCACTTTCGACAATGGTGCTCTACCGGCTGTGGACCCCCGGGTCCGCACTTGCTTGGCGATGGCATGCCAGATCATCTTCTTCTGATGGGTGTTCACCTGCATGGATGACACAGAGAGAAGGAGAAAGTCATGTACACATGCACCATACCAATAGGAGTGGTCACTACACATCTGTCAGAGCAAGTAGGCACACATACCCATCCGCTCTGCTCGCATGCCTTCACAAAATGCCATCTGCAGCCATCTCCACCCTCACCAGTTCACACGCCCGAATCAATGTCACAAGCAACACCTATCACACATGGCTGAGACATTGGACTCACCTGCTCCTTTGGTGTCCCATATAGGTGTCCATACATGGGGAGGACGTCCTTCACTAGCTTCTTCAGCTCTTCCAGGGTGAAGGCATGGGCCCTATCATCTACAGGACGTGGCTCCCAGAGGCAGTACACAGCAGCTCACGTTGTAGAGGTCTTGCTGGCAACAGTGTCTGGAGTCAAGTGAGCACAACTGCAGAAAATGGGGGTCACAGCCACCATGTACAGGACCGTCACCGCCAGCGGTCAGGCCCATTGTTAAACAATGACAAGTTGCATGTTGGTTGCAACTGCCTACTGCCATGATGACGTTAGCCAGTGACTTAGGTCACTTCCAACTGTCCATAACAGTAGGTCAGACGCCTGCAATTTTGGGCACATGTGATCGACGGATGTGCTTAATTATCTGCATCAGTCACTTACTCACCAAAATTCAGTTTAACAGTATGCTGTGCCATCATGGTTGTGCATCATATTGTGACAATCTTTACACACTCACATGTTGAGGCAGTATATATGTTGAGAACTATATTAAACTACTCTGAGGTACATAGGCCACGGCTAGTTATGGGTAGATTCAAAAACATATGTGTGATTAGTGCAGGACACCTAAGTCATCCACAAATGTATAATCACATATGTTTCATATGTACAATCCAAATGACATGTTAGCCAATGTGCAGCTATGAGGGTGTATTAGATGAAAATCTATAGTCTGTATTGTATATGTCAGAAGTGCTACGCATCCTCTACAGATGTTAGGTGTCAGCTAAAATACAATGCGTTGATGATGTGTGCATACTGCCTAACTCATTTTACATTTTCTCCTCTCAACATAGTTATCCTGTTATGAGGAGAGTGAGACAACCACCTGTTTGCATTCCACTAGTAGACTTGGCAACCATGGAGGACAGGCATGTCATCAAGACATATCATCTGAATAGTCATACCATCATAGATCTATGTACACAGATGGAGCCAGATCTGATGTCAGCCATTCGCAATCCCTATTGCATACCTCCCATTGCATGACCACAGGGACATTTCAGAATACTGTTGCCTTAACAGCAGGGACGTCTCAACCCATGTTCAGTCTGATGTTGAAGGATATACAGTGTGCATTGTTGAGACACCTGGACAGCTACATCAGGTTCCCTCAAAGAGCAGATTTGGCGTATGTGAATACAGACTTTTATGAGATGGGGCACATTCCTCATGTGGTAGGAGCCATTGATGGCACCCATGTAGCCCTGTGCCAATGGACAGGTGTATAGGAATAGGAAGAACTACCATTCAATCAACGTACAGGTGGTGTGTCTGGCAGACCAGTACATCTCACAAGTCACAGCCACATTTCCTGGATCAGCGCATGATTCCTACATAACGGGGAACAGCAATGTCCCACATCTGATGGCACGACTACAGACAGAGAGGGCCTGGCTGCTTGGTAAGTATTCATTGTAGTGTGTGTTTCAGTGTTATGTCACCTGCCATCACAATATAGCCAGTCACGGCACCTATTTGTGAATTCTTATACGATTGTGTTCACAGGTGACTCTGGCTATCCAAATCTTCCTTGGCTGTTGATTCCAGTGCAGTACCCAGCCATGCCAGTGGAACTCTGTTTCACTGAGGCCCACGGGAGGACCAGGAGTGTAATCGAGCAAAAATTCAGGCTCATGAAGGCAAGATTCAGGTTCCTGGACCTATCTGGAAGTGCCCTCCTCTACTCGCCCCACAAGGTATGCCAAATAATCGTTTCCTGCTGCATGCTCCGCAATCTAGCCCTGAGACGTCAGATACCATTGGTAGCAGATGAGGGTGAGGCAGCTGGATCGGTGGCTAGAAATGCTGTTATGGCAAGTGATGAGAGCAAGAAGAAGAAGCAGCTGACTCTAGGACAGAGCTCATCAATCAGTACTTCCACTGACATACAAATATGTGAAGTGGACCTTTACAAGTGTTGAAATGTGTACATTTTGAAGTGGATGGCTGTCATTACACCTCCTGACTTGAATCATCAGTGGGGGTGTTATGAGCTTCAATGCCTATGTGTGCGTGGTTGAAGCAGACAGGTAGATTGTAAGGTGTACAGTAATGGAGGGTCAGTTCAAAGATGTATTGTTACATTTTGATCCTAGCATACACTTCTGTAATGGACTATTCAGTATTGAGCTATGTTTCTTGCATTCTCCTATTCTCTTTTCCACTCACTGAAATTGCAATTTCACGTTTGGCTCTGCAAACTATGGCTTGAGGTATTTATTGTCAGCAGCCAATAGAAATAGATGACAGACATGAGAGGTGTATATGACAGATAGCTGGTAAAATGGATTTAGTTACAGTGAGATAGAAACTTGTTTGTACTCCCTTCATACACATACACGTGGGATTGTGACTGCTTAGTCCTTTCCCTATTACCAGTGGATTTGAGGGGATGTGGAATGGTGTATTACATGTCAGTTGAGGTTTGTGGCCCATGTGTGAAGATATGATCATGGCCTCTGGCTACACAGTGGGTAGAGTACTTTCTGATGACCATGGGCCTAGCTATGTTTGTATTCTGATGTTGCTGTCCAAGGTAACTATATATAACTACAGTATAGTAGTACCAGATAACTGTATAGTGACAAAGGTGAGTAAACATCCTACAGGTAAAGGCCCTATGTTAGGGTATGGTTAATGTACTGGGTCCTCAGTGATGTCATATGTGTGTTCCGTGGAATATGTGATCATGTAGCTGTGATATATGTATGTGAAGAGTTTGTACCTGGTGATATATATAGGTCCAATCTGAGTGGCACTGATTTGTAGGTAGGTTACCATGGGCATGACTTCTGTTACCTATATTTGTGCATTGTGCGCCACCATGCCTTCCATCCTGATAGTACTCTCTGTCATGTTCTATCTGTAGATTGGAATACTGACTAGCCTGTGGTGTAGGCCTGGATTGCAACCTCTCTGACATCTGTCCTGTGACATTTCTGTTGTAATGTGTTTCATGCTGAGGGAGTCTCAGTCTGATGACCATTACACTGGCTGTCCGATGCAGAAGGTGGGGGTGGCATTACCTGACGACAGTTGGCAAGCATGGCAATTGTTGATGTATTACAAAAGACACATTTGCAGTAGCTGTGTTCTATTGTGGTTTATTGTGAATATCAGGATACTTAACATCAAAATCAAAGTGCTTAAATGAAAAATAGGGTGATGACTTAGGTCATGGTAGATGGATTCATCAAAGTAGCAGCTACAGCAGTTGTTTACACAGATCCAGTGTCCCTTTACCATGGGAGAACGGAGTCATGATTCAGAACATAACAGGAGAGGTTCACTTCCTGGCAGTAGGTTTGGTCTTGGCATCTGCCCCAGCCGGATGTCTGGGTGGATGTCCATGTTTGTGGGGGGTTTCTCAGCTACAGAGGGAGGGGTGTCTGAGGCATGTGGTTCCCCTGACAGGGCCTCCATTCCACTAGCTGTCGCAGATGTAGATGGGGCAGATGTTAGGTTGCTAGTGGAAGGGGCCTGATGGTGTGGTTTGGAACCAATGAGGGTGGAATTGATGTCCCTCAGCACCCCTGCAATGGTAGCCATGGTAGCATTATATGCCTGCCTCAGCTGCGTGACTTCCTGGTGGTATTTTCTCTGCAGCCCTTGATTCTCCCCCAACATGGTGATTATTTGGCCCATCCTGTCCTGGGAACTTTGGTACGCTCCCAGGGCTTGGGGAGGGAGTCCCTTTGAGGCCCCATCCCCTGGCACACAGCATACCGCACCTACCCCTAGCTGCCTGTGCCCCTGGCATGGTGTGCCCACTCCCAGTAGTAGCAGAGCCTTCATTGTCAGGGATGTCAAAGTTTGACTCTGGTCCCTGTTCTGTGTGGCATACAATAGTTTGAACAGGCAAGGGGTCACAGGTTGGGGGGTGAATGGCTTCTAGTGATGTGGTTGCACTAGGGATGGGGGGTGTTGATGTGGGCACCGTGAGGCAGGGAGTCGTTGACTAACCTGGTGTCCCAGATGGGCCAGGTTGTTGTCATTCTCCAGACATCCAGGCGTGTTGTCCTCACTGGGGCATTCCTCCTGAGGGGATTGGCAGTCTCAGGTATCCTCTCCATGATGGCAATGGCTGGGTTACCTGTGGAGGGAGTGAGAGTTCAGGTTGGAATGTGTGTTTGATTACCTCTTTATGAGTAGCAGACAGTGCCTTTTTATGATTTCCTGCAATGACATTGACAGATGCTACACAGCATACCTTTGTTGTACATACTCCATGTTGGGAGCTGTCATACAAGGTTAATATAGATTACACTGCAGATGAGTTCTGTTTTTGTCTGATTATTGACATGACTGTTCACCTCTTTTACCTAGTGAATAGTGAGGCTTGCTAGATGTCACAAATTGAAGCTGTACAATGCACAAGTGTGCCCTAGTGGGAACACAGTATGTGAGTATGCAAGGTTAATAGTCCTGTATCTAGATGTTGTGCATGTGCATCAACTCAGCCCTCTTACTTTCCAACCCAGGTCAGTCTATTTCTGGCTTGGGACATTTGATCTGTGGCCATTAGGATTGGTCACTCAGCCGTATCTGCATGTTGTTTGTTATGCTATTGTGAGTGTGCCATTGCTATGTACTGATCCTCACTAGGACCATCTAGATGGTGTAGCTAGTACTTTAGTTGTACATGCAGGAAATGAGATGTGTTGTGCACATTCCAGGTTTTCAAAATATTGGGTTATTGCACATTCTGGGAGTCGTAGTGATTTGATTTGCCAGCAGCTAACGTGCCATTGCCAAGGGCTGTGGGGCAGTTGGGCTGAGTGGAGTGCTGGCATGCAGGAGAGGGGCATTGGTGATTAGGTGGGAGGTGTAGTTCGACATTTAGTTAATTAGGGAGTATTTGGGTGGTGAGGAAGCATGCAGGACAATACAGTTGTGTGACATGACTGGTGTGGGTACTTCCCAGACTCCAGTCCCCCAGGTATTCTAGTCAGGCCCGCAGGATGCAGTATATCCATGACCTTCTCCTCCCATGATATGAACTGTGGGAGAGGTGGGGGCCCACAGCCAGCCTTGTGTATGGCTATCTGGTGGCATAATGCCATGGAACGCACCTTCTCCTGTAGGTCGTTCCACCTCTTCCTGATGTCATCTCATGTGCGTGGATGGCTGCCTACTGAGATGACCCTGTCGACTATCCTTTGCCACAACTCAATTTTCCTGGCAATCTATGTTTGTTGGACCTGTGATCCAAACAGTTATGACTCTAACCTGACAATTTCATCCACCAGGACCCTCAGCTCCTCATTAGTGAAACGTGCGTATTTTTGTGGGGTGTTAGAAATTAGGTCTTTGGCTGGCAGTCAGGTTACCCCCTGTTCAAACAAGGACCCTCACTCTAGTCAGGGCTAAGGAGAAACACACCTGGTTATCCCCCACTCCTCCCTTTGGTAGCTTGGCACGAGCAGAAAGGCTTATCCCAGAACCAATGTGTAAAGTATTTGCACCAACGCACACTGTAATACAGGGAAAACACTGCAAAATGGACACCACACCAGTTTTAGAACAATAGGCAATATTTATCTAAATCAAACAAGACCAAAACAAACAAAAATCCAACATACACAAGTCAAGATATGAATTTTCTAAAGAATAAGAGTCTTACTCCATAGAAAACAATGGAAACGTTGATTTTTCACAAAACACCTGGTTTGTGTCAAAAACAAAGCTGCACGGGAGAGCGTACGTCTGAAAGGTCAGCAATGCATCGATTCCTTACTCACAAGTGAGGTAATGCGTTGATTTCTTCTCCGGTCAGCAATGTGTCATTTTGCTCCTTTGCAAGAGATCGATACGTCGATTTTCAGATATGGCACCTCGGATCCACGCAAGTTCCCGAAGACTTTGATGCCCAGCTACGATGCATGTGAAATCCGGTCGCACAATGTCAGAAAAACGCCCTATGTGGGGTTTGAGTCGTTATCTGCAGCCGCAAGCGGGTGTTGTGTCATTTTTCCAGCCGCAATGCATTGATCTCGCAATCGCGATACAGGTGGAGCATCGATTTTTGCCACAAACCAGGTGGCTCGTTGTTTTTCAGACGTGTTGGTAGTGGTGCATTGAAAATTTCCCTGCACGGTGTTCTGTGCATGGATTTCAGTCCTTGTTCTGCCAACTTCACCTTTCAAGGGCCCAGAGACTGGACGGCGCACCACTTGGCAGGGCAGGAGTCTCAGCAGAGAGTCCTGGTGCGGGCAGGGGAAGTCTTTGATGGCCCTGAGACTTCAAAACAGGAGGCAAGCTTAGTTCAAGCCCTTGGAGATTCTTCTCAAGCAGGAATGCACAACAGAGTCTAGTCTTTGTTCTCTTTCAGGCAGAAGCAGCAACTTCATGCCAGCCCAGCAAAGCACAGTCACAGGCAAAGGGGCGGTACTCCTCCTCCAGCTCTTCAGCTCATCTTCTTGGTAGAGGTTCCTCTCAATTCCAGAAGTAATCTAAAAATCTGGGGCTTTGGGTCCACTACTTATACCCATTTCTGCCTTTGACGTAGGCAAACTTCAAAAGAAAGTCTCTGTTGTTCACATGATCCTGCCTTGCCCAGGCCTGGCCCCAGACACACACCAGGGGGTTGGAGACTGCATTGGTTGAGGGCAGGCCCTTTGTCTCACTGTCTACAGGGGATTCACAAACAGCCCAACTGTCAGTCTGACCCAGACAGGGAATCCACAAACAGGCAGAGTCACAGAATGGTTTAAGCAAGAAAATGCCTGCTTTATAAAAGTGGCATTTTCAAACTAACAATCTAAAAACCAACTTCACTAAAAGATGTATTTTTTAATTGTGAGTTCAGAGATCCCAAACTCCATATCTCTATCTGCTCTCAAAGGGAAACTGCACTTTAAGATATTTAAAGGCAGCCCCCATGTTAACCAATAAGAGAGAAAGGCCTTGAAAACTTGAAAACCAAATTTGTCCGTATTTCACTGTTGGGACATGTAAAACACATCAGTACATGTCCCACCTTTAACATACACTGCATCCTGCCCATGGGGCTACCTAGGTCCTACCTTAGGGGTGCTTTACATGTATACATGGGAAAGGTTTGGGCCTGGCAAGTGGGTACACTTGCTAAGTTGAATTGGCAGTTTAAAACTCCACCCACAAACACTTCAGTAGCAGGTCTGAGCCATTTTTACAGGGCTACTCGGTTGGGTGGCACAATCAGTGCTGCAGGCCCACTAGTAGCATTTTATTTACAGGCCCTAGGCACCTCTAGTGCACTTTACTAGGGACTTATTAGTAAATTGAATATGCCAATCATGGATAAACCAATCAACAATACAATTTACACAGAGAGCACATGCACTATAGCACTGGTTAGCAGTGGTAAAGTGCCCAGAGTCAAAGCCAACAAGCCAACAAAACTGGTCAGAACAATTAGGAGAAAGGAGGAAAAACATTTGCGGATGACCCTGCAAAAAGGGGCACGTCCAACATGAGGACATGGTAGTATTTGTGTTGATGGTGTGTGGGGGTGTTGTGAGTGTAAGGGTGCAGTGTTGGGTAATTGGTGAGGTGTGGGTGCTGCGCTGTGAGGGTGTGACAGTTGTCACAATTTGTGTGTGATTGTGATGTGTGTATTGTGTTAGTTGTACTGATGTGGGGTGTGTGCTGAGTGTGATATGTATGTGTGCCTATTGTGTGAAGGTGCTATTTTAATAATTTTCTCCTGCTCTCTAGGTATCTGAATGGGGTTTTCGTTACAAAGGATTGTGGGTTGTGTAAGTGTGTTTTATATAGTATAGTGAGTAGGCGTGTCGGATGTGTGGATGTGTGTCAGGTGTGGGGTATTCAAACTATCCAATGTGGAGTGGTGTTCTGCATTGTGAGAAAGTAGCCTCTTTCTAGCCTTGTTACCCCCACTTTTGGCCTGTTTGTGAGTGTATGTCAGGGTGTTTTCACTGTCTCACTGGGATCCTGCCAGCCAGGGCCCAGTGCTCATAGTGAAAACCCTATGTTTTCAGTATGTTTGTTATGTGTCACTGGGACCCTGCTAGTCAGGACCCCAGTGCTCATAAGTTTGTGACCTATAGGTATGTGTTCCCTGTGTGATGCCTAACTGTCTCACTGAGGCTCTGCTAACCAGAACCTCAGCGGTTATGCTCTCTCTTTACAAATTGTCACTAACAGGCTAGTGACCAATTTCACCAATTTACATTGGCATACTGGAACACCCTTATAATTCCCTAGTATATGGTACTGAGGTACCCAGGGTATTGGGGTTCCAGGAGATCCCTATGGGCTGCAGCATTTCTTTTGCCACCCATAGGGAGCTCTGACAATTCTTACACAGGCCTGCCACTGCAGCCTGAGTGAAATAACGTCCACGTTATTTCACAACCATTTTTACACTGCACTTAAGTAACTTATACGTCACCTATATGTCTAACCTTTACCTAGTAAAGGCTGGGTGCTAAGTTACTTAGTGTGTGGGCACCCTGGCACTAGCCAAGGTGCCCCCACATTGTTCAGGGCCAATTCCCCAGACTTTGTGAGTGCGGGGACACCATTACACGCGTGCACTATACATAGGTCACTACCTATGTGTAGCTTCACAATGGTAACTCCGAATATGGCCATGTAACATGTCTATGATCATGGAATTGCCCCCTCTATGCCATCCTGGCATTGTTGGCACAATCCCATGATCCCACGGGTCTGTAGCACAGACCCGGGTACTGCCAAACTGCCTTTTCAGGGGTTTCACTGCAGCTGCTGCTGCTGCCAACCCCTCAGACAGGTTTCTGCCCTCCTGGGGTCCAGCCAGGCTTGGCCCAGGATGGCAGAACAAAGGACTTCCTCAGAGAGAGGGTGTTACACCCTCTCCCTTTGGAAAAAGGTGTTAAGGCAGGGGAGAAGTAGCCTCCCCCAGCCTCTGGAAATGCTTTCATGGGCACAGATGGTGCCCATTTCTGCATACGCCAGTCTACACCGGTTCAGGGACCCCTCAGCCCTGCTCTGGCGCGAAACTGGACAAAGGAAAAGGGAGTGACCACTCCCCTGACCTGCACCTCCCCTGGGAGGTGCCCAGAGCTCCTCCAGTGTGCTCCAGACCTCTGCCATCTTGGAAACAGAGGTGCTACTGGCAAACTGGACTGCTCTGAGTGGCCAGGGCCAGCAGGTGACGTCAGAGACTCCTTCTGATAGGCTCCTTCAGGTGTTGCTAGCCTATCTTCTCTCCTAAGTAGCCAAACCCTCTTTTCTGGCTATTTAGGGTCTCTGCTTTGGGGATTTCCTTAGATAAAGAATGCAAGAGCTCATCCGAGTTCCTCTGCATCTCTCTCTTCACCTTCTGCCAAGGAATCGACTGCTGACCGCGTTGGAAGCCTGCAAAACTGCAACAAAGTAGCGAAGACGGCTCCTGCAACTCTGTAACGCTGATCCTGTCGCCTTCTCGACTGTTTTCCTGGTGGTGCATGCTGTGGGAGTAGTCTGCCTCCTCTCTGCACTAGAAGCTCCGAAGAAATCTCCCGCGGGTCGACGGAATCGTCCCCCTGCAACCGCAGGTACCAAAGAACTGCATCACCTGTCCTCTGGGTCTCCTCTCAGCACGACGAGCAAGGTCCCTTGAATCCAGCAACTCTGTTCAAGTGACTCCCACAGTCCAGTGACTCTTCAGTCCAAGTTTGGTGGAGGTAAGTCCTTGCCTCCCCACGGCAGACTGCATTGCTGGGAACCGCGTGTTTTGCAGCTACTCCGGCTCCTGTGCACTTTCCGAGGGAATCCTTTGTGTGCAGCCAAGCCTGGGTCCACGGCACTCTAACCTGCATTGCACGACCTCCTGAGTTGTCCTCCGGCGGCGTGGGACTCCTTTGTGCAACTTCGGGTGAGCACTGTTTCACTCCACTTTGTAGTGCCTGTTCTGGCCCTTCTGCGGGTGCTGCCTGCTTCTGAGAGAGCTCCTTGTCTTGCTGGGCGCCCCTTCTGTTCCTTGACGCAATTGGCGACATCCTGGTCCCTCCTGGGCCACAGCAGCACCAAAAAACCTTAACCGCACGACTTGCAGCTAGCAAGGCTTGTTTGTGGTCTTTCTTCAGGAAAATACTTCTGCACAACTCTCCACGGCGTGGGACATCCATCCTCTAAAGGGGAAGTTTCTAGTCCTTGTCGTTCTTGCAGAATCCTCAGCTTCTACAGTCCAGTAGCAGCTTCTTTGCACCCACAGCTGGCATTTCCTGGGCATCTGCCCACTCTCGACTTGATCGTGACTTTTGGACTTGGTCCCCTTGTTCCACAGGTACCCTCGTCTGGAAATCCATTGTTGTTGCATTGCTGGTTTTAGTCTTTCCTGCAGAATTCCCCTATCATGACTTCTGTGCTCTTTGGGGAACTTTAGTGCACTTTGCACTCACTTTTCAGGGTCTTGGGGTGGGCTTTTTTTCTAACCCTCACTGTTTTCTTACAGTCCCAGCGACCCTCTACAAGGTCACATAGGTTTGGGGTCCATTCGTGGTTCTCATTCCACTTTTGGAGTATATGGTTTGTGTTGCCCCTATCCCTATGTGTCCCCATTGCATCCTATTGTAACTATACATTGTTTGCACTGTTTTCTAATACTATACTGCATATGTTTGGTATTGTGTACATATATCTTGTGTATATTTGCTATCTTCATACTGAGGGTACTCACTGAGATACTTTTGGCATATTGTCATAAAAATAAAGTACCTTTATTTTTAGTATATCTGTGCATTGTGTTTTCTTATGATATTGTGCATATGACACTAGTGGTACTGTAGGAGCTTCACTCGTCTCCTAGTTCAGCCTAAGCTGCTCTGCTAAGCTACCATTATCTATCAGCCTAAGCTGCTAGACACCCTATACACTAATAAGGGATACCTGGGCCTGGTGCAAGGTGTAAGTACCCCTTGGTACTCACTACAAGCCAGTCCAACCTCAGATGTGAGTTTTGACCACAGCGGTTCGCACCACCAAGGGTTTTCCCCCATGGAAGAATCCCTGTGGTGATTTGTGGCTTGTAATCTGGTGGGTAAAATTGTGTCGGGCTGGCGGTGCTGGTGGTGGGACTGCCTCTTTCCCACCCTCCAGTGTCCTGGCGGTTTCAAATTTTTGGCTGTCTTTTGGAGGTCTTCACATTGTGACTCTCAACACGGCAGTCGGATTATCTCAAACATGGCGGTCTTTTGGCAGCCGTCACTGCAGCGTCTTCCACAAAGACTGTCAAAGTCATAATGAGGCCCTAAACCTGAAGCACAATTCAAAGCAGTATATCAAAAATATTTTAAATGGATAATGAACATATGTTTTATACATTTGTCAAAAAATATATAAAACTAAGGTTTTGAATAAGCCTGATGAATACAAATATTATGTATATTAATCATATACACACTTTTATCCGAACCAGCCACAAACCTGAAATCACAACTAAAATGGATTTTTTTTAAATTACAACTTGTAAAACATAAGTTAACAAATAGCAATCACATCAAATGTATATAATGTAAAAAATATAATAGTTCCCTCCCTGAAAAAAGAGCTTAAAGCAACTTACTGTCTGTGGCTGCAGATCCTCATTCATATCTATATACACAAAAAGTATAATCCACCAAAAATGGAAAAGTAATTTTGAAAAACTCCAAATAATGCAGCTATAAAACAAGTCCAATAGCGAATCATCAAAGCAATCCAGCTTCTTCAAGAATCATTAAAAAAAAAAAAAAAAGGTTTAAAAATTAAAGATTCCTGGAAAACCAAAAAAGAAAAGAATTCAAAGTAAAAAATATTGATTTGCTAGAAGTCCAAACTGATTTTCTGTAAACAAAATGCAAAATCCATATGTCCATCGGACACCTTGGTAAATGAAAACCTGTAAAATAGAAAACAATACCCACACAAAATAGTAACTTCAAACTTAGCATACACATCACACTTAATCTACACAGCATGTAATGTAACATAATATAACAACACATTACTAACATTCTCTATTTAAACCTAGCTCAAAACACTAATGATTAAAACTACAAATGGTGCAACTAAATCTACCAAAAACCACAAAACAACATTATAACTACATGTACAAGTACCCCCATGTCCTCACTGCCCTCAAAACCCTAGAAAACACTAAAAAGGGTCTTACCTGTTTCAATGAACAGCAGCACCTTCCTATGACTTACTTCAAAGAAAAAAGACTATAAATGAGACAAATGGGGCCTCATTACCAGTTTGCCAGTTGGACCGCCAGACTGCCAAGTTGGCACCTGCAAAAAGACCACCAAAAGCCAGCAAAAAGCTCAAGACCTCCAGTCCCGCGGAGGGCAGAAAATAGGCAGGCCGACCCCCAGCACCAACAGCCCGTCGACCACCCACCAACCGTCTTGCAAGTCAAAAGTTGCAGTGGCCAACCAGTCATGGCGGACAACCAATGATGGTAGGAACCACAGAGGTTAGCGGTCAGCACAGTAATACACAACACTGCATTGGATAGAACTGAAAACAACACAGCTGACACACATTGCCACACTTGACACACCTACAAAGCACACTATAAAAAGCACCCCTACACACACCACAATCCTTTGCGTCTACAATGCCGAAGACACTGTAGCCAGAGCACACAATAGAGAAACAAAAAGGATTAGAATAGGCACCGATCACATACCGCACCCTTCACACTTTTTGTTCCAGGCAAATACATTTGGACTTCCCAACTTCACAAACTCACCGTCACCTGTTAATTTTAATCCATTCCCTTAGTACCACCCATGTCACCCAAGAAAAATCCCATTTTCATTGCCGATGAGTTAAGAGTCATGGTGGATGAAATCATAAGAGTATATTCACATTAATTTGGAGCATTAGTCGAGCACACTACTATCGCCAGGAAAATGGAAATGTGGCAAAGGATAGTCGACAGAGTAAATGCCGTCAGAGTCACCCAGCGCACAAAGGACAACACCAGGAAGAGGTGGAATGACTTCAGGGGGAAAGTACATTCCATGGCATCCAGGCACCAGCTGCATGTCCAGAAGACTGGAGGTGGTCCCCACCTTCTCCCTTAGAGCTCACAGCCTGGGAGGAGATGGTCTTGGCCATCCTGCATCCTGAGTGCTTGACAGGAATACCTGGGGGAGTTGACACTAAAATATCATACTCATCTTCGCTGTCACCCCACTCACCAGCCCAGTGTCCACCTGTCCATAGACCACTGTCTGGCATCTCACATGTGAACTAGAATAACCTGGGCGAACAATAGCTGTCTACATTGTGTGCAGTACAGGGATTGACAGCATTACAATTCCTAGGCACTGCTATACCATTACAAAAACAAGAACAGTGTATCATACTCAAAATTACCTTGTTTGGCAAATCCCTAGTGAAGTGAACCCCACTGAGAGGATGACATTTGTATAGTGTGCAGGCAGTACAAGCAATGCCAGGATTGCTAAGGCCGGGAGGCACTGCTACTGTCACTCCACTCAGCCACCACAGTGTTTTTTTCTCAAATGAGCCTTGTCTCTGAACTTACCATTGAAGTGTACTCACCTGAGAGGTTGATATCTGTATAGTGTGGGGGTAGTACAGGCCCTGGCAGGACTGATAAGGCCAAGAGGCACTGATACTGTTTCTCCAAATACCAGAATAGTGTCCTTTCTATGAAGATAACAATATGTCAAAGCACATAAGTTGTGTACTCATTGGGGTAGTTGACAGCTGCCAGGTATTGTGAAGCAGTGAGAGTGACAGGACTGCAACTCACAGCAGGCAGAGCTCCCCCAGATCATCACTGAATTGTACCCACCTCTGAGGAAACCACCAGTATAGTGTGTGTAATACAGAGAGTACCATGGCTGAAACTCACAGGAGGCTCCCTTCCTGTCACTCCAAACACCAGTCCAGTGTACACTTGGAAATATATCCTTCTTTGGGAATCCACACATAAAGTGCACTCATCTAGGGGGATTACATATAATAGCTGCAAGGAGTACAGGGCACTCCCTGTACTTTATGCAGCTATTAGATGCCATCCCCCTAGATGGGTGCATGACTGCTAAGGCCAAGAGGCTCTGTCTCACAAAATCCAAACACAAGCCCAGTGCGCATCTGTCCCAATATCCTTGTTTGTGTACTCGCAATAGAAGTGTACACACCTACGAAGACCGTGTATGTATACTGTGAAGTACTTGGAGTAACATCACTGTAAATTCCGGGAGGGCCAATCCCTGTAACTCCAATCACTAGGACATTGTACATATGACTCAATGCATCTGTCTGTAAACTCACAAATTAACTTTACTCACCTGGGTGTGACAGGAGACAGATCATGGTACACCCTGTGATGTGGCTAAACACCTAGATCCATCTTGAGCAGCTAAGCCAAGATGTAAATATTGTGGACAGGAAGAACAGCTCATTCTTTGCACACCCATAAAAGCATGAACCAAAGGTCTCTAGATGCATCACCTGAATGGTATTGGCAGCAGAGACATTCACAATGCACTGACCACATGATGACTACAATCTCCACAATATAGCATAGCAGTCAACTAGGACTCAAAAGGATCAAAGCCACATTCCTATCCAGCCGCTGTTTTGCCTGCACTGGTGGCAAGATGTAAGTCTATGTCCATCCTCCCAATCGCTAATGAACCCATACATTCTGCAGCTGGTTGACTGAAATGGAATTGCCATATCTCAGAAATGTCAGGTGGATACAATTGATAGCATATGTAACAGTCACACAAGGAAAAGTTGCCAATCCAATGTGTACACAGCCTTTGTTAAATGTCATTGTAAACTATTGGAGGCAGATGTCACAACACAACCTGTAACACTGTATCTCTCACATCAGCAGGTCAAGCTTTCACTGGGCACTCTGAGACAGCTGAAGACACTGCCACTACCCCCATTGATGAAGACCTCAAAAATAACAATACTCCTGGATGTCTGGTTGTTTAGGACGTTTCTGGCCCAACAGGGCAACCTGGTCAGACAACACCAGTGAGCCTCACCATGACCATATCAACCCCTCCCAGCCCAGTTGCAACTACATCTCAGACAGCCATTCTCCCCCAACCTGTGTCCCGAGGACAGTGACTAACATCTTGTGCCCCAAGTCCGGGATCCTGAGTCGCAGCACAACACCTCTGGTCCTGGAATCCATGGTGAGGGCAAACTGTGCCAACGGTGCAGACACGTGGGGTTAGGGTGCGTGGGAGGGATGTTGTGGGACAGCAGCATGAGGCCACTGGGGAGGGTCCTGACCAGGACACCATCAGCCAAGCCTTGGGAGCGTATCAACAATCCCAAGGCGTGATGGGCAAGGTAATTACAGAACTCAGGGAAATCAAGCAGCTGCAGAGGGACTTTCTTCGAGAATCATTTGAAAAGGGAGAGGTAACAAACATCATCCTGGCCTCCCTATCAGGGGTGTTCAGGGAGATAAGCAGTGCCCTGGTCACGGACCATGAGCAACACTACACCCTATCCTTTGCCCCAGCAACACCAGGCCCTTTTATATCGGTGGCAGCCACTGGAAGGGAGGCCCTGCCAGGTGAAGCACCAGTCTCAGACACCCCTGCCTCTGTAGCTACAGAATCTGCTTCACAAGTGGGGACATCTAGCCAAGGCTCCAGGAGGTGCAGATGGAAAGACACCAACCACTGCCAGCAAGTGACCTCTTCCTAACTCCACTCTTTTGTGTGCCAATGATTCTCTCTGGTCACTGTTGTCCAACCACGTTCCATCTTCTATGGTAGTAGGACACTGGACTTTGGACTCCAAATGTTGTGGCATCTACTAATACGATTATATCTACCATAATTGATCCCATCACTTTCATTTTCTGTAGCATCAGTTTTTGTATGTCCTGTGCCTATGTAAATAAAGTCACCAAAGAGAAAAAACATTGCCTGCTTGCTTCTGTTCCATATTTTGAAATGTTGAGATGTCAGCCCTTGTGATGCACATGAGGAATACTCAAGATGGTAATGGAAGGAGGGATATGTCACAGGTAGTGTCATGTTGAGGATCAATAGCAACACAATGATACAAGTGTCTGGTCACATCAAACATTTTATTGTACTGTACAGCACATAGACTGTCAAAATGTCTAGACTGTCAAAGTCAAGAATGTCGGAACCATATTGAATCAGGCTAGATATGCCAAAGTACCATACCTCAGACCACAAAAGAAAGGGCTTTATCAGACCTTGGCCCGTAGAATAGGCTAACAGATTAGTGGATTTTGTCACCAGCTTGAGCCTTATCACATACCAAAACCAGGTCTGCCAACATTACATCAGCCATGGCACAGGCAGAGGGCAGTACAACAATCCCTGGTTAAGGGTCCATCCCATTACAATGACAAAGCATCTGTGGGTATGATACAACCTATGTCAGTGTTGTGGCACAGGCACTCTGGCCTGCAATGAGGAGACACAGCTGCAGACAGGTCATACAGGATCATTGTCAACACAATATGAAGGGAGAATGCATGGATTGCACTTTAATAGAACATATTTCAGGGCCATATGATCGCACACATGTGACAACTGGACCAACACATAACATCAAACTAGTGTATCCTGCACTCTAAATTTCCATCCACGCACTGTCCAAGCTGCCTTGGCACAGGACTCATACACCCTAAATCTGTTACCAACATTACCTTGATCAATCCATGTCCTCTTTCTATGTCAGAACTGCATCAGATACAAGCCAATGTCATAACTCTGAAATGCCCACATGAGGATGGCATGGTGAAGGCACCCGGAAAACAAATAATACAAGGAGTTTAGCTTGGGAAGTTATGCCTACAACCATAAGCTCACATCAAACATCAGTGGATATATTTACATTGCAATGAGAATTACACAAATCCTGCAGATAATCAAAGTAGTGAAATGTTCAAATCTGACTTAGCAAGCAAAGCTTTGAGGTATACGGCAAAGAATTACATCCACAATCTGTAGAAAAAACACCCTAGTCCACACATTCTGACAATTATAGTTCCTCATACAGTGACAGGGACAACATAACAATATTTACTCATACTCGGGTGAAGTAGTGATTGATGAGATCTGCCTGCAAGTCTTCACCTTCCTCTTCATCACTGTAATCCTCACTTGTCATTTCAAGATTCTCACCCAGAATCACTGCTGGCTATCCCTCATCTAGAATGCATGGGATATTCCTCTGCAGAGCAATGTTGTGGAGCATGCAGCAGGCCATAATGATCTTATACACTTTTTCAGGTGAGTAGAGGAGGTCTCCAGCATTGTGGTCTAGACACCTAAATCTGGCATTTTGGAACCCAAAAGCCTGCTCCACGACATGCCATGTTCTTCCATGGGCATCGTTGAAGCAGGCTTCCCATGGCGTAGATGAGTTTCTCACCAGCATAAACAACCATAGCCAGTTTGGGTATGCAGATTCCCCTGTTATAGAATGGACCATATGTGCAACTATGAATGCCTCTTATTTTATTTGGTGCACTAGACATTGAACAAACACAATCAAGACAGGCTTGACTTACCAACCAGCCAGGCCCTCTGTGGGTACAGTTGTGATATCAGTTGGTGGACTGCCCTGTTACACATACTGAAGGCATTATGGACTGAACCCTGGGAAACAGACACAGAGTTGTGAAATGTAGAGATCCCCCAAACAAACCACTTGGACATTGATGGAATGGTAGCTCTTTCTGCTGCGGTATACTTGTTCATTGCTATGTGGTGGGACCAAGGCATTATGTGTTCTATTAATGGCTCCCACCACATGTGGGATAAGTGCCAAACCATAGAAGTCAGCCTTCCATGGGTCAAATACTCATGTTGAGGAAAGTGACATAGCTGTCCAGGTGTTTCAACATTGCTGAGAGTACATCCTTCAAAACAAGACTGAACATAGGCTGGGACCTCCCAGCAGATAGAGCCACTGTATTTTGAAAGGGCCCTGTGGCCAGGAAGTGCAAAACTGCCATAACTTGTGCAATGGGTGGTATGCTATTTGGATGACGAATGTTAGGCATCAGATCTGGCTCCAATTTGACATAGGCCACAATTGTTAGCAGATTTAGGCCCTCATTCCGACCCTGGCGGTTTCAAACCGCCAGGGTGGAGGGCAGAGGAAGCACCACCAACAGGCTGGCGGTGCTTCCCGGGCCATTCTGACCGCAGCGGTAAAGCCGCGGTCAGAAAAGGGGAACCAGCGGTTTCCCGCCGGTTTTCCCCATGGGGATTCCGACCCCCTTTCCGCCAGCCTGTTCCTGGCGGTTTACACCGCCAGGAAGAGGCTGGCGGGAACGGGTGTCGTGGGGCCCCTGGGGGCCCCTGCACTGCCCATGCCCTGGCATGGGCAGTGCAGGGGCCCCCTAACAGGGCCCCACAAAGATTTTCACTGTCTGCTTTGCAGACAGTGAAAATTGCGACGAATGCCACTGCACCCGTCGCACCCCTGCAAATCCGCCGGCTCCATTCGGAGCCGGCTTCCTCTTTGCAGAGGTTTTCCCGCTGGGCCGGCGGGCGATCTTTTGGAGATCGCCCGCCGGCCCAGCGGGAAAGTTGAAATGACCCCCGCGGTCATTTGACAGCAGTGCGGTCTTTGGGCGGTTTCCGCCCGGCGGGCGGTGCCCGCCGCCCACCGGGGTCGGAATGACCCCCTTAGACAGTAGATCTGTATGATGTGGCACTCTTCCATGGTCTGAAGGTCTGGCAGTGGAGGGTAGACAGGAGGTTGTCTGATCCTTCCCGTCCATGGGTACCTACGTATGACAAGTTATGAGTATTGCCATTATTTAATGTGCCCCTGGCAACCTACAGGAAGCATTTCAATATTAAAATGTGACAAGGCATGTATTGAGGTTTGGACATGATACACAGTACCCATCACAACTGATAATTGCACAGCAGTCACATGTCACCCTTTTGCTTGGACATACATGTGTACACATCATGTCAATCATCATAAACTATTGTGCAACACAACATGCCTCTAGGACTGTGCCTTGATGTCTCAAGCATTAAAAAGACCTTTGTTGGGGAGGTGGGGCTGTGCCCTAATGCTAATCACCATATATGCCTAGCAATGTACAACAATGTTGTCTGAGTAGTAGGAGGTACATGACTGGAAAATACATGCAGTTAATTATGCAAAACCCAACAATTTTGGAGGTGTGAGGCATTTGTTGGAGCCATGTAACACACTAGAGGCCTCTAAAATGGTGGAGGAATGATCTACTCCACAGGACATTAGGAACCGCCCCGACTGCCGGTGGAAATCGTCATGGTGGTAGGCTGTTGCAACTGCAACAGACACAGCCATGGACTAACATTGATGCCAGTGGCAGTCGTAGGGGAATGGCTGTGTCCGCCAGCGGTGACAGCTGAATACATGGTGAATATGACCGCCATGTACTACAAAAACAGTTACTTGACTCCTAACACTGCTGTCAGCAAGGCCTCCACTACCTGAGCTGCTGAGCACTGCTTCTGGGAGCAATCATGCCACATCTAGCAGGTGATAGGGCTCCAGCCTTCTCACCAGAGGAGCTGGAGAAGCTGGTGTCTGAGGTCCTACCACTGTATGGACAACTTTATGGTGCACCAGAGAAGCAGGTAAGTGCCTCACTTGCACAGTTTTCTCTGTACTTTGACATATATTCCCTCCTCACAGGCTAGAGGGTGACCATGTGCGGCAGAATGTGAACTCTGCGCCATGTAGGTGCAGACAGTGTGCATCAGTGTGTGTATTGAGTGCACCTGGTTCCACCTTGTGTTGGAGGCATATAACTAGGTGAGGTGACATAACTGCCATCCCCAGACATCTCTTACCTCATGGAGGTCATCAATATGAGGGCACATGTATTTGAATGACAGCATGAGCATTGTTTGCATGTTGTATGTCTCAGTTGTGTGTGATGTGAGCTATGTGTATGTTGCTACAGAGATTCCAAACTACATCTGCCCATGCTAGACTGTTGTTTGGAAGGCATTGCCTGATTTACTCTGCCCCTCAGGTAGACACAAACACACCACATGCTAATTGGCCATTGGCTACATGATGTACTGTCATGCATGGAAGTGTTGGGAATGAAGTTTCATGTAGGTCTGTCTGCTCAGCTTGCAGTGACCGGGCCTGTCAAATGTACCTCTCTATAATTGTCCTAGTCTGGGTTGGTGTTGAATAACTTTTGTTATGCAACTGTGGTACTGTGCCCACTCCCTGTATCCCAGTACAACATGTTATGAGGCCAAATCTAGCCTCAGTGCTAACATGCAGCATATTGAGGCTCTATTCTCTGATAAGAATATACATGGTATTAGGAGAAAGCTATTGATTTGTGACTGATGTGCACTTGGTATCACTGTCAATATGTACTTCAGAGGCTTGACAGGTCCCTTGATCCCACAGCCTTGTTGTCAATTGAATTACAGGTCACATGTGCCCTGTGTAGGCTCATTGCATTTCTGACATTGCATAAGTGCAAACTGTGTCTTGTGTACTGATAACCCATGATATGTGACTCAGTTGTCTGGTCACATTGCAGAAAATGTACAATGCATGCCTATGTTCTTCTAAAGGCGATCTATGTATTTTGTACACATATGTCTGAAAGTGTGTGTTGTGTTGATAATGGGACACACAGACCCCCACCCCTGAAGTGACATGAGCCTTCATCTGTATATGCGCATGTCCACACATGGACAGGCTAGACTCTTTCTGTTCCCACCATGCCAATGCCTTCATTGTTACCCATGTGTGTTGTTAGGGTTTGTACCCTGGCAGTAGCCTGTAGGGACTGTATGTACAGGATCATTCTCACAGATTGTGAGTGTTTTGATGCATTTATGGCTGAGGAATTTTCCTTCCAGAAAACACATAGATGTGATGTGTCTAATGGTGTTTCTGATCTCTATTAGATTGTTAGATCATGTCCCACAAGATGTAAGTTGACCTACCTAGTCAGTGTAGGGCCTGATCTGGGTAGTGGGTAGGGCTACATATTGGGAGGTGTTTGTAGTCATCTCCCTGTATGCAATGACTGCTATGTACCACACTTGGGCAGTATGGGTAAGACAGGATGTTCTCATCTTGGTATATTGACATTTTGAATGGGACTTGTTGACACAATTTCTTGTCTTGTCTTTTGCATTCATGCACGTCAACACCCATCAGAAGAAAGGGATTTGGAGAGCCATTGCCATGAAGGTTCGGACCCTGGGGTCCACGGTCGCAAGAGGGGGGAGCACCTGAAATGCAGAGCCCAGAAGATCACAAAGGCCTAGCTGGTGCTGCCTTCCCAATGTATGCAGGGTGTCCATCGTACAATGATCCCTCCTAATGAATGGCCTGCATTCTGGCATTGGCCTACTCAGAGTAGTATGGGAATTTGAGGGCAGTACAGCAGCCACAAGGGGATGGGTACATGGCAAATTCATGCCTGTCCCATTGCCAAATGATTGAGTGAGGTACTGACTGTTCCCCCTGACAAGGAGGCATGAGCTATGTATCACACAGAAGATAGGAGATTCTTTGTGTTGACATGTCATGCATACCAAACTGGTGTGCCTTGGTTTTTGGACCTAGGACGAAACTGAGGGGAATCCTCAGACCATTTTCTCAGCAGGGTGCACAAATGACTGTGTACAGTGACCATTCATTTACTGAATGTTGTTCTAGTGGGTCTAATTTCTACCCAACAGATCACTCTATATGTTGCAGGCCAAAGGTACGTAGGTTGTGGATCACTGTACTCTGCCATGTGTCTGGGTATATGTGTATTTAGACACCTGCCACCCAGGAGCTAGTTTCCTTCTGTGTATGATGGGTGCTGGTGCCTCATTGCAGTCTGTGATTTGTAGGTGTCCATCATACATATGACACGACCTATATAGCTATTTTTTTGCAGTTGTAGCAAACTACTTTCCCTTGGTATGTAGGGAATATCTATTAACATGAATGATGTGTCATCACTGTTGCCACCATTCCTAGAGCCTACATGCAGCATGTATCCCTTTGTCTTAGGAAACATTTATAAGCTGCAGTTCCATGCATGTTCTACCTATGTTGATGGGAATTTGAATGTCATCCTCACATATATGCACATGGTAAACTGTTCGTCGATTGGTAAGACTACAATGGGCATCCATTTTATGTGGTGCCACAGACAGCAGTGTGTAACCATTGTCATTGTTTGACATATACTTTCATGCTTCATAGTATGTCATTTGGCATATAGAACTGCAATAGCTGTGAGGGAGTTGACAGGTAAACCCAGAGGGTGGAACCTCTTTGTGTTTCTCTATACCCTTGATGTTGAATCATGTATAAATGTGTACTACACATGTGTAATGATTGAGGATTGTGCCCTGACTATTGCCATGCATCATGGAGTGAGTTGCAGTGATGTTGACCTCACATGTGTTTGGGTACAGGCATACATCCACAAACAAACACCAGGATTGGGATGTATAAGATATAGCTAATGGTCTTGGTGCTCATTGGGCAACAAGTTGAGGGCCTTCTAATGTTCTGTTAAAGTTCTCTGTCTTCCCAACACGCAAAGGACAGATGTCTACTATAGAAACCCTCAGAGAATGTCATTGTAATGAGTATCAGACATTAGTGGTGACTATCCTGGGTTTTGCAAAATTGTTGTTTTGTGTATTCTGGGGACATCCTCTCCCTGACTTATTGAACCTGACATCAACAGTGTTCCTTTCAATGCCACATGTGAGGTCTATCTGAGTTACAATGATACTACCACATTGAATCTATTGTGAGAGATGCCACTTGTTGAAGTGTACATTGTTGAATGTATACTGTGTGACATGGTAATTTCCATATCACCTACTCCTGGATAAAGACATTTTGGGATCCACAAAGCAGGATTTCCGGACCTCATTTCGAATATTAGGTTCATTATGTATGTGACAAATAGATGTATGCATAACGTTGTATGGGATATATTGGAATGGACTTTACAATGGGATACTCTGGTTTGCCATTAGTTGACTGAGGTCTGCTGCATGTGGGATAACTTTGAGGATGAAGAGGACTCCTAGTTGTTGTATGGTTAGTGTAGTTCCAAGACTTAATCCATGTAATTGTAGTTGTCTGAAGTCCAGATTTTACTGTGGTCAAATGTAGTAAATCCAGATGGCATGCATGAATATGTGATGGTACATGTAAGCACTACTTAGATGAGTAGTTTTGCTGGGGTCTAGTAGAATTGATGGTATTGTTAGTCAATCTGAGTTGTGGTTCAGGTATTATTATGGATATGTGATAAACATATTCCTCTATGACCTTGCATCATCAGCACAGGCAAGCGGAGGAGACGGGGCTGAGCCAAGTGGGAACAAATCTGGCCACGGTACCTTGGGTCAAGAGACAACTGACAAGAAGGGATCCTGTGGCCCTGAGGATGAGGGGAGTGCCACGGGGGAGACCGGATCTTCATCATCACCATCATCATCAGATTCCTCCTCCAGTGGCCACTCCCTAGTGGTGGCAGAGGCATCGGGGCATCCCCCAGCACCATCCTTGTCTGCCATCCCCTGTTCTATCACTACCCTTTGTGTTACTCCCAACCCATGCCCACTCACCCAAGAAGGTTGGCATCTCATCTCCTTTGCCACAGGCACCTCTGTCCCAGCCCCTAGTACTCCTTTTGCCCTTAGTGAGGAGGCTAATGACCTCCTGAGAAGTATTTCTGTGGGTCAGACAGCCATTGTGGATGCTATCCAGGGATTGGCAAGCCAGCTACAACAGACTAATGAATTCTTGGAAGGCATTCATGGTGCAATGGCTGGCCTACAGCAATCTTTTCAGGCTCTGGCATCTACACTGAGGGCAGCCACTCACCCCTCACCTTACATCCCCCCTACACCTCCCTCTTCCCAGTCCAAAATCTTCCTTCCCCTACCTACCAAAAACACACAAACAGATCCACAGACATCCATTTCAACAAACAAAAGGCATGCACACAAACACAAGCACCACAAGACACACTGGCATGCACACAAACAACACCCACTTACAGACACAACAACAGTCACAACTTCCCCTGATACCCCCACCAACCCAGCATCACACACATGACATCAAGCATACCTCCAGACACCACCACAACAGTCACTGACACAGCCACCACACCCATCCTACCCAAAGACACCACCCCAGCAGACCCGCAGACATATACCACAAGCACCACACCTGCGGACACCACAACTACAGACACACATACATCCACCACATCTACCATATCTGCAGTCACCGCCCCAACAGACACCCATCCACCCACCACAGCATTCCCCAGCACTTCCACCACCCTAAGCCCAAGACACATAAAAACCCTCACTCACCGACCCAACAGAAACCCACCACAATCAAGCATACCTTGCATAAGCACATACCCACAACATTAGACAACCACTCCCTCAACCTCCAAATCCCGACCCTCTTCTGATGACCTTCCCCGTATGTCCCAAAAACCTTTCCTATGTGACCTTGGCCTTACTCCTGTTCTCCCCCCCCAGACAACACACAAAAGGGTCCCACCCAGCTCCAAGGCCGTCCTTTCCACCTCCAAGGCCTCCCCTGCCCCCCACAAGCACACATACCCCTCCCCCCTAGAAGAATCCCACTTTTCCCAAGAAGAATTCCATCCCTCCCAAGAAGACCACCTCTCCCAAGCCCAAACCCCACCTCCCAAATCCGATCTCCCACTGCCCCCCCGGATAATCCCTGAGGTGCCTGCCTCTCCCCTTTCCTGAGGAGGTTTCCTGGCAGTTGAGTAGTCAAGTCTGAGCACTGTAATGTGCCTTTGTTTACCAGTATGGACTGGCCAATGGCCTTGGACTTTTCACATTTATTATCCAATAAACAGTTGTGTTTTTTTGGTCATACATTTGTCCTGCAATTCCTTTTCGAGCTTTATGTTGTTCCTGAGTGACTTGTGTTTTGTGCCTCCCGTTGTGTGTGTTTGAGCCTGCTTGCTGCTCCATGGGCTGTTGTTTGCAGTATGTGAGTTTGTGGGCAGTGTTGGTCTCCCCTGAGAGAAGGGTGTATGTTGCGTGTATAGGTCGGTGTGTGTGTGTGTGTAAATGCAATGTTGGTGTCATGGTAGTGTGTAGTATTTGGTATGGTATGTATTTCTTTTTGTGTTGTGCAATGTGGGCATGTATGGTGTTCAAATGGTCCCCATGTTATAGCTTCTGTATGTATCTGATGTGTGTCGTCTTGAGTTTTGTTTGTGCAGACATGGAGAGTTTTCAGTTGTGTTTGCTGTGTCTGAATTTGCCTGTGCCTGTGTCCACTTAGGTGTGTGTCCCTTGCAGCAAGTTCCTGCAGGGGTATGTCCCTTGCAGTGAGAGTTGTATGTGCTTAGCTGACTTGTCCTTCCCCATTGTGCAGATGTGCATGCCATTTGGGTTTAGTATTATTTGACCCTGGGACCCATGTAAGGCCATTTCCTGTGCACATGTTGTTTGAGGAGCCAGTTTGAGGTGATGTATGCCCCCGTGCAGTCCCCTCCCCTGGGTGTCCTAGATGCCCCCCTCATTTGTGCAGGTATAGTTGTCATGTTTCCTTTGTCTATTTGTGTCTCTGTGTTTAGTGCATGCCATTGCACTTCCATTGTGCTGTGATGTGATACTACTTTGATGCATATGTTTGTTGTATGTGTAAACAGTCCCTGGCCAGTGCTGTGACAATGTTGTGTAGCCTTCACTGTCCCTGTGCCTGAGCTCTGTGGTCCTGTGTATTTGTATAGTGTTGAGGTGCAGTGTGAATGTGCTGCCCAAGGGGGGTGTATAATGACTGTGTGCGTGTCACTGTTGATATATGTTTGTGGGTGTGTGTGGTGTGAGACGTATACCTGCTGCCCTTGGGGTCTCCCCCCAGTGTGTAGGCAGGCACAACACGCTGTTTTTAAGGTTAATGATACAGGTAGGAGTGTGTTCTTACAGTCATTGGTGTCCACCGCAATGTGGATTTTGTGGTCTTTGGATGGCAAGGAGCAGAAGCAGGACAGTGGTAAATGGCCCCATGGCGGCACCGGACGTGTATGTCTGCCTGCAGGTGAGTGTCTCCATTTACTCTGTCTGTTTCTGCCTTCTGGTACATGGTGGGTGAACAGCCATGGACACAATGGCAGTGTGCAACCTCGTAATGAGTTCAGAGGCAACACAGGCTCCGGCGGCCTGTTTGTGCTGTCTCGTGTCCGTGGTGGTCTGTCCTTCCTGGCTGTGCCAGTGGACCACTTGTGGTCATCTGTTAGTCAACCGCCACACTCGCTATAGGCGGTCCGACCACCAGATCAACTGTAGTCGGACCATCACTGCTGCATTGGCGGTCCACAGACAGCCAAACTCCTGCTCAGGCCCAGAGACTACAAAATGGATGTTAGTGGCTATAAAATTGGCCATTAAATTAAATTAAAAAAAGACAATCTTCCCCTAGAAAACAATAGGAATCAAATGTAAAAATGCTTACAGAAACTTAAAAATGTATAAATAATGTAACGCATGTAAAAAAGTGTTTTGAAATTATGTGAAAAGGTATAAATTAAATAATACTATGAAAATATATTATTATTTATTATATGCTGAAAAAAAGGTGTAAACATTTTTTAATAACAAATACTTGAATTAATTGTAGTAATATTTATAAATAACTGTAACTCAATGGGAAAAATACAGAAAAATGTAAAACATATAAGACTGTTTAAATATAATTTACATGTTTTATTAAGTAAAAAAATTGCATTAAAATATTTTTTATATATCACTATGAGAATGTTATATATCTGTATAAGTACGAATATATATGTAAAAAAATATTTAAATATGTACATTAAATAAATATGAAAAAATATGAATAAAAATTGCAGACTGTGTTATGGACCCTTATCATAATAAAATATTGAATTATTAATACTGTGTAAAAAAATGACTCCCATATGAACCATTTTACAGCTTGGAGACTAATTAAGTGACATTAACTACTCTGTCTTCATACCAAACCACTTAAACAAAGGTGTTAAACACTAGAAAAGTTAGATTTACTATTCCCACTCCAAACTATACCACTTTCGGGAAAGTCTTGGAAACTAAGGGGCTGATTATGAGTGTGATGGACAGAAGCATCCGTCCGCCAAACTCCCAAAAGGGAGGTTGCACAGTGCTGGTGACTTCCCTGCCGGCCCGATTATGACTTTCCCACTAGGCTGTCTGGCGGAAACCTAACATTTCCGCCTGTCAGCCCAGTGGGAAAGGTACTGCAGCATTGTCGCCAGCTCATAATAGAGCAGGCGGCAATGCTGCCGCACGAGGGGGCACCAGCACCCTTGAAATGCACAAAAGGACCCCTGACCGCCAGCCTTTTCATGACGGTGGAACCACCATGAAAAGGCTGACAGAGAACAAGGTTGTAATCAGCAGGGTGACACTGAGGTCAGCGCCTGCCCTGGCTGATTACAACCAACACTGCCATCAGCCTGTAGGGATCTAGGATCCTGGCAGGGACGGCGGTAGGTTGTTGGGTCTGCCCGTCAACCTCGTAATGTGGTGGTCAGATCGCCACAGTCGCGGCAGTCCAACCACCACTGCGAGTCTGGCTGTCCTAGGACTGCCAGACTAGTAATTGGGCCCTAAATGTGTTAAACTTACTATTCCCATTCCAACTTAAACCATTTTGGGGAAAGTATTAGCAACTAAAGGGGTTACATTTACTATTCCATTTCTAATATAAGCTATTTTGTGAAAGGTGTTGGACACTAAAGAGATTACATTTATTATTTCCACTTTATGGAAGATGTTAAACACTAAAGAGGCTAGATTTACTATTCCCACTCGAATCTAAACTATTTTGGGAACATGATGGACGCTAAAGGGGTTACATTTACTATTCAGACTTCAATCCAAATCAATTTAGGGAAGGTGTTTGACACTAAAAATTTACATTTACTATTCCCAGTGCAATCTAAACCATTTTGGGGAAGGTGTTGGACAATAAACGGTTTAGATACTCAATTCCCACCCCAATTGAAACCATTTTGGGGAAGGCGTTGCATTTCCTATTCCCACTCTAAACTAAACCATTTTGGGGAAGGTGTTGGCCACTAAAGGAGTAACATTTACTGTTCCACCCCCCAAACAAAAAATATCATAGAAGACTGTAGGACCTAAAAGGGGTTACATACACTATACAAACTCCATAGTCAAACATAATACATTTTTATTTTTTTAAATAAAAATAGAAAAATTACTTATAGTGCATTGTTACCAAATAACAAATCTATGTACTTAATGTTAAACATTAACCTACTATGGGGGTCATTCTGACCTTGGCGGTTTGAGACCGCCAGGGCCATTCTGACCGCAAGCACCGCCAACAGGCTGGCGGTGCTTTTTTCCCCATTCCGACCGCGGCAGTAAAGCCGCGGTCGGACCGCCGGGGCCAGCGGTTTTCCGCCATTTCTGCCCCGGCGGCTATAATCCACCAGGGCAGCGCTGCTTGCAGCGCTGCTTGCAGCGCTGCCCTGGGGATTATGACCCCCTTACCGCCAGCCTGTTTCTGGCGGTTTTCACCAGCAGGAAGAGGCTGGCGGTAAGGGGTGTCTTGGGGCCCCTGGGGGCCCCTGCACTGCCCATGCCACTGGCATGGGCAGTGCAGGGGCCCCCTAACAGGGCCCCGGCCAGCTTTTCACTGTCTGCCTAGCAACTGCACCTGTCGCACGGCCGCAACACCACCGGCTCCATTCGGAGCCGGCTCCTGTGTTGCGGCCTCATTCCCGCTGGGCCGGCCCAGCGGGAATGTCAGAATGGGGGCCGCGTGAGTGCGGCCGCATTGGCGGCCGCATGGCGGTTTCCGCCAAGGTCGGAATGACCCCCTATATGTTTTTTATTAATAAAAAATACAATGAATTGTGCATAATATTTAATATCACAAAATTTAAATAAAAAAGGTTAAAGTAAATATATACATAAACAAGTAATAAAATCATAGCATATTTCAACATTATATATAAAAACATGTTTAAAAATGTACACAATCCAAACATATATTAAAACAATTTTCAAACAAATAAATACATATTACATTTTTTATGAATAATAAAAACAGGTGTTTGTTTGTAAATTATAATACACATAAAATATAAATAAGGTTCCCTGTTTACCGTTTTTACTGATTTTTACAGATAAATACAGACAGAAATCCATTTACTTTCCTGTCTGCATTTATTGTTAAATGTGAAAAAAAACTGATATTAGGCTGTTTTTCCGGTTATTCTAAATACTGTCAGCCATGACTGCCAGGCCAGTGCTGTGTGGATTAATAGGTAAGGGGATAAAAAAGAAACACATTTTAGTAATGAATCTTAAACATCCGTGTATATAGGCACAACGTGGATTCTAAAATTTCATGTTTACATATGAATATTGATTTATCATTTGTGAGTGCTTACATCATTGAAACTTGTCATGCATACAAGGATGAGTGTACCCTTATAGGTTAAATAAATGTGGAAATATACTGGTTTCAATTTCATTTTTTCACAAAATACAAAATAAATATGGTTAAATACAGATAGAATTAGCAAAAAATTAATGTGGATGAATGCAGATGGAAACAAAAAATACCATGAAAGTGAGAGACCTACATAATTCAAATCAATTTTATTTTATTCATGATATGGAACGCCAATGATGTCCACATGAAAAAGAAAAACACAAACGAGAAAAAATACAATACCATAAAACCCTTAAAAACACCCTAAAAGCTACATAAAATTCGATTAATACAAAGGCAGGAAACATTTTAAAAAGTTAAAAACATGGATGCAAAACATTTCATTAGGCAGATTGAACAATAAATACAAGGTCTCCGCTCTTTACTGCACTGAGTATCTTTAGAAAAGAGGCCTTAGCCATTTTACGGTGCTATAACAACAAGGCAGGACATATAAATAAGACATGTTTCAAATCCTGACATCCATGTTTACAAAAGTGACATGTGCTTGGTGTACAATACAATTTAGCGGTAATGTCAATTAATGGAACATTGTTTAAACAAATTAATGCCCAGAGGCGTCGTTCCCCATGAGGCAAGTTCCAAGCCATGTAACATTGTGTTTTATTCATAATAAAAAATAATTTATTGCTAAAAAAGAGTTGGCTTTGACCTATAGGATTCCAAACCCAAATATGGGATAAACAAATCTGCGATACCCCTGTTGCACTCCTTTCAAATAAAATGCAGAGCTGGGAGCGATCATTTTCCACAATCATTGGAGCTGGCATATAAACCAGAGAAATTACAGACCTCGAATGATCTACTCCTAGCCCCAGCAATATTTAACCTCAAGAGATTGAAATGGTGCCAAACTGGGATCGCTGCTCTGATGGAGGAGTTGTATCAAAAGGCTGGGACTTTAGAGGAGAGAACAAACATAGCAGACAAGCACCAAAAGGACCCCATTTCCAAAGTAAATTGGATTGATGACTGGGCCGAGCTGAGTGGTGGGCTGCTTTCAAAAATTTCCAACTGTTCGCAAAGCTCCTTCTCAGCGCCTGGCTTTTGATTAAAAAAGGGTTCAAGACAGTCAATCCTGATTTAATAAAGCTCTGCGCCTACAGAAAACACATATTGCACAGCAGGACAGGAAATTGGCAAATGCCACCAGGCGGGGTGCGCAGGGCAACACAGCCTCCCTGAGGTCCATATAAAAAAAGTATCATGCATGACTGCTGGGCCACAAAGAAAAACATTTTAGAAGATTCTTAGTCCAAGCTACTTTGGGCAAGCAAAATGAAAAACAGCAAAGCCTTCTTGGGCATGGTGAATGACCTGGCCCTGGGAAAAAACCCTCTTCTCAGTTATGGCATTAACCCGGCCATGTGGGAGAGTCATATACGTAGCTTGTACGGCCCGACAAGTAGGAAAGGAGTCATCCCACTCAATCGGAAAGGGGAGCAACCGCCCTTGCGCCACAACAACATAGCAGGCCAGCAAGCAGCGACCACCGTCGAGAAGGATCCCCAGCCCAGTCTGGAAATCAGACCAAATAGTCAGCCTGATTAGGAAGATGAAATCTGAGGGGCTGCCGGTCTGAACGGGCTCCCAAACGCAATCTTTAAAATCCACCCAGAGTATTAGGCACAGTACTTCTTGCCCCTTTTCACTACCACTGCTCTGGCCAGCCACATTCCAGTTTCATGGAGAGGCAGCATTATACACACCATCTTCAAAAGTGGAAACCCGGCCCTACCCAAGAATTACAGGCTAATAGCACTCATTGACATGGAAGCCAAATTATATGGCTCCTACTTGTTACAGCATCTGCAAGCCTGGGCTGATGAGAACATGCTCCTTCCAAGATTTCAGATGGTCTTTAGGGCAGGCCTGGGAACATCAACAAACTTAACTGCCCTTTCCCTCAGTGGGGAAAAGGCAAGCCGCAGGAAATTGAGCCTTTATGCATGCTTTATCGATCTTAAATCGGCCTTTGACCAGGTCCCCAGTGAACGACTTTAGTACAAGTTGGCTCAATGGGGCATTCCTCCCAACTTGCTAAGGGCCATTATAGACATATACACTGACACCTGGGTTCAGGTTAAAATCGGCGACGGCACAAGATTCAGAAAAATAATTCCCACAAAGTCTGGCCTAAAGAAAGGTTGCATCCTGGCCCCACTTCTTTTTACCTTACCAGCAAGGTCTAGAGATTAACCTGACCAAAACAAAACTGATAAGGCTCCTTGGGACGAATTACAAATCTTTCAATTGGTTCCTAGGAGTCAAAAAGGTGGAGGTGGTACAATCTTACAAATATTTGGGAGTCCATCTCGAACCATGCCTGAAATGGAAAAGCCATCTGCTGTCAATCCAGGCAAAGGCCAACTCATTAACCTATAGTTTCAAGCTGCTTAAGAGAAAGCTTAATTACCCAAATTGGTCGCACCTTCTAAAAATCATGTCAGCCCAGCTGCTCCCAGCCATTTCTTATGGGACCGAAGTATTACATCTGATCACTAAACAGTAGCCAAGTTAGAACCTACAAGGCCGTTTTCAACATACCAAAAAATGTCTCTCCCGCTGAGGTAGGGCTGAAGATGGGCCTAGCAAATCAGATCTTTCCGTGTTAGGGAGCGTTCCTCAAAGCATCATGGAGGTTACGGCTGGCAGAGAATACCTCCATACTTCATTCCTGCTTCTAAAAAGTCCAGGCTCAACAAAACTGTAATAGAAAAGGCTCCTGGGGAAGCTACTTAAATCAAGTAATCAACAGCCTGGGCATGGAAGATGTTTGGAAAAGCGGTGTAGGAAAAACTGAATTTAAGAGATTAGTCAACCTCTCAGTTCGCTCACTTTCTCTCATCACCGACAAAGCTTCCCTGGCCAAAAGCTGGCACGCCTGGGCAGTCCTAGGGTGCTGTTCGATCCCAACTCCTCAACGCTATCTAACTGAACACTTTTTCACCCGAATAAAACAACAATTTTTGCTGTATCGCATGGGCCTTTTTGACACCAAAAACGGTCACCCATCCTGGAAAGAGCAGTACCTCAACCAGAACTGCCGCCTTTGTGGTTACCATCAGGAATCACTGCTGCACGCGTTTTGCATCTGCCCAGCTCTAGGCCCCAAAAGAAGGACGCTGCTAAAACCAACCTTTCTAACAAACCACATTCACTCCTGCAGACCAGTGGTCATTACCTGGTTCAATGGTGACTCAATCCGATGTTGCTGCAGGGGGGTAAAGTTTGTAAAACTATTTCAAAAGAAACTGACGAAGGTCGACCCGGGACATTACCCATGATACATAGAGCTGTCTCTCTTTCTTTTTTTCTGTATCTTAAGATCATTTAGCCCCTATGCAGGTTTGATCCAGTAAACGTTTTAGGTATTTAAGGCCTCTTCACAAAATGAGTTTTGTAAAGTCAGCCATCGTGAAACTAAATTAAATTTAAAAAAACATGACAAGTATTGCAAGGGACAGTTCTGTTTTGTTAGAACCTGAAGAAGTCAGTGTGCCTGTCACTCACTCACATGGTCCCATGGTTTTATTTTATTCACCTGAATGAACATTCTGACTTTGTATCACATTGCAATAGCTTTTATTAATCGAACAATAAAGATTATCTTATCAAACCCAGATGGGAATTTAACTTAAAGGTATCCTGTTTAAGAAAAAGCCTAAACTGTGCTCATGACACGGATGAGACCATACTTGAATCAAGATCAAATTGCTCTACTGCATACTCAAAATTACTAAAGAATAAAGCTTTATCTCTCTTCCTTTAAAAAGTCTCTTTAAACAAAAGATATCGGAGAGAATTGTGATTCTTGTTCACAAGGCAATGGCCCCATCGTAGTACTTCTGCCAGCCCTTGAGCAAAGGTGCTCCTTAGACCAAGCTCCAATCTTAGGGCAGCCGGTGGCACTAGAGTATAAAGTTTCCTTAAGATTTGGCCTTCAGTCTTATCCACAAAGCACCATTTTGCAACTACTATTAGTGCCACAGCGTAAAGAAGGGTGGGCAGGATTTTAACTCGATACATTGACAATAGATGGGAAAAATGCACCGTCCCATGACCATATAAAAGAAGCCAAGCCCCCTAGCCTGTGACTGATCTTTACAAACACTATTCTGAATATTCTGAATATGCTCTGAGTCATTTAGTGTACTACCCAACTCTTTGCCTAACAAGGTGTAGGAATTAACTACTTCCAGTTTTTATTCACCTAGGTGTCATGAATATTTATGATAGGGGCCCACTCTTTTTCCATGAAAACATAACACCTCACATTTTGAAGAATGAATCTTTAAAAAGTGTGACTCAGCATACCGTTGCAAGGTACATAGACGTTTAGCTAGGACTTAAATCAAGGATCAAAATGTCGTCCACATAAAGCAAACGACTCACTGAGAGTTATCCTATACATGGTGGTAAACCCATACTTTCAGCTTACAAACTAGGAAGATCCGCCTGAACCTGTTCACTGCCATAAAAAGGCTGGTGGAGAACAGGTGCAGGGGGCCAAAGGGGGGGTCCTGCACTGCCCATGCCCATGGCATGGGTGGTGCAGCGGTTCCCCTGCCCAGCACCCTCCTAATGCACACTGTCTCCTGTGCAGTCAGTGCGCAGTACGGGGGTGCTGGTGCCTCTTGTGGGTGGCAGCATTGCCGCTGGCTCATTTACAAACAGGCAACAATGCTGCTGCCACTTTTCCGCTGGACTGTCCGGGGAAACTTTGATTTCTGCCAGTCAGCCCAGCAGGAAAGTCTTAATGGGGCCAACGAGGAGGTAGCCAGCACTGTGGCAACCACCCCGTCTGGAGTTTGGCAGACAGGTGTTTCCATCCACCAAACTCATAATTGTGTCCTTACTGCCATCAGAACTCCATGAACCTACTCAGGGCGTAGCGCAGCCCAAAGAGAATACTAGAGTTCTTTGATCACTGAATGGGGTATCAATAACTTTCAGATTCAAAATGAGATTACAGGTCAAATATGATGTGATAAGGTAATCAATTATGGAGAACCCCGTGAGAGATTTATGGGTAAATTGGGCTGGGGAATCAAACACAAATCTACCATTTAAAATTAGGCTATTGTTCTTCTTCAGCAGACTGAGGAGCTGACGTCCTCCCTTATCTGTTTTTATATCGGGGAGGAAAGGATCGCTGGGATATGGAAAGTCTCTTCCCAGTCTACATCTGCAAATAGATTATGTTAATAATTTAAAACTTTACAATTTAAATCTCCCACTAACATAATGTAGAGGTCTTCCTCTAAGGATGAGGCCTCACACATGAATGAGGAAATGTTTCTTAAAAGGGTCTGGTGAAATGTACGCATTTACCACTAATATAGAGCTCTGCCTACCCTCAACAGGGGGAGATTTTGATAGCTTGAAAATGGTTTGAAGGATCAAAAAGGCTACTATATATCCAGTTATTTTTTTTGTTTTAACTAAATGGCTATCCCTCCTTTTGCATAACCTTTCGTGGAAGGAATTGCATTACCACATAAAACATAGTAACCTTCAAAAAGAAAGTGGGAGGAACACCACGATTCTTGGATGCAAATTACATCAGCCTTTAGACTACTTAGAAATTAATGTTTCTCAGGAATATTCAATAGGCCCACTGAATTTCTAACAATGCAGTTTAAACAAGGGGCCCACTGCAGAAGCAGAGTTTAGGGAGCCAGCTCCAATTAGGTAAATAATCTTCTTTTGACAGAGATACAAAATTCAACCCATGAGACCATAGTTAACTATTTCTCTCATTCCACCCTTAACTGAGATCTGCAGGGACTTAGAGGTAGGGTCAGATATCCTATTAGAAGCCAGTGGCACTGAGATGGAGGATAATTTAAGTTAACATGCGGGTGGAGAAGATCTTTACCCACCCCAAAAACAGGTATAACATTGATCCCTCTAAAATGGAGTAAATCACAATTCTGTAAAGTCAAAGATGTAGCTATCTTAGACTGAAAAAACACATGTTTTGCTCCCTGTTGAAGAGTATAATAACTTTACACTGTATAGTTTCTACTTTGAGTTATCAATGTCTGTGAAACATGGCAATAACAAAGGATTATTCAAAGTCACATTATAGACAAAGAGAGCCACAGAATCTAAAATTGTCGTAGTTACTAGCGGGGATATGGGGAAACCCCATTATCTCTGTCCCCCAAGGGATTCACAGCACACACAGACTCAATAAGAAAGGGATCCGCAGATGGATTAAGATTGGTTGTCACAGGTATCAGGGATGGGGTGAGACATCTGCGGGCTTCTCGCTCACAACTCCAGTCTGGGTACTTACAGTATCACAGGACCCCATCCCCTTTGTGAATTGATGCGAAAATATTTTTTCAGAGCAGGCAGTGGTCCCATGGAGCACTACCTGATCTGAAAAAATGAAACTGAAATGTTTCATTTTTCTTTTTGAAATGCAGCCCATTTTCCTAAAGTAAAATGGGCTGCATTAAAAAAAACTGCTTTATTTAAAAAGCATAGTGGTCTGCTGTCCCCAGCCGGCCAACATCCCTGTGAGCACAGGGGGCTCGCACATTATGACCTACCTGAAGTAGGTCGTTTGTGCCCCATCGGGAATCGCAAACAGTGTGCATTATACTGTTGTACATTTGATTTTGAAACTCGCAATTTGCGACTCGCAAATGAGTCATAAATGGCGAGTCGAAAAACTTGGGGTTGTGCATCTGGCCCATGGAGCCTTCTGAAGCATCTGCTGTTATTGTTGTAGGCACTTAGGGCCTCATTACAACTTGGCAGTAGCGGCCGTACCTCCAACAAGCTGGTGAAGATGACCGCCAAATATTGATTATGGCGGTATTAACAACAGAATACAGCCAAGGGCACTTCCGGCACCACCACTGCAGTCTGCCCACCATAGACGAGAGTAGCCACCTGCAGGACGGCGGAGACCATGTTTCCGCCAGACAGATTACAAGGTTCCACACCACCAAGGTTTCCGCCGCGGTCGCACCACTACGGAATCCCAGGCGGAAATGAACTGCATAAAAGAAGACACTCACCTTTAGGAAGCCATACTCGTCCGGAGCCACCATGGAACCAGAACTACACGTCATCTCACTGCTCCTGCTCACCCAAAGACTTTGGACTCTGTGAAAACAACAGCAACCGTAAGTACACACACACTTACCTGTCACTGTTGCATATTATCAATCTCTGTACACTAACACAACATACATGTGAGAAAGGGGTGTGAGGGCGACACTCACACGTAACAGCACACTGACACGCACACTCACACAGCCACATACACAACCACACATGCACAACAACCAAGCAATCACCACCACACACAAACACACACACACACACACACACATACACACATCACAAACACACACAGATATGCACGGCAATACGGTACAGTCCACCCCAGTACCACACAACACCACAACATGTCACAACTACAACACAACCGCATCATCTCTAATCTCCTGGCAGGGACCCACATTGGACAGTACCTAGGGACACATCACACATACATCACTATGTACCACCAACAGAGAACAAACACCCACAATCACACAACCATACTATTTGCCGATCGACTTACACAGAACACCTTATTTAACATACCATGCCCAAGGCATGCACACACACACAGTCAAAGCACACAGTCACACAACACACCAAGAAACACATGTCAACACAAACACCACTCAAAACCAACACAACAAAATGTCTCAAACACTCAAATGTCTATCACACAACACACACCCTGGCACTGTCTGACAACAGCTCTGCACTGAAACTTACATATTGGCTAAACAACACAGATAGCACAAGCACCACACGCACACATATGTACAGACACACACATAATGTTAGCCAGGAACAACTCCATATTAGGGAAAGAAATGCATGACAAAGATGTACCCAGTAAACACACAACAGGTTGGTTCTAATATATCAAAAGACATAAGAAATGTGCAACACAAAGGCCATAGATCAGTCCAAAATATAACAGTATTGATGCACACAGTGCACAGATGTGTGCCCGAACTTAACTCTGGATTGTCTTGTAACCTCCACAGGTAGGGGCATCAACAGGGCAGGCAGGCACCTTAGGGGTTATCTAGGAGGGTGGCGGGGGGTTAGCTTTAGGTTTTAGAGGGGGGCCTTTGTGATCTAGCTTGGGGGGTTGGCTTTGTTTTAGGTTTAGGGGAGGGTTGGATTTTTTTGGGGGTAGACTTTTTGGCGTGGGAGAGGCATGAGTACTTGCGGGGTGGGGGAGGTCTTGGAGGTGGAGGGGCTGGACTTGGGGAGGGACTCTGAATGTCTAAAAGAGTGGGGAAAAGGGCAAACTCAGAAAACAAACCTTTTTCACACACAGGGGGATGGTCATGGCAAAAGGGTTTGGGTGTGAAGGGAGAGGTTAGTGGTTGTCTGAGGTGCTGGTGTGGATATCTTGGGTGCATGTTTGTACGAGGTATGTTTGTGTGTGGTGGGTGTTTGTTGGGTGGATAAGTGAGGGTGTTTATGTGTCTTGAGATGAGGGGGTGGAGGTGCTCAGGGATGCCGTGGTGGGTGGGTGACTTTCTGTTGGGGTGGTGACTGAAGGTATGGTAGATGTGCTGCATGTAGGTCTGTCAGTGGTTGCAGCGTCTGTGAGTGTGTTGACTGAGGCGGATGTCTGAGGGCATGTTGTGGTGTTGTCTGTGGGTAGGATAGGAGTAGTGGCTGGATCTGTGATTGTTGGTTTGGTGTCTGCATGTGTGTTAGGTGTGCTGTCAGTGATGCTGGTGGTGGTGGGGGTGTAAGGGCAGGTTGTGACTGTTGCTGTGTGTGCATATGAATGCTGCTTATGTACATGCCGGTCGTTTGTCTTCTGGTGCTTATGTTTGTCTGAGCTACCCTTGGATGTTGGGGTAGATGCATGCCTGTCTGTGTGCTTTGGCTGGGTCAGGGAAGAGAGTTTTGGTATTGGGAAGAGGAAGGTGGAGGGGTGATAGTAGACACAGAAGGACTGGCTGCCATCAATGTGGAGGCCAGAGCCTGAATGGATCTCTGTAGGCCAGCCAGTGTACCACGAATGCCCTCCAGGAATGCATTACTCTGTTGCATCTCAGTTACAAGTCCTTGGATGGCATTCACAATGGTTACCTGATCTACAGAGATGGACCTCAGGAGGTCAATAGCCTCCACACTGAGAGCAGCAGGGCTGACAGGGGCATGGGCTGAGGTGCCTGCGGCAAAGGAGATGCCCACCCTCTTGTGTGAGTGGACACGGCCAACTGGGTGGGGAGGTATTGGGAGGGCAGTGGTAATAAGGGGGGTGGCGTACTTAGATGGTGCTGGGATGGTCCTAGATTGGTCCATCACTGCCAGGGAGTGTACACTGGAGGAGGATTCTGCAGATGAAGAACTGGATCCGGTCTCCCTGTGACACTCCCCTTGCCCTTTGGGCCACTGGGTCCCTCAGTGTTGGTGGTATCATAACTTCAGGCGCTGTGGACAGCAGCTTCACCACTCAACTGTGCCCTGACTTCTTCACCTGCCGATGCTGATGCTGAGAAACAGAGAGAGAGAGGTAGGGTCATCACATTCTTTACATACACATGCATTACACCATACACAACAGTAGCATCACATCAATGTGCAAAACAAACACACATCGGAACCATTTTGAGTCATCATGTCACAACAACATACTTTCCACAAATCTATATGACAACAATGTCACACACAACATAAACCAACTATCTGACCACTACATCACCATTCTATCAGTACAGCTGTAGTACAAATTATTCCTGCACAAAATGATTTGTAATTTCTGACATCAAAAGTGTGATCCTATACAGAGCATTATTGTGGACCAACAACCCATCAATGGGAGTTTGTGTGAACTTTGATTTAAAATTCATACATACTCCAAATCTACACTTGCTTAGTCCATTACCAGATATCATGTTCTATGAAAGTTACCTTATCACATTCCAATTAAAACTCAGCACGTTGCTTAGCAATCATGTTGGAAAATGGGTTATTGGTTAGGGCAGGTAGGTACCTACACTTAGCAATAGGCCACTAACCTCCACTAAGGTCCAGTTAGGTCTCAGTAAATTAACCCCAGCTCAACCCTTGGTAGCTTGCCAAAGAGCGTCAAGGCTTAACTTAGGCGACAGAGTGTAAAGCATTCAAATATCACAAAACAGTAATTAAATAAAACAAAGTAAAAAGTAAAAAAATCCAGAACCAATTCATAAAAATAGGTTAGATTTTTATCTTTAAAATGACACCAAAACGAACAAAATCGGATAAGGGGAACCGGAGATATGAATTTTTAAAGAATTATTTTTTTTTTAGCGCCTAGAAACAGAAAGCGCCAATCGGGTCATCTGGTTGCACCTCGACCGGGGCAAAGTCAAAGTTTAAGGCCGACAGTGATGGAGCCCTGCTCGGCTACAGGCCGCGGGAGGCCTCGGTTAAAAGTTTACCTTCACACTTAGGTGGTCATTCTGACCGCGGCGGGCGGCGGTCGCCGCCTGCCATGCGGTTACCGCCGAATGACCGCACCGCGGTCAAAAGACCGCGGCGGTCATTCCAACTTTCCCGCTCGGCTGGCGGGCGACCGCCAAAAGGCCGTCCGCCGGCCCAGCGGGAAAGCCCCTGCAACGAGGAAGCCGGCTCCGAATGGAGCCGGCGGTGTTGCAGGGGTGCAACGGGTGCAGCGGCACCCGTCGCGATTTTCACTGTCTGCAAAGCAGACAGTGAAAATCTTTGTGGGGCCCAGTTAGGGGGCCCCTGCACTGCCCATGCCGGTGGCATGGGCAGTGCAGGGGCCCCCAGGGGCCCCACGGCACCCATTCCCACCATCCTGGTTCTGGCGGTGGACACCGCCAGAAACAGGCTGGTGGGAAGGGGGTCGGAATCCCCATGGCGGTGCTGCAAGCAGCGCCGCCATGGCGGATTCCCTGGGCCAGGGGAAAACCTGCGGGAAACCGCCGGTTCCCCTTTTCTGACCGCGGCTTTACCGCCGCGGTCAGAATAGCCCAGGAAGCACCGCCAGCCTGTTGGCGGTGCTTCTGCCGCCCTCCGCCATGGCGGTCATGGACCGCCAGGGTCAGAATGACCCCCTTAGTCTCTTTTTCGAAGATTTTCTTCACCGGGACGAACCTGCCAGTCCAATCTGACCTCCTGGAGCCCATCTCCGGACACGCGATGCGGGAAACCTCGGTGGAGATTTTTACCTTCGGACTTAGTCATTTTTTCAAGGTGAAAATCCTTTGACCGGGGTAAACCTGGATCTTGATCCGACGTCTATGGAGCCCTCCTCGGATACGCTGGTTGGGAGGTCCCGGTCAACTTTTTACCTTCTGGCAGTCTCTTTTTCAGAGATTTTCTTTACCGGGACGAACCAGCAAATCAGGCCGAGTCGCGGTTGAGGCAAGCCGGCGAGAGTTGCCGCGGCGGGTCGGTCCCTCTATGGAGCTTTTTTTCAAAAGTTCTCCAAACTTCTCCAAACTTCTGGGGCTTCTCCCAGATGTCCTTTTAAGATTCTTTCGAGGTCTACAGCTCCCCCCAAGGGTCCAGAAGTTCTGAGATGGTCCTTGGGGGGTGCGGACTACAACTCCCAGAATGCACCTGGCACAAACTCCTTTTTGGCCACTGGACAGTGGTCAGCTGGTCGCTTTCTTCAGGAGTTGGTGCAGGGGACTCTGGTTAGCAATTTTTCACCTTTAGCAAACAGGGAGTCCCTCCTTGAACCAGTTGAAGCCAGGCAAAGTCCTTCTTGTGGTGAAGCCCAAGTGTGCAGCTGGTGCAGTCCTTCTGAGTGCAGGTTCCAGGTGCAGGCCAGGGGTCCAGTAGGGCAGTCCTTCTTCTTCTGTAGTTCTTCCTTGTTGGATGTGGTAGGGAACTGAGGTGTGGGTGCAGGTCTGCCAGTTTTATCCTGGCTCCTGGGTGAAAAGCAGGGGGGTCCTGGTTCTCCAATCAGGTGCAGCATCCTTCCCCCTGTGATGACCACTTCCTGGAAAGTGTGGCAAAAATCAATCCCAGGAGGCAACATTCTCCAAAAATCCATCATGGCTGAATCTGATTTTTGGAGGTTACATCTGGCTGAGCCCACCCACTGGTGTGGCTAAAAATCATAAACACACCCCTCTCCTGCCCTCTCCTAATCTAATCAAGGGGGCACCTAGTTGTCTGGGGTTGCAGGATGTGGGGGTGTTGCTGGTTGCTCCAAATGTCCTTCTCTGCCTTTGAAGACCAGTTTGGCAGCCCTCCCCCTTCCTGCCTCACCATCTGCTGAGGGGAGATTCCCTCCCACAGGCACATTCCTTTGTGTGAAGCCAGGCCACTTCACACCTCATCAAGGCAGCCTGGCTAGGCTGCTAGAGGCCGGCCAATCAGAGCACAGCAGCAAAAACAATGCAGGGCTGAAATTGGCAACTTTTCAGGTAAAGTTTAAAACTCTTTACCTGAACAAGATATATTAAATCCAACAAATGGAAGTTGTGGGATTTATTACAACAATTAATTTGATACCAAACTCTTGGTATGCATCATTTAAGGAGACTTTAAAAATTAAAATAAAGTCTCCCCATTCTAGCCTATGAAGGCCATTTACTACAATGAGGGAAAAACGAATTTGGCTGTTTTTACCTCACCAGGGCTTATAAAACTATTTTTATAAAGTCCCTGCGTATAGTTACATGGCACCCAGCCCTAGGGGCACATAGGGCACACCTTAGGGGTGACGTATATGTTAAAATAAGGTAGTTTAAGACTTTGGAACTACTTTTAATTCCAAAGTCGAATTTGCATATAACTTTAATTTAAAAGCAGCCAGCAAGGCAGGCCTGCCTTTAAAATGACACTGGGCACCTCAGCAGTGCACCTATGCTGTGGTCCCTAAAACTACATGCCCTACCATATACTAGGGACTTATAGGTAGGTTAACTTAGCCAATTATAATTAGCCTAATTTGCATATCTATTTTACATAGAGCACAGGCCCTGGGACTGATTAGCAGTACCCAGGGCACCACCAGAGTCAGGAAAACACCAGCAAAAAGTGGAAAATGGGGGCAAAAAGTTAGGGGGCCTCTGCAATCAGCCCTGTTTTCCCACACGAGCCCCCCCAGCCCACACGCCCAGAAGACTCAGCCCAACCCTGGGAGAGTCTTCCTGGCTTGTTAAGCGAGGAAGACAGTGAAGAAAACTGTCTGTCCCTTTGCAGGGCCTAGTCTGCCTTACACCCTCCTGTCATGGACACTCCCTCTGGGTAGTGAACCCACCCCAACAGTGAAAGGACCCATCTCAAACTGAAACTTCCCTCTAGTGGGGTCTTCCTCCTCTCTCTCTGCCAACTTGGGTAGTGAGGTGCCCACCTCCCCTACTCCTAACTTAGCTAGGGCAACACCTAGCTTACCCAAAGAGGTCACCCAACACTTGAGCAACCCCACCATGACCAACAGGGTCAGGGGGCCTACTTTGCTATTGGCCCGGGGGTCTGCCTCCCAGGCCAAGTACAGTGCTGCCAGGAAGGCTAGCACCCAGCAGAGGCTACTGACAGCTGTCAGTACCCAGAATCACACCCTAAGCTCTCCAGTGACAGGTGGCTGAGCTGTTTTAGGGGCAACTGTGGGGTCCTTGCACCCCTCTTGTTGTCTAGAGTGGGGGGCTACCACCTCCTGTGGCAGACACCCTCCTTCCACTCTCCCTTCTGTCAGTGCAGGGGCAACACCTTGCATCTGGACAGCTGCCTCACTACTCAGGACTTCCTTGGGGTCAGGTGAGGCCTCACCAGTGCCAACTCTGGGCTCCCCCCCTACTGGGGCAGAAGGCCTTTGGCTCCCTGAAACTCTCTTAAGAGTGGCCTACCCTTCCTGTTCTTCTTTCATTTTCTTGGGGACCCCTGTCTCCTAACTTTTGGGACTGACTCCCCAGGACTTTGAGTTGGGGGGGTGCCCTGGGTGACCGCCCCATCTGGGACCAGACTCACCTCTGGGAGGTCATTGCCCAGAATACAATCTAGGGGGAGGTCAGCACTGACTACCACCCTAAACCAGTCAAGGATACCCTCCCTCTCTAGGGGCACTATGGCTACAGGTTTGGAGGTGACCTCCCCTGTACCTATCCTGACTTTCCTAGTCTCTCCTGGGACATACATGTCTGGGGTCACTAACCGGTCACTCACCATAGTGTGACTGGCACAGGTGTCTCTCATGCCAGTGGTAGGGATCCCATTCACCTGAATGGGGTGGAAGTGCCTACTCCCACCCTCAGGGATCACCAGCTTACCATCTGGTCCTGTCTCCCAGCTCAATGCTAGGAGGACTTGATCATCTGAGGAGTCCTCCTCCATGGCTACACTGGACAGCCCAGTGCTAACCACCTTCTTTGGACAGGCTGCATCTCCTCTGAAATGACCTGTCTGCTGACAGTCAAAGCAAGCCTTACTGTCCAAGAGCTTTTTTAACCCTGGGTCTCCCTGTCTCTGCTTGACAGAGTAGGAGTGGGATTTACTTTCCTCCTTCTTAGGGTTCTGGGGTACAGAGGGAGTCTCTGTGGTGGGCTTACTACCTTCCTCCTTAGGTTTTTGGGGACCTGACCCCCCCTTCTTCGAGTCTCCCCCCTGGGACTTGACAACCACCCTGGTTCTCAACCACTCATCAGCTGGCTCCCCTAGCTCTCTAGGGTTGGTCAGCTTAGAGTCCACTAGATGCTGGCGTAACCTTTATTGGGTACAATTGGTCAAGATGTGCTCTCTCATGATCAGATTGTATATTCCCTCATAAGTATTTACTTTGTTACCAATAATCCAGCCCTCTAGTGCCTTAAGTGAGGTGTCTACAAAGTCAACCCAAGACTGGGTACTGACCTTCTGGGTGTCCCTGAACTTCATTCTATACTGCTCTCTGGGGTCAGACCAAACTTCTGGGCTAAGCACCTCTTCATACTAGGGTATGAATCTGCCTCCTCCCCCCTTAAGGTCAGAAGCCTATTCCTCCCTGCGTTGGGGACCAACTCCCACAAAAGGGAACCCCAGTATTGAGGCCTAACCCTTCTCATTTGGAGTGCCCTCTCAAAGGCCTCCAACCACTTGTCTATATCATCCCCCTCTACATAAGAAGGAACCACCACCTTGGGTAATCTGGGGCAAAAAAACCCACCCATGGACACCTCAGCTTCTTTGTCGCTGCCACCATCTCTTTTATCTTCCCTTGCCCACTTTTTCTCTTCTAGGGCCAGCTTCTGTGCTTCCAAAGCTATGAATGCTAGCTGGGCCTCCAGCTATCTTTCCCTGAGGGACAGGTTCTCTCCTCCTGAAGGGACCCCCTTCCCCCAATTAGCTTTGGGTCTGCCGCTAGTGACTGTATGTAATGAGGATCGGTCTTCCTCATCCTCACTTAGGCTCAGATGCCCTCCCTCCCTTGAGTGGCTGGAGCTAGCATCCTCCCCTACTTCTCCCTCCTCTGGAGCTTCCTCTGGGTCTACCTCTTGGGCCTCAGCCCATGCTGTCAGGGATTTGATCAGGACATGCTTCCTGAGGTCAGTGGTTGCAGGCAACCCTCTTTCAGTACACAACCCCCTAAGCTGGACTACTGTCAGTGTGGGTAGGCTAGCCAGAGCAAGCTCCATGGTTCCCTAGTTTTGTGTCAACAAAAACGTTTTGCAAAAATTGGAAACAAGAATTTAGAAAGATCAAAAAAATTCAATAATTGAAATGAATCCAAATTAAAAATTAAAAACAATTTTTGCACTAGGACAATTTAAAGGATTTTTAATTTGGTTTACTTAAAACTGTAACGTCATACTGAACACAAGTACAGGATCCCACCCCTGCTCACCAAACATGTTGGAAAATGGGTTATTGGTAAGGGCAGGTAGGTACCTACACTTAACAATAGGCCACCAACCTCCACTAAGGTCCAGTTAGGTCTCAGTAAAGTAACCCCAGCTCAACCCTTGGTAGCTTGGCAACGAGCGTCAAGGCTTAACTTAGGAGACAGAGTGTAAAGCATTCAAATATCACAAAACAGTAATTAAATAAAACACAGGAAACAGTTTAAAAATCCAAAACCAATTCATAACAATAGATTATATTTTTATCTTTAAAATGACACCAAAACGAATAAAATCGGATAAGGGGAACCGGAGATCTAAATTTTTAAAGATGTTTTTTTTTTTAGCGTCTAGAAACAGAAAGCGCCTATCGGGTCATCTGGTTGCACCTCGACCGGGGCAAAGTCAAAGTTTAAGGCCGAGCACGATGGAGCCCTGCTCGGCTACAGGCCGCGGGAGGCCTCGGTTAAAAGTTTACCATCACACTTAGGGGGTCATTCCGACCCCGGCGGGCGCCGCCCGCCGGGCGGAGACCGCCAAAAGACCGTACCGCAGTCAAATGACCGCGGCGGTCATTCTGACCTTCCCGCTGGGCGGGCGGGCGACCGCCAAAAGGCCCCCCGCCCGCCCGCCCAGCGTGAAAGCCCCAGCAACGATGAAGCCGGCTCCGAATGGAGCCGGCGGAGTTGCTGGTGTGCGACGGGTGCAGTGGCACCCGTCGCGATTTTCAGTGTCTGCTTTGCAGACACTGAAAATCTTAATGGGGCCCTGTTAGGGGGCCCCACGACACCCGTTCCCGCCAGCCTCTTCCTGGCGGGAAGGGGTTTGGAATCCCCATGGCGGCGCTGCTTGCAGCGCCGCCGTGGAGGATTCCCTGGGGCAGGGGAAAACCGGCAGGAAACCGCCGGTTTCCCTTTTCTGACCGCAGCTTTACCGCCGCGGTCAGAATTGCCCCAGAAGCACCGCCAGCCTGTTGGCGGTGCTTCCTCCGTCCCCGGCCCTGGCGGTCCATGACCGCCAGGGTCGGAATGAGGCCCTTAGTCTCTTTTTTGAAGATTTTCTTCAGCGGGACGAACCTGCCAGTCCAATCTGACCTCCTGAAGCCCTTCTCCGGATATGCGATGCGGGAATCCTCGGTGGAGATTTTTACCTTCGGACTTAGTCGTTTTTTCGAGGTGAAAATCCTTCGACCGGGGTAAACCTGGATCTTGATCCGACGTCCATGGAGCCCTCCTTGGATACGCTGGCTTGGAGGTCCCAGTCAACTTTTTACCTTCTTTACCGGGACGAACCAGCAAACAGGCCGGGTTGCGGTTGAGGGAAGCTGGCTAGAGTTGCTGAGGGGTGTCGGTCCCTCTATGGAGCTTTTTTTCAAAAGTTCTCCAAACTTCTCCAAACTTCTGGGGCTTCTCCCAGATGTCCTGTTAAGGTTATTTTGAGGTCCACAGCTCCCCCCAAGGGTTCAGAAGTTCTGAGATGGTCCTTGGGGGGGTGCGGACTACAACTCCTAGAATGCACCTGGCGCAAACTCCTTTTTGGCCACTGGACAGTGGTCAGCTGGTCGCTTTCTTCAGGAGTTGGTGCAGGGGACTCTGGTTAGCAATTTTTCACCTTTAGCAAACAGGGAGTCCCTCCTTGAACCAGTTGAAGCCAGGCAAAGTCCTTCTTGTGGTGAAGCCCAAGTGTGCAGCTGGTGCAGTCCTTCTGAGTGCAGGTTCCAGGTGCAGGCCAGGGGTCCAGTAGGGCAGTCCTTCTTCTTCTGTAGTTCTTCCTTGTTGGATGTGGTAGGGAACTGAGGTGTGGGTGCAGGTCTGCCAGTTTTATCCTGGCTCCTGGGTGAAAAGCAGGGGGGTCCTGGTTCTCCAATCAGGTGCAAGGTCCTTCCCCCTGTGATGACCACATCCTGGGAAGTGTGGCAAAAATCAATCCCAGGAGGCAACATTCTACAAAAATCCATCATGGCTGAATCTGATTCTTGGAGGTTACATCTGGCTGAGCCCACCCACTGGTGTGGCTAAAAATCATAAACACACCCCTCTCCTGCCCTCTCCTAATCTAATCAAGGGGGCACCTAGTTGTCTTGGGTTGCAGGATGTGGGGGTGTTGCTGGTTGCTCCAAATGTCCTTCTCTGCCTTTGAAGACCAGTTTGGCAGCCCTCCCCCTTCCTGCCTCACCCTCTGCTGAGGGGAGATTCCCTCCCTCAGGCACATTCCTTTGTGTGAAGCCAGGCCACTTCACACCTCATCAAGGCAGCCTGGCTAGGCTGCTAGAGGCTGGCCAATCAGAGCACAGCAGCAAAAACAATGCAGGGCTGAAATTGGCAACTTTTCAGGTAAAGTTTAAAACTCTTTACCTGAACAAGTTATATTAAATCCCACAACTGGAAGTTGTGGGATTTATTACAACAATTAATTTGATACCAAACTCTTGGTATGCATCATTTAAGGAGACTTTAAAAATTTAAAGAAAGTCTCCCCATTCTAGCCTATGAAGGCCATTTACTACAATGAGGGAAAAACGAATTTGGCTGTTTTTACTTCACCAGGGCTTATAAAACTATTTTTATAAAGTCCCTGCTTATAGTTACATGGCACCCAGCCCTAGGGTCACATAGGGCACACCTTAGGGGTGACTTATATGTAAAAATAAGGTAGTTTAAGACTTTGGAACTACTTTTAATTCCAAAGTCAAATTTGCATATAACTTTAATTTAAAAGCAGCCAGCAAGGCAGGCCTGCCTTTAAAATGACACTGGGCACCTCAGCAGTGCACCACCTATGCTGTGGTCCCTAAAACTACATGCCCTACCATATACTAGGGACTTATAGGTAGGTTAACTTAGCCAATTATAATTAGCCTAATTTGCATATCCATTTTACACAGAGCACAGGCCCTGGGACTGGTTAGCAGTACCCAGGGCACCATCAGAGTCAGGAAAACACCAGCAAAAAGTAGAAAATTGGGGCAAAAAGTTAGGGGGCCTCTGCAATCAGCCCTGTTTTCCCACAAATCACATTCATAACATGTAACTATGTCTATAACATTCACAATGGCAAAAACCACAGATGCACCTACTACATTTGGCATATCCAAATTTGGAGTATAATAGAATTCAAATCCATTTCAACAACACATGTATCAAGGGTGTTTTTGCAGAGGTTCATACCTACTTTGTGGACCAACTCATGTTAGTCATTCTCACATAGAAAATAAAGTCATGTACAGCAATAGTGGCCTACTAACACAGTATTTACCCACAGACAACCCCAGCGAGCATACCAACACCTTCAATACAATGGACACCTGTCATGTGCATGAAAGCCACATAGAGTTCTACTAATCATGATGAGTATCAACCTCAAATTAACAATATCAAAATACCAACAGCACTATCAGCACTTCAGACATGAGTAACCTTACATCTTCGGAGTAAAGTTACACTGACATAAACAATTTCTTAAGTAACCATGACCAAGACATACAGCTAGAGTCCAGCACATTGACTAATAACATATACTATTCCACCAACATGTAAATGTCAACTACAACACCTGCAACAGAATGAAGTCATTGTAAATTAAGCCTAGCCTTACTAAAACCATACAAAATTGAATCGGAATAGCAAAGGTAAGTATGCCAAATTTGGATCACAAATCTTAACAAGCATTTGTAATGCAATAGGTCTCGCTTTTTCTCAAGTTAAAGCTTTTAGCGTTGTAAACTCCTAACCGGACTTTTCTTGACACACAAATTGAAAACGAAAAGTAAAATAGTTTCACATAAGCGAACCAACCATGCGATGAGCGTGAAGGAGACACACAAAAGGAAAAAAAGCTTGCTCGCAGTGAAACATATCGGCAATCGTGCAATTATCCATGTAACAGGGTTGATGTCCAAGGCGGTAACCAAACCGCCCCAAGGAGGGACAAACGTAAAGCTTTTATCAATGATAACAAAGGATTTTTGAAGGGCAAGCCTGTGAACGAGCGTTGGTGATGGGAGTGAGGTGGGTGTGGTTAAAAGCCCAAATAGATAACAACACTTTGGAAAAGCAGTGCATGCGCGCTCCTATGCTCAACCTAAAAATGACAGGAATTACCAATGTACACATGAGGTTGGCAAAAACAGTGTATATTGTACCTATATAGGAGATGTCCTGCCCTATGTAGCATGCCCACAATACATTGGCTAAGGGAATAGCAGGCTAGCCACTTACCTTCACAATACTATGTACATGCTACAAATAGTCTGAGCATGTCAATGATATGTCTTGCACTAAAAATTTAGGGCCATATTTATACTTTTTGACGCAAAACTGCGCTAACGCAGTTTTGCGTCAAAAAAATTAGCGCCGGCTAACGCCATTCTGAAGCGCCATGCGGGCGCCGTATTTATTCAATGACGTTAGCCGGCGTTAGCCGCCGGCGCTGCCTGGTGTGCGTGAAAAAAAACCACGTACACCAGGCAGCGCCGGCGTAGGGGGATATGGAGCTTGGGCGCCAAAAAATGGGGCAAGTCAGGCTGAGGCAAATTTTTCGCCTCAACCCGATTTGCGCCATTTTTTTCGACTCCCAACCCCCATTGAAATGACTCCTGTCTTAGCAAAGACAGGAGTCATGCCCCCTTGCCCAATGGCCATGCCCAGGGGACTTCTGTCCCCTGGGCATGGTCATTGGGCATAGTGGCATGTAGGGGGCACAAATCAGGCCCCCCTATGCCACAAAAAAAAAAAAAAAGTTTACCTGATCTTACCCTGGGATGGGTCCCTCCAGCCTTGGGTGTCCTCCTGGGGTGGGCAAGGGTGGCAGGGGGTGTCCCTGGGGGCTTGGGAGGGCACCTCTGGGCTCCTTCCGAACCCACAGGTCCCTTAACGCCTGCCCTGACCAGGCGCTAAAAAACGGCGCAAAAGCGGCCGTACGTCTTTTTTTTTGACCTGCCCACTCCCGGGCGTGAATTTTGCCCGGGAGTGTAAATACGGCGCACATGCCTCGGAGTCAATTTTTTAGACGGGAACGCCTACCTTGCATATCATTAACGCAAAGTAGGTGACCACGCTAAAAAATGATGCAATCTCCATGGACTTTGGCGCTAGACGCGTCTAACGCCAAAGTATAAATATGGAGTTAGATTTGCGTCGGAATTGCGTAAAAAAAAACGACGCAATTCCGGCGCAAACAGAGTATAAATATGCCGCTTAGTATTACCACCATGCTTTTCTTCATTCAGGATGTCTACCCTGATTAAATATTTGACAATGTACAGTCCACACTTCACAATGTAAGTGTAAAAAGTATGGCAAGTAAATTGTAAAATTGAGATCACACCCTCACATGAACTTTACATCTAGTTCACAACTCATGAATTATTAGCCTGTGTCTCACAGTCAGTCCCTATGGTAGGTCCAGTGGCCTAGGAATGGGCAAAGGCCAAAGACGTGGACAACTTACCTGTAGTATGGATCAGTAGGTGGGAAAGATGTCCCAGCAGTTTACATGTAGAGCAGTATAGTGGTACACATATGACACAGTCACATGCAACACCTCATACTTTAATGCAATAAGGTTCACATAGGTAAGTTTTATGCCCCTATACACAATAGAATGTCCACACCTGTATATCGATGTTATTAAATCGACACTTAGATTAGGCCTGAGATATTGAAGCAACAGGGCTGGGAGGAATCAATGTGGGCAGGGTGGGGCTGACAGCTGTTGACTGACCAGGTGTCCCTGATGGGCCAGCTTCGTTGTCAGAGTCCAAACATCCAGGGGTGTTGTCCTCACTGGGGCCTTCATCCAGAGGAGTTGTGGCAGCCTCTGGTATCCTTTCCACAGTGACATTGGTAAGGTTTCTTTGAGAGACGTAGAAAACACAGTTGTTGTAAGTACTGTTTAAGTTTGGGTAGTAGTGATGTTGTGTGAGATGCCCACTGTCTTAACATGATCCCCAGAAATGACAATGACAGCTGCTCACAATTCTCAGTTAGAACACAATAAGACTCAGGTATTTGAATACCTTACACCATGGTCAAAGATGTTAAACTCTGTTGGTAGGTATATGACTTCTGATACACTCTTATGTTGACTGACTAATGACATGGATAACCTTTTTCGCCTAGTGAAGTGTATGGCAAGATACATGGCACTACCAGCTGAACAATGTACAATAGTGTCAGAATAGAGAAACAGAATAGGAGTATGGAATTGACATATTGATATTGACCTCTATCTGGATGTACTTCATGTGCATCCACGTTGACATCTAGATTTCCACCCCAGGTGAGTACATTTCAATCTTTGGAATCTTCCTTCTAAGGGCAGTTTGATTAGGCACTCAGCTGTAGCTGTGTTTTGCTTGTAATGGTAGTGGGAGTGGGCCATTGCATTCCTGTCTTTGCCATAAACTGTTTCACAGTGGAACAGTCATGATGAGTTACACTGGGTATTAGTTTCACATGCAGGACATCTAAAATTTGGCCACTGTTCTGGTTTTCTTTATGGTCGAATATTGCTTTCCGGGAATTGTAGTGTTGTTAATTCCCAGGACTTAACATGCCATTCCCAAGGGCCGTGGACCCAAGTGAGTTTATTGGACATGTGACATGCCAGTGAGGGATATTTGTACATTTGACACAGAGGTGTGGTGGGTGGTTAGGTAATTGAGGTGTGGGAATGTGTTGAGGGAGCATACAAGACAAAACATCTAGGTGACATGAATGTTGTTGTTACTGACCCAACTCCACTCCCCCAGATATTCCTCTCAGGCCTTCAGGATGAAGGATATCCAAGACCTTCTCCTCCCAATATGTCAAAGTAGGGGTAGGAGTTTTGAGTCCTGCCAGCTGGTGCCTGGATAACCTGGAATGTACCTTCCCCCGGAGGTCATTCCACCTCTTCCTGATGTTGTCCCTTGTGCGTGCATAGCTGGCAAATGAATTGACCCTGTCGACTATTCTTTGCCACAACTCCATCTTCCCAGCTATTGATGTTTGCTGGACCTGCCCTCTGAAAAGGTGTAGCTCTTCCCTGACAATTTTGTCCACCATCACCCTCAACTAATCATTTGTGAGATATGGGTGTTTTTGTTAGGACATGGTAGTGGTGGTAAAGATGGTGAGGTAGTGTTACAAAAAAAGGTGGAAGGAACCATTAGTGATGAGGTGTAGGTGCTGTGGTGTGAGTGGGTGCCGGTTGTTGTTTATTTTGTATTGTGTGTGATAGTAACTTGTGTGTTGTGTATGTTATGTTATGCAGGTGTGGGATGTATGTGTGGTCAAATGTGTATAGGTGGCGAGTTTTTTTGTGTGCTAACTCTGGGATAGTTATTCCTTCTATGTGGCTGTGATAACGTTCTGTTTGCAAAGGAGTGTGGGTTGTTTAGGGGTGTATTATGTAGTGCAGCGTGTAGGTGTGTCAAGTGTGTGGATTTGTGTTAGGTGTCAAACTATCCAGTGTGGTGTGGTATTCTGTGTGATGTGAGTTGAGACCGCCGCGGTACACTCCACCAATGGTTTTCCACCATGGTACAAACGCTGTTGTAATTTGTGGATCGTAATCTGATGGGAGGATTTTTGTCGGGCTGGCGGTGCTGGTTGGAGGACCTTCTATTTTCCATCCTCCAGTGTCCTGGTGGTTTCGGATTTTTGGATGTTTTTTGGTGGATTTCACATTGCGACCCTTAATATGGTGGTCAGATGACCACCAACATGGTGGTCTTTCCGTCAGACTGACAGACTCGTAATGAGGCCCATAATTTGTAAAGGCTCACTAAACTAGGGGGCTTATTTCAAAGAGCCTCTAGCGCCTCCTTGTGCCACATTTGTGTTATTTTGTTAACGCTAATGTGCCCAAATAATGCAAAAACTGCCACGCCAAATTTACAAAATGGCGGAACGCATGCACTGCACCACTTTGTAATCCTTTGCACTACATCATGGCTGCGCCTGGCACAATGTATGTAAAGGGGACATTCTCCCGTTAGGGGGTGAAAAAATGACACAAAGCAAATTCAAAGATTTCGTCACGTCATTTATTTCAGCACTTTGAATGCCTGCTCAGAGCAGGCGTTAAAAGGAGGCATGCCATTGTTTTCAAAAGGCTTCAATGGGCTTCACAGGATTAGTGTAATTTTTTTTTACACTAATCCTGCAAAGCTCCGAACTAGCGTCAAAGATTTTGACGCTAGTTCGCGTAACTACCACCATGGTTTAGATACAGCGCACACATGGTGGCATGGGGGGGCTAAGGGGTGCAAAAAAAGTGGCACTCCACTTTTCTTAAATCAGGGACTAGGTGAGCTAGGAATAAGGAAAGGGCCTTGTTAACCCAGCCAGCACCTTAGTACCCACTTAAGTATAGACCCAAGCACCAGGCCCCCACCCTGCTGAACATCTACCCCCAACAGCTCCCCAGGGTAGCCAGACACAGTAGCGGTAGGCCAGCAAAGGGCGCACCAGGCCAGCACATGCAATAAGGTCAGTTTCTCACTGGCAGCAATGCAGCGGTAATTCAGAGCACAAGCTTCAGAGCTCTAGTAACAAAACTGGAAGTGACATCCCAAAATCCCAGGATTCTGACCAGAATGCATCTTTAAAGATAGACAAATCGGTATGAGAAACTATGGCGAGACAAAGAAGACCGACGTGTTCAAACACAGCAAGGTATTGGCGTCCACAGCAATAAACAATCAGGCAAACAGGAGTGAGTACGGCTGTGATGGGTGGCGGGCATGAGCACAGCAGTGTCAATTTTAGTCCTGCCTACAAATATGCATATCAATCTTTATGAATTTATTAGCTTTCATAGATTTAAGATAATCCATAAAATTAACAGAAACATTTTTACTTAGCACAATATTAACTTTTAAAATATATCAATTTTTGTACATAACTAACTAATAATAACAATGAACGAATCCACATTTCTAAAAGAAAACAAATCTTACATAATGTACTTATTTCTTGAAAATAAGACTTTATAAATTTGATTTGTTAAACTGATTACATTGGAAGAATATATCACTATTTACATTAAACAATAAAAAAAAATCAAAATCAATGATTTCCAATTTTTCATTAACAATGCAAAATTACAAAATGTGTATCAAAAACATACATTTATTGTTTCAAATAGTTTAGCATATTTTCAAAAATGTACATTTTTAATAACTTTTTTAAATGATTTACTTGTATTAATTAATAAAAGACATCATTTACAAAAAATTTAAAAATAGAAGTGCATATTAATAAAAATTCAACATAATAAATTACAATTTTCACATTTTAAAAACTTCCCCACCTTTATTCCAAAACAATGAAATATCCCACTCATATAACTTAATAACGTAAACATTAATTATGGACATTACTAAGATTATTTGAAATTTTACATAAATAAATTAAATTATTTAGAAAAAAAGCTAACAAAAAGTAACAACTCAAATAAAACACACTACAATAAAAGATACATAAAATACAACATGAGAACAATATTATCTACAATATTTTCTCCGGCGATATTTTGACAATGATATTAAAAACAACCCTTAAAACAATATTCTTATCTTTGACATTCCAGTTGATGATATTTTTGACATCCTGCTATTCTTGACATGATATTTTTGAATCACAATATTTTCAAGGATCACACTTATTTTTCCTCAATAGACCCACAGCAGGAGAGAGAAAAACAAAAAAGGGAGTAGGAAATAAAAATAGCAAAAAGGAGAAAACTGCAACAAAGAGCGAATTGAAAAAGAGCATATTATAGGGAGAGAAAGGGGCAGGTAGAGTTTATGTACGACTAAGGAGGCATGAGGTGAAATCAAGACTACACAACCCTAATATTCAGCACACTGATGTTCAAATCAGATCTTATCACACCTGACTATGACATTAATTTAACCTTTCATGTTGTCAGTGAATTCTTAAGGGTTTTATTTCATAAAAATTAAGATTTAACCACAGTTCCTAACTATAACTTCACTTTAACCATTAATCATTGTTTTTCAAAGTGCATTTCCACAGTTTCTTTAATGTAAAGAAAATTATATTCCATATGTAAAGCCACACCAACTACCTTCGGCCGTGCGCAGAAGGCCACAACACAAGGCCTGTGGCCAGGCCTTGCAGTCAACACTCTCAGTAAATCAAGCCCAAGATGTGTACCACCTTTGGCCATGCACTACGTGGAATTGGCTGCAGGGTCTGCCTTGTGGACAGGCCCTGCAAAAGACCCTCCATGGCAGCCAGCCGAAGCCATGCATGGCATTCAGAGGTGCATTGCATCCGATTGGCCACAAGGCCTGGCTCGCAGTCAGGCTCTACAAACGACCCTCCACGTGTGGGGTAGGGTTGGACGCAGGCCCAGGCCTGTGAACAAGCCCTGTATCAAACCCCCCACAAGCAGTCAGATTCCTGCCGTGGGAGGGGGTTGCATGTCTCACCGTTCCAAAGCCACTATTGGTTAGGAGGACCCCAGCCCCCAGGGCCCAAAACATTTATATTAAGTTAGGGCGTGCACTCCCCCACCCCAAGACCAAATGGGTCCGGAGGACCCTACCGCTTGGGCCACTCACTAAGTATTGTGGGGCCACACACTAAGTATAATGAAGTGGGTGGGTGCCACCCCCTCCCCGAGCCATAAGAAGCCACTGGGACCAAATGCCACAGGGGCAAACATATTTATATTAGGGGAGAGGGTACATGACATCCTTCCCTGAGCTGAAATGGGCCCCAGGGACTCCATCCCCCAGGCCAAAGAATAATAATAGGGGAAGGGGCATATTGCCTTCCTCCCTGAGCATTAAGAGACCCTGGGGAACACATCCTCTGGGCGAAAACTGTTATTTTTGGGTAGGGATGTGATGCCCCACTCCTCAAGCCCAACTGGGTCTTGAGGATGCCATCCCCGGGGCCAATTACTAATAGTTGGGGAGGGTGCATGTGGCTCTCCCCCAACCATTAAGATATCCTGGGAACCCATCCTCTGGGGCCAAATACCAATAATAAGGGAGAAGGTGTGCACCGCCCCTTCCTGAGTCTTATGAGGCCCGCGATCCCCATCCCCTAAGGCTGAATTGCATTATTAAGGGGAGGGAGCATGCAGCCCCCCCTCAATGAGCCTTCTTGGGCCCTGGGAGACCCACCACCTGGGGAACCCACAAATCACTAATTTTGTGCTAAAGGGGACTTGTTGGAGGCCACAGGGGCATCCAACACCCCACAGGATTTGCAACAAACCAAATTCAGTTTCTACCAGATAGCCCAATTCCCACATGTCATTGGCTGCATTGATGGGACACATGTAGCTATCTGCCCACCATCTGCCACAGAGTATGTTTATCGGAACAGAAAGAGTACACAGTCCATGAACATACAAGTCATATGCAATGCCTCTAATGTTATAACGGACCTTGTGGCCAGATACCCAGGTACATCTTCAGACACAGTGGAACACACACAAGACTACTTGCTGGAGAGTTTGACAAAGGATACCTACTTGGTAATGTAATAGTTGACAATGTTGCCTTAATGTCAATGTGATGTCATAGATAACAATTACTCATTTTACTCTCCTGTCATTCTAGGAGACAGAGCATATGCAGCGTGGTCCTTCATCCTAACACCCTATCTGAATCCTGCCACACCAGGCGAAAGAAGGTACAATGCAGCACACATGAGGACACGCAGCTTTGTAGAGAGGACCTTTGGTCTGCTGAAGAGCTGTTTTCGATGCCTGCACAAGGGTGGTGGTGCACTGCAATATGGCCCCGAAAACACCTTAAAAATCATGGCCACATGTGTTATGTTGCACAACATCGCAACAACGAGGGGCATACCAGTGGAACCCACAGAGCCTGACTCCGATGAGGATGATGATCCCTTGCCACACCTTCAGCCAGCAGACAGAAGCAGTGCAGCAGAGGGCAGACAAAGACGTGCTGAGATCATGCGCAACTATTTCTGACAACAGCACGTCAACTTTTATGTATTGCTGTAGGTAGCATCTTTATTGCCTTGACTTCAGGTAATATATATGTGTGATTAGAACACAGGTAACCAATACACACAAACAGATCATAGTTACAGGGTCACACTATTAGCATCATAGTATCACTGCATTGCTGCATGATATGCAAGTCCCCTGTACTTCTCAACATTACTTTCTACGTCCAGTAGAGTGCTCAGTGGTCTCGGTGGCACCTCTTGTTGCGGGTTCAGAAACAGTACTTTGTCTGGTACTGCGACGCCTAGGATCCATCACAGTGGTTGTGAGACTGCTGAGGCTAGAGAGTTTCTCACTATCCCCACCACCCAGTTCTCTGTTTGTAGCACTCCGGGCTGTCGGCATTGTCTCCAATACATTGGTGATTTGCACCAATCCTCGTGCAATATCCAGACTGCAATGTGCCATCTCCAATTGCATGCCCACAGCATGTCGTGACACCAAAGCAGTTGTGGTAGTGAGCCGATTGACAGATCTTCTGAACCCATCCAACCTGCCCATCAATTGGTGTTGGCACCTACGGTGGCTGACATGCTCCTGCTGCATCGCAGTGCAGAGTTCCCTAATGGCATTTGTCATCTCCCTTGCGTGTTCTGCTGCTGATTGCTGTCCCTCATGCAGCCTGCACATGTTGTTATTGAGAAACTCAAACTGCTTGTGCATTGATCCCATGTTGTCACTGAGAGACTCAAACTGCCTGTGCATTTACCTCATGTGTTTTCATTGCAGGAGCTACACTTTCAACATGGAAGCCTCAAGGCCACCAAACAGCGATGGGCCCTCACCTTCTTCTGTGCAATGTCTGCCTTCTTCACAATGCCTCTTGAGGGGAGTGGACCAACGCAGGGATAGGGACTCCTGTCTGTCAGTGCTTCTAGCCTCTAGGGGGGGTGTGGGTACTTCTTCCGGCAATTTATCTGGGTCCAGGTTATACTCAGGGATGAGTAGCACTCTTGCCCTGCGTCTATTTGGTGCTTGTATGATGGACTTTCTGGTGATTGAGTCAGACTGTGGCTGACTTTCGCAATTCCCCATGTTTCCACCTTCTGCTGCGTCACGGCCCAGAACATCTGCAACAACAATGCGCAGCATGTCATTCTTGGATATGTACTCTCACAGTTACGTAAATGAATTAAATTTACCCTGGCATAGTATCTCTGAAAGTCTGTTGTGTCTTAGATCTGTTTGGTTTTACACTATCTTGCTATTTATGTGGTAGCTGCACTTTAGGGGCATAGACTACCACTCCCATAATGCATTGCTGTATGTAAAATGTAGCATGGACTACTCATCATACTGCATAGTGCCATAGGTATTTTCTAAGGGGCATTTGTACATGCACATATAGTGAATCACATCATTACTGCCCTTACCTTTGCTGGTGCTAGGTGTATCTGAATTGTGTCAATTTCAGTGACACCACTGACAGCTTCAGGAAGCAGTGATGACTCCACCATGTCTTCCATTGGTTTGGACGGTATCTGGGTGGTTGGTCCTCCTCCAGTGCACCTTGCCTCCTTCAGCCTGCTTGCTACCCTCTCTTTGGCATGTGAATGCAAATCGTACCCACGCTTGCGTATTTCCTTGATGGAGTGCTGTGCAGCACCCACTGTGCATATTTTGGTCTTTCACTTTCTGGCACCTATAGTGAGTGATTTCCAAATAACTGGTCATGGTTCTTGATCACCTCTTCTGTGAGCTCCTCCAATTCCTGCTCACTGAATTGAAGTTTGCACTTCCTCTCTCCTTTGTCCTTCCCTTTCCCATCAGTAGCCATTGTTTTGTTTGTTCCTGGCTGACTCTCCAGACTGCCACCCTGGTGCTGTGCTGGGTCTCTCTGCCTGCTCCTGTGGCTGGGGCTTCTGAAAACAGCATGCACTGACTCACTTCCTGGTTGTGATGTCATCAGGCTGCTCCAGATTGCCAGAATTGCAATTAACGATTTCTAGATACTGATTCACTATTTTAGCGATTCGTATTTGGTACTTGCTATTTGAGATTGTAATTTTTAAGAGATTGCTATTACCGAATCGTAATTTTCATGCATCCCAATTTGCATTTCTTCAATAGCGATTTCTTAAAATTCACTATTTAAGAAATGCAAACCAGGAGCTTGATACATCTGGCCCTAAGCTTCATAATTTTGGTCTATCTGAACGGTTGAATTCAAGGGGTTCTTGTTAGCGTCCCTAACACCTATTTTTATTAAATAGAGTGTTCTGATTGACCCATGGAGCTTTTTTTTCCTCTGGGCCAATTCACTCCTACAGGCGACAATTTCCCGTGGGAGTGAGCACCCACATTGGCTGCCAATAACATTAAGGGAAAATGCTGCTATCAGCCATTACAGCACTCAAAGACTTACTCTCCTCTCCTGAATTTAAATAAAGCAATATAAGGCTGGCCATGGAGTGGGTTTGTCAGGTCTTGCAGACATTCCCATGCCCCACACATTGAAGGCCATGTATGGCAGGTGGTTGGCTGCCAGCAAGGTGTTGGTTGCAGGGCCTGGCCACAGGCCAGGTTCTGTTGCCAACTGCACACCGCACGTGGCCGTTGGCTGCCCACAGGGGAGTCGACAACACACAGTACACAGTCGAAAGTCATGTCTGGCGTGGGTTGATGTTATGTATGCTAATAAAATATTACTTTATGTTTAAAAAAGCCTACAAATTCCCTAAATTGTGTTATAATTAGGTAAACAATTAGGTAAACATTTCCATGCCAATGTAACGCAGTAAACTAAAAGAACACTGGAATTCACCAGTTATAATTATCTCTAGTATCTATAACTAGTGCCCAAAGGTTGTTATAACTTGCATCCTTGCCATGCACTGCTAAATTATATCACTGCTATGTTACATCACTTATGACATGCTGTATGATATCACTGATAACATCACTGCAACAGTGCAACATATGAAATTACATAAGTGATGAAAAAACTGTGCCTGGCAAGAGTGTGAGTGGGCTCTTGGGGAGAAATTGAGCCGACCCTGGGGAGGAGGTCCCTAGAGAGTATTAAAGCTGGGAAAGGGTCCTGCGTCATCCACCTCCCCTTATTTTTTGATACGGGACGGGAGGAGAGATCCTCAGGGACTGTTTAGGCCCATGGATGGAGGAAGCACCCTTCACCTTCATTTAAATATTGGCCCTGCAGGTGGGGTCCCATGCTTTTTTAAAATTCTCCCACCAGGTGGGAGCAAACACAAGATTTCCTGCTGCCAAGGACACTGCATGTGATATACCCAGAGCTATTGTGTAAAAAAAAATATATATATATATATATATATATATATATATATATATATATATATATATATATATAAATAACAGATGCTCGAAATGAGCTCATGTGGCCGAGAGGGGTGGTGCAAAAACCGGAACGAGCAAGCCAGTAATAAAATCACCAAAACAAAAGGAAAAAAGTATAATTTGCACGCTCAGGATTCAAGGCAAGTGCAAGCCAAGTTTAATCAAAGCACAACGCGTTTCGGCTGACACAGCAGCCTTGGTCAAGTGGTATTCACCACCAATCAAACATTACTAAATACTATTCACCCATAGACATAGAGATGAGACAAACAACAAATACAGGGTATGAGATAAGAACTCACAAGTACAATCTTGTATATTCATACATTACATCTGGAGTATAGTAACTAATGAAATCTATACCAATACACACAATTTTTCAAATATATAAATAAATAAATAAATACATATAAATTTATAAATATATAAATAGATAATTATATAACCTTGTGACTGTATAAAATAGATATGTAGACAATATCATGTAGCGGTGGAAGGAAAAAATAATTTGAAAAATAATTTAATGTCAAAAATAGAACACCCGGCTAATATATTATCATAAAATATTATAAAATATTATCATTTATAAGCCCGACGGAGAACTATATTTCACACAGTGCGAAGGATAATTAGAATAATTATTCCTAAATCACAATGACTACAATACTAGTACCCTTGTACCACTTCTTACATGATTAATACTAATACACCAGACCAATAGTATAATAAAATCTTATCGTATTTTCTTATCTTATAACCTGCATTGTCAACACCCAATAACGTGCAATACGAAGAGAGCGGTGGCAAGCAGACATCAGTATTAATTTCAGCAGACCAATTAAATTGCGGTTTCTGACTCTCTCTCGCCTCTTCTGATTCCGCCTCGTCTTCCTCTTCGGCCTGATGTCCTGCCTTTGTAATCGGAGCTCTGTCCATGCTGGTTCTTGGAAACTTGCCTGCCGCGTCACAGCAGGCGATACTCGTCTAAAAAAGTTGCTGGTTTGCTGGTGACTCCTTCCATAGATTTCTCACTCTCAGTGGAGCTAGGGGTATCAGATTCTCTTGCACTTTCCACATCAGTTTCCAAAGAAGATTGTTTATCCTCTATAGAGAGACAAACAGGGGACGATTTATATAAATGATCATATTTCCTATTAAAAGTCAGAATTCTTCCGCTTTCATAGTCCCCTATGTCTCTATGTAGTTTTTGTTGTTTCTTAATTTTGATTTCCTCCTCATATTTCTTTAATCTGATAGTCATGGTCTCCATGAATTTCAATATCATTTCCTTCTCAGGACGTAAGTCCAAATCATCTTTTAGTGTCTTAATATCCCCTAATAGGGTTTTCCGGTCCTGCCATGCGTATTTTATAAGTATCTGAAGCATATGTCTGGAGCTCAAAGCTGAATTTTCTGCCCATTCCTTTAACATCTCTGGATTGGGTATCTCATATGATGGGGTAATAAAAATATGTAGGCCTCTAGGAACCATCTGTTGATCCACGTAATTTTGCAACGATGTAGCCTCCCACCATTTGGATATTTCAGCTTTGCTCAATTTCTCCAATTTCTTTAGTATGGCATTCAGATCATTGTTACTTTCCTGATAATGCATAAGTGAGCTCTTCCTAATGGTATCTTTAGAAAATAGTGTTTGTGCTGCCAACCGCCTCTCGTTCTCTATATCATCATCCATTATAGTGGATAAGATCAAAATTTGGAAAACACAAGCCGTGAATCCCCTAGGAAGATTCCTAGTTCCCCTTGCCTAGTTAAGCCAGAACAAAATAATAATATTGGTATGGCTGCATTGAAAGCCCAGTATAAACTGGGACAGGGCTGTAATGCAAATTATATGCAAGAAAAAGACCACCGTTGTTGGTTTAAAGAACAATGAGTAAAAATAAAAAGGGGAGAGTCACATACCTCAAAAAGGATGTATATATCTCAGTCCTTTCAAATCCATCCGACACCAGCTGCGAATGTGGTCACATCTATTCACAGTCTGCATATATCGATGAGAATGATTAAATCCAAGATGAGGCTTCAAAACAAAGAAACGGGTCTTTTATATAATGTTCCCGTTTAACATTTCTTCATGTGCAGCCGTAAAACAAGTGGAGCCACAAAAGGAATAGAAGACGGGGAAGCCCAGTGAAAAAGGTGCCGATGTCAACTGAAGCCGTAAATTATCGAGGAGCTCGGCGTGGAAAACGCTGCCATGTAAGCAGCGAGCCGACGAACCTGAGGCACCGGAGTTTGTATTCCTTAAACACTAGGCGAATCAACACGGGGCACCGTCCAGCCACACCATGAAAAATAAAGTAAATACAGCCGACGCGGAAAGAAATGCCGAGTCTCTTATCCAAGCGCCGAGCTCAAAAGCAATGCTGGCGCTTCAAACGGAAATCAGTATAATTGCAGCAAGTATTGTCTGGCGGCCGGCCACGGAGCTCAATGTAGTAAATAAACAACAGATGCTCGAAATGAGCTCATGTGGCCCGAGAGGGGTGGTGCAAAAACCGGCACGAGCAAGCCGGTAATAAAATCACCAAAACAAAAGGAAAAAAGTATAATTTGCACACTCAGGATTCAAGGCAAGTGCAAGCCAAGTTTAATCAAAGCACAACGCATTTCGGCTGACACAGCAGCCTTGGTCACGTGGTATTCACCACCAATCAAACATTACTAAATACCATTCACCCATAGACATAGAGATGAGACAAACAACAAATACAGGGTATGAGATAAGAACTCACAAGTACAATCTTGTATATTCATACATTACATCTGGAGTATAGTAACTAATGAAATCTATACCAATACACACAATTGGTCAAATATATAAATAAATAAATAAATACATATAAATTTATAAATATATAAATAGATAATTATATAACCTTGTCACCGTATAAAATAGATATGTAGACAATATCATGTAGCGGTGGAAGGAAAAAATAATTTGAAAAATAATTTAATGTCAAAAATAGAACACCCGGCTAATATATTATCATAAAATATTATAAAATATTATCATTTATAAGCCCGACGGAGAACTATATTTCACACAGTGCGAAGGATAATTAGAATAATTATTCCTAAATCACAATGACTACAATACTAGTACCCTTGTATCACTTCTTACATGATTAATACTAATACACCAGACCAATAGTATAATAAAATCTTATCGTATTTTCTTATCTTATAACCTGCATTGTCAACACCCAATAACGTGCAATACGAAGAGAGCGGTGGCAAGCAGACATAATAAGACATTGGATAAGAGACTCGGCATTTCTTTCCGCGTCGGCTGTATTTACTTTATTTTTCATGGTGTGGCTGGACGGTGCCCCGTGGTGATTCGCCTAGTGTTTAAGGAATACAAACTCCAGTGCCTCAGGTTCGTCGGCTCGCTGCTTACATGGCAGCGTTTTCCACGCCGAGCTCCTCGATAATTTACGGCCGCAGTTGACATCGGCACCTTTTTCACTGGGCTTCCCCGTCTTCTATTCCTTTTGTGGCTCCACTTGTTTTACGGCTGCACATGAAGAAATGTTAAACGGGAACATTATATAAAAGACCCGTTTCTTTGTTTTGAAGCCTCATCTTGAATTTAATCATTCTCATCGATATATGCAGACTGTGAATAGATGTGACCACATTCGCAGCTGGTGTCGGATGGATTTGAAAGGACTGAGATATATACATCCTTTTTGAGGTATGTGACTCTCCCCTTTTTATTTTTACTCATTTTTCTTTAAACCAACAACGGTGGTCTTTTTCTTGCATATAATTTGCATTACAGCCCTGTCCCAGTTTATACTGGGCTTTCAATGCAGCCATACCAATATTATTATTTTGTTCTGGCTTAACTAGGCAAGGGGAACTAGGAATCTTCCTAGGGGATTCACGGCTTGTGTTTTCCAAATTTTGATCTTATCCACTATAATGGATGATGATATAGAGAACGAGAGGCGGTTGGCAGCACAAACACTATTTTCTAAAGATACCATTAGGAAGAGCTCACTTATGCATTATCAGGAAAGTAACAATGATCTGAATGCCATACTAAAGAAATTGGAGAAATTGAGCAAAGCTGAAATATCCAAATGGTGGGAGGCTACATCATTGCAAAATTACGTGGATCAACAGATGGTTCCTAGAGGCCTACGTATTTTTATTACCCCATCATATGAGATACCCAATCCAGAGATGTTAAAGGAATGGGCAGAAAATTCAGCTTTGAGCTCCAGACATATGCTTCAGATACTTATAAAATACGCATGGCAGGACCGGAAAACCCTATTAGGGGATATTAAGACACTAAAAGATGATTTGGACTTACGTCCTGAGAAGGAAATGATATTGAAATTCATGGAGACCATGACTATCAGATTAAAGAAATATGAGGAGGAAATCAAAATTAAGAAACAACAAAAACTACATAGAGACATAGGGGACTATGAAAGCGGAAGAATTCTGACTTTTAATAGGAAATATGATCATTTATATAAATCATCCCCTGTTTGTCTCTCTATGGAGGATAAACAATCTTCTTTGGAAACTGATGTGGAAAGTGCAAGAGAATCTGATACCCCTAGCTCCTCTGAGAGTGAGCAATCTATGGAAGGAGTCACCAGCAAACCAGCAACTTTTTTAGACGAGTATCGCCTGCTGCGACGCGGCAGGCAAGTTTCCAAGAACCAGCATGGACAGAGCTCCGATTACAAAGGCAGGACATCAGGCCGAAGAGGAAGACGAGGCGGAATCAGAAGAGGCGAGAGAGAGTCAGAAACCGCAATTTAATTGGTCGGCTGAAATTAATACTGATGTCTGCTTGCCACCGCTCTCTTCGTATTGCACGTTATTGGGTGTTGACAATGCAGGTTATAAGATAAGAAAATACGATAAGATTTTATTATACTATTGGTCTGGTGTATTAGTATTAATCATGTAAGAAGTGGTACAAGGGTACTAGTATTGTAGTCATTGTGATTTATGAATAATTATTCTAATTATCCTTCGCACTGTGTGAAATATAGTTCTCCGTCTGGCTTATAAATGATAATATTTTATAATATTTTATGATAATATATTAGCCGGGTGTTCTATTTTTGACATGAAATTATTTGTCAAATTATTTTTTCCTTCCACCGCTACATGATATTGTCTACATATCTATTTTATACGGTGACAAGGTTATATAATTATCTATTTATATATTTATAAATTTATATGTATTTATTTATTTATTTATATATTTGACCAATTGTGTGTATTGGTATAGATTTCATTAGTTACTATACTCCAGATGTAATGTATGAATATACAAGATTGTACTTGTGAGTTCTTATCTCATACCCTGTATTTGTTGTTTGTCTCATCTCTATGTCTATGGGTGAATAGTATTTAGTAATGTTTGATTGGTGGTGAATACCACGTGACCAAGGCTGCTGTGTCAGCCGAAACGCGTTGTGCTTTGATTAAACTTGGCTTGCACTTGCCTTGAATCCTGAGTGTGCAAATTATACTTTTTTCCTTTTGTTTTGGTGATATATATATATACAGTATATACACATATATATATATTATATATAATATAAATATATACACATACAGTACATGCATAGATATATACATATATATAGATATATATAGATAGATATATATAGATAGATAGATAGATAGATAGATATGTACATATATATAGAAACAAACAGACATAAATCAGACACAGTGCACTCAAACTGCCGGTGCTAGTGGTAGGAGGTAGACCAATCCTCCTCAAATTATAATTCCAAGGAAGGAAACCACTGCACTCAGTTTCTCCTGAAAATTAACAGTGTTTAATCTATGCCACCAAACACCAACGCGTTTCAACTCCGTAGAGTCTTGTTCACAGCTTAAACAAGATTCTTCGGAGTTGAAACTTATGAATCCCTGCTTTCGTTTTTATATCACACTGATCAAATGTTTTATTATCATAAGCATTGTGCTATTGTAAAATTGAGGAAAGAGAAGTAAATGTTAGAAAAGTACACTTATTAATTAACTTCAAATATTACAAATCTTTAATGTCTGTGTTTATACAATACTACTTTTCTTCTCATATTATTATACCCATTATTATATTCCTTGCACATAAATTCCCTTACTATGTATTTAGATATCTATTTATTGCTCTAGTCCTACTGTACTAGAGAAAAATTAAATAAAAATAAATTAAATAAAATCGAAAAACAAAATTCAAATTATAAATAATTATATTGAAGTAAATATATATATATCTATATATAAATAATAAATAAATAAAAGAAAAGAAAAACACAAATATGAATACAAAAATGACATATATATAAATCAAATAATAAATAACAAATATATAGTAATTTACTCTCTTGTAAGCTTTACTCTGTCTCCCCATCACCCTATGTCTCTATCAATCTATCCTCCATCCCCATTCTGGCTCATCCCAAACCTATTCTACTACTTTCATCTCCAAAATAACCCTTCCTAAGCTCTTCCCTCCTCTACCACATCTAGCTCACCCCAAACCTTAGTTTACTACCATTAACTCCCAAACAACCCTATTAAATTCTACCTCATTTATCTCACCTTTGACTCATCCAAAACCCCTCCTGCTCCTATGATCTCCCTAACCCTTTCCACAGACTTTTCCCTCATCCATCTCTCCTTTACTCATCCCAAGCCTCATCCTATTACTATAAACTCCCAATTAACACTTCTGGATTCTTCCCTCCATTACGCTAGTCAATCTAACTAACAAACTCACATATCCTCTGCTCAAATAAGCTCATAATAATACTAACACTGTACTCATATTTCCCTATACTAACCCACCTCTAATTCCTTTTGGGTTCCGGAGTAGCGTGCCACTCGCCAAAAAGCGCTTCCACACCTCGTCAGGGGTAGTAAGAAATATATAAATACTATTACAATACAATACAATACAATAACAAGGAACATAACTGAACATGGTATACATTAATTTAATCATGCTGTCCATGATTATTAATATTTGATTTGTATATACTCAACAGACTGTGTATCACTTTCAGAACAGTTTTGTTGTTAATGATATTTTCTTTTGGTGCTTAATTCATTAGCACAAGCCCTTTTCGCAAATGTTATTAAGAACTATATTACCCAGAAGGTTGGGAATCACGTGGTAGAGTAAGATAATCACTGTGCGCCTTGATTCAAATACGAACCGAGTAAAGGTGATCAATGTCCTGTGATCAAGGCTGGTTAAGGCCAAAACACATCTGGGCTTTTCCTGGTTATTCCGGTGATGTTAATAAAGTTGTGCGTCGAACTGTACGAGTACAGTTGCAATTAATTGGGTTGTCAATAAACGATTCATGGAAGATAAATACTTTTGTACAAAAACATTGGAATGTTCTGTTGACGGAAAATAACCTCAAGGAGACAGTCACCTCAGACCCTGAGATCATGTATAAAAGAGCTAGATCACTAGAAGATGACTTAGTACACAGTTTCCTATTGGACAAATTGAGTCACAAGAAGTCACCTCTGAAAGGATTTTTTCATGCTACAAGTGCAAAGATTGTAATAACTGTAAAAACTCTGATTAAATCTCGGTGGCTCACAGTAAAAAGAAATATTGAGTAGAAATAGTCATCACCTGTCAGACGAATCATGTAGTATGTTTGTTGGAGTGCCCTTGCATGAAATGATATTTTGGAAGTACAAAATTGAAAGTGAATTAACCTATACTATAAAATATATGGGCAATTATCTCTTGTGATTTCACATACCCAGCAGCAAAATATTTTGCACTGAGCATCATTGATGTGAGGTAAATATGTTTTGTGTGCATTAAACATGTGGAGAGAAAATCTCGAGAGAGTGACAGACTCAAATTATGAGTATATAATATAAATAAATAATAATAAAAATAATATAAATGTATAATCTCGCCCAAGACTAAACATCCAGGGGTTTTAATCAGGAGAGAAGCGGATGAGCAATTTATGATGACTGGAGAAATCGTCTGTTGCTTATGTTTGTACCCATTTGTTTGTTTCTTACTTTTCTTTTTGTACTTTTTTGGTTGCATGGTCATAGGAACAACTTGTGAGGGGAATTAAAAGGAACCTCATATTAGAAAAGCTAACAAGGTGACATAACAAGGCCCAAGTAGAGCCATGTTAAGTTAAATGTATCAAAGTGATACTCTTATATGAACCATTGGTGTTCTATGTGGGGGATAGACCACAGATTATTTTTAGAAGATGGACATCTTTGAAGGATAAGTTACGTGAAAGCCTTTTACAATCTAATATAAGTGTAAAGGATTTTTACACTTGGGGGACTTGTAAAGCCTGTACAATTAGTTCTAACTGTAAGTCAATTCAGTTGTCAAAGGACAATCAGCCATATATAATATGAAAACATCTAACATGTATTACAGAATACTGCATGTATTCAGTGGACTGTCCGTGTCACAAATACCATATTGGGAGTACTATACATAAAGCTCGGAAAAGAGTGATGGAACATATGAGGCAATAAATAACAAGGATAAACAGCATTCTTTAGCCAGACATTTTAATTTAAAACATGAGAAAAATACTAACCTTCTGAAATTGTGTGTATTGGAGAGTATCCACATACAAAAAAGAGGGGGAAATGGAGTGTAAGAGTTAAGACAACTTGAGTATAAATTAATGATAAAATATAAGACTTTGCATCCAGTGAGATTAAACATGGACGAAGAGTTATCTGTCCATTTAAATGAGGGGTGGTGCGAGAAATTAATTTTTAGATGTAAGATGTAATAATTGAAAGTGATTTTAGATGCTTTCTGTAACTGTTTTCTTTCTTCAAGTGTTAACATTAGGCTAGATAGGCCAATGTTGTTAGTGTTTTAATATAAACGAGATTAGTGATTTTGTTTTTGTAATTTTTCAGGGAGGAGTCGAGCCATTGATCAAGAGGATGAGAAAATCAAAAGAGCCATTTTTATCTGGTTTGATTGGGACTTGAGCCTGATTTCTTTATAAGATATGAGATGAAATGATATGATACAATTTATTAAATATTTTTTTGAGGGTTGGCTTTCTCTACCCACTAGGGCATAGTAATAGAATTACTATTAGTATACTGTTGTATACAGTAAGATATAAAGTTAAGGTTAGCCCACTAGGGCTGAATTGGTTTGACATTATTAAAATGCATATAGATGGGAGGCACGCAGGCCTCCAGCCAAGATGGCCGCCTGATAACGGCGCTCCGCGCATCGTCAGACATGTTTTAGGAGCCTGAACCGTTTTTTCTTCATTTTTTATGGCGCTTCGCATATATTAACCTGTTGGATGTTTTGGTGAGCGTTTTTAATGTTTTAAATGCTGCCTTCTTTTCTTGCCTCTTAAAACAATGCTTTTATATTCCTCCTCACGAAAGCGGCCATCTTGAATATTAATTGCCCACCAATATAAAATGCTTATTTGTTTGGACTCTGACTCTTCGGTGACTTTGTTCGCAGTTTCTTGCGTAAGCCATGTAATTCATTTTTGCTGCTTCATCAATATATATTTGGAGTTCTTGTGTTACTTGCTTCCTTATTGAAGGCTTTTCTTTTTATACGGGCAAAATAAAGAAAAATAAATCTCTGTCACATCAGTTCTCTTCGACTGACAAACTCTCACAGTTTTTACAATTGGATACTTTTGCTGCAGCGCCTTCTTCTACCTCGTCAAAGATGTCTTCTTCATCTTCTTCTGCGCCTAAAGTCTCTCAGAATATTTCTGTAACTACTCATAAGAGGGTCAAACCAGACCCACCTTCACCAGTAAAATCTCCCTCACCGATCTCTCTTGTACTTGTGCTTGACGAAATACGTGCACTGCATCCTTTTATTGAAGAAACTAATTCTCCAATGCAAAATCTTGATAATAAGTGGTCTCAAATGGAAGTGAGAGTCTCTGTTTTGGAGCAAAGAGTCAGTGATGTGCAGGATGAAGCAAATAAAATTACTAGTTTGGAGAAGGAAGTGGCAATTTTTAAGACACTTGCGGAGGATTTGGAGAACAGAAACAGGCGCAATAGTCTTTGCTTTTATGGATTACCGGAAGGTCTTGAAGGGAGCGACCCAATTTCATTTTTTGCTTCATTATTTCTAAAGTTAGTGGATTTACCATCTTCTACAGTATTGAACATCAAAGGGCACATCGCATTGGTCATCGTCCTCCGCATTCTTCGTTCTCTAAACCACGAGGTGTGATTATTTTCTTTCTTGAATTTACTGATCTATTGAGAGTTCTTAATGCTGCGAAAACCAAAAAATGAATTTATTGGCAAAGAAGTAAGATCTTCATCTCACAGGATGTGTCCAAAGCTACAGCAAAAAGAAGGAAATAATTTTTGGATCTTCGTCTACAGCTTCGTGACTTGGGAGCTCGTTTTGGATTATTCCATCTGTGTTTGTTTAAAGTAACATATCAAAATAAGACAACTTCGTATACCTCTCCTGCAGCTCTTTGTGATTTCACATTCTACAAACCCTATGGAAACGGCTAGTCCTTCTACACATTGACTATATGCATCTCGTAATACATTATGCCCTTGTTCATTACTATTATGATGCAACTGATGGTCCTTCATATGAAGTTTATATATTATATTATATTGATGTGATTATAGGTCTTCTTTGTTAATGTATTGCTTTCTTTCCACAGCTTCCTGGTGTTCTACAGATCATTATTCTTGCTTGTGTCATTTGTCCGTTGATGCGTTCCATTTCCTTGCTGTGCCATCTTCAGTCTGTGCTGTCACCACCTCTGTCCCATTGTCCATTCATCTCAGGTATGTTTTTGCAGTCGTTTTTTTTTGGCATGTACTGTCTCTTCTTTGTCTCTTGAATATCTTCCATCTTTTCTCTTATTGTTTCCCCTTTACTCTTTCCTTCCTTTGTTTTCCTTGCTTTCCTGTCCCTTATATGTATTTTCAGTTATTTATGGTACAAGACCTTTCGTGTATATAGATGGTTATGTGACGTAAAAATTCAGAGTTATTTCTTGGAATGTCAAAGGGTTTATTAACCCAATAAAAAGGCAGATAATTTTATCCCATTTAGTTAAATATAATCCATACTTGGTTTTTTACAAGAGACCCATTTGACGGATTCTGAAGCAATGAAACTTAAAAGAGGTTGGGTGGGTAATGTTTTTACTTCTCCTACATCCACAAAGAAAAATGGTGTAATTGTGCTTTGCCATAAAAAATTATCAGTTAATGTTATTTCTCAAGACTCAGATTCCGATGGTAGATGGCACTTTGTGAAGCTAAGTATTAATGGGATTATAATGACCATTGGTAATAGTTATGGTCCTAATCACTCAGATTATCTTTTTTGGCCTAATGTTACTAATCAATGTTTGCATTATAATGATGATTTTTGTCTTCTTGGAAGGGATTGCAATCAAATTATTGATCCTTTTATAGATAGGCAATCTGCAATTACATTTTCCCCCAAAAAAATGCATAAACAATTTAAGGCATTTCTCTCACAATGTAATTTAATTGATTCATGGAGAACCTGTAATCCTGATAGCAGGGATTTCTCATTTTAATCTTCACCACATTGCTCCTTAGCTAGACTCGACCATATTTTTGTTTCAAAATCACTTTCCCAAAATCTTAATAATTCCTCAGTTGAACCTATGGTTATATCTGATCGTGCTCCAGTCATTACGGATTTTGATTTACTCCCGGTGCATCCCAAATCCAATAGGTGGCGATTTAATAATTCATTGTTGCTTGATTCTAAATTTTTCACACCCTTTGTTGCTTTTGCGGAGGAATTTTTCCAATTTAATGATGATTATCATGCTTCCCCACAATTGTTATGGGATTCATTTAAGGCTGCAGCTTGTGGGCATGTAATACATTTTGGGGGTTATTACAACTTTGGAGGAGGTGTTAATCCGTCCCAAAAGTGACGGATATACCACCAGCCGTATTACGAGTTCCATAGGATATAATGGACTCGTAATACGGCTGGTGGTATATCCGTCACTTTACCGTCACTTTTGGGACGGATTAACACCTCCTCCAAAGTTGTAATAACCCCCTTTGTCTCTAATAAAAGGAAAACTTTTAATACACATCATCAAACTCTACTTCTAAAAATTAAACGTTTAGAGCATCAATATTATTCTTCCTCTTCTAATTTTAATCTACAAGAACTTACTCACGCAAAATTGCAATTTAACAAAATCGCGTTGGATAATGCCTCCTCTTTTCTTCTACGTAGTAGCACCTGCTATTATGGGGGTTGAAATAGATTGGGAAAACTTCTTGCTAATTATTTAAAAGTACAAAAGCAACGCCACACAGTGAAGTCTATAATTACGGATACTGGTAAATCCCTTTTTAAGGATGACAATATCCTAGCTGAATTTGTTAATTATTTTGAAACACTTTATACTCCTGAGTCAGTCCTGACGTCCTTATGGATCGATGATTATTTAAAGAAAATTCCAAACCCTAATAAGACTTTATTTGATGTCTCTTCTAGTGAAGCAGATATTTCTTCGTCAGGAATTTTTAATGCCCTTCACTCTCTTAAAAAAGGTAAGACTCCTGGTCCGGATGGATTCACAGTGGAATTCTTTTCTACATTTTTCTGTCATTTTACTTCCCAAACCTTTACAGCTTTTTCAATTCTTCACAGGATGAGGGAAGACAGGGGGAACATTTCAAGAAGCCTCGATTTTATTTAGTCCCAAAGGAAGGTAAGGACCATACTTTTTGTAAAAATTATAGGCCAATTTCTCTGCTCAAGACAGATAATATAAATTTTGCTAAATTGTTAGCCTTACGTCTTGATCCCCTTTTACCTGTGATGATAAGTAAGGAACAAACTGGATTTGTCAAAGGTAGACTTGCTTCTGACAACCCTAGTACATTCTTCAATGTACTCAGCAAAGCTTCCGCTCTTTCGTACTCCTTAGCAGCAATTTCCATAGATGCTGAGAAAGCGTTTGATCGGTTAGACTGGTCTTTTCTATTAAAAGCCTTAGCTTGGCATCGTTTAGGGCCCCAATTCATTTAATTTATCTCTTTGATTTATCAATCCCCAATGGCATCGATATTGGTGAACGGGAAATTGCCTAGATACTTTTCATTAAGTCTAGGCGTTCATCAAGGCTGTCTGCTCTCTCCACTCCTATTTATCTTAGCTCTAGAGCATTTTCTATCCTGTATTAGAAATAATATTAAAATTGAGGGTTTCCAATCTGGTGAGAAACACTTAAAATTAACGGCATATGCAGATGATATAGTTTCATATATTTCAAACCCTGAAATCTCAATTCTGTTTCTACTTCAAGAGATAGAGGATTTTTTTTTAATTTCAGGTTACAAGATCAATTCGGATAAAACTGAAATCCTTCCTCTAACAAAATTTTGTTTTAGATCATCGTTTGATATTACTGGCTTTCATTGGAATACATTGAAGATTAAATATATGGGTATTTGGTTCACATTTTCCATTAAAAAGTCAATTGAAGTAAATATCTGTGATGCTTTATAGAAGGGTTATAGATTCCTTTTGTTATGGAATTCCTTATTTTTCTCTTGGTGGGGTCGTCTTGACTCTATCAAAATGATGATTTCTCCTAACATTTTATATATCCAATCCATGATTCCGATCCCTCTTCCTGTTACATTATTTAAACAACTTGACTCAAGACTGTCTAAATTCCTTTGGAACAATAAGAAATCTAGAATTTCTCATAGTCAACTTTGTCTTTCTAAACTGGAGGGGGGAGCCAACTTTCCCGATTTCCAGCTGTTTCATAAATCCTTTTGTTTGCGTCAAGCTTCTAGATGGATTTCCTTGTCAAGCTCTGTGTTTACTCCCTTATGGTTGGATATTGAATGATCTTTTCTTCTATTTTTTCTCCTTGTGAGGTGGCATCCTTTTCTTATAATATTTTGATTATCTCCTCCCCGCTTCTTAAACATCCTTGTGCTCTTCTGCGTTCTCACTATTCATCTCCACCCGTCACTTATTCCTCTTTTCTGAATTCCCCTATTTGGCATAATCATCTCATAACTATAAATAAAAAACCTTTATTTTGGAAATCTTGGAGACATAGTGTTAAAGCGTGGGTCAAAGATTTATTTTCCAATGAGACTCCACTTTCATTTTCACAATTCCAACTTCTATTTCACTGTCCTAATTCCTTCATGCCTAAATATCTCCTTCTTATAATAGTATCCTTGATGTGCTATTTTCATTGCCTTCTCTTCCTTCTTCTTCGGAATTGCCTTTTTCTTTGTCCTCCTTTCTTACCTCATTTCCTAAGGCATCAAGTATTTATAAACATTTCATTCTCCTGTTTTGACACGGCCTAAATCTAAAATTGAATTTCAATGGGAATTGGATTTGGGATGTACCTGAACTATTCCCTTCTGGAATAAGATATGGCATAGACCTTATAAAATATCTAGATCAGCTTCTACCACACAGTCACTTTTCTTTATTTATCAAAGACTTTATTTTACCCCCTCTACTATAGTTAAATTTTCTGTATCCTCAACTTCAAATTGTTGGTCTTGCGATAGCCAAAAGGGAGATCTTATGCATATCTTCTTTGAATGTCTTCCCACTGTCTCTTTTTGGAGAAAAGTTTGGCGTCAGCTAACCTCCATTTTTCATATTTTTCATTTGCGATCCCAATTATCTCTCTCAGTGCTTTTCCTAGGTAGTCTTTCTGCTGATATTGTTTCAGATGATGATAATTTAAAGTTGTTGGATTTCATGTTAGCTTTAGCCTTTCAGAAAATTACTCTCAATTGGAAAAACTCATCCAACATTTCCTATAAAGTTTGGTGGTATAATGTTTGCCACTATCATAGGCTAGATTTTACATTTACTTCTTTATGCTGCCCCTCCGTAACTAGAGATCTGTAGTGGTTACCTTTGACTGATTATCTTAATGCTGTTGGTTGCAATCCTATTAATTGTACATTATCTGAGAATTTTAAGCCATCATGAATGGTTTGCTTTCTCTGTTCTTGATTGAATTTATTTTTCAGTTCACTATATGCTTTTATTGAGTATTACTGTTTTTAGTTTTTTAATACACATTGTAGCCTTCTTTTCATTGGTCTTGTTCCTTTTTATTGTTTTCCCCCTTATTACATTTTAAAATTTTAAACAGCTTTTACAATTCCTTTCATATTTATATTATTATCGTTGTGACAGATATCTTGTATTGTTATTATGAGATCCATATGTATTTGATTTTAATAAAGCTGATTTCCCTTTTAAAAAAATGAATATAGATTGAGAATCAACCAGTATATCTATATGTGTCATTTCAGTTGAGCACTATATAGGTTGAAATGATATGTAATACTGTTTAGGCCCACTAGGGCGAAATTGTTTTGATATTATTAAAATGAGTATAGATTGAAAGTCAACCAGTATATTTATACGTGTCATTTTGGTTGAACTCCATATAGGTGCAAACGATAAGAAATACTGCTCAGGTCATAGGCTTTTAGATGTAATTTTGGAATGAACAATGTTTATAATTGGCCGAACCAATCCCAAGTTTGAGTTTATATACTGTTATGTTTGAGTCCTATTTCACTGTTTATTGACACTTGATTATTATGGGGATTTTAAAATGTAGACAGAAACAACGGACCCTGATCCATGAACAATGAGCGAGGGATCCGAAACACGTTGAGCCGTTCACTTTGCAGTTTGAATTGAATTAATAAAGAAGCTCTGTCATATTTAAGCCACTGCTAATTTTTTCCACTTCGTGCTGAAACGAACTTGAAGCGGAATTGACTCTGTGTGTTTGGATAATTAGGCTATGCTAGCCTGCCGCAGGCTTGTGAAAGAAGAAGCGGGGATTTGCGACTATATATAACTTACTGGCAGTCGCCGGTAGGTTGTTATGGTTAGGACCTAATTTCCACAGGAAAAGCATTTTTTTACTTGCCTATATCTTTGGCACTATTTGACGAATGTTCATGAAATTCTCCCCAAAAAAGTGTGCCCAAGAATCGTGTTGTGCATGGAAAGTTTCAGGGTGATCAATCCAGCCGGGGCCAAGAAAAAGAGAGGGGGGTAAAAAAAAAGTGCATTTCCCATGTTAATTCCCATAGGAGTTTTGAACACGACTACAGTCTGAACCACTGGATGGAATTACACCAAATTTGGTAGAAAGGTAGCGTTCTGTACGCAGATTACGCTTTTTGTTATTTGGTGTGAATCTGTTCAGTAGTGTAAGAGAAATTATTGGAAAACCAAATTTGTATACCTAGAGGTGCAAAGGCTTTGCAAATCCTCCCAATCTCGTGCAGAGATCTCACTGGCTGTCAGCACTTCAACCAGGAAGTATTGGCAGCCATTTTGAGACTCGGCTTCAGCCGAGTCTCAAAAAAAAAAAAGAAAAGAAGGCAGGATACTGTTACCCTACCACCCCTTAGCCTTGGTGCAGGGGTTCCTCATGGACACCACCAGGGCAAGAAAGCATTTTATTTTAAATCACCGTGAAAATCGTGAGTATTCATTCATTTTTCTGTGATTTAAATATTGCACAAGGCCCCGCCTCCTCTGGCTTACTGACGCCCAGCGGACCACCACCTCCCTGGGGGAAATATGTCAAAATATGCGGACACCCAGCCCCAAGGACCACCACCTCACCCAGGCTAAAATCAAATGATGGAGGGAGCTTCATGGTGCTACTCCTGGAGCAATAGATGGCCCTGGGGACCGCCACCCATAGGGCCAGCTCCTGCTACCTCCCGAGGTGCCCACCCTCGGGAGATAACTATTTGCTTTTTCTTGGTGGGAGGTGACAGCTCCAAACAAGCAAAAGCAAACAGTAACAGATGAAACTACCAAATTTAAAACTGTTCTTTCTGGTCAACTATTTGGTCTAGTGGCGTATTTCAGAGCCCCTAGAGCCATTCTAATGCCACATTAGAGTCATTGTTTTACGCTAATGTGGCATTAGAAGGCCAAAAATGCTGCATCATATTTACAAAGTGGCACAATGCATGCATTGCGCCACTTTGTAACCTTTTGGGCTACATTATGCCTGCGCCAGACATAATGTATGCAAAGAGGGCATTCCCCTGTTAGTACTTTTTAAAAGTGATCATTTTTAAACATGAACCTTTAGTGAACTAAGAGAGAAGACAATTGCGATGTAAACCCTGTACCGGCATTGATTATTATAAAGCAACATTCCTTATGTTAAGGCTCTATGCCTTTTGCCGGTTTTATATAGCGCACACTCTGCCCGGAGGTATTGACCCAAAGGTATTGGAGCGCTTTACATATGCACCATTTATATTAGACAATATTACATTGTTTATAGGGATATATAGGGATAGGGAAATGGAGTGATTTGCCCAGAATCACAGAATGTTGAGCTGATGCTGAGGCTCGAAGGAAGTTCCCAAGGTCCAGTGTCAACAGTTCTGGCCCTAACGCCAAATCCAGGGTAGCTGGAGGGGGCAGGGAGATGCCACATGAAAGCTCATCTCATTATGGGCTCATTAAAATGTGTTGTGTTGCGTGAGGTTTTCTTTATTGTGTCATACCTCTGTGTCTCTGCATGCCTCTCTGCTTGTCCTTTATGCCTGTAGTCAGGTAGGTACGCAGCAAGGCTGTATTCTAGAATGTGATTGATTTTTTATGGTGTGGTTGCGCAAGTTGTGCATTGTTCATTTTGAACGATTTTGTTCTTGGTAGTGTGTCAATCATTGCCCTTATCATGTTTACGAAAGGGCTTCCCGCTGTGGAATAATTTGACAATCTACAACAAAGCTGGCATGGTTTTTGAGGCTGGAATAGAAAAGTATTCAGAATGTTTCATAAAAGATATAGAAAGTATCTCAATGAGTTAACCTGAAATTGTGGCAATGTTGGGACGCGACTCCTGAAATTGTGGCAATGTTGGGATGCGACTCCTGAAATTGCGGCTATGTTAGGACCTGACCTCACTGGACCCCTGACTGAATATCTCTTTCCCAAGACACATAAGTGACGGGGAAACAGGAACAGTGCTGGATGCTCATTATGTGCTCGAGGTTCCAACAGGATCTCAAGCTGAGTCAGAGCCAAGCTTCAGGCTTCAACCTAGAGAAACATGGGAAAGAGAGAATGGAGTGGCCAAGGGTGAAACGCAAGATAATGGGGACCCCTGTAGAAGGTGGTTAGGGGCCCTGAGACTCAGAAAATCACACCTATTCAGAGGCTTTAGATTAAATAGCCGCCCCCCCGAAGGCTGGTACCTTTATTACCCCCTTGGGACAGGCAGTAGAAACAGTGGTATTTTTTAAACAGAAATCACGATTCTTCTGGGACTCAATTTAAAATTTGTAGTGTAGGGTTCTCTTTATTGTGTCACACCTCTGCACCCTTACATGTCTCTATATGTCTCTCTGCTTCTCCACTATGCCTCTAGTCAGGTAGGTGGGTGCAAGGCTGTGTTCTAAAATGCGTTTTATTTTTGACAGGGTGGTTATGCAGGTTAGGTTTGAACGATGTTGTTCTTGGTAGTGTGTCAGGCATTGCCCTTATCTTGTTGATGAAATGGCTTCCCTCAGTGGAATAATTTAATAATCTACCAACAAGATAGCACCGTTTTGGGACTAGAATTTCTCTTTTTTCATACATGATACAGAAGATGAAAATGTGGCTATGGTGGGATGCGACTCCTGAAATTGTGGCTTTGTTGGGATGTGACTCCTGAAATTGTGACTATTTTGAGACGTGGCTCCACTAGACCCCTGACTGAATATCGCTTTTGAAAAAATACATAAGCGACGGGGAAGCCTGCACCGGGCTAGAGGCTTGATGCTAACTTGCAGTTCCCGCCTAGAAAGGGATAGAACATGTCTGGACCCCCGCATCCTACAATTTTGGACTGAATTTGGACATGTAACTCAATGACTAACACTGTTTCCTATCTGATACTAGCCTGCACTCGCTTTTGTGAAGCGGGAAACTAAAGTGCTCATGCAATCTAACTTTTTTATGCAAAGCGCATTGGCACTGCCACCCACTCGATTCTTCTTTGCTCTAACCAAAACTGCACAACTAACATATAAATACAAGAACGAGCAGGGGAGCGGCAGCGCTTTCTGTGGTGTGGTCTATGTCCTGATCCTTACCTATTTCTGGTGCGTTCCTGTTCTATTTCCTGGAGTGTGTGATGTGGTATGCGGAGTGTTCTAGATGTGTTGTTAGAAGCATCTTTTTATGCTTTATTCACCAAAATCCAGATTCCTGCTTGGTATTTACTAGATTGCTCACCACGAATAGTTCAAGGGGGGACTGCCAATAAATGCCTGGTTAAACTTGTAGGGTGCAGTAAACTCTGCACAATTAATAATTCCTACAGGTTTTTGAATGGGGGTCGTAATTATCCATTCCACTTGCAACAGAATTTTAAACTTGCAGCTTGCGTGGGAACCACCCGCAGTGCATCACCTTCAACACATACCAGCATTCGGGCCAGAGACTCTGACACCCTTCTTTAGTGTAAAAGTGCCATTTATTAGGACAGGCTTGCTCAAAGATCATAACATGTAAAATACAAACAGAACTTTATAATAACCTTTATACCTTTATTTTAACCTTGTAATTCCCTTTCGTCCATTTGCGTTTCAAACCTCCCACTTATCCTTCGCATCCCACCAAGTTCACTTCTATTTCTACACATCTCCCTTTCCCCTTTTACCCCTTGCCTGGCTCTGACCTCCCCACCATCTGTCATCCTTCCTCTGCTTCTTTCTCCCCCCCTGGAAGGGTGGACAAGCCTGCATCTGACTCTCCACCCTCCCTCATCCGCTACCCGTATCGAGCAATCCTGCCCTAAACTGGCAAAAGAAATGCCCCCTTTCACCACCCCATCCTACTTCTCTCCTTCACACTCCTTGAAAACTTGCATTCAACCTTTCCTTACTGCAGGGCAGGTGGGTGGCCAACTTCCGCACAGCGTAACGAATGCTGGCGCTGAAAGAGGCCGATCCCTCCCAATCCTCCCCTTTTATACCTACACCTATATCCCGCCCAGCAAGCCACCTATCACCTCCCAGGCCGTCTACTTCCGGCCTGAGAGCTCCCGTGAATAGATTGGACTGTGTCCAGCTATTCATGGGCCCTAATGTGTGTATTACTTTCACGTGATGGTGTCTGCTCCAGTATCACCACTGGTCTGTTCACTGGTGTCCGAGGTGTACGGGAGAAATGTAAAGTGTGGTCCAGCGAGATGCAATATGATGCAACAAGGCATTTGGAGACATGTGTCCACGTCGAGGTGGTAAAGCCATGTGGGGTCAGAAAGAACTCAAAAGTTTAATGAAGCATGTGGTGCTTGTGAAGGGTTTCACACGAGGTGATGGTGGTGGATAGGCATCAACAGGCAGTGGTGGTAGTAAGCACTGAATAGAGGCATAATGGGAAACGCACATTATCTATTGAGCGTTAGGAAAAGGGGATCTTGAACCTCTAAAAATGTTTTGGCTGAGTTTGGACATTGGACAGTTTCAACAGTCATGTGACTGAGAGGTGCAGCTGTGAGATGCAAGTTGCTGTGATTTGCCTGTCAAACGTGAGGACCATGGTTGCAGTAATGGCTCTAGATTCGTGTTGTTTCTATTCTTGGCTCATCTTGTATCCGGAAGGTGCTGCCGTGATGTGATGGTTCTGGGGTGACGTTACAAAGTTATTGAAGAGATGCATCAAAATAGGGCACACCTGATGAAGGGGTCTTTACTTCTCAATGACCTTAGTGGGGGTAGGAATCTGTTGCAGAAGAAACTGCTGGAAGCCGAGCAGTCCGTCCCACAGTTAGCACACACCCTCCTTGCCTACACTTCAGAAATGTCTATCCCTACCATCATTTGAACCCTTATTTGCCTAACTCAAAAGGATCACTTTGTTGCAGAGGTGAAGTAAAGTTTGTACTTAGTACGTTGTATAACGAGAGGCTTAGAAATTCTTACTCAATCCATCACTTCACCAAATAAATTGGCAATGTTACCCCCCAGTGCACTACCATAGGCAATCAACGGGGGGAAACCTTTGATATTTTTCCCCGTGATGAGCTGGTAACTAAATGCTGACCCTTCAATATTCTGCATTTGACATTTCCAACCCACACCTTTTGTTGCTATTCCCTTTTAAAGTTGAATTTGTGGAAATGCTATGAAGCTGGAATGGAGTAAGGTAATTCCTGGTTTTTGATGTTACTGCAGATATTCTAGCCATCTCTGAATGCAGGCCTCAGTGTGGACTGATGGAAGTAATGCATGCAGTAAATATATGAAGCCAAAAGAGAGGAAGTAATGATAATAAGGGTGGCTTTCCAATTGTGAAAGCAGGAAAGATCAGAATCCAGAAAGACTTTACTGGATCCAGTTTGAGTGACCAGCTTTTTGGGCAAGAATCCCCATCCCTATAGTTACCAATACTAAGGGCATCAGTAAATCTGATGGTGGCGCCGGGTTACTAATGGTTGTGGATGATGGGCAATATAATGTGAGAATCAGTGATTCCATCTCAATTCCAATATGTTTTCCCCCATTTTCTGCCATGTTTAGCCAAAGACTTCCCATGATTTCATCAGGCAAAGTCTTCATATGAAGCACTCCAGACCCACAGTTTTGCTGCAGACTTTTCGCAGCATTCACATTGAAGCCCAGAAAGTTTTGTCCTTCTTCTCCCTGACTATGAAGCTTAGGGGAGTACCTAACTGTACATCATCTGTTGTGTAACGCAAAATGATGGGTCTATCTAGAATGTGATAAGCCCCCCCCCCCTCGAAATTCCAATACCTCACAGAGTTTCATAGGCTTTGGGGTGAATGGGGGTCCCTTGGATGGCCTGGGGACCCTTGCACCACAGGGGCTGCAGGTGTCTCTGTTACGCCACTACATGTCATGAACTTCGATTTAGATCCAAATATTCCGAAACTACACATATGTGCTAAAAAAGTCATTGGTATTACTCTGGTGGTAATATTACAAAGTCCATGTCACATTTGTGGTTTAGTTTCATTTTTTTGTGGGCCACAGCTCTCCGTGATTCACCCTTGGACGTCAATTTGGAGAAGTAAGGGGTAGTATCTACTGCTTCTGCCTTCGGCTCCCGGCCACTACTCTCGCTCCCAGTCTCCAAGGTTCTGAAGTCAGCAGCAGGACTAAACAGTAAGATTAGCTTTAACAATTTGTTCACTTTCTATATTTCCCACTTCTTGCTACTCAGCTAGCTCCTCAGCAGTAAAGATAAAGCTGATGAGGGACGAAAGGTGAAAATGTAAACAGTGTGACGTCATGAGCGTTAAGTGTGGAAGATATCATTTTTTGTCACCCATGCTCTTTGTTGAAATGACATCCACGATTTCAGCATAAGATTGACTGTTTTTAAATAGGTCTCACACTGACGTCATTTCTCTTCACCAAAGTGACACCCTGAAAAAAGTAGACAACCAAAGTCCCACTGTACCATGCAAACTTTCAAATGAATAGCGCCTATGGATGTAAGTGCATGAACGGCTAGTTCTGTATTTTTTTATTTAGTTAACATGATCCCTGATATTGATTCTACCCACAAATACTTGCCACCTCGACCAGCTCTTTCCTGTTCACATAAAGAAGCAAAACGCTGTTTTCTGGCAGCTAATAGAAGCTGTTACAAGAAGTATAGTTACTTTTGTGCTCTCATTTTCCAATAATTCCACATAGTCGTCAATTAATGACAACCGCTGTCACCAGTTGATTGAGCTGATCACAGTTCGTCATCTATCCTTTGTCACACAGAGCAATTTCACAAGACCTAGGTTAATTGAAAGTGAGAAGACAATAAACTATACCTAATCAAAATTACAGGTACAGAATCAATTAGCAGATTTATGGCACTTGCACGGGTTTCATAATGTGCTTGAATTCTAAAGACATGTCTTGTTCCTCTCTGCTCAGGAGGGTAATTGAATTTCTAATTGAAATTATGTTTTTCTAAGGGTTCAGAGTATGCCAGCTTTTGCTCATAATGAACATAAGTGCATGTCAAGTGGTTACCAACCTCAATAATTATGGAAATTGGCTGACAAGATTCATCAAAACAGTTACCACACATACAAACTTTCTTAAACTCAAATCCATTTTGAATTGTCCAGAAAGTTATGCAGACAACTGTAGTGTTTTAGAACTGTAAGTGTTAGGACCGAAGGACTGGGGCGGACTTATGAAGGGGGTTCCGTAAACAATCTAGGAGTTGTCAAGGTGTGGCCTTTAATGGTTATTGGGCTATTGAAAGTTAGGTTGAATGTAGTACACTGATGAGTAAAGACGTTAACTACGAGCTCCGTGTGTGGTGAGTTCTTATGCATGCTACTGGGCAGGGGAAGGCGCGACAACTGGTGACGAGTAAGGGATATGTGCCCTGAAGAAATTGAAATCCTTTCCATGAGGGTTTGCCAGAAACAGCAAACTGTTTGTGCGTGCCACGTGTGCCCAAGCCACAACGAGGAAGCCTGCAGTTGATGTATGTGAAGTGCAAGCACCACTCTAGCCTGCAAAACACCTTGTGGAGAAGTTGAAGGCCCAACAAGGCAGCACCGTTGGAAAAGCCCACGAAGACTTGCTGGCCAGGCTAAGGAAAAAAGATGTTTCACTGCAACACCAGGCCATCAGTCATATAAAGAAAACGCAAAAGGCAGTGACAACCAGGTACAACACAGGCAGCGACAAACAGATTTAATGCTAGAAGGCAGCCACAACCAGGTACAAGAAATATAAACTCACCAGTAAGACTAACAGTCACCGCTGAAGCATCAGACACACCGGTTGTTCTTGTGCAAGACACTGGGCTGGGGAGGACGCGACAAAGACCAAAGTAAAAGTTTCTGCAATCAAACTTTTAAAAAATATGCATGTTAAGGTACTCGATTTTATGTCACACAGACCTGCCATCTTACTGCACCAAGTCTCACATATTTAGGGTCCTCCTCACAAAGCTAATTTCTACTGAAACATGCATTTATGACTCAAAATACTTTGCAGACACCTAGCAGGAATTCACAAAGGATTCCTGAAAGGCATAAATGATTTAGTACTCTTGATTTTCCTACACCATTGTGGAGAAATCGGAAGTAGTAAATCCCAGGCAAGAGGTGGGAAGTGAGTGCTGCAAGGCATGGTTTGCCTTGTAAGTTTGCAGACATTAATTTTGAACATATATCGGAATTCACAAATTCCTACCTGACCCTGTCCCATCCTGCAAATGGATGGAAAGATACTCAAGCCAAGGGCTAGATACAGATTGGCAAGAGGAAATGATTTCCCCCACATTTTATGCAGTTCTTGGCCAAGGGCCTTTTCTTCAAGAAAAATTGTTTTCTCTGTGGAAGGGAAAAAAGTGCATTTGCACAGCGGGCTCCATTCCTCTGTCCTGAAATCTATACTATGAATATATCTGAAAAAGTGAAACAAAAGTTCATAGGAGATGCCACATCACAATCACAATATTCAGCCTGGAATCGCGCAGCTGACACACCTTTCCAGATAAACCTCTGACAATGTTTGTGAATTTAAAAAAAAGCAAACATATTTTCACTTAGACAATCATGTACTACAGAGACCAACAGAGATGCAGACACAACAAACTCAAAATACAAATATGTGTATATACAAAAACACAGACTGGATTCTTGCAAATAAAGGGCCATATTTATACTTTTTGACGCAAAACTGCGCTAACGCAGTTTTGCGTCAAAAAAATTAGCGCCGGCTAACGCCATTCTGAAGCGTCATGCGGGCGCCGTATTTATTCAATGACGTTAGCCGGCGTAAGCCGCCGGCGCTGCCTGGTGTGCGTGGAAAAAAACGACGTACACCAGGCAGCGCCGGCGTAGGGGGATATGGAGCTTGGGCGCCAAAAAATGGGGCAAGTCAGGCTGAGGCAAATTTTTCGCCTCAACCCGATTTGCGCCATTTTTTTCGACTCCCAACCTCCATTGAAATGACTCCTGTCTTAGCAAAGACAGGAGTCATGCCCCCTAGCCCAATGGCCATGCCCAGGGGACTTATGTCCCCTGGGCATGGTCATTGGGCATAGTGGCATGTAGGGGGGCACAAATCAGGCCCCCCAATGCCACAAAAAAATAAATAAAAAAAACTTACCTGAACTTACCTTAATGTCCCTGGGATGGGTCCCTCCAGCCTTGGGTGTCCTCCTGGGGTGGGCAAGGGTGGCAGGGGGTGTCCCTGGGGGCTTGGGAGGGCACCTCTGGGCTCCTTCCGAGCCCACAGGTCCCTTAACGCCTGCCCTGACCAGGCGCTAAAAAATGGTGCAAAAGCGGCCGTACGTCATTGGTTTTGACCCGCCCACTCCCTGGCGTGAATTTTGCCCGGGAGTGTAAATACGGCGCACATGCCTCGGAGTCAATTTTTTAGATGGGAACGCCTACCTTGCATATCATTAACGCAAAGTAGGTGTCCACGCTAAAAAATTACGCAAACTCCATGGACTTTGGCGCTAGACGCATCTAACGCCAAAGTATAAATATGGAGTTAGTTTTGCATCGGAATTGCGTAAAAAAAAAACGACGCAATTCCGGCGCAAACAGAGTATAAATATGCCCCATAGTGTTTGTCTGGTTCGTTTAAATAGCACAATCACTTTGATGGCAGCCCAGACCATTTTCAGGATCCTTTAGAATGTTGACCCAATTTGACAAAGCTTTTAAAAGAAAAATGTATAGTATAAATTTAATCTTGCAAAGTTTGAATACAATATCGTGAAGAGAGGGAAAAGATATGTTAGAGGTCATAAAAGTTGCAATTCCACTTCAAATTTGAGTATGAAATTTTTGGGATGAGAGTGCACTAAAAGATTTGCCCATTTACCATGTCACGTGAAGTCTCACACAAAGTGAGTCATACGTTTTGTGTGTGTCCGCCACTGGGGACAGATGCATATACCAAACGTTTAATTTTTTTTGCTTTTTTCCAAAAACAGTAGTAAAGCAGTATTAAAGATGCTACTGGTGAAATGTCTTTATTAATAGCAAACAAATGCAAACTTACACAAAATTGTGAGTTTACCTTTGTGAACCAGGCCCTCTGTTTTCAATTTTCCCACCCTCCCTCCCCAGGTATTCAGCTTGTGAAATGGCGAAGTACAAATAGGCAAAAGAACGAGAAAGCTTTCCAGCGAGAAACACTGTGATCATGAGCAGCTTTAAAACTACAATTTATAAATGCAGTTGTTTAGTGAAAAAATAGAAATCTCAGTTAATGAGGTAGAAGCCACAACCACCTAATTATCAGAACATAGCCACATTACAGCAGTGACACATTTAACCCTACACTTTTCTGAGGTATCATTTTTTAAAAACAAATCTGACATTTTTACCCATAATTTAAAGAAGAATCCTCCAGGGTGCACTAATTTGCTCATTTCAAAGACAGCCATGATAATTAAAGTAAATTTAATTTCACGGTCTCGAGAAAAGCTATCCTCACCTTGGGCCCAGAGTGATCTTTTTCACCCTTTCAGAAGTGTTTTAATTATTTCAGTATTTGGAGCTGATCTCGAAGATTCAGTGTAGTGGACGTGAAGACAGGACTGACTGACATCACGGGATGCTGGGTCCTCTCTTATTGAGTTAAGTTACTTTAAGACAAACAGGGTCAAATGGATACAATGACCTCTGAGCTCTCGCTAAAGTACTTTCCAGCAAAAACAACCACCAGGAAGCATTGTGCCAATTCTGAATGGTCCCACAAGAGCAGCCAGGAGTGGCAACAACCGGACGGATAAAAATACTTTAATGGGGGTCGCTGAAAGGAATGGTGAGAGCCCACTTGCCAAACCAATGCACTGGCCGCCCCCAGCCACCTTTGAAATGTGTCTCTATAGGGTATCTTTTATCTTACACGCCATGTTCTACCTAGATGTTTCACTATCCTAATTGTTAGTTGCCTAATAGTGACTCTCGTGTACAATAAGCTGCACGGGCACTGCAGCACCTACAGCACAGTCGTGCTTCTACAGTTAATAAGGGAATTCACATATTTTTATTTATATGTGTGCATGCGTGTTGCTCTTAAAAAAATGTGCTGCTATGTGCTCTATGTTGAATGTGCCACCAACCTCAAGAAGCAGTCCAAGGCATCTTGAGGGCGTCATCATGTAGGTGCGCACTGCGTAGGCACTGTCTCCTCGAAGGAACAGAGGGTATAATGAGTAACTGAGCCATCTGACATCAGCACGCCATCAATGCACCAGAGTACAGAGGGTCAATACCTAGTAGATATCCTTCACCAAACTCCCCACCTAGCAGTCTTGTGTGAATCCCGCTGTGGCAAAAGATGTATGAATCATGTGTGCTCCCTGGGTACCTGGCCACGAGATCAGTTATGATATAGGAGGCATTGCATATCACCTATATATTCATGGAATCTTGGTATATACGGTTGCGGTACACATACTCTATGGCTGATGGTGGACAGATTGCTACATGTGTCCCATCTATGGAAACTAGGACGTGGGGTAGAAATCTATTTTTGTCTGCTGAATTTCCTGTGGGGTGTGGGGGAATCAGATGTACTGGTGTATTCTGCTCAGCATGGCGTTGATAAGTAGATTGAAAAATCTAGAGAGGGTACTCTGTGAGACCCCTACAGCTGCTGCTAGGACCCCTTAATAGCTCCCTGAGGCAAGTAGGTGGAGAGAGCATAATACCTGCACATGGGTGGGGATGCTATGAGTCCTATGTGTTGTGCGCTGCAGTATGGGTTGTAGCTCAGCAATCAGGTCAAGTATCATGGCTGAGCTCAACCTGTACTTCTCAAATATTTCCTCCTCAGTCTGGTCAAAAAGTGAAATGCACACTCTGAAAATGCGCTCCTGTCTCCTCCTCCCTCTCCTCTTAACTGCCAATATCCTCATTCTCCTCGCCATGACGTAGAGTGCAGCCATTGTGGAAAAGAGTCTGAGGCATTCTGGGCCTCTTTATATAGGTTGCACCTGGTTACCACCTGGTTTCACTTAGTGGTAATTTTCATGTGCAGAATGCCATTCTGCGAAAAATCCCACTTTGCTATTTTTTGGTGCATCAAATTGCGCCTTGGTTTTGTAAGTCGCATTTTGCGTCTCGCAGTTTCCTACTTGAAATACCGAATCGCTAATTGCGATTTGGTATTTCATGTCACAAAATGCGAGACGCAAAATGCGACTCGCAAAACCAAGTCACAACGCAAAAAATCGATATTTTTGCTATTTCGTATTTTTGGTCTGCGAATGCCTTTCATGCATCGCTGACCACGTTTTTGCATTCGCAAACGGCCAAATTTTGCGATTTGCACCGTTTGCGAATGCAAAAACATTTGATACATCTGGCCCTTAGTCCTTGAGATGCTTTTTCTTCCAGACTACCCTCTTGTGCAAGCTACTTTCCAAACTCTTAATTAACCTTTCTTCATTCTACACGTCTCTCTCACATTAAGGTCTGCACTCTTATCCATACCATATTCCATTTCCTGTGTTCTCTGATCTACAAATTTTGGCAAACAAGATTCCAAATTCTCCCCTCTTGTGCTTTCATAGTATTCCTAAATAACTTGATCACTTTTAGAAACTTAGAGAATTCAGACCAGTTACGTCTTCTCAAAGGAACCTTTATCTTCACTATATCTACTGTTTCTAAACCAGTATCCAATTCCACCATTATCATGCCTATTCAGATTTTGTTCTACTTTGATTAACCAACTCATTAACTACTTTTCATCCTTACAGACCCCCACCTCACCCTTGTTCCAATGCATCAGTTCATGACATAACACAGAAATGGGTTTTCTCCCTTTTATCAATTTAAAAAGTATTCCACTGGCGATTTCAAGAGCAAATGTGCAGTACGGAACTACTCACTCCCGTAACTTCCCCATCCAGTTTATGTCACAAAACTTTGCAAATTATGCACTTTATCATTCAACTGAACTTCCCAACAGTTCAATTTGTTTTGGAATGACATTTTTTTAGTGCAATATACCAATTTCTCAATTTCTCTGGATTACCACTGAACATCATTGTGCATTAGTATCTTGATTTAGCAACTTTATCTTCTGAAAATGCCTTCCAGGAGCCTCATAACAGTGAGTGTTGAACTAGGAAACAAAAGACACCACATTTTAACCATTTCGCCAACTAATAATACTATCATCTTTTACTGATACAAAAACTTTACCAATGGCATATCTACCAGTAAACTAAATAAATAACTCAAAAAACTCTCATTGCATTGCTTCATCACCCAAAACCCTTGGGCCTAATGTCAAGATGTTATAGAGAGAACTTGGGTCCTCATTACAAGTTTGGCAGTCAGTGGACCACCGCGGTGTAGATGGAGGTCGCCCCGCTCTGGGCCTGGCGGCATAGACCGCCATATTACGGGTACTGGGAAGGCACCTGCAGAACACAGTCAAGTTTCCATCCGGACCGCCATTGTCAATGGATTGCTGTTGCCGGCGGAAGGCCTCTTCAGGCAGGCGGTCAGACCAATTCCACCCACCGTATTATGAGGTTGCACACTGCCAGGACTTTCCGGGGCGGTCTAACTGCCGCAAAAACCATGGCGGAAACTAACAACATAAAAGGAAGCACCCACTTTCTGGAGCACAGGCACATGAATTGCAAGTCTTTCAAATGCTCCTGCTGGCCATTGACATCCAGGACCAGCGACGCCGACATAGACACCAGACATAAGTACTCCAGCCTAGCACACTCTGGAGGGAAGGACATTAGTACACACACACATGCACAAATGCACAGTCACCATACACACATGTGCAGGGAAAGCCAGGACAAGGTAAGCAGCATCGACACCAACTGTGCCGTTGTAGAGAAATATTATTAGAAATATCAAATATGTCATTATAACAACTATTTACAAAATGCCAAAAGGGCCAGTACATCATTGTCCAAATTGACAGGCAGACTGGGCATTTGAGGACTGCCCAACTTGACCCTTGACTGCAATAGGCAGACCTCCACAGGGCGGGGGCATCAATGGGGCATGCAGGCACCTCAGGGATAGGGGCGTGGGGGTGTGTGATCAGGGTTTGTAGGGAGGGTCCCTCCTCTTCTTTTTAGGCTTCCCACCTTACTGTCCTGCTTTTTGGGGAATGCCTTATTCTTGCCCCCCTTTCCTGACTTCTTTTGTGGGACGGCGGTGGAGGCCACCACAGCAGGGGACCCCGATGGAGTGCTAGCAGGGCTAGAGGTGTGAGGGGCAGGTGTGCCCGTTGTGGCAGCACTGCAGACTGCTGTCTGCAGGGCATGGCTCAGCCCAGAGGAGGACAGAGAGGTGGAAGGCACGGGTAAGGGCATTTGGGGGGATAGGGACTGGACCAGGGAAGGGAACAGGGAAAACTCATGGAGGAATCTTTTTTTAGGGGCAGCGGGTAACTCATGGGTAAGGCGTTTGGGAGTGAAGGGAGAGGGGATGGTTGACAGGTGTGTACGTGGATGTGGTTTGGGTGCTGGTGCATGGGTGTATGATATGTGTGCTGGGTGTGTGTTGGGTGGATGAGTGTGGGCATAAAGGTGTACTGGGAGGAGGAGTGGAGGAGACACAGGGAGATGACAGGGGGGATGTGTGAGTCAATGTTGGGGTGGAGTGTGCAGGTAGGGTGGATGTGCTGCATGTGGTTATGTTGACTGTTGTGGTGCGTGCAGATGTGGTGTATGGGGTCCATGTATGGGGGTCTGCTGTTGTGGTGACGGTGGCAGTGACAGCACATTTGGCCGAACCTGGGACTGATAATGTGGTGTCTGCATGTGTCAGTGACGATGTGTCTGTGAGGGGGGAGCAGGCGGGGGAATCATGTAGGTAGTGGATGTTTGCTGGTATGAACATGTGCTTTGGATGGGAAATGGGAGAGGGATGTGGGAGTGGGAGTGGGAACTGATAGTTGGAGGAGGAACAGAAGAAGAAGGTACACTGGCTGCTGTCAATGAGGAGGCCACACCCTGACACGATCTACGAAGGGCAGACAGGGCATCGTGAATGCCTTCCAGGAACGCATTTGACTGTTGCTTCTGGGATGCCAGTCCCTGGGTGGCATTCACGATGGTTGTCTGCCCAATAGAGATGGTCCTCAGGAGGTCGATAGCCTCCTCATTGAAGCAGCAGGGCTGACTGGGGCAGGGGCAGAGGTGCGTGGGGTGAAGGAGATGCCCACTCTCCTGGGTAAGCAAGCATGGGCAACTGGGTGGGGAGCTACAGGGAGGGCGGTGCTGGTAAAGGGGGTGGTGGACAAGGATGGTGCAGGAATAGGGCTTGAAGGATCCTCCACCACCAGGGAGTCACCATCGGAGGAAGAATCAGATAATGGTGTAAATGTTCCTGTCTCCCCCGTGGTGCTTTACTCGTCCTCTGTCCCACTGGTCCCCTCGGCTCCGCTGATATCAGCTTCCTGGGTCCCGTTGGATGCAGATTCCCCATTTGCCGGTGCCCCTTCTCCTTCGCCAGATGATGCTGATGCACACAAAGACAGAGGAGGAGAGGGAGGGAGGGTGGGACAGTGCGAGACAGGGTGGGAGAAAGAGAAACATGGAGCAATTGGTCAATGCCAGCACAAAAGCCACACACAAGTCACTACAACATGCTCTAATGCCATGTCATTACATTTCATGCCTTCACACACACATGCCACTGCAATGCGTGCCACCTCAGTCATGCACATAGGTTTCACTCATGCTAACACACAATCTAACCTGTACCGGATGAAATCCATACCCTCAACACATGCCTGACCCAGCCCATTGGCTCCTGGCTCTATACGATCATTAGACCCGATCTTAATACTCTATGGCATTTGGAAGCATACTTGCACAGCCAAATAACCTGTATGATGTGAAAACTCAGACTTTGCAGACTATACATACACCACATGCCAGCAGACAGCAGATAGGGATATGGAACCAGCAACAATGATTGGATAGTTGGGAATATAATGTGTATGTGAACTCCAGAAGCAGGAACCCTGTCCACATCTAAGACCCTGCTCATGTACTTCACAGTTGCCCTGTCATCAATGCCACTTAGCAATTAAGTCAACCTCAACTCACATACTGCACGGCATATGAACACATGTATGTAGCACATCCGGCTTCTATGGGTCCCAAGCCTAGTCTGACAATAGCTACCTTGTACACATTCCACAGCCTTCACACACTGCACAGGCTGCTTCCATCACTCCCCACATCAGTGTGAACTCACCCCCTTGTGGTTGTTGTGCTGCCCTCAAGCTTCCCTCCACCTCAGGGTACGCCACTGCCAAAATGCGGGACATAAAGGGGGTCAGGGTCCAACGGGCACCCCTCCCTCGTTGGGAGGACGTCCTCAGCTGGGCCTCACGGTCTTCCTCGCCTAGCATCTCAGGTCCTCCCACCACTTCCTGCAGTGGGTGCTCTGCAGGGCATGGACCCCCAGGGTCTGCACTTGCTTGGTGATGGCACGCCAGATCCCCTTCTTCTGATGGGCTCTCACCTGCATGGGTAACACGGAGAATAGGAGACAGTCATGTAGTGTGGCATCTTAGGGACTGTATCGGACACAACACATTCCCTGTACATATGCACATTTTAACCTTCCAGTCATCCCCACAGCCCTCAGCCAGGTTCTGCCACAAGTCACTCATCCTCATCCCAAGGTCCCCATTCACATTTGTACCACTCACAGACAGTACAATCATAGTGCACTCACCTGCTGCCCTGGAGCCCCATACAACTGGGCATAAAGGGGTAGGACACCCTCCGCAAGCTTCTCAGGTTCTTCCTGTGAGAAGGCTGGGGCCCTATCCCCTGCAGCACAGGGCATCTTGGCTACCAGTGGCAGAACACAGCAGCACACGCAGTGGAGGTCTTCTCAGCACGAGTCCCAGGAGTCAAGTGAACATGAGCACATGAAGTGGTGGTCACGGCCACCGCGGACATCACCATCACCGCTGGCTGTGATCGCCATTGGCTCATGTCTCCCATAGGCAACCATGTTAACCAATGAGGAGTTGCACAGCGGTAGTGAGCGCCTACCACCAAGACATCTTATGTCGGCGGGATTCGCTAACTTCCATCTGTCCTGTGCAAGCAGGATAGTCAGCTGACATTTTACTACTACAATGTGTACAGAGGGGGTTTATGAGGTGCGTCATTGATGTTTAATAGTGACCTGTGTACAGCTCCACTGCGTCCACACAGTCCTTTCTGCACATAATGATTGCTACTCCCTCCTATTCCCAGGTACGGTGGAAGCATGATGGTGAGGAATACTCCTGTCTACATGCCCTTGGTTGATCTTGCCACCCTTGAAGAGAGGCACGTCATCCAGTGCTATTGCCTTAACCATCAGACCAACATGGGGCTTGTGAGGCTGTTGGAGCTGGATCTGCGGCCTGGTATTCGTCATCCCAATGCCATCACACCCACAGTACAGTTGCTGGCAGTCCTCCACTTTCTTGCCTCAGGGTCCTTCCAAATAACAGTGGGCGGGCTGGGCTGCCGGAATGTCCCAGCCCATGTTCAGTAACGTCTTGAAGAAAGTCCTATGTGCCCTACTCAAACATATTGGCAGCTATATCAGGTTCCCCCAATGTGACAATCTGCCCACTGTGAAAACAGCCTTCTACGCTGTAGCACATGTGCTACATGTGAACGGGGCTATTGATGGGACCCACATTGCCCTGGAGCCACCCAGGAGGAGTGAACAGGTGTTTACGAACTGTAAAAACGTCTACTCAACCAATGTTCAGGTGGTATGTCTCGCAGACCACTACATCACTCAAGTGACTACCCGGTTCCCAGGTTCAGTGCCTGATGCCTACATACTGCGGAACAGTAGCATCCCACACCTGATGGCACCACTGCAAAGGGATTGTGCCTGGCTCATCGGTATGTATTGTGGCATATGTGTGCCTCTGTATTCTGCACACTCTACACTACCTTCCAGATTTACCTACCGTTTTTAATATGCCTATTACCTCTGTGCACACAGGTGACTCTGGTTATCCCAACCTGCCATGGCTACTGACACCTCTCAGTCTTCCGATTACAGCAGCAGAAAACAGTTTCAATGAGGCCCATGGTAGGACCCAACAGGTAATCGAACGCACCTTTGGAGTGCTGAAAGCCAGATTCAGATGCCTGCACCTTACTGGAGGGGCCCTACTGTACAGACCAGCAAAAGTGTGCCAGATCATTGTAGCGTGCTGCATGTTACACAATTTGGCTCTCAGACGTCACATTCCAATACTGGATGCTCACGAGGGTACAGCTGTGCCAGTGGCTGATGAAGAGAACATGGGGAGTGATGAGGAGGAGGATGACTAGGATGCAGATGATTCCAGAGCAGAGCTGATAAAACAATACTTCCACTGACATACAAGTATGTGTCAAAGGAACGCTATGTAACCAGTAGCAATGTGTGCCGTGTGCAGGGCTACTACCAGGGCTGTGTGTTCAACGTGGGAATAAGGTGAACCCATTAATTTAGATGTGGTGCTGTTAACTGTATTACAGAACTTGCAAATGATTGCTCCTTCTTCTGGCACTGTCACATGAATTGGTAGGTCAATGGTCTGCCTGTTACATATATCATGGCTGTATAATTTTTACTCATGGTAGATAAAGACATAGGCAGAAATTGTGCTCAAAGGTGCTTATTTTTATAATACAAGTGTGAGGGCTGATGAGTGGGTTCATGGCGACTGGGATCATCAGAGTACGTAGACCACCTGTGGGGAGTCGTTGTCCAGTATGATGGCCATGTGGAAAAGGAGTGATGACAGTGGACAGTCAACAGGGTGTCGCTGTGACACACAAGGTGGAATGTTCTGAAATGGCTCACTTCCTGTTGGTGGACTTGGTCTTGGCATCAGTGGAGGCTGGATGTCTGGTTGGACATCCTCACTTGTGTGTGGGCTCCTCAGATACAGGGGAAAGGGTGCTGGTGTCCTGCGTGTCCTGTGACAGGGCCTACATTCCACTGGTTGAGGCTGACATGGAGGGCTCAGATGTGATCTGGCCAATGGAAGGGGCTGCTGGTGGGAGGTGGACTGACGCAGGATGGAGGTAAGTTCCGTTAACACCCTTGCTATGGAGGCCATGGTGGCATTGTGGGTCTGCCACTGCTGCATGGCCTCCTCATGGTTCTCCCTCTTTAGCTTCCGAGTCTCCTGCAGGGTAGTGAGGATCTGGGCCATGGTGTCCTGGGTGTGGTGATATGCACCCAGAACTTGGGTGAGGGGCTCCTGGCCAGTCTGATGTTGTTGCTGCCCCCTCCCTTGGACCATAGATCCCCTCCCACTAGCCCTAGCCCCCTGTGCCTGTGCCCCTGGCACAGTGTATCCACTCCGAGTAGCACCAAGGCCTTCATTGTCTGGGGCGGGTGCCCTTGACTCAGACCCCCGTACTTTGGAGCACATCTCTAATTGAGTGGTCCCTGAGGTGCAGGTTTGGGGAGAAGGGGCAAGCTGTGGTGTAATAGCCGCACGGAAGGGTGATTCCGGGGTGTCTAGGTTGGGGCTGCGGGAGGTGTACTGGCCAGTTGCCCCAGATGGACAAGGCAATTCGTCATCCTCCAGACATCCACTGGGGCCTTCATCCTGGGGAGGGCTGTCTGACCCTGACACCCTCTGCTGGATGCCAGTAGCAGGGTTTGCTGTGGATAGAAAGGGTGAGAGTTAGTACGTAGAAATGTTGTTGCAGTGTCATGGTGTGCTGCTTGCAGTGGGTGGAATCGTTATCCAGGGATGGCAATGACATTTGCAGCAAAGCTGACACTGCATGGTAAATGGCTTTTGGGCCATGCTTGTCATATCAATTGTAGTTGTGGGTTTGCTGTTTAACATTGCTGTAATTGGCATAGGTAGTGAGGTGGTGTTGGCTAGCAGTCTGGGTGGGCTGTGGGATGATTGTCTATGTAGGTGCACCATTGTGAGGTGTGAGTGTGACTCGGATCTGGCATGCCTAGTGATGGATTGTCGGAGTGGTAGTTGAGGAGATAGTGAAGATTTAGAGTACATTGTGCGGGTTGGGTATGTGGATGGTGGGAGAGGGGTGGTGTGCCATGCAGAGTAGGAAGGTGGGGTGATAGTGAGGGGTGCAATCTTGTGGTTTGTGATATGATGGAGAGTGGTAGGTGCTTGGGAGTCATGCAGGACTGGAGTGGTTAGTGCTCGAGGGTGGGGGGGGAGGTTTCTTTCCAGTATCTATCCCTCCAATGATTCCAGTCAGGCACTCAGGATGCATGATGTCCAAGACCTTCTCCTCCCAGGTTGTCAAGTCAAGGGGAAGAGGTGAGGATCCACTGCCAGTCTTGTTGAGGGCGATGTTGTGCCTGGACGCCATGGAACAGACCTTCCCCCTGAGGTCGTTCCACCACTTTCTGATGTTCTCCATTTTGCGTGGGTAGCTGCCGACTGCGTTCACCCTGTCAATGATCCTCTGCCATAGCTCGGTTTTCCTGGCCATTGATGTTTGCTGGATTTGTGCTCCCATCAGTTGTGGCTCTACTCTGACGATCTCGTCCACCATGACCCGCAACTCATTGTGGGTGAAGCGTGGGTGCTTGGGCGTGACATGTTGTGGATGTGCGTGCACCGTGTGAATTCAGTGGTCAATGTGCAGTGGTTCGTGGGTCGTGTATCTCTGGGTTGTAGTAGTATTCGCAAGGGTTTGAAGGGGTGTGGGGGTATGTTTTATGGTGCAGTGAACAGGTGCATGTAGTGTGTGAATGTGTTTCAGGTGTGGGGTATTCAAACTGTCCAATCTGGTGTTGCTTTCTATTGGCTGTGATTTTCTAGCCCGCCATGGTGCGCATCGCCTATGGTTTCCCGCCATGCATGTTCCGCTGTGCTAATATCTGAGTCAGAATATGGTGGCCAGTATGGTGTTGGTGTGGCGGGCCCAGTAGGCAGACAGTCACTCTTTCGCCGTTGGTGGCACTGGCGGTATTGGATTTCTGGCTGTGTTTCGTCGACTTGGTGTTTGTAACTCATAATAGGGTGGTCACTGTGCCGCCAACACTGGCGGGATGATGGCGGTATTTTCCATGGCTGCCTGGCCCAAAGACCGCCAAACTCGTTATGAGGACCTTGTTGTTAAACGTCTCTTCAATAACTTCACCACAGAGTATTGTTAGTACTAAGCACACATCAGCAGTCATTTGAAGATCCTTCCCATTTCAGACAGTTAGATTCCCTTTCTAACTATCAGCTTCTTTTAAAAGACTATAATTAAATTGTTCTTGTATTTCACTGACATTCGTCTTTGCACTTCTACAACATTTCCCAATGTGTCCTTTTCCCATACATTTTTATATGCAGATCTCACTGCAAAACATTGTTTACAGCTTGCTACATGCCTTAAATTTCCATTTGTGAATCATGGACTTTTGCTGATTTTTCTTAGAACATCATTTCTTCCTTCTTGTTGTCACTAGTTGCAAGCTGACATTCCTCATACTGTCCCATTTTTTTGCTTCCCCACTTCATCTATAGTCCATTCTTTTTGCCACATCTATTTCCTCAGGTAATAGCAACGCATTTTTTATCAGAAGCTCACCTCTCACCTTATCAGTGATACACTTCTCCAAAAATGTATATCTGATTCTCTCATCTTTTTGCTCGCCAGAATTACTCAATGATGCTAAATGTTACAACTCAGTTATAAACTCTTCCACTGATTAAACTTGTCTTTTTGCTCTCATTCCAAATAGAATATCTCATGGATAATACTTTCTTATGTTATATAGTGGTTGTCCCAATTTATGTATATTTCAAAGGCACTCAGTCCTCACCTTTCTTTTTCATCTAACTTACGTGGGCTTTGAAGGCCTCTTGTCATTCTACTACCATTCCTTGAAGCGCAAACGCACATAGTGAACCACAACATAATTGCTCACAGGAGTCTTGCACAAAAAACTGTGGGGCATTATATAAGTCAAACTTCAGAACTTGACTTGTCAAACTCCCTTATGAGGCCGTTCAATTGTTCACCACCACCAGTTTCCACTCTAATCACTGTCATTGAGCACTCCACGTAAATGCAGTTCATTCCCAGTGGTGACAGTAATTATAATTCTTTTCATTAAATATTGTGTTGAGGAACTTATTCTTCAGTGCTGGTCCCCAGTATAAAATAGCAAAGTTCACCAGGATGCTTTAGAAGTTAGGCCAGGTTCAGGAAACAGTTGTAGTTTTATTACAAAGCACGCCATCCACTTATCAGTCGCTTAGTGACCCTGAAACGAATCTTCATTTCAGTTTGACTTTATAATAGAATGTTACATTGCAGAGAACACTACAATTACAGCGACCTTGTACTACAATTACCATTACTATGCAACACAAACCCTACATAGTACATTATGCCTGAAGGATCCATGGCAACAGAGCTAAAACAGAAGAAACCAACCAAAGGAGACATTATCAAAAAAGTTTTTAAGTCTTTCCTGAAGATAGATCACATGCAGCAAAGTGCAAAGCAAGTGGTAGGCAGTGCATGGTTCCCAATACCACTCCACCTAACCCTGGCAATCATCGTAATTGCCAGTGACTGAACAAAACCATACAAATAGGCATCACGCTTTGAAAAAAGTGTGGTAAGATGCACAATGTAGCCTTTATGTGCCCTAGGTAACTTGACCATATTTTAAAGATTGCAGTTGAGTATTACCATAACATTCTGGATACAATGGAGTTGTCTAAGAGACTATGCTGTTAGGACCAAGTAAATGTATCATCATAGTTCATTGCGAGAATGCAAATGCAGTCACTAGCTTCATACGGAAATGAGTAGTTGGAGTTCAGATTAAAGTCATTTTGACTTATGATTGCAATACAAACAGATAATCAGAAAAACTATAATTTTGACTTATGATTGCAATACGGACAGATAATCAGAAAAACTGTGAATGGTGTGGCTCACGCTTCCATAAATGTGGATATTCATTTGCATATCAGTTTCATAGGAAAATAATCTGAAACTGTACAATAAGATAAGGTTCTGTAGCAGTTGGACAAACTCATTGAACAGTGTGATGGAGAAGGCAGAGCCCTGTGTGCCACATTAAATATGGTAAAGTGTCAAGATTTAAAGAGGGATCGGGAATAACCCTGTGACCAATCACTCAAGAAAGTGCTATTCCAGTTTAAAGCTGTTATGAGATGTCATTAATTACTGGCATCTCAGTCAGTATGGATTGGCTGAACATGTAAAACGCATCACATCTGTGCAGAGCATCAGAACTGCTTTATTAGCAGAGTCTAGTATAAAGCGAAGACCATCTAGAACAGCAGAAACTCTGTACTCCTGGCCGGCCTGACTTCAGGGGGCTGTGAGTCCAATACATATGTGGATTCCAAATGGTTGAACAACAAGTTTGACATGATCTTTGTAGACAGTTTGGCTGTGGCTGTGACTGGGACAGAGAGATTGGCCTAAAGTTTAAAGAGTGTCAAATAATCGAATGGAGATTTTATTAGGAGAGTGTCAATCTTAATGTTCCATGTCCAAGGAGGTATTGAGAAATAAATGGCAGTAAGAACAAGCCTATGCAAAAAAGAGATGTTGTAGGGATTGTTCAGGAAAACGTATTTTGAAACTGAATGCAGATGATAGGTCTCCTAGATGGTGATGATGGGGTGTTTGGGACACAGAAGGCACTGAGATTGGTCATGTAGGTGAAACAAGAATGCTTTCACAGATTATAGTGCTTGATCTCGTCAGAGTGCAAGTAATGTCAACACAAAGCAAGGATCAAAGATAAAAAAATACACCGTCAAGGCTGAGGAAAGCTCAGGGGTGTGATTGGAAGCATCCCTAATCTTGGAGAGAAAGATGGAATCCTTCTCCTGAACTAATACATGTTAATTTCCTTCTGTGGGGTTTGTAGGCTTAATAGCTCAATTGGTTTTCTACAAGTAGGAGTGCCACAATCAAAGTTCAAAGTGTTCAGTAAGATTTCTTTCTGCATGACAGGGTGGCAGGATCATTGGCTATATCTACAAGTTTCCAAATATTAACTGATTTCATAGAATGAATGGTTTGAAGATAAATAAAATTTAATCAGTGAGGAAATCTGTAAGTAGGCCAGCGTCATGTGCCTTGAAAGCTTACCTCAGAACTTCCACAAGTTCAGCAGATAGAGTAGTGTTAGACCTGTCAGCCTTAGGGTGGTCTTTCTCCAAACATGCTGCCTACTTACCGCCATTTTTCTGCTGACATGGATTTAGGACCCTGTGTACTTTGCCACTCTTCTCCAGTACTAAGCGTCTTGTTCTCCTGCCCCTAAACATGTTAAAGTTGGATTAAACATAATTGACATATTTAATTTACTTACAGGGCCCTTGAAGAGTTGTATACCATATACCTAGAGATTGTAAATTAAATGGGCCTGCAACAGTTATTGTGACTCCCATTTCAGTGGCCCTTTAAAACATGTCCCAGGCCTGCCATTGCAGCCTGAATGCAGTTTTAAACTGCCATTGTGACTTGGCAATATAACCCACTTGTGAAGCCTTACGTCACCATCAAGGAAGGCCGTAGGGAGCCCATAGGGCAGGGTGCATTTTAACTAAAAAGTTGACTATGTACTTTTTAAATTTTTTCATGTCCTGGTAGTGAAAAGCCATGCATTTATTTTTAACTACTGAGAGGCCTACTTCACTCCATACGAAAACATTTGGTTGCCTTAGTACATCGAATAAGTGTTAACTTTTGATTAGGAATAGGTAAGCATTTTTGGTGTCTGTGAAATTGTGATTAGAAATCCTCTTTAATGGTAAAGTTTGATTTTAAGTTACAGTTTTGGAAATGCCACGTTTAGAAAGTTGACATTTTCCTGCCCTAAACTATTTGGTGCTGGCAGCCTCTCCTGGATCACATGACTGGGTGTAGTTGTCAGTTGCACTTTGTTTATTCCTCTCAGGCAGCCACACAATAGAGGCATTATGTGTGCCTGGATGGGTCATCAACTGTCAGGGTGGGGGGTGGCAGAGCTGGGCACAGCCCCTCTTGAATGTAAATAGGCTAAGCTCTTCCTTCACAGAAAGGGCTAGTCACCGCTGCATTGTCCCTGCAGTCAGATTGGAGGCAGGGCACGGGCATCACTAAACTTCAAGCACTTCAAAGGAAAATCTCTAAAAATGTATACTTTAAAGAAGGCACCATGTAGTAAAAGGGGACTCTCAGACACTTTCTGGACCTGTGGAAGGACTCGCAGATGATTGCCTTCAGTTGTGCCCTGCTCTGTACTCCATTTGACTGCTTTGCTGCACAGGGAAGAACTGCTTTGCTGCCTGGGACCTGTCTTGATTCCTCTGAGTTCTTCCCTGTTGCTTGAGCGCTGCTTCCTCATTTGAACCCAGGACTACCAGAGCTACTCCAAGGACTAGTTTGCTGGCCTCCTGATCAGAGCCTCAGGGACATAAAGTCTCCCACCATCTTGAACCATTCTTCTCCAGAGCAGCAAATCCTGTCCAGTGGTCCTTCACTAAAAGTTTATCTGGCCTCCTGAAATTCTTGTCAGCTACAGCCTCCTGCTTTGTCTCACTGGAGATTTTCGACATTCAAAAAAACAGACTAAGTCCGAACATAGAAATCTTCACCACAACTTCATCCAGCGGCTTTCCGATGACAACAACAATGTCTCCTTGGACACCACCTGCAACCATGCCTCGCTTAACATTACCTTCTCAGAACTTTTTCGACAATGTTTCTTCTAAGTCTGAAAATAAGTACAGACCGTGCCCAATCTACTTCTTGTAACTGACCCGTGCTCCATCTCTGTTGGTCATCTTCTTCAGCTTTGACCCGGTGTTTTGCAACTAGGTCTCTGCAGTTGGTGCTTTGATGTTTTAGGCACTAATTTTTAACTTTAGTGGTAAAAATGAATCACTCTACGTCTACTGATTGTATATTTGACTTTGTGGTGTCAGAAACATTTTTTTATTTTTCTAAATTGAAAGAGACATCAAAAATAAAAAGTTTGATTAATTATTTCTAATTTACCATTTTAACCAAGTTAGTTTACATTGTGGTAATTTAAATGTTGTAACTCAATTTTTAAGGTACTTGTGGTTTTCTTTCCAGTTTTCTTCTTTGGTGTTCTGTTGAGAATCCATCACAGGGTTGTTTTCTTGCAGGTCTAGTATTTTTTTGTGTATGTTCTTTTTATATTGTTTTGTTCCTTTTATATTGTTTTGTTAGTTAGTAAAACTTCTATTGGTTAGTTTGTATTGCTGCAAGTTTTATTGGTCAATGTTTGTTTAGTCTGATTTGTTTCTTATTACCTTTTATGGTGGACCCTAATTAGTGTTTCTGTTTCAAAGCGAAACATGTGTTTTTGTTGTTTTGTGTTATTATGAATGTATATTTTTAATGTGGAATGTTATATTTTAATGTTTTAAAATCCTCTTTCATTTATTTTATTGTGTTTGTAATAATTTGTAATTAGTTTACTTATTGTAAGGTATTTCATATGTGCTTAGTGCTAATTTTGATGTTACACTATTTTAATAATATCTTTTGATGATATATTTCTTTATGCTGTTTAATTTTATTTGTTCTGCAATATAAATAGGAGTTTTCTAATGTTTTGACTAATATTTAGCAATAATATTGTAGTTGGTACTGTGTTTTTCATTATTTTGCATATTTATATAGTTATTTAATGGCAACAATATATTTGTTTCCAATATTTGTGTTTTCGAGATTGTTAAAAATAGATATTTTAATGGAGATATTTTGGTCACCTATTTTTGTGTTTTTGTTCATTAGGTTTCGGATGGTGATATTTTTTTTTATTGATTTTTTTTGGTAATATATTTATGAGTCGATACTGACTTCTATGATATTATGACATTGATACGTTTGCAATGTATTATTTTTGCCCTGTCAAGGAAGCCACGTACAGGACTTTCCTGTATCCTGGAACTTTTCAAGATTTCTTGCTGAAGCTCTATGTCGCTTATTCATTAACTGAATGGACTACCCCACCTTTATGTTATGTTATGTTATGTTGTGTTATGTTATGTCACGTTATGTTGTCATGTTATATCACATTATGTTGTTATGTTATGTTGTGCTATGGCATATTATGTTGTTATGTAATGATATATTGTGATTTGTTATTTTAATTTAATTTTGTGTTATTTTAATTAGCTTGTGAGGTTAATTACAGAGGACAGTTTTGAGCATTCTCCTTAAAGAGAGAACAAGGAAGATCATTCTATAATTTAGTGGCTAGTGAACTAAAGGTACAGCCTCCAAAATGGGATCTCTTAAAAATGGCAGTTTTAAGTTGTTTCCAGATGCAGAACAAAGTGGCCGAACAGGAACAGGAAGATATTTACAAAATATACTTTTCAGGTAGACTGGGCCAATGTTGTGTACACCTCTATCCACTAAACAATGCGATTTAAAAGAAATCATTTTCTCAATCTGAAGCCAGTGAAGAGAATGTCTGGAAGGAGTAACATGCATCCTTCTGTTGAGGCCGAAAATTAAATGTAGAGTCATATTCTGAAAGGGTTGTATTTTGACAATCAGCTATTTGGGAGAACCCATGAAAAGGCTAATACAAGAATCCAACACTGAAATAATAAGGACATGAGCAAATAATGTTAAACTATGAAGGATCATATATACAAAAAAAACTAAACGTTTAACCTAAACAAATAAGAGATGGCCTTATTGTTTGGAAAAGAAAATTAAAGTTTGTTGCCAATATGAAAGCCCACATTTTTTAGTACCTTTGCATGGCTTGAGGCTTCCTAAATTAGAGGACCACTAGCTATTCACCCAAATAGAAATGGAGTGTCCCAGAGCTAGAACTTCGGTCTTCTCAGACTTCATTTTTAAGCTATTAGGGTCCATCCAATAAAAGATTATGATCCTTGGAGCAGTCAAGACAGATGTTAAGCCGTATGCCATCAGCATACATCAAACAGCATTACCATACAAATGAATAAGCAGTCCAAGAGGGGCCACATATATATTAAAATGTGTTGGGCTCAATGGAGAGCCCTGAAAAAAAATTGCGAGTGACGGCAAATGATTCAGAAAAGAGTGCATTGATTTTAACCAATTGCATGTGGTCAAGGAGCTAGGAAGAAAACCACTTCAGAGCCATTTCTCCAACAACAGTACCCACTATGCAGATGTTTTAGTGATGCTAAAATCGGTACAGTTCTTTGCAGTCTAGAGCTAAGCACAAGTTCCTTGGGGATTAAGAAAGTCAAAAGCAAGACATTTGTAGTGGATGAATGAGTTAATGTTAAACATGTTTCTGGAGCAATTGTCTGACTGAATCTGCTTTGTAAAATACGTTTGCTTAGCCTGCCTAGGCATCCCCTTATTTGTGGAGTCTTTTGATACATCAGCTTACACACTAAGCTGTTGTGCTTCTACTAATTTCTTTCTAGATTTTAAGATGCTACTTTCTTATTACGTAGGTTGCCAGAAAACCAGTACTTAGAGGTCTGTTACATCAAGAGATGTATTTTTGGTTGGAGAAACCACATCAAGTGCTCTGTTGATGCAACAGGAGACTGATTCATTCACTGAAGTTACCTCATCCATTGCATGAATCTTAGAGTTTATATCAGGAGTGGTATTCTCTCACCATCTAACCTCTCAAATGACACACCATTGATTCTCTATCTCACCTCTGTACCGCCACTATGTTTCTACCTGTATTCCCTCTACCCCATCACTTTAATTACCAAACTCCTTTCTCACTCTTTCTTTACCTTTACCTCTTTTTTCTTTCACCTCCTCTCTCTCTCACCTTCATCGCTTCCTGTAACTCCTTCCTTATTTCATCTCACATGCTCTATCCCACCTCTCATTCTACATCTTTCTAACTCACTTCTCTGTCTCTGCTTTGCCATTCCGACATTTTCTCCCTACTTCTTACCAACCTCACCTCTCTTTTTCTCACCTCTATCTCTCTACTTCACCCTATTTTCTCTTCCACTTATCCCTCTTTCTGCCTTTTACCTTTCTTGCTTTAACTTTCTCTCTGATTCACTATTCTACTTACCTGACATTTTTTATATCTCACTTCTCATTTTGCCCATCTCTGTACCACATCACTCTCTTTCTTTGCATTACATTTCTCAATATTGACTCACCTTTCTGCCACTAGTTCCCTCTAACTCACTCCTCTTTCTACATTACCTCTCCCTCTTCCTCACGTGTGTACTCCACCACTCTCCTTCTTGTCATGTTTCCTTCTCCATATCTCTATTTCTGCCTCTATACCTCACTCTAAATCTTTGTCTACATCTCCAGGACTCTTTCTCTACCAACTCCTTCCTTGTTCTAACTCTACATTTCTTTCTTTCTGGGTACTTTCCCTTTCTCTTTTTACCTTATATCACTCCCTACCTTTTTCTAGCTCTCTTCAGCATCTATAGCTCACTTCCTTTCTCCTGCTAATTCACCTCTCTTGCTATGATGTCCTCATCACCTCTGGCCCTCTACTGTCTCCTGTCCCTAACAGTTGTCCTAATCAACAGAATCAGGGGTCCCTGTCTATCCAGAGAAATATGCATTTAGAAAGAAAAGAGGAAGAACAATGTAGGGAAGAGAATTAAGGAGAAAATCATCAGATTTCATGCAGTGAATAGTAACATTTCTCAGAACAATATTCTGTTTTTAACTTTCACAATGTGAATGCCCGATGTGTAAGAGAATATATTTATGATTACAAAACTCCAGAAATTAAATTTACAGTTTCAACCTCCATGTCCATTTGACGTTCTTTCATTTTATTCACTAGGAAACTAAACATCCACCAAGGCACCCTTACCATTTCTTTCCTGTCGTGGAATGATTAGGCTTGTTAGACAGAACAACATTTATTTATGTAAATTTTCTTCTGTTGCAAGACAAAAAACTGGGACCCAGTAGCAAAAATAAACTGCTTCATCAATGCTTGTTCAAACTTTCTTTTGCTGTTTTTGGGTGGCTCCATTTCAGAACGTTTAATGTATAATTCAGTATTTGTTGGCATCATGAGTGCTTGAATAAGTTAAAAATAGCTAATAAAGTTAAAGTTGTTCCGAATAGGGAGCCCTAAAAATGTTTCCTTCCAGCCCCTGAAACTCTCTACGATTGCAGAGCCCCTTGGCCTAGTTAGTTTTGCTATTTTTGTCTTCTTCTCACATGAGAGGTACATGGTCTGTGGAAGACGTTCTCTCCGAAGATTCACCCCTCACTTTTCAAAGGAGTTTCTCATTGGAAGCGGAACTAACAAGTGATTATGTTGGTTCTGCTCGGGCGTGGGCTCGTTTAGCTCCGAGGCTTCAGCAGCTTAACAAGTACAACAACCATAAACATTATTGAAGCATAGACAAATGGAGGACCCCTACAGATAAGGAGGGCTTTCCTCCCACTACAGGGTAAGAGGGGGTGTTATGCCCTTGATAATGATTACCTGTGCTGCTTAAAACTCCTGAGCACTATTTCAAAACCCCTTTAATTAGTTATTTTCCCAGAAATGACTACTATACACAGTAAAACTCTGTCTTGGAAAAAGGAATCCCTCTCTTCAAATGCACATTTTTTATCTTTTTCTTTTTTTATCCACATGGAAAGCATTTTTCTCAAAGAAAAACACGTTTTCGTTAAAATTCAAAGAGGTTTGAAGATGTATTGTCTCGTCTCTGGAAATGGGATTTACTCCAGCTCTTTCATGGAGTAAATCTCCACGGGCTAGATGTATGAAAGGGTTTTACCGATTCTGTGTCAATGGCCAAATGTGTTCGTACATATGGCCCCAACTGTTTTAAGTGAAAGGGTCGAAAAGAAGTCTGTGAATCGAAATAAACTCATGAGTACGAGTTTGTGGAATTCGAGTAATTTCGTTTCATGTAATTACACAACATATTGGGAAAAGTATGTGAAATTACACATAATTATGTAAAATACAAGTCTCTCATTTAGTTCTATACTTTGAAACCCAATTTGTCCTCATTTCAATTTTTGATGAGGGGACACATTTTAACAGTTAAAAAAGCATGAGAACACAGGTGGGGCGAGGAACAGCCGCTCACATTCTGGCCATTTGCGATATTCGCACACGCTCAGTGTACATTTGTCACCAACAATGCATAATTACATGACATAATGGCATAATTTTGTGAATTTTGCGTGATACGAAATTACACAAATTACGCCAGCATAATTGAAACCCGACCCCATTCTACTCATTAGATTGTGGGTGCTAACAAACTCTGAAACTAGACCTTCCCTTAATCACCCCAATGCTCACCTCTGATTTTGGATTTACCTCTCGTAATTGTTCGAATGGCACATTACTACACCTGACCGTAAACGTAGGTTTACTGCCTTGAACGGTTTTGTGAAGCAGGTCCTATGTATCTAGAGAGCAGGGAGGTATTGGAATTGGTAACCTGCTATTAATTCAGAGTATCAGGGAAAAGAACATGATGCTGGTAAATGCAATTTTCTGTGCTAAAATATATATTCTTTGGTTGGACAGCAGGATGTTTCCATTGTGCCTGCTTGATAAATATATACATTTGTTTTATTAAAACTGAACTATGTTATGTGCATCTGGGCTTGACTATGAGGCCATTACCACCTGGACCTTCCTTCTTTTCTCATCCACACATTTTAAATGTTCCCAAAAGCTGCAGCCTGCCTACTCATGGACTCAATAAGTAGGCAGAGACTCCCCAGATACCCATTTGTTTTTTTTTGTTTTTAGAAACAGCAACCCTACTTGAGTGATCTGTGTCTATAAAACAAAAATGTTTTCCAGAGCAGAGCCAATATCATATAGAGCCTGCCTAGCAAATTCCTCGGTCTTCAGTGCAACCGAAGTATGGCACAGAACCAGTAACAACCCTACCAGAGAGGAGATGATCCTGTAATATGTCACAAGTGATTGCCAGCGATTGACAGTTTTGTAAGCATTCCACCCATCATTGTTGTGTTTTCCTAAGTGTGATGCCCCAGGTGCTGTGGGTATGTCTAAACGTAGGTCCTTTGCTTGCTGCACTGCAGGCTCAAACAGGATCTCACTGTTGAGGCCAAAATAGGCTGAAATTTGACTGTAGTTCCTAGAGTTCCAGGTCAGAGGTGACCCAGTGGTGTAACAAAGGTCCCGCAGCCCCTCCATTGTGTGGTGGCCCCCAAGCTCCAGGGGGCTCCCTCAGCACATTACACTGTCCACGGGCGGCAAGACCTTGACTGGGTTTGGTGGGGAGGGGCTCCCTCGTGGTACTTTGCAGGGTGGGCCCTCAAGTTTCGTTAGGACACTCAGGGAGCCTAGTCAGGCAGTTCAGGCTTGACTCTTCTTATAGAAGCAGAAATAAGACCTATTTGCATATGGTTGGTTTCTGTTTGAAGTGGCATTTTACATGAAAAGATGGACTCAATATGGTATGTGCCATTGGCAGTAGTTGATACTGTTGCAAGCATTGCATCCATCACCTTTGTGTATACCTAGAAATTTGGCAAAATTCATTACACAACTGAGATAATAGAAAATAAAACTTCCGTTCAGAAGTGCTCACGTTGTTTGAGAAGTACATCCCTTTGAAGTCCTGAACTGTTTGTCAATCTTAGCACGTCAGCGACACAAGAGGATCCACACATGATTGCGATCTTCTGTTAAAAGTGCCTGTTATAAATTATTGTTTCCTTAGAATCATATGTCAGATCTATAATTAATTAAACCCACCGTGGCATTTGTGCAAAATTATATAATCTTGTCTGAAGAAGAGAACAGAAAGAGAAAAAGCAAATGCAATTTGCTGATCCCTGTTTGGAGAAAACACATCCCAAAATCAATTCTTTTTTTAGTTTCTGGAGAATAGAAAATAGAAGCAATCTTATTTTAATTATATCTCTTTATTGCTAACAAAGGAATGATTTATGCAATGAAATTAACTGCCTGGAAAACTATTCTCAGCTGAGCTGTCCTAATTCTCTGCTTCTGAATGGCGCGCTCTTACAGTTTGCCATGTAGATTAATTTTCATGATATGCAAACAATGTTCTTTTTCACCCTGTGTTCATTTTACATTTTCTTTTCAATCCAAAAGAACTTGTTTTTTTAAATAAGTTGCATCAGTATTGTACGTGATGTGATATGCTTTGAATTTTGATGAGCACAGAAGAACGTGTTTTAAATTTACATAACAAATCATTGATCTTTTGGCGCTGAAATGTGTTCTGGGGTGGTCTTTCTCTTGGAGAGTGGTAGCTGTATTTTAATTTTAAAAAGTTTTGATGTTATTGTTTTAAGGGAGTGCTAAACTTAGCAGAAAATGTGATGTATTACCCAATTTTGTTTGATTTTGCTCTTGGTAAAGTTACTTAATCTATACAATTGCGTGATTCATGCAAGTCCGACATTTACTCGGCATTATCTTTCTGATGACAGCACAATTGTAGATTCTTGCCCTCTTTCTACGCTGATAATGAGCCACTGCAGATGAGGGGGAGAACACTTTCACAACAGTGATGTTGTTATCAAAACTCGGTCTTCAAATTTGCCACCACACAATAAACGTGACTTAAGGAAAGGAAGTTAAACTAAACAAAAAACAGAAATAGTTCAATATAAGATATTACAATCCCCTGTGAAATGTTGGGAGCGGGTCAGTCCATCAGAATGCTCCCTTTGCTGCTTATGTCCAACATTACAGGCATGCGTGGGTACCAGTTCATGCAAGACGCGCTACCATTGATGCAGCAGGTGCGGAGGAACAATGGCCCAGAGCCCTGAGGGGCCCATCGAGCCCTAATAATTGATGTATTTTACTACCCCAGCAGCAGTCAGAGAGGCCTTGCTCCTTGCTTGCACCGGGGTCAATGGTATCCTTGCTACGCTATAAATTCCAGGGCCCAGGTTCCCAGTTCCACTAGTTGCTGCTATGCCCTGCCTCACTGGCCTATACGAGGCGACGTCTCCTTTTGTTATTTTATCGCCTGTTCCTTTCAGTTGTAACCGAAAGCAGCTTTTCATTTCAGCCACAGCATCTTACTCTTTACCAGCGTTTTGATGAAAGCAATTCCGCTCTGCTAGTAAGCTGTGTCCTCCCATCTCCTCACTGAACTGGTGAACAGGTCCTTTCAACCACAGGGGTGTTCAGTCTTTCAGTATTCTGTGTTTGGTAGGGCTTGCTTCCACCCCAGTGGGGCGAGGGGTGAAGCCGGTGTAGCAGCTTATTTTTTATAGGGGTCATAGGGTCAGCTAAAAAGAATTGTGATTTTTTTTGGATGTGCTTTATAGACCTAATTCCATGGGTGGCTGAGGGACTTCAGTCCAATAAACAAAAGGGTTTTAAAAAAATAACATAATTGAAAGGACAGACATACACTGTAGACACACTCACGTTTTTTCTTCACACCACAGAACACTTGCCTTTAAGCATATATTGTATTCAAGGGAGGGTTATGTAGTTTTGGGTGGCATGTCCCGAAGCAGCTGCTTTATTTAGTTTGTTCTGACGTGTCACCGGATATACTATAAAAAGATATGTGTGTGTGCACAGGCAAGTGTACATGCGCAAGAAGAAATACATGCATGGTGTGTTGTATGCAGTCTAACACTACAACTTGGCGTCGGGTATACAGAGCTCTCTGCCTGTTCCTGACACTAATCTCTGAGTGCCATTAATTCCTGAGTGCCCTAAAACAATGTGGGGAATGCCCTGATGTCTCAATTTACCGTGTCCGATTGGCGAATGTGTTGACCTCACAGTCAGCTGAAGTCGATTTGCCAGCTCTCCCTGGTCTCTGGTGAGAACTCTGCGGTCCCACACAGAAATTCTCTTGGATACAGAAGGGTGTAGACATGTGGGACTTCACTCTTCATGGCGCAACCATAGGAGGAAATACTGTTGATATTTTATATGCCAGTTGCAGCACACAAGCATCAGAGATAAGGTAGACTGCATCAGTGAGGAGTGTGGTTTACTTGCATCAGGCTTACCTCCACTGCAATTGGGACAATTGTTGGTGCCTGCACTTAAACTCACTTTCAGGGCACAGGTGCACCCCACCGCACAGGCACTAGTCATGATATTGTGACTGGTCCATGCTTGTTGGTGTAAGCCCTGTGTGCAGAGCATCCAGGCCCATATGTATACTTTTTGACGCACAACTGCGCCAACGCAGTTGTGTGTCAAAAATGTTAGCGCCGGCTAACGCCATTCCAAAGCGCCATGCGGGTGCCTTATTTATTGAATGACGTTAGCCGGCGCAGCTGACTGGTGTGCGTAAAAAAAAATTACTCACACCAGGCAGCGCCGGCGTAGGGGAAAATGGAGCTTGGGCGTCAAAAAATGGGGCAAGTCAGATCTGAGGCAAAATTCAGGCCTCAACCCGATTTGCGCCATTTTTTTTACTCCCAACCCCCATTGAAATGACTCCTGTCTTAGCAAAGACAGGAGTCATGCCCCCTTGCCCAATGGCCATGCCCAGGGGACCTATGTCCCCTGGGCATGGTCATTGGGCATAGTGGCATGTAGGGGGGCACAAATCAGGCCCCCCTATGCCACAAAAAAAATACGAAAAAAATACTTACCTGAACTTACCTTAACTTCCCTGGGATGGGTCCCTCCATCCTTGGGTGCCCTCCTGGGGTGGGCAATGGTGGCAGGGGGTGTCCCTGGGGGCATGGGAGGCCACCTCTGGGCTCCTTCTGAGCCCACAGGTCCCTTAACGCCTGCCCTGACCCAGGCGTTAAAAAACGGCGACCATCAGGCTGGGCGCCGTTTTTTAAGGCCTGCCCCCTCCTGTGCGTCAAAATGACGTCACAGTATAAATAAGGCGCACAGGCCTTAAAGTCATTTTTTGGAAGGGAACGCCTACCTTGCATATAATTAACGCAAGGCTGGTTCCCCCTTCTAAAAAATGACGCACATGGTGGAACTTTGACGACAGCGGGGTCGGACGTCAAAGTATAAATATGGGGCAGTGTTTGCGCCGATTGTGCGTCAAAAATTTTGACGCACATTCGGCGCAAAGAGAGTATAAATATGCCCCCCAGTGACTTCTCACACAGGGCGGAGATCGCCAGAAGACCGCACCGCGGTCAAATGACCGCGGTGGTCATTCTGACTTTCCCGCTGGGTTGGCGGGCGACCGCCAAAAGGCCGCCCGCCCAGCGGGAAAGCCCCAGCAACGATGAAGCCGGCTCCGAATGGAGCCGGCGGAGTTGCTGGTGTGCGATGGGTGCAGTGGCACCCGTCGTTATTTTCAGTGTCAGAATTGCCCATGAAGCACCGCCAGCCTGTTGGCGGTGCTTCCGCGGCACTCTGCCCTGGCGGTTTTCAACCGCCAGGGTCAGAATGACCGCCTATGTCTCTCCAACTGTTGTTGCTAAGAAGCCAAAACAACTTTGTGCAGTCCACATCTGTGTTGATATGAGGGTACCAACGAAGGCCATAAAGAGGGAGCACCACCTAACGCCCAAATGTAGCAAAATGGTTCTCCAAAATATACCTGAAGTCAGGGTACCACCAAATTCAATTGAGCAAAGAGTCCTGATATATTACAGTGTCTTCAATGCACTTAGGTTTATGAAGATACCGCAGGCTACATTTTGGCATTTCTAGTGCAGCTGAAGTCTTTCACAACTGTATTAGGGAAATGCTGTCTGGCCTCGAAAGGAGTGTTAAATGTCAATGATGACATCTTAGTTTATGGCACTTCCACTGAAGAATCCCATGTACGCCTTCAGGCACTACTGAGATGGATGCAAAGTAGCGGACTAACTCACCATTGTGAAAAGTGCCAGTTCCTCTCGAACAACATCAAATTCTTCAGAATTTTTTTTCTTCGGCTGGTATCTTTCTTAATCCTAAGAAGGTACCGGATATCCAACCAGCCCACCCCTCATGCAATGTATTTGAAGTACACAGGATCTCTGCCATGGTACCATGTGGCCCATACAACCAAAATCTGATGGCTCTAATGAAGCCTTTGCAGGACCCCCCAAGACTAAAACCTTATGGGCCTAGGAGGAAAGCCAACAGCAGGCATTTGGCAGTACAAAACCTGCATTATTTGCTGATGCCACTACAAAATACTATGACTGACCAAACAAACTGAGCTAATTGTTGACACCAGCCCTACTCGGGTTGGAGCAGTGTTGATGCAACAGCAAGGCCCCAAGTGGTTGGTATACTCTAGGGCTGCAGACATTTTAATTTATATCTCTATGGTAGCACTCTCTGGAAGTGGAGAGATCATAAGCAACTGGTGTCTTTATTTCAAGGCTCAAAGTCCAAACTGCCCTGAGAATTGAAACGTAAGTTTTATAACTTCAGAAATACTCTTTCTAGTTAGTTACCAGCCTGGACAAGACAATTCAGTGGACTATTTGTCACATCACCATCAAGCAGTGATGAAAGCAGAGCGTGAACAAGCACAAGAAAAAAATATATATGTCAGTTTAGTGATCAAAAGCTCCCGTCTGAAGCCGATCTGGTTGAGAGTAGTTGTCTGTAGCTGACAATGGTTGCCACTTAGAGGATAAAGATTTGTAATTCCACACTGTCTGATATCCAGGCTCACGGAAACTATCCATCAGGTAAACCACGGCATAGTGAAGACAAAAAATGTGGTTGAGACAAAATATGTGCTTTCTGGGCGCAGATGCACAGATAAGTACAATTGCAAGGTACCTGTCATGTCAAGCTGTAGGGCAATGTGATTCCCCAGCACCTGTTCAGTCTGAAGATACTTCCACAAGATCTTGGAGTAGAAACAGTGGAGACTTTGCCACTCTGGCAGGGCACCAACATCTTCAAGTGGTGTTGGTCACTTTAATAAATGCCCAAAGGTATAACTAGTTCCTTCAATGTTGGCTATGAATGTTATGCTGAAGCTTGGAAAGATTTTTGCCAAGAATGGTCTTCCTCACAAATTTAGGACAAATAACTGACTTCCATTTCAAGCCCACGAACTGCCTACGTATTTCAGTTCACTCTACACCAATCACCGGAAGATAACCTATAAATGTCCCCAAGCAAAATGGGGAGGCTGATCGTTTCATGAAGATCCTTAACCTAGTAATCAGAGTTGTTGAACTGAACATTGAATGGGCTTTTAATAAGGTTTTAAGAGACTATCGAAACACCCTGTGTGCCTACAGATGAACCTCACTGATCATCATGATCCACAGTCCCCACATTAGAGAAGCTATCTCAAACCACCCATCCCTTGTTCCATTTCCTCCTAACAATGCAGCTATCCAATATCATAGGGAAAAAAACAATGAAGCATCAAGTCACTGAAGGAGAGCACGGTGGAGGCCCTTTACTGTCAATGACTCTGGGCTGCTGCACTCCCACCAAAGTGGGGGGAAATTCAGACCTAGATTCGAGCCATAACCATGATGGGTGTCTGCATGAAAGAGACCATGGGAACTTCTGTGATAGGGGACATGAGAGTCACCTACAATATTTTACATTTCAAGTGTATTTCAAAGCAAGCAGCAATTCAAAGCAATCTTTTGAGGGGTCACACATGGCCAGCAGAGGCGGTTCCTTCCTTAGGACATTAGGGCTTCACCCCCCTGATATTTCTGGCCCCCTGGCCCTAAATTAGTTTAAGTAGATGTGACTTAAAAAATTTATTTAGCCTGTGGAAGTCGCCTGTTGATAGCCAGGGGCCAGTTGCTCCTTCTGAGACTCAGTGCATGCGGCAAGCCTGGGAGGGGTTGGGATTCAGATATGATCGGCACAGATCCTTTGAGCCTGATTCAAGTGAGGCCTCACCAGGACTGGGTCTCTCACAATCAGTCCTAACTACCAGCAACTAAATTAAACTGCCCCTGTGGCCCCTGATTACTGAAACAGTGTCTGATGCATATTATTTGTCACAATTGACAATTCAAATTAATTCACTTAAAACAAAAAAGCTGTAGCTAGGTTACGATTATATATTGCACTTGTGCCCTTCCTTAGTGAATCTGGATGATGGACCGTGCCTCCCTGCATGTGGGAATTTCTAGGAAGAGTAAGAGAGGTGTCCACTGTCTAAACATGGTGCACTTCCACTGTTACTAAAGGGCAGACAGCCAAGAACAATAGAGAGCGGGCCGTCCAGTCACCTCAACTGGGCCTATGTTAGTGTTCAACCACCTGTTTTTTGAGATCATCATCTCAAAAAGAGATTGTTTTAATTCGTTTTTTTCTGTTTCGTTTATGTTTACCCACTGTTATCCAGACAAGACCCAGATGTAAGCGGCCTATACTATATATGTGGTGTAGAGAAACACATACATGAAAGTGTCTGGCATTTATTATTTTACAAATTAAGAAGAACTGGTGTAAATGTCCATTCACGCTGCTGATTCTGTGAATCAGGAATGCAAGGTCTGCCATGGAGGTAATATTTTGTGTGCCCACGTTTCACGTAGGTGTCCATAAAGGCTTTGTGAATCAAGCATGTGTCTTTGGGAAAAAAATATCATTTTTTTTTTGCAATTTTATAGCTTAAACTCTACTCCAACTATTTGAGTGCTTTCCATGAGCACCAATTAGATTACACAGGGACACATTCATTTGTTGGTAGGCATGCATGGGGAGGTTAAGTGATTTGCCCAGAATCACAGGATGTTGAGCTGAGGCTGAGACTTGAACCTGGTTTCCCAGCTCCAAAGACGGCACCACACCCTCTCCCAGAATTAGTCTAACTTTGTGATGATCTGGCATAAAGTATGTGTACCAAATCAAACAAATACATGACAACTTTTTAGAAGTTTATTAAAGCTGAAATAATTTATAGCAATGATAAAACTGAATGAAAATGTCATTCATTCATTCATTCTGAGTTATGGATCACCTCCCTTTGCGTTGTGCAGCTAAACCCCCAAAACCAGCAAAATGCACAACTTTTCCTGGAGAAACAATTTTAATAGCTTTAAGCCCCATCAATAGCTTCTGAAGGAACGTCAATTACTGTAGCAAAGTTTGTTTTGTTCAATTGAATGATATTTAGTTCACCTGCTAAACCTTCAACGTGACCCAGGCAGGAAAGGATATTTGTCTCAGCTACATCAGAAAACCACCTCCAAAATATTTGTCACTCAACATAATTGTCTCAAGGCAACAACAGTATTATGGAAATCGTGCCTATATGGTCTTACTTAGGAGCCAGCTGAAACTATGAGGCTGCAATTCATTATTGCAATTCATTATTGGGGTTGGAGGAAACTGGAAAAAAACAATTGTTTGTCACCATTGTTAGACTTGGCATCCTTGGCGTGGTCTCCCCTAACCTTTTGCCTCTGTTCCTGTTTTGCTTTCCTTCTCTTATCTTATGACCGAGCTTACAAAACGTCTCTGGAATGCACTTCTAATTTAAAGAAGACATTTAATAATATTACTTCACCACGAGGTTCCTGAAAGACGAGATTAGTAGGTTGGAAGCACACGTTTTAAAAGTAGTCTCAGCAATTAAAGCAAAATATATCAAAGTACTTCTCAATTGCAATGTACACAGCAAATACATGTAATTATATTATAGCATAATTTCAAAGCAAAGAATAAAAGTCAAAATTTCATCACCGTAGGGCCTATCACTGCTCGTCATCCTTCTCATGCCTGCAAGTTGATGACTCCTGTTCAACTGCGAGAAGGAGATTTTCCACCCAAACGGGAGGCCAGGCAGCTGACGTCCGCTCCTGACTGAAGACCTGGAGAATCTCCCCTCACTGCTGCCCAGGGCCCCCGTAAAAAAAGCCTGGCCCATTCCTCTCAGACCTGGGAAATAAAACAAGCCATTGGAGATTGGCCAGATCTCCTAAGCCTCTCCTCTTCCCAAGGCTGAGCAGAAAGGAAAACACCAAATATACGCTCCCTTATCACGTTAGGGTTTGTGTGAATTCAATTTGAAAAACACAGCTTGGTCTACCATGTGGAAAAACACAGCTCATCTGCAATGTCTCAACTGCAATGTCTAACTCCACGTTAAAGCCAATAGGCAGCTAACCTAAATACCAAATGTAATGTCTAATGCCATGTTAAAACCAATAGGCAGCTAAACTGAATACAGAATGTAATGTCTAATGCCATGTTAAAGCCAATAAGCAGCTAACCTAAATACCAAATGTAATGTCTAATGCCACGGTAAAGCCAATAGGCAGCTAAACTGAATACAGAAATGAATGTGCTCCTGATGAACATTGAACAACTAATATGCGCAGTGGTAAAACACGAAGTCATTGGTCAAACACAATTAATGGCATAACAGTTCCCCAGGTTGTTGATGTGTGCTGGATTCTGCTTTTGTGCTTAAAGTGTAAGTGCTCCTATATAAAATATGTATGTAATTGGTTCGTCCATGATTGGCATAGTTGGTATACTGGTAAGTCCCTAGTACAGTGCACTAGAGGTGCCCAGGGCCTGTACATCAAATGCTACTGGTGGGCCAGCAGCACTGGTTGTTCCACCCACGTTAGTAGCTCTGTAAACATGGCTCAGACCTGCCACTGCAGTGTCTGTGTGTGCAGTTTTAAACTGCCAATTCGACTTGGCAAGTGTACCCACTTGCCAGGCCTAACCCTTCCCTTTTCTTACATGTAAGACACCCCTAAGGTAGGCCCTAGGTGGCCCCATGGGGAGTGGAGAAGTGTGGCACAATGGTTAGAGCGGCAGACCCTGATGCAGAGATCTGGCCTGGGATCAGGGTTCAATTTCCATCTCAGCGGGACTTGGGCTCAATTTGTGTGGACCAGACAATTCTCGCCTTGGTGCCTAATCTAATTAATGGGTCCCACTCTGTAACTCTGGGCAATAGCTTGTTTAATCTCCACAACGTCCCTCACAGTGCTTGGGTGCCTGGCTGCACCCTGGGGCTATCCAGGAGTGGGTGCCTCACAGGGAAAAGCCAGGAGGGGTTCCACAGTGGTATGCGTACAGTGCCTTGAGACCCTAACAGGTGAGTAGTGCGCTATACAAGTGTAAAGTTTACAGTTTACATGGGCAGGGTGCAGTGTATGTTAAAGGTAGGACATATACTAATGTGTTTTACATGTCCTAACAGTGAAATTCTGCCAAATTCGTTTTTCACTGTTGCAAGGCCTATCCCTCTCATAGTTTAACATGGGGGCTGCCTTTAAATCTGATTAAAGCGTAGATTCCCTTTGGGAGCGGATTGACATGTGGAGTTTGGGGTCTCTGAGCTCACAATAAAAAATACATCTTTTAGTAAAGTTGATTTTAAGATTGTGGGGGTCATTCTGACTTTGGCGGGCGGCAGAGGCCGCCCGCCAAAGTACCGCCGTCAGAATACCGCTGCGCGGTCAAAAGACCGCCGCGGTAATTCTGATTTTCCCGCTGGGCTGGCGGGCGACCGCCAGAAGGCCGCCCGCCAGCCCAGCGGGAAACCCCCTTCCATGAGGATGCCGGCTCCGAATGGAGCCGGCGGAGTGGAAGGGGTGCGACGGGTGCAGTTGCACCCGTCGCGATTTTCAGTGTCTGGTTGGCAGACACTGAAAATCTTGGTGGGGCCCTGTTAGGGGGCCCCTGCAGTGCCCATGCACTGCACCGCGACACCCGTTACCGCCATCCAGGTTCTGGCGGTCAGAACCGCCAGAGCCAGGCTGGCGGTACGGGGGCCGGAATCCCCATGGTGGCGCTGCCTGCAGCGCCGCCATGGAGGATTCCCCAGGGCAGCGGGAAACCGGCGGGACACTGCCGGTTTTCCGTTTCTGACCGCAGCGGTTCCGCCGCGGTCAGAATGCCCATGGATGCACCGCCAGCCTGTTGGCGGTGCATCCGCGGTCGTTGGCCTGGCGGTAGTCTACCGCCAGGGTCAGAATGACCCCCTGTGTGTTTGAAAATGCCACTTTTAGAAAGTGAAATTTTTCTTGCTTAAACCATTCTATGACTCTGCTTGTTTGTGGATTCACTGTCTGGGTCAGTTTGACAGATGGGCTGTTTGCACCTCTCTGTAGACAGTGACACAAAGGGAGCTGGAGTGTAGCCTGCATATCCTGATGAGCCATCTGTGCTAGGAAGGAGGGGAGGAGTGGTCACTCACACCTGAAAGGGCTGCAACTGTCCTCACACAATGCAGTCTCCATCCCACTGGTGTTTGTCTTGGGCCTGGCCTGGGCAAGGCAGGATTTCAGAAACAAGAGAGACCTTTCTTCGAAGTAAGCCTACTTCAAAGGGCAAAATGGATTTGAGAAGGGCACCCAAAACCACAGACTTTAGATCACTTCTGAACATCAAGTGGAACCTCTGCCTGGAGCAGAGCTGAAGAGCTGAAGAGCTGAAAAGAAGTGCTGCCCTGCCTGTGACTGTGCTTTGTGGAGCTATCCTGCAGTTGCTGCTTCTGCCTGGTGAAAGGGGACAAAGACTGGACTTTTTTGTGCATTCCTGCTTGTGAAGAAATCTCCAAGGGCTTGTCCTGAGCTTGCCCCCTGTTGTTGAATCTGGACTCTCTGGTGAGACTCCTGCCCTGCCAAGTGGTGCCCTATCCAGTTCCTGGGGCCTTGACAGGTGAAGCTGGCAAACTAAGCCTGAAAATCCACGCACAGACTGCTGTGCAGGGAAATTTCTGACGCAGCCACCGAGAGCGGCTGAAGAAACAACGCGACGCCGGCTCTACGGCTGAAATCGATGCAGCACTTGCAGCGCGGCTGGGAGATCAATGCACGCGGTTGGAGAATCAATGTGCTGCATCGCTGAAGGAGGCTGGTAACGTCGCAACCCACACAGTGTGGTTTTGCTATCAACGCGTGGCAGGAATTTCAATGCAAACCTTGCTGGGCGTGGAAAAATTACGTAACACCTGCCGGGACCCAAGTGCTGCCTGGATTGATGCATCGCTCCCCTGCGGGGAGGAAAAACGGCACACGTCAGTCCTACCAGAGAAGGAGAAACGGCATTCGAACTCCCTTGCGGGTGAGAAATCGACACGCCACTTATCTTTTTTGATGCACACTCGCCCATGTGTGTAATTTCGACACAACCCAGGTACTTTTCAACGCTAACAGTGTTTTAACTGTTTACCAAAGGATTTAAGACTCTTTTTGCTTTTTAATTAATAACTTGACTTGTGTATGTTGGATTTTTGTCATTTTGGTCTTGCTTTATTTAGATAAATATTTTCTATTTTTCTAAACCTGTGGTGTGTCATTAAGTTACTGTGTGTGTTGGTACAAATACTTTACACCTAGCACTCTGAAGTTAAGCCAGCCTGCTCGTGCCAAGCTACCAAGGGGGTGAGCGTGGGTTAGCTGAGGGTGATTCTCCTTTAATCTGACTAGAGTGAGGGTCCTTGCTTGGACAGGGGGGTTACCTGACTGCCAACCAAAGAACCCATTTGTAACAACCATATATTTACGGTATCGCTAGGGGCAAATCCCAAATATTGCACTCATTGCATAATCAGACTGGGCATTCTTTTATAGGGAAATGAAAAACAGACTTACAATGAAGAGACCACCTTGAGGGTTAGGTTACTTTAACAAATGATAAATTACAAACCACTTTCTTTCTGTTCTCTCTCTGTCCTGCTAATCAATTTTAAATTCTATTAAAACAAGCCCTGGAGGTGAGCTATTGCTCTTGTATTTTATTTTGTTTGAAACAAACAGAAACCAAAGCCCCTTTTGACAAAAACTGACTAAAAGGAAGGTCCTTTTTGGCTTTTATTACTTGAAAAGATCTTATCTTGAATTCGGTCCATACATTCAAAGCTTAGCTGCAGGCAGGAGTGCTAAGTTATCTGATTACAGTCCCCACCGTTCCCTACCCCTTCAGCTTGTTACATGATGTATGTAGCCACTAGCCACCAATGGGTCAGGCTGCTGCTGCCCCCTAATCCTCTCCATCCTTTGCACTCCGACCCGGCCACCCCCGCCGCCCCCCCCCCCCCCACCCCTCCAGCCTGTCACAAATGGTGATGATTTCACAGGCTCGGCGACGGCGAGATGATGTGGAAAATGGAGGGAAGGTGATGCGAGAGAGGTACGTAGGCAAGGAGGGTGAATAGAAAAGAGAGTGGCGACATGAAGCGCAAAGAGAGAGGAGCAAAAAGAGAGAGGAGAGGAGGAGGCAAACTGGGAGAGAGAAAATATAGGTGGACGGGATGAGAGAGAGCTGAGAGAAGAGGTGAGAAAAGGGCAAGAAAGTGAGACATTTGATGGAGAAAGAATGGAGAACTGGTGTTCCTACCTCTGTAGTTTTGTAAAGGTTTGACACTTGGCAACTCATAAAACATGTAAAGAAAGCCATACTGAAGTGAACTGGAGTACTGTTACAAGTAACTCTCGAATACGTTATGTCCCCTCTTTGTTTTCAATACATCTTTCTATCATCTGGAAGTTGCTTTTCTTGTTTTGTGTGAGAAATATAGCTACTGTCGATTGCATTTCCCTGAAGGTCTTAGGTCTTTTCACAATAATGAGTACTGCCCATCACCCTGATGCTATGCGTCTTGCTCTGCGCTATGTATGCACTTTCTACCAGCCCTGCAGCATGTGCCCTTCCCTGTGGTAACTGTGTGCTCTTCATACCCTGATGACCTGTGTCCTGCTTTCAGTTACATGCACTGTGCATCACCCTGATGCAATATGCTTCCTGTCCGCGGTATATGTGTGCTATTTCCCTGACGTTGTCTGTCCCTCTCGCGTATGTGGCAGTCTCTCAATATAATGCTGGGTGTCCTGCTTGACTATGTTCCTGCACTCTTTATTGTCCGGATGTCCTTGGCTCTTGTCTGTCAGATGGTAAATGGGTTCTTTCAACCACACTGACACTGGAGCTAATTTCCGGCCTGTTAACTGTCCTGCTATAATGGACATATTCGCTGGTGTTTGGCCTGATGTCAGAGATGTGTGTACTTCGTGTGCTGTCTGTGACCATAACATCATTTGCCCTGCTGTGTTAGTCTGCTTTATATGAGTTCTGTTAACATGATAATGCAATTTGTTCTGCCATCATGCATATGTCGTTTGCCTACATCTTCGTTTAAAAGCACTGCAGAGTTCCTTGCAAATCCAATAGTTTTCAGGCAATAATAAAAGTGCCAAGATAACTCTGGTGATCATGTACCTGCTGGAGAGAGATCAGGTTTTGTCTAGCAGCAGTTTTGATTCATATAAGGTAGCTCAGAGGATTAATATGCCTGCTGCAGAGAACGTGCACTATGCAGATCACAGAGCACTTTTTTATGTTGCTCAGTGGTATGCTGCTTTTGTCACAGAGATCCTTTGATTGTTACTGTCATTGTGCAGTTCACAAGCTAAAATCATAATCTAGCACAGTGAGCTATGAACTACCATCAAAGAGAAAAATGCAAACTGCCTGGTACAGGTACAGGGTAGAAAGTTACATGTTTTTCTCAGTCTTTGATTTTCCTAATTTTGTTATAAAGGGTTTCTTTGGGTAGAAACAAATTGTTATTAGCAAAGTCAACCCGAACCACTGTGCTACGTTCTGAATTCTGAGTCTATGCTTCTTCAGACCAAGCACTCTTTCAAAATGCCTAACAGCACGAGTGACATGTGAATTCAACACCGTGCTGGTCCCTTTGTCTTATGTAACATTTTCCATACATTGATCTACACATGTGTGATTCATTGTCTGCGTGTGTGTGTGATACGGGAGGTGCTATAAAACAAATAAAATACACGTGAGAGAGTGTGAGGGAATCATTGAAGGGCCACAATGAAGATTGCTGAATTCTGGTGCACTGTAGGTCATAATTTACTATACTTCAAAAATTAATAAAATGGAATATGATGAAAAATGGGTTGTAGAATGCACCGTTTTACCATTTCTTCCCACATTTTCTTGTGGGGTGGGGGAAAACCCTAAAGCCCCTTTGTAGTGGTCAGGCTTGCTTGCTATGCACACTATGGGGGCTGGTCTGGTAAAATTTGCCAGAGCTGCTTTGGGTATTTGGTTTCTCAGTCCGGCCGTAGATGGCATCATTGCCTTGGCTGAAAGGAAAATCCCAGGAAGCTCCACTTCCCTTTGATGCACTGTGCTCTCGTGAACAGGCCAGTGACTGAGTTAGCATAGTACACAGTGACAGAATGCATTGTCGTCTGTATAACTGCTGATAATCTTATTTTCAAACATTTGTACAGTTTATATGCAGGAATTTACATTTTATTGAATTAGAAATGTATTGTACATCCTACCTTAGTCTTCACACTCCTAACACAGAAGAATTGTCACATACTTCATCACATTACTAAATTCTTTCATTTTAATAATGACACATCTGCCAATGCTTACCATTGACTTGCCATACACTAAAAATAGGGATCCTACCTCTTCAAAGAATCCCCTTTTGCCTAAAATGATTTTCACAGGTATTGTAGTATCAATTAACTTGGCTGTGATGTAATATAATTTATGTGTTTGGTTGCCACTACTGATATGTGCTATATTTTTTTTCTGTGTCTAGTAAAGCCTGAAGAACTTCACATAAGTTTTAGGCAAAGAAGGAGAGGGTTCAGAATCCAACTTCCTTTGCTGCTCTTGCAACACCATAACCCCAGGGTTTAAGGTAAGGACACTGATGCTATTTTATCTTTAAATGGTAGCTAAGGGCAATGTATGTGGTCTGTATGGTGGGTAGGGTCACATCAGTATGAATGTGAGACATGTAGCTGTGTAATCAGTATTAAAAGATTGGAATGTTGGAAGCTCCTGCTCCTACATATTCCAATGTATGTCTTTCTGTTTCTCCTTTTTTAATTTAGAACATTTAACCCCATAGGATGGAATGTAATGATAGCTTTACAGCCCAGCTGCATCAGGCTATCCTGGTTATTAAAGACCCTCTCCTATGCCTTGCTATAGGCCCTCGGCTGTGGCTCAAGATATATCTCTCGTTTAACAGCCAGTATGGCCACTGAGGCAGCAGGCAATAGGGTTCAGAATATTAAATATGTCACGTTGTGCAAAGGGCCGTTGTTGTTGGAGATATACTGCCGTAATACACAAGATATACAGTTGTACAGATATATGACTTATGTTTGCACCAAACCTTATACATTGTACTTTAATTATTCACAGGTAAATTTAATATTGGTAATACACCATGAATATAGTAGAGCAGCTACTTGCAAAACCATTCCTTGGCTGAGTCATGAAGACAAACTAACCATAAAAAAATTAGTAACAGACTTGAAACATTTGTCGGATAAAATAAATAAGCATGCACAGTCTAGAATTCATATGGAAAACCTGAGCCCACATAAGTGATGCGTACCAAAGAGCAATAAAGAAACACAATGAAGCAGTCAATATGAATAGATATAATACTGTCAAAAAAAATTGAGTGTATTAGTTTCCATGGTGCTTTTGAACTGGCATTAAGAGGGCATGATAAATCTGAAAGTTCTTCAAGTCTTGGTATATTCAGCGGCCTTGTTGATCTAATAGCAAGCATAGACAGTGAAATGGAAGTACATTTAGCAAGTGCTACAGTCTTCAAGTGAACCTCTAAAACGATACAAAATTAACTTCTTGAGTGCATGCTAGAGATCATAAGAAACTATATTTTGCAACAGTTGAAAACCACAGACTTTGTGGCTATTTAGGCTGATGACACCACTGACGTGGCCACCAAAACAACTAAAACACAATCAATATTAATCTTTCTGTACCTTGACAATGCCAGTAAAGTGGTGGAAAGCTGCTCAGTTTCACACATCTAAGAGACTCTAGTGCAGACACCATTGCTTCAGCCATACTCTGTTAAATTAATGTGATTTTTCCAGAGCCCCCTCAAAAACAAAAACTTATAGCACACATGCTTCAGTGGAATCTTTGGTAGAGTACAAGAAAAATATGTGTACCCTAATGCCCATTATGTGCACTGTTATGCACATCAACTTAATCTGATTATGCAACAATCAGTAGCAAAGATCTCCGAGGTACAAATTTTCTTTTTGGATGTAGGAGGCATGGCAGCATTCTTCTTTTGTTCCCCCAAAAGAATGGAAATACTTCAGGACATTGTGTCCAGAATGCTTCCAAAGGGATCCCCAACTCTTTAGAACTTTCCCATATGCACAATCAACCTAATATACTAATATAGGTTTGATCTTGAGAAATGTTTCAACACCATAGAAGTCAGTGGTGACTTTGAATCCAAAAGTAGAAATGAGGCCTGTGGCTTTGCTAGAACAATACAAGACAGAGAGATTCATTTTTTTCTGTTTTTGTTTCATGAAATGATGCATCATATCACCATATTATACAACCAGTTCCAAAAACGCGAAATAGACGCTGTCTTTGTGTAAAGAGCTACCACTCAGTTTGTCACCAGCATGAACAATGTCAGAGAAGAGATTGACAACTTAAACACCAGACTGCCAAATGATTCTAGTTTCTCAACCCACAGAAAAAACATCAGCAGTCTGGTCCAAATTACAAAGGAAATATGTGACACTATAGTTGTGCATGCAAAAGAACACTCTTCAAGTATTTGGTAAGTGCCACATTACTGCAAAGTGATCAGTTTGCAAAGTATGATATTTCCTGACCAGGCACTGAATGAGGCTGTGAAAGTGTATCAAATGCTCAACAAAGTGGATCTGAGAAGTAAGTTAACTGTGCTGCATGGAATGCATGTATATCAGCAGGCCACTTGTGCCATTTATTTGCACGCTTTAATCCAGAATCTGAATATGGCGAAAGCACTTACAGAGACAGTGGCTTTTCTAAAAATAGTCATTACCACTCTTATAACAACAGCAGAGTCTAAACAATGTTTGTTAATGTTAAACAGAATAAAGGTGTTCATGAGGAATACCATGATAGAGGGAAAACTGAATGCTTTTGCAATGCTCTCTATAGAGAAAGACCTTGTTAAGAGAATTCCAGACTTTGATGTTCAAGTCTTTGAGAAGTTTGCAGCTATTAAAAATAGACATGCTGATTTTGTCTACAAAAAGTGAACAATGTGTTAATCCTAACATTTCTTGAATGCTTGTAGTTTGTGACCTGGTCAGTTGTTCCTCATCTGCTGTACAGATATTGTAGTCACTGAAATCAATGGAGTATGCCTGACTTCAATATGTCTAACATTTATTGCATGGTTGCTTTGAAACTCAATACAGAACATTTGAGACATTGCAGGGTCCTTCATTTTATGATTTTATTTCAGCAGCATCTCTCTCATTAAGTTATGTGGGTTCATACAGCTTTCTTTTCAATTGCTAATTGCTATCTGATCCAAAATACCTATTTATTTTTGATAACTTTGTTCTGTCTATCAAGATAAGAGGGATGCTGCAACAGGTTAAGATGGGTTTGCTAGGCCATCACTACTTCATGAATAACAGTTGCATAATTTGCATTTCTTATAAATGATGCAGCTAGTTTTGATGATGTAGTGAACCAACAAGGGAAGCTAATGGAGTTTCAGCAGGATGGGGGTGATATGATCATATTTCTTCATCCCCTGAATGAGACATACAAAGCCTTTTAGAGTGCCCTACTGCCTATTAATGTTTATTCCATGCTGTCTTCTCTTATTGTGTCCAACCCAACAGATCACAATAACGTGTACTTCCTCAGTAGAATTCATTTGTAAAGGTATATCAATAAATAAAGAAATCTGTGAGGTATTCAGCATTGTTATCTCAAAGTCGGTTATACTAAATAAGCAGCTACCTACATAATTTCCAGATGAAATGTCTTTCTTGATATCATAACTACACATTTAACCATTGCCTTATTAACCTTCTTGCTTTCTCAAATTTGCCTCAAAATTTCTTGGGGGGAGATCCCTCCAAACCCACCTTATGACAGTTAGGCTCACTCGCTTTGCTTGCTCGCCACAGGTCACTCATCCAGAACTTTTACACCCTACTACTTTCAAATGTCATAAACAGCCACTAATGGACAGATGTCCGACCTATTTATGGTAGTGGAGCAGTGTCTCTTTTGAAGTCTAGAGGGTACACCAACTCCATCAGTTGAAAGTAGCTGTTTGTCACCAGGAGGATTTCAGCCAGATCCAGTATAACATTTGACTCCAATCCTTGTGCCAGCAGCATCATTGCTCCTTGTGGCGGAATCCCCGATGTCTCAGTGCTAAAAAGACTCTGAAGTATGAACTGAGACAAACCCGGATGTTTATACAGACTTATGAGTTAGTCCCTCATTAGGGCTTTGGCGGATGGAAGAGCCCGTCCGATGAAGCCATGCTGTCAGAAAACCGCCAGTGCGGTGACCATACCTCGAGGGCCATTACGAGTTTCCCACCCGCCAGCCCAGCGGGAAACCACCCACAAAATTGTGCTGGCTTGTAATAGAGCCGGCGGCAATGTTGTGGTTCTTCGGGTGCAGGAGCACCCGTCGCGCTTTTCACTGTCTGCCAAACAGACAGTGAAAAGAACAGTGGGGCTGGCCATGGGGGCCCATGTCTCTGCCAGATTTTACATGGCGGTGCAGCCGCCATGTAAAAGCTACTGGAGAGTGGACTCGTAATCCTCAGGGCAGAACTGCTTGCAGCGCTGCATTGGTGGATCAAGACCGCTAGCACCGCCAGGCCGCCGACTGGCAAAAAAGTGGTGATCCGACTACCACCTCGAGTCTGGCGGTCCTAGGACTGCCAGACTCGTAATGAGGGCCTCATTGTCTTTTGAAGAACAGTTTTTGTGTGCTGCTATGATGTCTTTTCTCAGGGTTAGCTACCTCCCTTCTCCCCTTCTATTTCTGATGATGTAAATAGAAATTAGATGCTGTTACATGTTTGAACCCATGTATGTAGTACTTGCTCTCAAAGTGCACAAAATAGGTCTTTATCTTACCTTGTAAATGCAGACACCACAGGTTTCTGTATTTATTGGCTGCGATACATATAACCTGTTGTGAGTTGAAACTCAGTAAAAGGGAGATAGCTTGCAGAATTCACTGCTTACTTCACCAAATTCTGCATGTATCATATGTACTGGGCTTTTTCCCTCAGCATTCCCAAGTGCAACATCAAGTCATGGGTCATAATAACACAACACTTTCTCGCATTACTCACTGGCACCAGAGTGATGCCACTCTGAGAGCTCTTTTGGACCATTTTTTGCTATTCCATTATGTCTAAAATGTTATTAGTCATAGGAGTTTGTGGCAGTCGGCATTAGCTGGTGCCTTTACTTACAGACAAACTGGATAACCAAGGTTTAAGAAGAGGGGAGGGTTGTCATGGTTATGCCCCTGGACTTTATAGGAGACGGGCTTTCCTTGCCCTCTACAGAACTCAGTAATACCATTAGCAAGCAGCACTGCCTCAGACGTAGGACACATGTTGCCAGCCTTTGGAACTCATTTTAAATTGAAGGCTGTGGCAAGAACAAGGAGACATACTGGCAATGACTTCACAAAGCACCACCAGGCTGAAAATATTTGCCATGTAAATCTTGCAGCAAACATGATTTAAAAATCTGATAAAATCCCTTTAATATTCAAAAAAGTTACTTTTTCACATGGGAAAGTGTTTTATCTCAGTGCATCAAATTACATCACTGTGCTGAGAGGCACATACTTTCAAACATTCCTGTTCACGTGTACTTCATGTGGTTACCTAGATTCTTATTATCATTGGCACAACATCATAGTCTTTTAAAGGAAACACAATAGATTTTTGTTCATATGTCATAACGCAGAAAGGTTAGGAAAAAAAATGTTGACATTGCTTTTAAGCCCTAATGGCAAATGGGACTTTTTCCATTTTCAAAAAGAAAGTCCTCTCCCAGTGGGATGCTAAAGTGGGATGCTAAAGTCACTGCAGCCATTGCCATGAAACCAAAGGTCGGCTAACTGAAACAGGTTGGTCCTGCTGGTGATCTGGAGCTTTTCAAATTTCTCGGTAAAAAAATGTCCAAGTCCCAGCTCAGAATGGAACTTAGTCATTTTTCAGAGGTGCAGAAATCTCTGCACAGGGTGAAGATGAAATATTCTCCATTGCTGTCAAACTGTCAGTCGGATACTTTTTCCAGTGGGCCATGAGGAATCACTAGAGAAAAAGTTTTCATAAGTTTCCAGACTTTCTTCTGAGGCCTAAACAACAGTAGGAGTACACTTCTAAGTCCCCTAGGGGCTGGGGGGATGGCACTTAGAGACTCTCAGTGTACCAAGCAGAAGCCAACAGCAAGGTTCAATCTCAGTCCACTTGCCACTGGTCCACTAGGATTCTTCACAGGGATGTTCTCCTAAACCTTTTTAGGTTCCTAGATCTACCCAGTGCACCCGTCTTATGATCCTCAGAGTTCTTTCTTGAAGCTCTTTCTGCCCTTTGATTTGAAGTGGAAGAGAGTCCATATCCTGCCCTTCTCATAGGTCACAGTTGCCAAGTACAGCAGGATCAGCCTGCTTGGTATCCTTTCATAAGTCCAGCAGTGTTCTGAGGAAGGCTGAATCAGCATTCACCCATGTAGGGGTCAACAGCCTCGGGTGGAGGACACCATAAGACCCTCCTAGTCCTTCTTGAGCAATGAAGTATATGTTCCCAGGCACTGGCCTGCCTACATTTCCAGTAGTTTCCGTTTGTCTTCCTGCAAACAAGCTCAAAATGCAATGTATCAGGGCAAATCCAAGAAGGCAAAAATCCTCATCCACCCTAAACTTGGGCTGTGAATGCTGAGGGTGCATAGGGGAGTATACAGTGGAAATTACTAGTGCTCTCCCATTTCTAACACTAAATCCAGTTTGAAGCAGGCCCTGGACCCCTAACAGAAAATGAGACAGACATCTAGATTAAGAAAGAAGGGCCCTTAATTAACCAAACAGGGTATACACAATAATTAGATCTCTATCAAAAGAGGAAAGTTTTACATGCACCTCAAACATGCCTGTCATGCAGGATGTAACACTGTTTTGCCAATGGGAAGGGCAACAGCACCCACCTTGAAAATTCTGCTGAGCTCAGATAAGTCATCCCTGTCCATTCAGGACGGCCAGGCAATCAAAGTAGTCTATTTTTGCAGTTCCTGGAAGGAATGTCACACTTCATTACAGACAAGGCACGGGTGGCCAGCAATCGCAGACCAAACATATAAGCCGAAGGTGGCTCAGGAAAGTATATATAACTTTTCTGAACGCCATATTTCTTAACTTAATCCAACTTTAACAATGAACTAGTTTTTAAACGCAGTTAGGAATCTGTTTCCAGTACAGCATAATGCAGAACTAGTAATTTAATCTGCTTTACCAGTATTTTCCATGAGTACAGCTAAACATACAGTGAAAATAGCTGTTGGTGATGTTTTATTGGAAGTACATGCTAACAATAATTTCGGCATGTGCCACTTCTAAACACTATGCACCCTACCTTGTGGGGGAATAAGGTAATTTTAGGGGCAACTTATTTAGCACTTAGAAATGGGGTTTTAGGTGTGTAAAAGAGTTTGTTCTTACAGGGTTATTTTCAAAATTAGAGCTTGCAGGCTGCAAGAGGCCTAGCCTCAGTGAAGGTCTGTGTCATGCTTTCAGGGTCACACAGTGGATGTCACACTACAGTGATTCAGTCCACATGTGACATTTAATTGTACATACCATAAGTGTAGTTCTTACATCATACACAATGGCCTTATAGTAAAGATAAATATGCTGCACTGGGGTTTAAACCAATTTTGATGTTGCTTGCACATATTTAAATATCCTTGCTACCCTATTGCTTACAGGTCCAGGAAAACAAACAAAGAAAATTAAAAAACATAATAAACATATACATGACAAACATGTTACTGGCATCTTAAAAATCTACTGAAAAAATAACAACCAAATGATATAATTAGACACAAAATGTATCTAACATATTTATCCAATTAACAGTTAATTACAAATAAAAACATTACTAAATAAATTCCAGAAAACACTTCCCACCCTACCCCCCACAAACCCACCAAACAACTAAAAAAAATGCAAATTACAAACACAATACAATTAACTTAACAAATAAACAAAAGACTTAAATATACTTTTTATTTAAAAATAGTATATACAAAAAATGCAATACAAAAATATCATGAATCAAGAAAATAATAGTTTACACTACTTTCATAATAATAAGCATATGCAAATTACAGCACTTCACTTCTTACTCCCCTACAAACCCAAACCACCGAAAATCTGTGTGCCATACAATAAAAGAATATTGTTATCTTCGATAATATGCTCTATGATATTCTTGACATCACAATATATATCCAACAATATTATACACCATTGATATCCTTGAGTTGGTGTTAAGGTGAAACAACACTGTCCACAGTTAATCAAGGACAACCAGATTAGACAGTGTTTTTGGGATGGGCATGGAAATGCAGCCCAAATTATATAAATCACATACAAGACAAACTATGAGAAGCCCTTTCTCTAATGAAAGGTCACTGTAATCCTTGCAAAAAAAGGTTTTCAATATTTCCACAGTAATGAAGCCTACATCAAACAGCAAATGTGTTTTACGAACACATCTAAGGAGGGGAGAATGCAACAAAAAGTTAAACAGGGCAGGTTGCAGTCTCAATAATTCCAAGAATCTTGACATTACCAATATATCCAGAAGAGGGTGCTACACTGCTAAACATTTGTCAAATATATCTAACATTAAGATCAATATCCCAGGCATAAAAACACCTACAAAGAATCATAAGCTAATTTCCAGAGAACTATCATGCAACAGTCAAATTAACATATTGCTTCATATCGGACCCATATTTCCTCACTTGCTGTTTCAGAGCCCTTTTCCTGTAGGGAAAACCTGTAGGTGATGTTAGGATGAATGAAGGCTACTACAGTTGATGATTGCTGGAACTATTTCCCACGAAACACCCAACCCTGCTTTATGCATTAGCCAGAGGTTTTTGAAAAGAGAGCTATTTTAAGACTGGAGTAATGGATTAGAGCTTCTCCTGTCCAAGATGGGAAGCTGCATAATTGTTTGCCCTCCATCTGTTTGACACTTGTCATTACAACATTCATCTGCATTACGAAAGACAAGACAGCAACAATAATGGCATCTTATAAGATGGTATGATGTTTTTGAGATTTCTGGGCCACATTGATTCACCCATGACAAACAATTTGTTTGGACTTAGCACAGAAATTAAACTGTTGTTTAAAAAGGATGAGTAGAACCTAAGACCAATAAACAAGCTGGCAATAAAGCTATGAAAAATGTTGCTCAAGTTAAATTGTCTGATCCTGAAATTACCACTTGTAAAATTGGAAGACCTTAATCAAACCGAGCAGACACCACAACAGTATCAAAAGAAATAGTTTGACAGTCTAATCTTTCCACTATTTCAAGTAAGATTAGGCCAGTCCTTCTTTTACTTCTCTTGCCGGAGTATCAGGGGATAGGAAGTAGCAAAAAGAGAAACTCTGAAAGAAATTAAAGTTATTTGAGGAGGAGAAGAGTCAGGCTTCAATGGCATGGAAAGAAACACAGAAAAGCGAGCTTTGTCCAGCAATGACTAGAGAAAATGGGGGCACTCCTCCAAGAAACAAAAAGAAAGAAACTTGGTGTCAGTTTGCAGTGGTGTTCACTTGAAGTCAACTTCATTACATGCATCCATCCACGTTGACCCAAATCTTTGAGAAATCTGTAAATTAGATACATTGAAATTGCCAGGAGTATTTAACTTAGTTACATTTGCTTGACAGAGCACATGGAGAAATATGACTTGAGCCCTAAATTACACCAATAAAGAACATGAAATTACTGAATACATATAGAGCTAGTTCACTATAAAAGTTAAGAAGGTAAAGAAAAAAATTAAATGACGAACAAATACAGCCAGAGAATCCCTTAAAATCATTCTAGTAAATCAAAGAAAGAGTGTTATAGAAAAAGGAAATCTAATTGATAGTCATCTGATATTGTCTTTCAAGACAAAACCAATAAAACAAAGTTATACCGAGGTCTATTCAGCTTCAAAGAAAGTATGGGAATGATTTAGAGGTTGGCGGAGAGGGTACTTCATCGCATAGGTGACTGAGTACCTTCTCTACTAAACTCACCGTCCAGATTAATGAAAGAAATGTACTCTTCAAACAGTCTGACAGGGTATGGGCTGTCAGAGGTTAGCCTTCTGACTACTTAGCCAATTTACAGTAGGCTATCACACGGCCTATTTGTGGTATTTGGAAAAATATTGAGTTGTACATATGGAAACACAGAAATATTTGAAAAAAATATTGTGATGCAAAAATATTGTGATGCATCAATATTGTTGGCCAAAATATCATTTCTTTCAGGAACGCAATATCTTTTTCAAGAATATTGCAGCTTTTAATATCATTTTCAATAATATAGTTGTAATCAATATTGTTTATTTTGTGTTTTAGTTCATATATTAATTTTATGTCTTAATATTGTCTGTATAATTGTTCTTCATTTTTTAAAAGTATTTTGTAAATGTAAGTGATTTTTAATTTTTAATTTAATTGTTAATAGAAATCTATAGTGTTGTAGTGGGTTGTTGGGCTTGTAATAATTCATTATTAATAAATGGATAATCTTTAAGTAAGTATGTGAATGACATTAATTATGTCTATTATGTAATATTGTTTAAATTAAGTATATTTTAAGTGTTGATAGCTATGTTTGTAGGGTTATGGGTGGGAAGATAAATAGGTAATAATTAATTAATGTATTATTGATTTTTTTTGTATTAATTTTGTTAATGATGCATTAATCATTTTTTGCTATATTTTAGGTGTGGGTTAAGGATCTGTAGCAATAAAGGGTGGGAACTTAAATAAGTAATTAATCAACAATTATTTTTTAATTTATTGTTAAATATTTAAATGATTATTAACTATGTGAATTATCTACTAATCATTTACTTTAGTGAAATGATATGTGTGGGCAGTTGGGTTTTTAGGGGGATGGGCAGGGAAGTTTCTACATAATTAATAATAATACAATAGTAATTCATTAATAATTATTGGAGTGTTTATTAATTGTGTACATTAGGTAAAGCTGAATTCTTTTAGGGATATTTTAGTTGCAGTTTGCTAGGTTTGTAGGGGTATGGGATGGGAAGTTAGATCATGTTTAAAAAGTAATAGTTATTATTGTATTACTAAATATTTAATTCATTATTAACTACATCAGTTGTGATTATATATATATATTAGTTATATTTTAGGTTTGGGCTACTGGGTTTGTTGGGTTGTCGGGTAGGGGGTTAATTGAGTAATTATGAATTGAATATTAATTGTTAATTCGTTGTTTAATTGATTATCAATTATGTAAATTTTGTTATATTCATTGCTGGACCTGTCTCTTTTTGCAGGGTTATCCCCAAAATGTTTCCTTCTTCTTCCTATTTTTCTGACCTGCTTTTGTATGCTTTAGGGCACTGCTAACCAGTGCTAAAGTGCAAGTGCACCCTGTCTAAATTGTATTGGTGATAGGTTTATCAATTATTGACACATTTGATTACTAGTAAGTACCTAGTAAAGTTTACTATGTGTGACCGGGAGCTGTAAGTCAAATGCTACTAGTGTGACTGCAGCACTGATTGTTCCACCCACATGAGTAGCCTTGTAAATATGTCTCAGACCTGACACTTCAGTGTGTGTGTGGGGGCAGTTTTAAACTGCCACTTCAACCTGGCAAATGCACCCACTTGCCAGGTGCAAACCTTCCCTTTTACTATATGTAAGTCACCCCTAAAGTGGGCCTAAGACAGCCCCATGGACAGGGTGCAGTGTATTGAAATGGTAAGACATGCACTGGTGTACTTTACATGTCCTGATAGTGAAATATTGCTAAATTCAATTTTCACTATTGCAAGACCTATCTCTCCCATAGGGTAACATATGAATTGTCTTGAAATACATTTTAAGTGTGATTTCCCATTGGGAGCAAATAGAGATCTGGAGTTTGGGGACTCTGAGCTCACAAGTTAAAAATACATCTTTGATGAAGTTGTTTTTTGAATTGTAAGTTTGAAACTGCCACTTTCAGAAAGAGGGCATTTTCTTGTTTAACCCTTCTGTGCCTCTGCCTGTCTGCTGAATGCACATCTGGGTCAGTGAATTCACTATAGACAGTCACACAAAGACAGCTGATGTGTGTCCTGAATATCCTGATGGGTCTTCCCGAGCTAGAGTGGGGGAAGGAGCTGACACTTGCACCTGAATAGGGCAGTTCCTGCCAGGAAGAAGAGATGGATGCTGTAGGAGTGACTGCCACTCTGCCTGTGCTTTTCTGTGCTGGCCTGCTGCTTTCTGCTTCTGTCCTGGGAGTGAAAGCACCAAACTTGGCTTTCTACATCTTGATTTCCAAGGTTCCCCAAGGGTTTGAGTTCAGCTTGCCTCCTGTTAAGAAGTCACAGGGACATCAAAGACTTAATCTGCGATCTCCTGGGGTCATCTGCTGAGAGCACTGTCCTGCCAAATGGTACCAAATCCAGTCTGGGCCCTTGAAGGAGGTTTTTGGTGCTCCAAGAAAAAAATCCATGCATCGACTCACGGTTTTCCACGCAGTGTGTCAGAAGAACCACTACTTTGTGAGCTTCGAGCACCGCATATCTCAAGTCTGTGGTGCACCACCCTGACTCCGATGCAGTGCCTGCTTTATTGCTGTGAGATCGACGCATCGCAGCTTAACGACCGACGCAACACCGATGCAACGTCCCTGGGTGCCATTTTCTTCATGGACACTGCACCACAGTAAGGACCCAACGCTTCATGATGTAAACAACGCATCACCTCCCCTGTGGCTGTAAGGAACCAATGCATCACCTCCCCTGCCTGGCAGTAAGGAACCAACACATCATCTCCACTGCAACAGTAAGGAACCAAATCATTTCTGGATCTTTCAACGCATCACCTCCCCTGATTCCCACATTATCTTTGTTTTTGAAGCATCTCAGGTACTTTGCCTCAGTCAAGTGCTTCAATGATTTCAAGGAACTACAATTGCATTTAATCTTTTAAAAGTGATATCTTTGTTTGTGAATGATGGATTTTTGTCATTTTCGTCTAGTTTAACTCAGATAAATATTGTCTGTTTGTCTAACTGGTGTGGAGTACTTTTGTGTATTTTCACTGTATTACTGTGTGTGCGTGTGTGTGTGTACAAATTTGAGATAAACCTGATTGCTCGTGCCAAGCTACCAAGGGGGTGAGCAGGGGTTATTTTAGCTGTGTGTCTCCCTTACTCTGACTAGAGTGAGGGTCCGTACTTGGACAGGGTGCAAACCACTGCCAACTAGAGTCCCCATTTCTAAGATCCATTTATTTTAGTTATGGGTTGCTAGGCATGTAGGGGTATGGGGTGGAAAGTTAATTGAGTGATATTTAAGTAACTATTATTTTTAAATTGGAAATTAATATAATACTGTTTATACATTTTGCAAATTGGAGGATTTTTTAATCATATATATATATATATATATATATATATATATATATATATATATATATATATATATGATGCTCAGTAGTAATGTTTATATTTAGATTTTATATTTTTTCTAAATTAATATGGCTATGTAAATGTGCAATGTGCTTGAAGTGAAGTTGTTTACCCACAGTTGTTTAGATTGGAGTGGGAATAGCAAATCTTACCCCTTCAAAGTCCAACGCTTTCCCCATCATTGCTTAGTATGGAGTGATGATAGTAATCTTAAGCCGTCCGAACTCCAGCCCTTTCCCAGACTGGAGCGGGAATAGTAAATCTTACCTCTCCGACGTTCAACGCTTTCCCTACTGTTGCTTAGAATGGAGTGGGAATGGTAATTTAAACCCCTGGGATTTCCAGCCCATTCCCTACTGTTGGACAGACAGGAGTGGGAATAGTAAATCGTACCCCTGCGAAGTCCAACACTTTTCCTACTGTTGATTAGACTTTAGTGGAAATAGTAATTTGAACTCATCTGAAGGCCAATGCTTGTCCCACTGGTGAATAGTGTGGAGTGTGAATATTAAATTTCCCCCACCCCCAAAGTCCAACACTTTCTCTACTGTTACATAGACTGTAGTTGAAATAGTGCATGTATTATTCCTAGATTTAAATACATTTCCTAATATTGTTTAAATATATTTATTATTAATATTTGTTTATAATTTTAATGGAATAGTATTTGTTTATATTTTTAATTGTCTAAATTGTTAATACTACTTTTTGAAAATGTATTTTTTATCTTTTTAATTTTGTTTATTCAGTGATTTATATAATTGTTTTGGAATGGAATTGTTAATATGTCTTTACATTTTTTGCAAAAAAAATAAAAATAAAAATATACCTATATATATATTTGCAAAAAACAAAGGAGAACTCTGGGAAGTTCCCAATTTTAGGTGGAGAGCTGCTCTAGTAAGGAGCAGCCTGCAACACCAGCGACACTCTACATTTGCTCACCTCAAATGTCTGCTTATCTAGCAAATTATTAAAGCATAGGATCAGCACAATACTGTGCCTGGAGTGGTAAATAGCTTTTGTCATTTTACAGCTCGGCGAGGATGACACTATGTCAATCCTATGCTTAAAGATTTTGCTGTACAAATGGCAAAAGACTTTGGGGGTCATTCCGACCCCGGCGGGCGGCAGGCGGCGGGCGGCGGGCGCCGCCCTCCGGGTGGAAACCGCCCAAAGACCACACCGCGGTCACATGACCGCGGGGGTCATTTCAACTTTCCCGCTGGGCCGGCGGGCGATCTCCAAAAGATCGCCCGCCGGCCCAGCGGGAAAGCCCCTGCAAAGAGGAAGCCGGCTCCGAATGGAGGCGGCGGATTTGCAGGGGTGCGACGGGTGCAGTGGCACCCGTCGCGATTTTCACTGTCTGCTAAGCAGGCAGTGAAAATCTTTGTGGGGCCCTGTTAGGGGGCCCCTGCACTGCCCATGCCATGGCCAGGGGCCCAACGACACCCGCTCCCGCCAGCCTCTTCCTGGCAGTGTAAACCGCCAGGAACAGGCTGGCGGGAAGGGGGTCGGAATCCCCATGGCGGCGCTGCAAGCAGCGCCGTCATGGAGGATTCCCTGGGCCAGGGGAAAACCGGCGGGAAACCGCCGGTTCCCCTTTTCTGACCGCGGCTTTGCCGCCGCGGTCAGAATGGCCCGGGAAGCTCCGCCAGCCTGTTGGCGGTGCTTCCTCTGCCCTCCACCCTGGCGGTTTGAAACCGCCAGGGTCGGAATGAGGGCCTTTGTCACTATCTAGCTCGACAAGGATAACACTGTGCTGATCCTATGCTTAAAAACTTTGCTAGATAAGCAGACATTTGAGGTGAGCAAATCTAGAGTGTCGCTGGTGTTGCAGGGTGCTCCTTACTAAAGCAGCTCTCCACCTAAAATTGGGAACTTCCCAGAGTTCTCCTTTGTTTTTTGCATAATTTATGCGTCACTCTAATCCTGAAAGGGCCTTGGTTTGACTTATGCTGGGTGCTCCCTTGTGTCTGGACAAAGCTATACCCCTCTGAAGAGCTCTAATGAGAGCGAAACACGTGTCAGGGGTTGCTTTACTCATTCCAGGTTGGCTTGGATGGTATTTGACCAGTCCAAAGCTGTAATACTGTGCCTGGAGTGGTAAATGGCTTTTGTCATTTTACAGCTCGGCGAGGATGACACTGTGTCAATCCTATGCTTAAAGATTTTGCTGTACAAATGGCAAAAGACTTTGTCACTATCTAGCTCGGCAAGGATAGCACTGTGCTGATCCTATGCTTAAAAGCTTTGCTAGATAAGCAGACATTTGAGGTGAGCAAATCTAGAGTGCTGCAGGTGTTGAAGGTGCTCCTTACTAGAGAAGCTCTCCACCTAAAATTGAGAACTTCCCAGAGTTCTCCTTTGTTTTTTGCATAATTTATGCGTCACTCTAATCCTGAAAGGGCCTTGGTTTGATATATATATATTTATACATATATATACATATACACATACATAAATGTCACTTGGTTTATGAAGGAAGACTAAAAGACACCTTATTTAGTCTTGGCTGGTTTATTTTAGGACAAGTATTGTATGAGGATTTAATTTGCAAAATATTCTAATATTCTCTTCTTCTCGCCTTCCGATAGGTTCTTCCCAGGTATGGGCCCGCCAGCATTCTCAGAGAGAAGGAAAGACACAGGGAAGTGCTTGTTTCCCCCTTATTTCTAATTATAAAGAGGTAGGGTAGGATTAGTGCGAGCCCATCACCAGATCCTGTCCTAAGGTGCCTTGGTTAATGAAAGGGTAGTTCCCCCCCCCCAGTATAAGCAGAACCTTGACCTGAGGTGAAATGTGAAACAAACATATAAAATGTAATGAAATTCATGAGAACACTCTTAGGTCTGTTAGTGTTCTCGTCTTTGAGCCTTTGTATTACAGTAAAGTCGGGGGAACCCCTTGTAGCATAATCCATTACCTTAATCCCCATCCTATCTTACCCCTAACCCCCACCTGCTTCTTGGCACAAAACCACAAGCGCTTAGACACCTGGGTAAGCCACGCTCCTCCAACAAACAGGGTTTTGGAATTTTTAAGGGAGGTTTTTGCATGCAAAGGCATTCCCAGGATCACTGTAACGCACAATGGTGTCCAGTTCACTTCACAGGAGATGAAGGAGTTTCTGGAAGCTTCGTTTATCACGCATCATCGCACTGCCCTTTATGCACCGCAAGCAAATTGTTCTCTCTTGGAGAAGTAGGGGGCCATCTTCTTTGATTCCACTTTGTTCCTACAAGATCATACAACCTATCAGGTTAATGCTCAGTTGTAGAACTCTGAAGAAACTCAGTTACAGCTCAAGCCCATGACATTGATCCATAAAACCTACCCGCCAGGTTTGCTACAATCAACTTCTGTTCCCCCGTTCCAGTGAAACTTTGGTCTTTTATTGTACACTTTCACACATTACAACCCACACCTAGTTTTTAAAGGCTAGAGAAGCATAAAAACTTGTTTTACTTCCCATTGTCTTTTCATAGAAAAATATTTATATGAAATGTCTTTCCTTCCACCATATCTCCTGTGAAAATGAGGAATTTTGTTGCAATCTTTGCATGTACTGCACTACCCATGACCAGCTCATTCACTATAGGTTTATAAGTGCAGAGAAATTGGTGAAAGGAATAATAACTGTGAATAGCTACAAGGTTAAATCCAGGGACTCAGGAATTATATGATTCTGTGGCCAATGCATTTTCCACATAATTATGGAAATGATGCATTTGCCACATAGTCCATCATCTGCTGAATAATTTTCAGATCTGTACCAAATGGATTTAAAAGTACTAAAATCTGAGTAACACCTGTTGAATAGCAGAGGAAACCCTATGCAAAGGTTGACTCATCACCTTTCTGTTGCTTATTACTGTATTTTGATGTTAAACTTGCATTAATGAGGTGAAGCTTTGCCCAGACAGTGTTAATGTGTAAAAATGACACAATTACGAAGTAAAACTACCACAAAATGTGCTCAATTACTTTACACAGTGTGCCTTTTCCTGCTGTATAATTAAGGTAACCCTTCCACATAATTTGATTTTACTCTGCCGCATAATCCCAGTGGCCCTGCTTTTAACTTTTTTGGTGCTCACCACATATGCATGGACCACTCCTCAAGGTCTGCTCATGTACAAATTTATTTTTCTCCTGTAGCTGATAGCTTAAAACTATAACTGACTACCCAAAGTACCTGTAAAATGGCCACAGTACCTACCCATTTTCCTACTCAACCTACCCCGCTGAAATGTTTTACTGCACATTCAGACTGAAGCAAGCAACAGATGAGTGTATTGCTCCTATACTTAAGGTCAATAAAACAAATCCACTGATTTGCCAAACATCTGTGGCTGAAGCATTAATAGAGGGCAGATTAATACTAGCTATGTTTCTAATAAAAGAGTAGCTCTTAAATCACAGTAGGAATAAGGCATGCAGCTCCCGATTGGGGTGTAGCCCAGGATGTTCAATGATGTGTTAGAAGTAATATTAGAACATTGTAATGTTGGGAGCTCCATTGAAGACAGTGGAGTGCTCCGGGCTTTTACTGGCTGGTAAAAGCCCCGAGCGTCAACTTTCCAATGTTTTCTTTGTTCACAGTCACAGCTGTGAACAAAGCCTCACAGGGCCTGAGGGGATTTCAATTCCCTCAGTCGACGTGAGGAATTTGTTTTATTAAATTGAACATTCTGCCCTCTAGTGGCAGAATGTTCTAATAGCTTTAGAACCCACCGTAGTGGACTGTACTGGCCATTAAAGGCCCTCTCTCTTGTTTAATGGCCGGTAAAGCCGGCTATGGCGGGTTCTAAGGCTATATTAGAACATTGGAATTATGGGTGCTCCTTTGAAAACAATGGAGTGCTCCGGGCTTCTAATGGCCGGTAGAAGCCTGGAGCTCGAACATTTCAATGTTTACCACAGCTGTTGCTGTGAACAAAGGCCTCACAGACATTCACAAGCCGTTTGTTTTATTTATTAGAACATTCTGCCCTCTAGTGATGGAGTGTTCTAATAGCCTTATAACCCTCTTTAGTTGGGCTATACTTGCATTAAAGACCTGATCCCTGGTTAAAGGCCATCGCGTTCGGCTCGGGCCTTTAGCGCTTGAGCGGGCTCATAATGGCTGTTCTAGCCTGCTATGGTGGGCTATAATGGTATGATAATGACACAGTTAAGACTACCATTAGAGACAGGAATTGTCAGGAAGGTTGATGGAGCCACAATCAATAAAAGTGGATACAAACAGGGGGGTGACAATGGCAAGCCAGTCACTTTGATATCAGTTGTGAATAATTTAATGACATCTCTTAGAAGAAGGAGAATAGCCCAAACCCATGAAATGTGCATAGGCACAGTATGCCTGATAGCATGGATTCATTGATTTTATGAAATTTTATTGATATAGCAGTCATTTTTGCTTTATTTGAGCTCATTACATGTATTTCTTTTTAACAAGAAAGACGTTTAAAAATCAAAATCCTCCAAATTAGTTTTTGCCATAGTAAAATGTGAGATGTCATAGGTCTTTCACTAATGGAGGAGACATCCGTTACCATTGTCTATGCCCCTTTTCTTCCCAGTCCGGTTGCAAGCCTGCTGTGCTCGCTTCCCTCCTAACCTGAGTTCTGAATGGCCTAAGTCTCTCCCTCCAGCCCAATTTCTATTTGATATTCGTTATGCATACCATCACTCATCAGCTTGAGTCTTTGGGCAAAGGGACATAGATTCCATCATTAATGGCAAATTACAGTTTATTCAGTGTACTCTATTTACATGTGAGAGTGCACATTTTTAGTTTATGGGAAATAAAAGGTAGATTGTGGCTGTAGGAAACTTTGTGCAGTATCAACACTGTTTTGATTTCAATACAACTTGGAAATAGTAAGCCAAATAAGTTTTTAGGCTGAAACGTGGTCCTGATGTTTAAGATTAAAAATAATCCTGATGTTGTTATTGTGAATGCACAGAAGACACAGAGGCCCTCATTCCGACCCTGGCGGTTTCAAACCGCCAGGGTGGAGGGCAGAGGAAGCACCGCCAACAGGCTGGCGGAGCTTCCCGGGCCATTCTGACCGTGGCGGTAAAGCCGCGGTCAGAAAAGGGGAACCGGAGGTTTCCCGCCGGTTTTCCCCTGGCCCAGGGAATCAAGCAGCGCCGCCATGGGGATTCCGACCCCCTTCCCGCCAGCCTGTTCCAGGCGGTTTACACCGCCAGGAAGAGGCTGGCGGGAACGGGTGTCGTGGGGCCCCTGGGGGCCCCTGCACTGCCCATGCTACTGGCATGGGCAGTGCAGGGGCCCCCTAACAGGGCCCCACAAAGATTTTCACTGTCTGCTTAGCAGACAGTGAAAATCGCGATGGGTGCCACTGCACCCGTCCCACCCCTGCAAATCCGCTCGGAGCCGGCTTCCTCTTTGCAGGGGCTTTCCCGCTGGGCCGGCGGGCGATCTTTTGGAGATCGCCCGCCAGCCCAGCGGGAAAGTTGAAATGACCCCCGCGGTCATTTGACCGCGGTGCGGTCTTTGGGCGGTTTCCGCCCGGCGGGCAGCGCCCGCCAGTGTCGGAATGACCCCCAGAATGTTCTTTCATAGCAAGCCAAGATAAATGGTTTTGCCAAAATCAGGCTTAGATGAAACTAAAACTTTGGTCACTGCAAATCTTTTGGGGAAATTATGAAAAAGGAAAGATCATCTTCAATACCCTAAACTGATAGACACAGGACTTTGAACCACATGTTATCTGGAGTTCAAAAGGCATCCTGGAACCTAATATATTGCCCAAGATGTGAACTCAGCAGGTTAGCCTTGGACCATCATTCAATGATCCAAGGCAGATAGAATTGTCCCAGGTAGATATTTTATTGTACATAGACATGATCTCCATTTAACCACTTTGGTGAACATGATGGAATGATTCAGTAATGCGCACCGGTGGGCGTGTGCAGATGATGGAACCGTTTTGTCCTCGCACTGGCCTGTGGGAGAAGTGCTGGTGCTCTATCCGTGGGCAATACCCCCACCTTACAGGGGATGGCAGCGTAAGCGCTTCCACTGCCACCCCAACCCCCCTCCTTCTGCGATGTGACCCAATGACATCAGCACGCACGGCCAGGAATGCAAAGAGGCATTGGAGTAAAGGGTAGATTTTTTCCTTTCTCCCGGTGACCCTCTATAACGCATTTCTGCTGATCAGTCGTACATGAGGCAACGATCGTGCAGCAAGAATGCACCCACTAGCACCAGGGATTTTTTTTTGAGGAAGGAAGCGATAACTTGGGCAAGGGTCGCTTCCTATAACAGGGACAGATTTTCTTGCGTGGGCAGGTCGGCCGTATTTGGAGGTCCATCTGCCCCCAAAGAGCCAGAAAGAACCACTAGCACCATGTAAAATATAGGTTTATTCTTGGTATGGCCCCTTTTTTTGGGGGTGGCCTTTTCGGCAAGGGTCACCCCAATTGGGGAAATTTTTGTGTATATTTACTATAGGCCATTTCAACCATAGTTGGAGGCTTATCTGCCCACGGGGGCAAAAAAACATTAGACACCAAGCAAAGATTGTATGTGGGTGGGTTTGTGTTACTATCCTTGTGGGGACTTCGGTGTGATAACACAGTCATGCTGTGGGGACTTGGTTGCACTGTGGGAACCTGAGCACTGTGGGGTCCTGAACTCAGGTCCCCACAAGGCAATGTCTTCTAAATGATATAAAATAACTTTAGGAACATCTGTGTCAATTTGCACAACTTTTTAAAAAATTGCATTGTTGGGACCTATGTTTCATCAAGTGTGTTTATAATTTTGCTCAGCTCTGCTCTGTAGACAGAAGGCTGTACTGCATGCTTGAACACACTTTGCATTTAAACACACATTGCTCAACAGAAATACATGCTAGCATCAGAAAGGACAGACAATCAAAAGGCAAAGCTGCATAATCCTGTATTTACCTAAATATGTTTGTGCAAATTACCATTTTCTCAATGTATTGAAGTAAAAGCTTATTTACATGAATTTACTGAATTTAGAATTTTTATTTCTGAAAACTGTTAGTGGCTTTATAAACATTGCTAATAGCAATTTGGTTCATTTTTCAATCCAATACTTCACTATTGACGTTTGATCCTGTCTGCAATTAAAGAAAGGTGGTGCACTGCATTGAGATACCATATACACCTATGTGATTGTTTTTTGTTCCAATAAACTTACAGCAAAATCACTCTGGGATCTAAAATGGATGCAAAGATGCATTTTGGGCTAAGAAAATAGTGCAAAATGCAACAGAACACAAACAGTAGCTTGAGCTACCACTCGCGCTTGCTGGATGTGCTCTTGGGATAGGATTTTCATCCAAAATTACGGATGCGGTCGTAAATGGGCAATTCTTGGTAATTCTGCATCAAGGAGTAACACAGAATTACCACAATTACTTCAATAACTCCGGTGTTATTAAAATTACTCACAGGCCTAGTAAATATCACAGTAAGTGCTGCAGCGATGTTAACTTTACTGGCATCCGTTATCAATATTTTAAGAGCTAAATATTGATAAAGATGAATAACCAGCCTTAACATTTATACCATTGCTCAGCTCCATGATTCCACTTGAGTCTACCAGGGACATTAATCAACCAGAGATTAACCTTTGGTGATTTTATGTGGGGCCATCAATCTTCCATTAGCAAAAATCATGCAAAAATATGGTTTATGTGACAACAGGAAAGTTCACACATTTCACACAACACAAAAATTAGGAATTGCGGTCGACTACATGAGCAGAATAAAAATAACACTTGGGCCTACTCTCTAGTAGTATGTATGTATATCTTGTGGTACTCTGCCTAGTAAACCCAGGAAGCCAGTGATGGTGCTACAAGTATGCAACTGCACCTGTTGCTTATGGGTAGACTCTATATAGGACTTGCTTAGTGGTTAATTTGCAAGTACAATGAGTTGGACCTCAGTCGTTCTTGGGTTTACTCCATATTTCGTGATGGTTTATCAGCAGAATCAATTGGGTGAATCCTCTATTTCCCTGAGTGAACACCATGTAGCATTTCTGTGCTGACTTACAGTGCCTCCAATGAAATTGTTCATTTGATTCTGTTTGTTACACTTCAAAACTCCGTTGTCCTTACTAATATCCATCAAAGGTGGGCTCTAAATTTGAAAGTGGCAGCCTAAAGTTGGAGAGTACCTGCATGCTTGACTGCATACGTCCTCACACTCTCTCTTACACTTCATGCTTATGTGCAGCTACATTGGGCACTCTGTGCCATATGGTTTCAAACCTCACAAATATCAAAACATATTCCTCATTGGGCCAATCACAAACAACATACTTTCAACCATTTACTTCTAAAGTTACAGAGAACACTAAAGTAAATCAGTATGCTTCGCAACCTTACCAGTGGTGTGAAACACTATATAAATAACACAGTTTAGGATTGCCTTTAGGATTGCCGTGTGGTATGGAAAATGCTGTATAAATCCTAATACAGTAAAACACTTTGCTAAAGTAATAAACTTCTGTTTTCCTTTTTCCAGTGAAGGTGAAAATCCGGACTTGGAATGACATTGCACATTTGTTTCTTATTTTTTAGAAGCAAGTCCTTTGATGGAGGGGTGATTTTATTTTTTATGTGATTTTATTTTTATACTGAAGTGTTTCTGCTGAGTACTTTTTGCAAGCACTCGGCACATGGTTGTATTTTCCTTAAAGGTCTGGTGGATCCTGGGTTTTCTGGTATGATAGTGCTATTTAAAATACTGAAAAGCATTTCTGGTGAAGCTTTTACATGACTTAATGGCTTCCTGGGCTTGACTGTTTGCCATCAGACGAGCAAGTCCACTTCGAATTACGGGAATAAAAAGTCTTGTTCCTTCCTGTTTTACCTTTTTATTACGCATGTAGGTTAAATTTAGACCTCTGTGTTAAGTCAGAGTGCCAAGTAACACAGGTGACTGATTTATTGAAAAAATTAAATACTGTGGCCCTCGTTACAACCCTGGCAGTCGGCGATAAAGCGGCAGTAATGCCGCCAAAAGGCCAGCGGTAACCAAAATGGAATTAAGACCACGGCGGAAACCGCTCAGATAGACAGTCACTTTAACACACCGACCTCCACAGCGGTAGCAACAAGCACCTTTACCGGGGCGGTACCAACGACATCAAAAGCACGGCGGTAACAGAACACAGAAGTCAAAGGACTCACCTCTAGAGACACAAGGAAGAACGTGCCGCCATGGAACCCGAGTTGCAGGTGTTCTCCATGTTCGTCTATCTACTTCTTCACTATTGAACACCAACACCGGCGAAGACGACCACAGTGAGTACTGCTGCCTAGCACACAGGGGAGGAGGGGACAAAAAAGAGAGTGACATACATGCAACACGCAACACCCCCACCCCCAACACCATACACATAAACTAATGCAGCAATAAAAAATAATTACCCCGTACCCCTCAGGAATAATGCAAGGACCAAAGGAATTGATTAAAGTGAGTGTAATAATATAAAATTGTAGAAATTTGTGCTTCAAAATCAAAACAGTATATACATATATACAAATGTAGGGACACAGTCAGTCCACAATGTCCGTGGGCCACAGAGCCACATCAAATAGACCAAGGCCTCACTTGACTCCTGCAACAACACTGAGAGAACACCACAGGGGCATTAGGCACCTCAGGGGGACAGGGAACAGGGGGTACCTCAGCCGGAAGATGGTACAACACCACTGGTCCTGGAGGTGGCTACATGGCCTGTGCGATGTCCTGGGGAGTGCAAGGCCACAGTCTCTCAAGTGGGTGGTCTGCCCACTGCTTGGTCCTGGGGAGTGCAAAGCCACAGTCTCTCACGGAGGGGGTGAGTGGATGGCTTCTTCCACTGGTTCTGGGGGGGCCTTGTGTCCAGTGTGCTACATCCTGGCAAGGAGGGGGTGAGTTGGTGGCTTCTCCACTGGTTCTGGAGGGGGTCTTGTGCCCAGTGTGCTTCATCCTGACAAGGAGCGGGTGAGTGGATGGCTTGTTCCACTGGTTCTGGAAGGGGCCTTGTGCCCAGTGTACTTCATCCTGGCAAGGATGGGGTGAGTGGATGGCTTCTTCCACTGGTTCTGGGGGGGGCTTTGTGTCAAGTGTGTTTCATCCTGGCAAGGATGTGGTGAGTGGATGGCTTCTTCCATTGGTTCTGGAGGGGGCCTTGTGCCCAGTGTGCTACATCCTGGCAAGGAGGGGGTGAGTGGATGGCTTCTTCCACTGGATTCCGGGGGGGGGTCTTGTGCCCAGTGTGCTTCATCCTGGCAAGGATGGGGTGAGAGGATGGTTACTTCCACTGGTTCCGGAGGGGGCCTTGTGCTCAGTGTGCTTTATCCTGGCAAGGATGGGGTGAGTGGATGGCTTCTTCCACTGGTTCTGGAGGGGGCATTGTGCCCTGTGATGCAGATCTTGGGGAGTGCAAGGTCACAGTCTCTCACCTGGGAGTCACACCTACAGGATATGCAGGGTCCAGGACACACTACACCCCATGGAGGCAGGACTACACACTGCCTGCCGGCGATGATGGCTGCTCAGTAGTGGCAGTGGCGGTGCTGGTGTCGGTGCTGGCAGTGGTGGGGGGAGGCTCCAGCCCATTCACTGCGGCCTCGGATGGCTGCCCACTGGGGCTGCTGGCGGTGCTGGCAGTGGTGGGGGAGGCTCCAGCCCACCCCCTGCAGCCTCGGAAGGCTGCCCACTGGGTCTGCGGCTGCTGGCAGTGCTGCAGGCAGTGGTGCTGTTGGCAGTGCTGGTGCTGGCAGTGGTGGGGGGAGGCTCCAGCCCATCCCCTGCAGCCTCAGACGGCTGCCCACTGGGGCTGCTGCTGCTGGCTGTGGTGCTGGTGGCGGTGCTGGTGGCGGGGCTGGTGGCGGGGCAGGTGGCGGGGCTGGCAGTGGTGGCGGGAGGCTCCAGCCCATCACCTGCAGCCTTGGACGGCTGCCCACAGGGGCTGCTGCTGCTGGCAGTGTTGCAGGCAGTGGTGCTCGTGGCAGTGCTGGTGGCGGTGCTGGTGGCAGCGCTGGTGTCGTGAATGCCAGTGGTGGGGGAACGCTCCAGCCCTTCCCCTGCAGCCTCGGACAGTTGAACCGCCCTGGTTGGTGTTGGGGGCTCTGAATCAGTCCCAGGACCAGGATTCCTGACAATCCTGCCTGCAGGGGCAGGCCCCTTGCCTTTGCCCTTGGCAGCTGGTGATGCCTCCTTGCCCTTGCCCTTGGCAGCTGGTGATGTCTCCTTGCCTTTCTCCTTGGCAGCTGGTGGTGCCTCCTTGCCCTTGCCCTTGGCAGCTGGTAATGCCTCCTTGCCTTTCCCCTTGGCAGTGGGTGGTGCCTCCTTGCCCTTGGCAGTTGGTGGTGCCTCCTTGCCTTTCCCCTTGGCAACTGGTGGTGCCTCCTTGCCTTTCCCCTTGGCAGCTGGTAGGGCCTCCTTGCCTTTCCCCTTGGCAGCTGGTGCAGGCACACTGTCAGTGCTGATGGCTGGTTCCCTGGAGCCTCTCCCACCTGCAGTAGCTGCCAACACTACTGTGGCCGTGGACTGGGTGGCGGAGGTGCTCGGCTGGGTTCTGACCACCCTGGCCCGACGTAAAGGACGGGAGGGGAGGGGTAGGAAAGAGGTCAATAGCGGAGAGGAAAAGCTTCTTAGGAACACTGGGCCAGGAAGAGGGTGAAGGTTTGGGACTGGAGGAAGAGGGAGTGGTTGTAGGAGGTATCAGCCTGCTGTGTTTGGGTGCAGGTGCATAGGCTGGATGCTGTTGTGAGGTGGATGGCTGTTTGGAGTGCTTGTGTTTGTGTACTTTTGGAGGAGGGGGCACAGACAAAGTGGGACGGGACACAGGGTACGTGGCATGGATGTGGTGGTGGTGACTGCCAGTGAGGGGTGTGTAGGGATAGGCATGATGGTGATGGGTGTAAGTGGATGAGGATGTAGTGCATGCAGGTGTGAGTGGAGACGATACTGGGAGGGTGGTGGACGAGGAGGAGGAGGGGGACACAGTGGAGGCAGTGGATGTTGGTGTGTCTGCATCTGAATAGTGTCTGTGTGAGTGCCTATGGGATGATGTGTGGTGCTTGTGTTTGCCTGAGCCATTCCTGTGTGTTGTCTTGGGTGCATGCTGGTCTGAATATGTGCTTGGAATAGGTTGGGGTTGAGGAGAATGCGACTGGGTCGAGGAAGTTGGAGGGGGAGGCTAGAGACAGGGACAATGGCTGCCATCAGGGACGAGGCCAGAGCCTGGATTGATCTCTGTTGGGCCGCCATGCCAGAGTGAATGCACTCCAGGAATGCAATTGTTTGTTGCAAATGGCCTGCCAGCCCCTGGATGGCATTCACTATGGTTGACTACCCAACAGAGATGGATCGCAGGAGGTCAATAGCCTCCTCACTGAGGGCAGCAGGGCTGACTGGGGCAGGGCCTGACGTGCCTGGGGCGAAGGAGATGCCCACCATCCTGGGTGCGAGGGCACAGGATACTTGCTGAGGGGCTGCTGGGAGGGCGGAGCTGGTACGGGGTGGCGGCTGTACCTGTAGTTGGGGTGGCCACAGAAGTGAGCCACCACCAGGGAGCTTCCATCGGAGGAGGTATCACTGTCTGAACTTTCCTCTCCTGTCTTTGCCCTGGTGCTCCCCTCAACCTCTTTCCCACTGGTGCCCTCACCATCGGTGGATTCAGCCTCATGGGCCATGTGGGATGCAGCTCCCTCCCTCACCGGTGCCTCTACTCCTCCGCCAGATGATGCTAATGCACATAAGGTCAGGGTGACAAAAGAAAAAGGGGGGAGAGACAAAGGATACACTTGGTCAATGGCTGCCCCAACCCACCGTTGGCATACACAGCATACTCACACAGGGAACAGGCCTACGCACTATGCAATGCACTACCAGTCACAATGCTAGTCACCAGCCCAAGGACAGGAATACCTAATGCCAATAGCAGCATACCCGACACTCACAGACCCCTGTCCAGTAGTGGATGCCTACTAGCTTTGTAGGAGGTTGTGTTAATCAGCCCCTGCCCAACATGGGACCTACCCTGCAAAGTCCGGCCTGGCCTAGGGGCACCCACAGTCCCGCATGCCCCACCAGTAGACCACCCCACCACGTGCAAGCAGTAGATTTGGAAACTATACTCACCCCTTTGTGGCTGCTGTGATGCCCTCAAGCGCCAATCTAGCTCCGGATAGGCCACCGCCAGTATGCAGAACATCAGGAGGGTCAGGGTTCGACGGGCACCCCTTCCTCGTTGGGAGGCCATCCCCAGCTGGGACTCTGCCATCTTCCAAGCCCAGCGTCTCAGGTCCTCCCAACGTTTGTGACAGTGGGTGCTCCGCCTGCCGTAGACCCCCAGGGTCCGCATGTTCTTGTCGATGGCACGCCATTTACCCTTTTTCTGATGGGTGGTGACCTGCAGAGCTGTGTGCCCAATTGGAGCTAGACCTGATATCTGCTATCCGTCACCCCACTGGGATCCCCCCTCTTGTGCAAGTCCTATCTGTGCTCCATTTCTTGCCAACTGGCTCTTTCCAAGTGACAGTGGGCTTGGCAGCAGGAATGTCTTAGCCATTGTTCTCAATAGTGCTGCCCAGAGTGTTGTCTGCCCTGATTAAACACATGCACAGCTACATTGTTTTATCCCAGGTTGAGAATTTGGCCACGGTGAAAGCTGACTTCTATGCAATGGGGCATATCCCCAACATTACTGGGGCTATTGATGGTACACATATTGCATTAGTCCCCCCACCCCGGAGAAATGAACAGGTCTTCAGAAATTAAAAGAGCTTTCACTCGATGAATGTGCAGATAGTGTGCCTGGCGGACCAGTACATCTCCCATGTCAACGCAAAGTATCCTGGGTCTGTGCATGATGCCTTTATCCTGAGGAATAGCAGCATCCCATAGGTGATGGCTCAGCTCCAGAGGCACTGAGTGTGGCTAATAGGTGAGCCAATGGTTCCAACCCAATATATGTTGTTGTATGGGTATGCTGTTGGCCCTAAGGCTAATAGGTTTGGCTAATAGGTATCCATCAATATTTGCAGGTGACTCTGGTTACCCCAACCTCTCATGGCTACTGATCCTAGTGAGAAATCCCAGGACAAGGGCAGAGGAACGTTACAATGAGGGACATGGGCGAACAAGAATAACAATCAAGAGGACATTTGGCCTGCTGAAGGCCAGGTTTTGTTGCCTCCATCTAACAGGTGCTGCTCACCCAAGAAGGTCTCCCAGATCATCGTGGCATGCTGTATGTTGCATAACCTTGCCTTGAGACTCCAGGTGCCTTTTCTGCAGGAGGACGAGGCTGGAGATGGGCGTTTGGCAGCAGTGGACCCTGTGGACAGTGACGAAGAGGAGGCAGAGGATGAGGATGAGGACAACAGAACAGCAATCATACGACAGTACTTCCAGAGGCACACAGGTAAGACACTGTAACTTCACCTTCCATTGACAGTTTTGTGTTGGACATTGTACATGGCAGGCTGATTTTCTCACTACTATGGCCACTTACTGTACCCTTTGGCGTCTCTATTTTCAGAAATCTGTGCCTCACTCTGGCTCCTGGTGTGTTGACTGCTGCCAACTACAGGCCATACCTATGTATACATGACTGTACAGCTGAATTGCAATGTTTACAGCTTGTTAAACTAATACATATTTCAATCAATTGACAGACTACATACTTGTATTTGTTCCAAGGGTGTTTATTTAGGTGCTAATAAGTGGAGGGAGTATTGCAACGGGCTGGGTTGCTGATGGAGGAAAGTCCAGGGTAGAGTCCAGTCTATTTGTATCACAGGTGCATTGGCCAAGGAGGCATAGGAAGTGGAGCAATGGCAGTTCAAGGTGTACAGGGTAACTGAGTGGGACACAAGGGTGACATTCAGGAGAGTCTTATTTCCTGGCGGGGTCTTGGCAATGTTCTCTGGCCTCTGCCTGGATCACAGGGACCATTTGTGGGGTGGTTCTCTTTTGGCAGGGGGAGGGGAGCTGGTGGCCTGTTGTTCCTGTGGCGGGACCTCTTGTCCACTAGCGACAGCGGAGGTGGAAGGCTGTTCATCGTTTTGGCTAGTGTCAGGGGCCCGTTGGTGTGCCACTGCCTCCCTCATGGTGTTGGCCATGTCTGCCAGCACCCCCGCAATGGTGACCAGGGTGGTGTGGATGTCCTTCAAGTCCTCCCTGCTTCCCAGATACTGTCCCTCCTGTAGCCGCTGGGTCTCCTGCAACTTGTCCAGTATCTGGCCCAATGTCTCATGGGAATGGTGGTATGCTCCCAGGATGTTGGTGAGTGCCTACTGGAGAGTTGGTTCCCTCTGCCTGTCCTCCCCCTGTCACACAGCAGTCGTCCCAGCTTCCTTGTTGTCCTGTGCTTCTGTCCCCTGAACCGTGTGCCCACTGACCCCAGGTCCCTGATCGTCCTGTGTTTGTAGGGTGGCCTGTGGTCCCTGTAGTGGTGGACACACTGCAGATTGACGTGTCCTGGGGACAGTGGTATGGGCCCACTGGGTGGGTGCTGTGGTGGTGTTTCCTGAGGGGGGGAGGCTCTGTGGTGGTGTGTGACTGTGCCTCGGTAACCGACTGTTCGGAGTTCCCTGATGGGCCAGGTTGATCATCCAGATCCAGGTGTCCAGAGCTGCTGTCATCACTGTGGGCCTCTTCTGGGGAGGGGGTGGGGGGGGACTGGATGTTGCTGGCACCTCCGCTCCAGGGATGTTGGATGGGGGATCGGTGGGGATTTAAATGTAGTGTTATTGTTTACTGTATGTGCCATCTTGTGCATGGGTGTGTTGCCCTCTATGGTTGTTATTGCACTGGCAGGATTGCCTTGTGTGAGTAGTGATTTGGTGGGCTAGGTGATTGTCTCAAGTGTGCATGCTTTAGTGATGTGTGTCCATGCAGGTCTGTGATGGGGGTCCGTGCATTAGTGTTACGTGCAGGGCTTAGCTTTGGGATGAGTGGGTTGTGATGGTGGGGAGTACATGAGGTGGTTGGGTGATGGGGGTGAGTGCAGGGGTGGGGTATGTGATTGCATGCAGGTAGGGGGTTGATTGTAAAAGAGAGTTAACTCACCAGAGTCCAGTCCTCCTGCTACTCCCGCCAGGCCCTCAGGATGCATGATTGCCAAGACTTGATCCTCCCATGTTGTTAGTTGTGGGGGAGGAGGTGTGGGTCCACCACCAGTCCTCTGTACTGCTATCTGGTGTCTTGCTGCCACGGAACTCACCTTCCCCCATAGGTCATTCCACCTCTTCCTGATGTCATCCCTTGTTCTTGGGTGCTGTCCCACGGCGTTGACCCTGTCCACAATCCTCCACCATAGCTCCATCTTCCTAGCAATGGATGTTTGCTGCACCTGTGATACGAATAGCTGAGGCTCTCCCCAGATGATTTCCTCCACCATGACCCTTAGCTCTTCCTCTGAGAACCTGGGATGTCTTTGTGGTGCCATGGGTGTAGTGTGTGTGTTGTGTGTGAGAGTGTGTGGGGTGATGTGTTGGGGTGTGTGCTGGAAGGTGCATGGATGGTGTATGGGTGATGGTGTTTTGTGGCTCTGCTTCTGTGGTTGCTCTTGGTCTGTCTCTCTCAGTTGGCAATATTTTTTCATCGTAAGGGGTTGTGTGTATTGTGGGTGTGTGTTTTATAGTGGTGTGGGTGTGGTGTGTGTATGTGTATCAGGTGTGTGTAGTTTGAATTCTCCAATGTGGTGTAGTTTTGTATGTGTTTGTGTATTTTGAGTGCGGTGGTATGTACCACCAATGGTTTACTGCGGTTGAATATCCGCTGCGGTGATTCGTGGGTCATAATGCTGTGGGCGTAGTTCTGTTGGCGTAACGGTGTGGGTTTTGGTAGCGTCAATTTCTCACTGACCTTTGGGCTGGCTGACTTGTGTGTGTCTGTATAGTGACGGATTGGGATGTGTGTGTCATAATATGAGTAGAGGTAATCCGCCGCAGCTCCGGTATGTTGGCGGCGGTCGGCATGGCAGTAAGCAGGACTTACCGCCAATGTCATAATGAGGGACTATGTAACTTAATCAGCACTTAAGCTGTGGTTTAAGTGCGCTTAAAGCTCACTCTGAAATGAGGAAATTGTTTAGGCTCCCTGCTTTTTTTTACTGTGGGCTGTTTTGTGATCAACCCATACTGAGGGCAGATGGATTATACACTACAGGTTGATAAAATGGAGAACTACAGTGAGAGCGAGCGCTGGCAAATGGCCATTCATTTGGAAACACAGAATAAATATTTCCTTTATTTAAATTTTTGTTAACACATTATTTACTGAACTTTGATGGGGTAAACCAAGTGTAACAGAAATAAGGGAGGGGGAGAAGGGGCAAAGAAAGTCATAACAATATCTGGGGGCTGTGTCTCCCAGGAAAAAGACGAAGAAGAAAGAGAAAAAAAGTACTAGATAAGCTAACTGCATAGGTTTACATTATACATTAAATGAAACCAGTGAATCCAAGGTAATAAGGAAGGGAGTAATGATGTTCTCAATGCCTGTTTTGCAGAGTCATACACTATAAGGTTCATAATGTCCTTCTTGTGTTTATCATTTCACAAGTCAGTTCCTTCCTCTCCATTTGACGATAGCTCCTGTAGGCCTTAGAACCTCCTAGTAGCTGGGATTTTGGCCTGTAGCAAGTGAGAGAATGAGTCTCGAGCATCCCTGTGCTTGCTAAACAACAGTCAAATTGCCCCTAACTTGCAAATCATCCTGCATCAATGTCACTTCTCTCTTCCTCCGCTGTGGAGTCTGACATTCTGTGCATTTTAACCGTTATTGCTAAATCTGGGACATTTTGGGACATTCTCAATTATGCCTATTATATGTGTTTTAAATGGCTTCCATATTTTCTTACAAGTGTAGCATCCTATCTGAAATAATGCTAATAACTTCCACATCACCAAATTGTGCCATATTTTGGACTGCCAGTTCCCTACTGGGAGTGAGGCTTCCTGCTTCCAGAATTGGGCCAACTGTAATCTTCCTTTTTAAATAAATTTGATAATAATTTGGCCAAAGAGTGTGTTTGGTTTATGTGCTATCTTCACAGCAAGATCCATGAGTGTAGGAAGTTGGCTCTGTATATACTATCTCAAAGTAAGAGATAGTGTGCACAGAGTCCAAGGGTTCCCCTTAGAGGTAAGATAGTGCTAAAATTAGATAATTATAATGCTCTATTTTGTGGTAGTGTGGTTGAGCAGTAGGCTTATCAGAGGGTAGTGTTAAGCATTTGTTGTACACACACACAGGCAATAAATGAGGAACACATACTCAAAGATAACTCTAGGCCAATAGTTTTTATATAGAAAAATATATTTTCTTAATTTATTTTTAGAACCACAAGTTCAAGATTTGAAGTAAATACATAAAATGCAAGGTACTCCACACAAATAAGTTAGGAACTTTAAATTAGAGCAATAACATATACATTTTTTGTTAAAATGGCAATAAGCTATTTTCAAAGTGGACACAGTGCAAAAATCAACAGTTCAAGTATTGGTTAGATTGAGAGGTAAGTAAAGCACTTACAAGTCTCAGCTCCTGGGTTTAGGCAGCCCACCGTTGGGAGTTCAAGGCAACCCCAAAGTTACCACACCAGCAGCTCAGGGACGGTCAGGTGCAGAGGTCAAAGAGGTGCTTAAAACACATAGGCGCCTATGGAGAACAGGGGTGCTCCGGTTCCAGTCAGGTAAGAACCTGCGTCCTTGGTGGCAGACAAGGGGGGGTTTGTAGAGCACTGGGGGGGACACAAGTAGGCACACAAAACATACCCTCAGCGGCACAGGGGCGGCCGGGTGCAGTGTGCAAAACAAGTGTCAGGTTTTGTATTGGATTCAATGGAGGGACCCAGAAGTCACTCTAGCGGAGCAGGCAGGGCACAGGGGGGCTTCTCGGGCCAGCCACCACCTGGGCTAGGCAGAGGGTCACCAGGGGTGTGCCAATTGTGGAAACAATGGTACCTTTTAAGTGAAAGAACACTGGTGCTGGGGCCTGGTTAGCAGGGTCCCAGCACACTTAACAGTCAAGTCTGCATCAATATTAGGCAAAAAGTGGGGGGTAACGGCAACAGGGAGCCATTTTCCTACAATGAGTATGAAGACTGGTGGCAATAACAATTCAAGAGGACCCAGGCCTTTATCGTGCTATAAGCATTTCTCACTTGAACCCATCCAGTGTAGAGTTTTCATTAGTTTGTATGCATCCAACTAGAGCTATTAGCATTACCTTTCATTCGCCGTTCCTCCACTTGAAACCTTTTAGCTTTTCTTGGCAGGGTTGCTCTGATTGATAAATTATGGGTCAATAAATCCCAGAATAAAATTGAGGTTGAATTTGTGGAGTCAGTGGGGATGGGAAAGTCATCACGTTTTTGCTTTGTACAAGGTTATTTCAATGATTAAGGAGAATCATTGTAGCCAGGCGAATACTACCATAATTCAGTCTATAACATGAAGTTTGGCACCATAAGTGTCTTAAGGAGATCTCGGACTATCTTTCTGAGGTTATCAGCTATGCTTCCGGCATTTATTCACGATTCACCCATCTAGTCTAGGGCTGAGCAAATTTGGGCCACTTCTAAATTTCTAGACGTTTCTGGAAGTCCCAGCCCTCTCTCTAGGGTTTGTTTTTAATAATGTGATTTTACCACTCTATGTAGGCTAGTTCCCCTAACTAAAATTAATATACATTTCTATACATCTTAGTGGGAGAGTTCGAGCCATGTAGAGGATCACAGAAGAAAATTCATCTTTATGGAATTAATCCTGCTGAACCATGACATGCCCCAGTGACCTTTAAAACGATATGCAGCAGGGAACACCTGCCTAAATCATTGTGATGATTTGGGATGATGATGCTCATGTAGAAAAAATAGCCTTCAGCATACTTGGGCCCTTATTTATACTATTTGACACAAAACTGCCATTTTGGTGCGCCGTGCGGGCGTCATATTTATACTTTGACGCATGTCGGCGCAAACCACAGGTGGGAGTCATTATTTTTGACGCACATCGCAGCGTCAAGTCGTAAAGCAAAATGACGTTAATGCAGCGGAAATGACTGTGGGTCGATTTACGACCCCGCAAACCGGATATGCGCAGTTTTGTGACGCAATAGCATAAAAAAAACGCGAACACCGCCATTACACCAGAGGAGAGCCAAAATGGATCCCAGATGCCACTACAGACCCCAGGAAGATGACAGCAGACCAGGAACCAGGCAGGAGGACCCACACAAGAACCAGGACACTTTTAAGAAGAACAGAAAGTGTTGCTTTAGTGCAGAGGAGCAGGAGATTCTGGTGAAACAGGTGACGGAACACCAGCACCAACTGTTTGTCACATCAAAGTTGCCAATCAGTAGGAGAGAGGCTATATGGCAATAAATTGTCGACAAGATTAACAGTGTGGCTGAAGTACGCAGAACAGTCATCGAGTGCAAGAAACGCTGGCATGACTGCAAGCACAGGACCAAGGAAAAGATGGCAAGGAACAGGAAGGCAGCACTGCAGACTGGAGGGGAGAGTCCAGCACACCAGGAGGCCCTGGACCCCATGGGGGAGATGGTCGCAGCCGTCATCCCTGAGGAGATCGTCACAGGGATTCAAGGACAGCGCAGACTACCAGGAGACAACGCACATGCAGGGTAAGTCGCATGGGAAACTAAAATGCACTAATGTCAACTGTGAGCAGGGGGGGATACCGACTACTAAATGCATGGAAGTCATCTAATACATGGAGTGGCATGGGTAAAGGGGCACGGCATGGGGGCATGGCCCGTTCTGAGAAGACCTGGGGCACACCATTACACAACACCAACAACAGTCCCATGGGGGCATGCTGTCATGCCAACAATGGAGCAAAGGGAAAGCCACGCCAGGAGGAAAGGCCACAACGTCAAACTGACATCCCGGCACATTTCAGCCACCATACCCCCTACATTAACTAGGGCCCTATTAACAACCTCTAGCCATACCGACAACTGGAATGTAACTGCGACAACAGTTGCCACTACCACCTCTGCTTTGTGTGCAGCTCAAGTAGCCAATGGCAGTAACCTCCCCATGGATCATACACACCTAAATTAGGGGGTGAGGATGACAACTTCAACAATCCCCAGAAACAAGACAAAGGCCCCAGTACTGTCAATTGTCAATGCCCATAGTTGTCGCAAACATCAGCCAATGTAAACAACAATAGGAGCTACACAGCACTAAGGACACACCCATGCTGCATATGTCAGGGTCCATCCTGTGCCTGGATAACAATGCAACATCTCAAACGTCATAATGCTCAGACAACAGCATTGGGGGGGGACACATGTAACTGGTCACTGAAATACACCTGCACAGTCAGAGGAGGAAATAGGACACTGATACGATTATCAGGGCAATCCAATGTAACACACATTCCCCAACATCAGCAGGACACATTACCAATGTCAACATCCATATCGGATCATAACATTGCCATGCATAGGATATGCCACATGTCAATTACATTTAAGTGGATGTGAAAGATCAGAGATTGGGGCAGGTCCAGATTGTTAAGTGTGCTGCCAGGGCCATCAGTACACCCACAGCCAGTGAAAGGTCTCACCATGAGAATGGATGTAGACGGAGGGTTGAGTAGGAAAAGAAGGTGGCAATTCTCTATTTGGCATAAACCAACACCTAGAGGCAATGAGGCTGACAAGTCTGATAACTCAATAACATACATGTGACACACAGGTGGGTCATAGGCCTGGAAGAATACCCATCTGAAGGACTGGAGAAATTAACACAAAACAAGATCACAAAGTGAATTCATCAAAAGGCAGGCACGTCACATCAAAATTGCCACAACACAGACACACTAATTGTACCCTGCTTCATTGCAGAGGAAGATGGATCTCCTGCCGATATGCCTGTCCCAGATTTCCCTGATGACATGGATGACGAGCCGATAAACATTCCCCATTAGACTATCCAAAAGGAAGTGAAAGGGAATAGGGGTAAAAGAAATAGAAAGGGGAAAAGGGGGAAAGTAGGGGTACAAAGACAAATAAAAAGTAAACCTAAACACTAAAAGAGCCCAACTATCCCCAAATTAACACTACCCACAACAGACTCCCACAAACAATAAAAACACAAGATAAATGGACAAATGTAGACAAAACACAGTAGTACAGTATACAGCAACAATATTTATTTCACAAATTGACAATACAGATAGCACACAGGACAAAAACAGCACAAAATCTCAGGACAACACTCTCTACACAGCCACACAGTCTGGAAGGATCATAGACTGCAAAGTGAGAGTGAAAGTACAACCACTGTACATGATCTGTAAACAGGATATCCTATTACATCACTTCCTGTATGAAACGTCCTGCCTTTTTCGCGTTATGCGTAATTTTTTGTTTACCAAAACTGTATTTGCTTCATTTTTTTTGCCGCACAGAAGTGAAAATTAACCCGCATCCACATAATAGTACATGGACTGTACAAATATCTGGATGCGGGCTAAATTTCACTCCTGTGCGGCAAAAAAAATTACGCAAATACAGTTTTGGTAGTCAAAAAATGACGCATAATCCTAGGGACGTCAAAATTACAGTGCATTAACTGGTTTTGGGCATTTTTACTTGTTTTTTGCTTATATTACATTTGGGACACATCAGAGATAGGCTGATTGAAGATAGTATGGTGTTGATGGTGAATGTTCACATGTGTGACATCATACTGCAGTGGACCATGATCGGCTACTCCCGTCACAGTATTTTTACGGTTTGCTGACGCAATAGTTGGTTATATGTGTGGCCTACATTAATGTGTTGCACAAATTGTGCATGTTTGGCATACGGAGAGGATAGCAATGTGACGCACATATGTACAATACCTAAATGCCTTTGGCTCAAATTGTGTGCTTTGGCAACTAATGTATTTGTTGACCAAGTGTATCACATGACGCATATTTGTACATATGCTTGTATGAATGTGACGTCCATGTGTCCAATCCTTAGATGCACGTCATATTGGAAATGAGCGAGGGCATGTGTTAGTCATACATGTAACAACACCTGTAAAGTGGACTTCCAAGTTTTAGGGTCACGTAGACACCACATGTGACATAGCATGCACCAGATGGATGGCAGACGCTTGTTCATGTCAATGGTCCACATTTTCTACATCCTATGTCCTACAGTATTGGTAAGAGCTTCCTAGCACTAGTTGGTGAATCCCACAGTGAGTCATACACATGCATTGAGGCAGTGGGTACCATGCTATTTGCACAGACAGACAAGGGTGAATCTCAAATGTATGATGACACCACAGTTGAGGCCATAGAAGTGAGCCCCAACTATCAAGTGGCTGTGGTGGACCAGCGTACAAGACAGCACGTGTCCACTTATTTCCAGTGATCAATTGCGCATAGGTGTCTTGTTCATGTGTTTGGTCGAATGATGATCCTGTATATTTTTTGGGGTGTAATTTGTCACAGTTCGGTCCAGGACTCATCATGAGTCAGTGGCAGCTATTCCTGTATCTACTGAGTATCCTTGGTTGATCAATGTGAGTAAAGTGGATGTGGACATGTGAACTAACATGTGGATGGTCCCACCCTGTCACTAAAGACGTGTAATGAGACAGTCAACAGGGCAACCTTGGTGTGCTGAGTGAGATAATGTCTCAGGTGTCATGTTCCGGCAGGTGTCATTACAACATTTGTACACAGGTTGGCCTCTGCACTTCCCACTGCATCTAGGAACATCATAGCCTCTGTGCTGATTATTCTCGCAGCTAGTCACCACACACGGCCGCACTGTGATTCTATGTGTGAACTGTCATGGTCCTGACATTTGTGTATTATTCATGGACTTTATCAGAGGTTTCTGGTTGTGCTGAAAGCCCCGTACCCAATCTCTGCCTACGGCCCTGGGACACTGTCACACTTTGTCATTCATGCATAAATGCAACCCAGACAAGGGATGGGCCGTGAATTTTGCTTTTCCAAGAGGATGTAACTCAAATGGTACAGTTAAAAGGCAGATGATGCTATACAATGTATTTGTGTATGCATTGAAGAAGCCCATGCCCAATACCCCCTGGTGAATGAGAGGTTTGCTAACGCAAGTGTGGTGCATATGTAGACACAGGGATACTTTAGTGTGATGCACAGACAGTTGCCAGTCAGGCTGACAGAATGCAAGGTGATTCAGGATCCGGCTACTTGACAAGTTACATGATCAGTGGTCTGACTAAGACTGTTTGGAGGACAAACTAGACAGTTGACATGTAAAACTGTGTATGTCCTGAGTTTTGAAAGTGACAAATGAACCCAGTGGCTGTGTTACATGGCTTAATTAGTATCAATGCTTAACGGCGTATTTGACATAATGGCAACTCCTATGCTGTTCCAGGCATCAGCACGGGCAGTGCTTTTTGAAATGGGTGGTGTGCATGGAGGTGATCACAGGTGTGGGCTGCATCTGTTTCTCACCAGTCCTGTAGGTGAGACTTGCATTCTAAGGGCCAACAGACATTTTCACAGGGAAAGCAATCTACATGTGCTAACAGGGCTTTGAAACTAGAAGACAGTGTATAAATTGACCTGACGTCCTTGCAGTCAGATGTTCTATGACAATGGCATACCATAGGAAAGGGTGTAGCACACTGGTTTGCTAATGTTGGTCTGAGTGTGTAGAGGAGGGAATATCAGGGTACACATCTTAGTATTCCAGGGACCTCTTCCGACAGGTGGGTTGTGACCAGGTGCATGGGTGTGTCAGGAGTTAGGAAATGGGCTGACATGTACGTGGAATGTCATGTGTGCAATGCTGCTCATATGTGTGGCACTTGTGCTGTCTCTGTTCGGCTTCTATGGGATTCTGGTCACAGATATTCCTTGCAAATATTGGACGCAGTTGGACTTACTGCTGTCAAGGGTCTGGTCAGGCATTCCTGTTACTGATGCCAAAGGACATTGACTGCCTCATGTCTGAGGCTTGTTTTCCCCTTATTGAGAGATGGTGTCTTAGTTGTGTGCCATATGCTGCGTTGGACCTTGATTTCAACATGTATGTGTGAAATAGTTGTGGTCCTCTGCTATTGGCCTTCAAAGGAGAAATGTACATGATATATGTCATTAAGAGTGTGTGTGTATGTGACCATTGTATGTTAGGCATTACATTAGCTCTGGGATGTTCAGTGTCCTAATCAGTATCTCAGCAATTCTCCATGAGGCAGCACTCTTATTCTGATAAGTAGAGATGAAGGTGTGCAAAAAGGAATAGCCAGACCATGATATGGTGATTAGAATAGGTGTTTATTTAAATTCGTTAACTAAAGTGGTGAAGGTGATCATATTCAAAAGAAATTGTTGACGATCTGTTGCCGCCTGCGTATACCAGCGGCCGGGTTCTGTAGTTCCCCCTCCTGTTGCAGGCCAGCATCCTCCTCTTCCTCCTCTTCAGGCATGTGTGGCTCTGGTTCCAGGAGGGGAATGTTTCTTTTGATGCAAATGTTGTGCAATATTGCACATGTTAGGATGATCCTACAGACCATCTCCGTGGAATATAGGAGGCTACCACCAGTGATGTCGAGGCACCGGAACCTTGACTTGAGGATGCCGAAGGTCCTCTCGACAATGCTGCGTGTCCTCCTATGGGCGTTATTGTAGGCACGCTCTGCAGCAGTAATTGGGTTGCCAAATGGTGTCATAATCCATAGCTGGATTCCATACCCCTGATCAGCTGCAAGGGAAAATGATTGGGATCATGTTGATGTAGCTGGCACTATTGAAATGACCTTTCATGGCAGTAGTTGTCTTGTGGTGTCTGTGACTCTTTTGTGTAATAGTGTGGCATCCTATGCTTGTAGGATGTAACATCTGCATTGTGTTGTTTCCTTGGCTGAACGAGTGTTTGTCTGCTAACCGTTTGTCAGCAATATGTTTTGGGAGTTGCAGTACAGTGTGCCTTCTCTAGCATTGTGACTTGTGATACAGGTGTCCGTGTGTCTTCACTGTGGGTGAGATGATATTTCCATGCACAGATAAAATTGACAGTGTTGTTAACATGTTCATATCAATGTACCCTGGACATCCCATACCTTCAGACTTAGGCAATGGATTAATGTAAAGCTCATTGGGACACTTACATTTTGCAAGGTGACATTTGGGCAACCCACTCCACACGTTGTGATCTTTGACGTCTTAACATTAGGCTGTACAGTAATTTCCGATGTGTGACAGGTTCAATGGTGAGCTAAGAAACATGGCTAGCGATGTCACGAGCTCAGTATGTTCCTGTTCACATGTTGCTGTTGTGGTGTATGTGTTGTGTGTCCTAGAGGGTTGCTGTGCAGTGTGTATATAAGAAGGTTTTTGTACTTACCAACAAGTAGTCCATTGCCATACCGTCCATCCTGGAAGTGTTCATTGATGGTGCAGTGACGGAAGATGAATGAGTCATGTACACTTCCAGGATATTTAGCCACGATGTTGGTGATCAATCCCTGGTGATCGACTATGGCCTGCACGTTGATGGAATGTGTGTGCTTCCTGTTGCGGTAGAGGTGTTCAGTTGCAGCAGGTGGCACAAGGCATACATGTGTGCAGTCGATTTCACCAAGGACGTGTGGGAAGCCACTGATGAGGTAGAACCCCTGTTTTGTTTCCTGCTGCTTCTGCAGTGTGTTAAGGAAGCAGATGTGGCGGGGTGTCAGTCGAATGATGGCATCCAGTACTTTGGGCAAAAAGGAGGAGAATGATGGTTGTGATATTCCGCCAACCAGGGCACCAGTTGTTTGGAAAGAGCCACTTGCCAGCATATGAAGTACGGCAAGCAGCTTGGTTTCTGTTGGGATGGTGCGGAGTGTCACCAAAGTGGGGGCCAACTGCGGTTCAATGCTGCGCAGCAGATGCTGAGTGGCCTGCCAGTTCAACTGGTACCTCTGGATGATGTTGTGTTCCCTGAGGCCCTGAAGGGTGGTTCTGTGACGGAATATCCTCTCCTGCCCTCTGCACTGCCTTTGGGGTCCCTGCTGGTATTGTTGTAGCTGCTTTTGTTGCTGCTGGGCTCTGCGTCTGCATGCACGCTGGATTAGAATCACCTCCATGGCTCCCTGTTGCTGCTCTGCTGCTCTGCTGTTTGTTCTCGGTGTTCTGATTAAATACAGGTGTGTTTGCCCCATTTTAATGCCTGCCCTGACCCAGGTGTTCATTTTTTACGCAAATCGGGATGTGCGTCATTTTCTGTCTCCGCCTCTCGGCTGTGTGTCATTTTTACCCGAAAGCATAAATACGACGCACGGCCGTTTAAGCCATTTTTTGGACGGGAACGCCTACCTTGCATATAATTAACGCAAGGCAGGTTGCTGCATACAAAAAAGGACGCACATGGCAGAATTTTGTCGTCCTCGGGCGTCAAAGTTTAAATCTGGGGCAACGTTTGCGCTGATTGTACGTCAAAATTTTTGACGCACAATCGGCGCAGAGAGAGTATAAATATGCCCCTTGATTTTTAATCGTTGAAGGCGGGGTCGCAATGAGTCTACATCATAGGGCCAACATAGGGACAGGTTTAAGAAATGTGGGGCTGCACCCAGTTCAGGGCCACTTTTCTTGAGCCTCTTAGTGCTCCTCTAGCACCACCATGTGTGCAATGTATTTAAGATACGGCGCACCGTGGCAGTAGTTAGGGAACTAGTGTCAAAATTGTTGACGCTAGTGTGGAGCTTTGCAGGATTAGCATCAACATTTTTTACGCCAATCCTTCATAGCCCATTGAGGCCCATTATGAATAATGGTGTGCCTCCTTTTAATGCCTGTTCTTAGCTGGCTTTAAAAGTGTCACAAAAGAGAAGCAAAGAAATCTGCTAGATTTCTTTGCACCATTTTTTCAGCTCCCCTAATGGGGGAACACTGTACATTATGCATGGCGCATGCATGATGCAGCACAAAGGGTTACAAAGTGACGCCATGCATGCATTGCACCACATTGTAAATCTGGTGCAGCGTTTTTGGCCATCTAATGCCACATTAGCGTTAAAAAACAAATGCTAATGTGTCGTTTGATGGCACAAGGAGCTCTTAAATCTGCCCTATTGTCTGTCTTTTGAAGGCTTAGAACTGTATATCCCCATTGACAAGCTAATTGGGGAGTAGTCTGTCAAGATTCCTACACCTAATGTAGCATCTAGGACCAGGTCAAAGGTCACTCTATTCACAAGACAAATGTAGATTCTGCAGTGAGATCTGGAGCAGGACATATAGGCCCTCATCATGACATTGGCAGTAAATCCCGCTTACCGCCACAGTGATGGCCGCCAACATACCGCCGCAGTGGCAGATATCTGTTCGCCATATTATGACACACACACACCAAACCGACAGAATGCATCCACATACACAAATCCACCAGCCCAAAGGTCAGTGGTAAACTGTCGGTACCAACACCCATACCATTACGCCAACAAAACAATGCCTACCACATCATGACCCACGAATCACCATGGCAGACATTCAACGGCGGTAAACCATTGGCGGTACACACCGCCGCGCTCAGAATGGACACCCAAATACTAAACTGCACAACATTGGGCAATTCAAACAACACACACCTGACACCCATACAAATACCACACCCACACCACTATAAAACACACACCCATATTACCCATAACCCTTTACCAACAACTATTGCCACCACGAGACTGAGAAGAAGAGCACAGAGACAACTAGACGCTCACACCACTCACACCACTACACCCCTCACACACTCCACATCACACACCCCAACACATTACCCAACACATCCTTACCAACACACATCACATAACACCCATGGCACCACAAAGGCACCCCTGCTTCACTGAGGAGGACTTAAGGGTCCTGGTGGAGGAAATCGTCAAGGTAGAGCCACAACTCTTTGGAGCACAGGTGCAGCAGAAATCAATAGCAAGGAAGATGGAGCTATGGCGGAGAATCGTGGACAGGGTCAATGCCGTGGGACAGCACCCAAGAACAAGGGATGACATCAGGAAGAGGTGGAACAACCTACGGGGGAAGATACGTTCCATTGCAGCAAGACACCAGCTCGCCATACAGAGGACTGGCGGTGGACCCCCATGTCCTCCCCCACAACTCACAGCATGGGAGAAGTAGGTGCTGGCAATACTGCATCCTGAGGGCCTGGCCGGAGTTGGAGGAGGACTGGACACTGGTAAGTCAAGTGTTAACAATTATCACCCCCCATACCTGCATGCCATCACACACCCTCACCCTCACTCCCATCACTCCACTCCATCCCACACACTCAACCATCACATCACACTAATCCTAATGCCAAGGCCTGCATGCAGTACCAATGCATGGACACCCCTCCCAGCCCTGCATGGACACTCATCACCAAAGCATGCACAGCATAGGGAAACTAACATAACCACAATACACCAACATACACAAGCAAAAGCTGGCAGGGGAACAACAACCATAGAGGGGAAGCTACAGAAGTACAAATGTCAGACACCTGAAGCATAATACATCATTTACATCCCCACAGGTACCCCTGTCAATGTCACTGGAGAGGAGGTGCCACCACTATCCAGTCCCCCAACAGAAGAGGCCCACAGTGATGACAGCAACTCTGGACTTCTGGATATGGACGATCTATCTGGCCCATCAGGGACCACTGGACAGTCGGTCACCCAAGCCCAGTCACAGATCACCACAGAGCTTCCCCCATCAGGAACCAACAGCACCCACCCAGCGTACCCACACCTCTGTCCCCAGGACACGTCAATCAGCAGTATGCCCACCTGTACAGGGACCCAAGTCCACACCTCTCACCGAAGACAATCAGGGACCTGGGGTCAGTGGCAGTGGGCACACCATTCAGGGGACAGAGGCACAGGCCAACAGGGACACTGGAAGGCCTGCTGTGTGCCAGGGGGAGGACATGACCAGGGAACCGACTCTCCAGGAGGTACTTTCTGAGATCCTGGGAGCCTACGAACATTCCCAAGACACGATGGGCCAGATCCTATACAATGTGCAGGAGAACAGGTGGCTCCAGGGGGGACAGAATCAGGGGATCAGGGAGGACTTGCAGGCCATCAACAACACCCTGATCTCCATAGCAGGGGTGCCGGCAGACATGGCCTACATTATGAGGGAGGCAACAGCACAGCAGCGGGCCCCTACCACTGTCATCTGAACAGCCCTTCACTTCCGCTAGTGGCCAGAAGGCCCCGCCACAGGACCCACAGGCCACCAGCACCCCTCCCCCTGCAGAAGGTGAACCACCCTGCAAACATTCCCTGTGAACCAGACAGAAGCCAGAGATGCTTGCCAAGACTACCGCTAGGATATTAGACTCTCCTGATTGTCCCCTTGTGTCCCACTCAGTCATCTTGTCCACCTTGAACTGCCATTGCTCCCCTTCCTATGTCAGGTTCAGGCTGGACTGTTCCCATGAGGAACAGGGTCAAGACTGATTTGCATATAGCTGGGTCTAAACTGGGGTGGCATGGTGAGCAAAAGAACGATGGATTAAAACCAGATCTGTGACTGGGGGTGAATGTTTGATTGGTTCAGCACTCCGTCCATCATTTGCGTTTTGCTTTGCTTTGGCCGCCATAAGTGCGCCGGGTATGCCCAGACGTGGGTCCCGGACTCACTATGCCACTGGATTCAAGCTAGCCTGGCTGATGAAGGGTGAAACCCTGAAACCGGTCCCAGGATGCTTGTTTCCGGTCCAGGGAGGACCTGGCCTGGCAGTTCAGGATGGACTATTCCCATGAGAAACAGGGTCAAGACTGATTTGCATATGGCTGGGTCTAAACTGGGGTGGCATGGTGAGCAAAAGAACGATGGATTAAACCCAGATCTGTGACTGGGGGTGAATGTTTGATTGGTTCCGCACTCCATCCATCATTTGTGTTTGGCTTTGCTTTGGCCGCCATAAGTGCGCCGGGTATGCCCAGACGTGGGTCCCGGACTCACTATGCCACTGGATTCAAGCTAGCCTGGCTGATGAAGGGTGAAACCCTGAAACCGGTCCCAGGATGCTTGTTTCCGGTCCAGGGAGGACCTGGCCTGGCAGTTCAGGCTGGACTGTTCCCATGAGAAACAGGGTCAAGACTAATTTGCATATGGCTGGGTCTAAACTGGGGTGGCATGGTGAGCAAAAGAACGATGGATTAAACCCAGATCTGTGAGTGGGGGTGAATGTTTGATTGGTTCAGCACTCTGTCGATCATTTGTGTTTTGCTTTGTCTCCCATAAGTGTGCCGGGTATGCCCAGGCGTGGGTCCCGGGCTCACTATGCCACTGGATTCAAGCTAGCCTGGCTGATGAAGGGTGAAACCCTGAAACCGGTCCCAGGATGCTTGTTTCCTGTCCAGGGAGGACCTGGCCTGGCAGTTCAGGCTGGACTGTTCCCATGAGGAACAGGGTCAAGACTGATTTGCATATAGCTGGGTCTAAACTGGGGTGGCATGGTGAGCAAAAGAACAATGGATTATACCCAGATCTGTGACTGGGGGTGAATGTTTGATTGGTTCCGCACTCCGTCCATCATTTGTGTTTTGCTTTGCTTTGGCCGCCATAAGTGCACCAGGTATGCCCAGACGTGGGTCCCGGGCTCACTATGCCACTGAATTCAAGCTAGCCTGGCTGATGAAGGGTGAAACCCTAAAACCGGTCCCAGGATGCTTGTTTCCGGTCCAGGGAGGACCTGGCCTGGCAGTTCAGGCTGGACTGTTCCCATGAGGAACAGGGTCAAGACTGATTTGCATATGGCTGGGTCTAAACTGGGGTGGCATGGTGAGCAAAAGAACGATGGATTAAACCCAGATCTGTGACTAGGGGTGAATGTTTGATTGGTTCCGCACTCCGTCCATCATTTGTGTTTTGCTTTGCTTTGGCTGCCATAAGTGCGCCGGGTATGCCCAGACGTGGGTCCCGGGCTCACTATGCCAATGGATTCAAGCTAGCCTGGCTGATGAAGGGTGAAACGCTGAAACCGGTCCCAGGATGCTTGTTTCCGGTCCAGGGAGGACCTGGCCTGGTAGTTCAGGCTGGACTGTTCCCATGAGGTGCAGGTTCAAGACTGATTTGCATCTGCCTGGTTCTAAACTGTGGTGGCATGGTGAGCAAAAGACCAATGGATTAAACCCAGATCTGTGACTGGGGTGAATGTTTGATTGGTTCTGCACTCCGTCCATCATTTGTGTTTTCCTCCCATTCCTATGTCCCCATGTACAATGCACCTGTGCTACAAACAGACTGGAACAATACCCTGAATTTTCCTCCATCATCACCCAATTCCATTGCACTTTCCCCTCTATATTTTAGCACTACAATAAACATCCTTGGATAAAAATAGACTACTAGTATATCATGTATTTCAAATTTGTATTCATTGAAATAGCTACATCCATTGCAAATGAACTGTACATAGAATGAGCATAGAATGAATGACCTGTAGCTGGTTGTCGTGATCACAGCAGGAGAATGTGTCAGATCACCAACGTCTGCAAAATTAATATCCAGAGGTAACAGTTAGTGGGCAAAGAAGTGTGTAATGCCAGCATGGCAATGCCACACAGAATACAACAATAGTCAAAGAAATGTAAAGTTGCACTGTCTCACCTGTGTGTCATTGGAAGTACTGACGTATCACAGAAGTTCTGTTGTCCACATCCTCATCCTCTGACTCCTCGTCCTCACTGTCCTTAGGGTCCACTGCTGCCACAGGGGCATCTCCAGTCTCATCCTCCTGCAGAAAAGGTACATGGCATCTGAGGGCCAGGTTGTGCAACATGCAGTATGACACTACTTTCTGGCAGACCTTCTTGGGTGAGTAGCACAGGGATTCACCTGTTAGATGGAGGCACCTGAACCTGGCCTTCAGGAGGCCAAAGTTCCTTTCAATGATCCTTCTGGTTGGCCCATGTGCCTCATTATAACGTTCTTCTGCCCTTGTCCTGGCATTCCTTACAGGGGTCAGCAGCCATGATTGGTTTGGGTAACCAGTGTCACCGGCAAATTTTGAGGGACAACATTTAGCCACACACTATCCTATATGGCCAACACCATAGGCATACACCAACATATACTGGGTGGGAACCAGGGCTCACCTATTACCCACACCCTATGCCTCTGTAGTTGGGACCTCACATTTGGGATGCTGCTATTCCTCAGGACAAAGGCATCATGCACCGACCCTGGATACTTAGCATTGACGTGGGAGATGTACTGGTCCACCAGGCACACCATCTGCACATTCATGGAGTGGAAACTCTTATGATTCCTGAACACCTGTTCATTCTGGTGGGGGGGTCACAAATGCAATATGTGTTCCATCAGTTGCCCCAATTATATTGGGGATATGTCCCATAGCATAGAATCCAGCCTTTACAGTGGCCAAATACTCAACCTGGGGGAATGCAATGTAGCTGCACATGTGTTTTATCAGGGCAGACAACACTCTTGTTAGCACGTTTGAGAACATTGGCTGTGACATTCCTGCTGCCAAGCCTAATGTTACTTGGAAAGAAGCATTTGTCAGGAAATGGAGAACTGAAAGCACTTGCACAAGAGGGGGATCGTAGTGGGGTGACGGATAGCAGATATCAGGTCAGGCTCCAGTTGGGCACACAGCTCTGTGATTGTGGCCCTGTCCAGTCGATAGGTGAGTATTATGTGCCTGTCCTCCAGTGTAGCCAAGTCCACCAGGGGTCTGTACACGGGGTTATGTCTCCATCTCCTATTCATCCACAGCGGTAGGTATCTAAGGGACACAATAGTGAGTTGGATGTCATAAACTGAACAGTGGAGCCACACCAGCAGTCCACAATGTGCAAACATGTTATGGGACAGTGTAATTTGTGAAGTATGTGCCTATTGATCCTGTGACGCAGCAATAATCGATAGGCCTGTTCACCCCCCCTGAAATGGCATCCGCCTGTCCTGTGTGTAGGGACAGGTGGAAGTGAAGTAATGCCGCTGACGCTGTGCACAGTGGCTGTAGGTGTTGTGAACCGCCGTGCAGTTCCTCATTGGTTAATATTGGGCCGTATGGGGTACAGTGGCCAATGGTGATCTACACCGGCGGTGACGGTATGCACCGCCATGGACGTGACCGCCATTTCCTATCAGATTCCTCACTTGTTTCCTGACCTTCCATAGGAGAGGATCTACACTGCATGTGTTGCTGTGACCTGTTTCTGGAACCTAACATGGCCCGAGTGACCAGGGAAAGGACCCCAGCCTTCACTTCTGAGAAGTTGTAACGACTGGTGGATGTGGTCCTACCCTAGTACGGACTGGTGTATGGGCCTCCAGATCAACAGGTGAGTACACCTTGTGCACGACGCATGTGGCATGAATGCTTGGAGTTGTGTGTGAAGGCCTCGTGTAAGGGAGGTGGGTGGCTGTCCTCTTGGCAGTGTACATGTTGTGGACTGGGCCATGTTTGTGCCAATGGTGATGCAAACGGGTATGGTGGGCCATTTGTGTGACAGGCTGGACTGTTTGTCTAATGGTGTTATCCTGTCTGCATTGCCTCTGCAGGTTAGCGGCCATCAAAAGAAGGGAACATGACGTGTCATCGCCAAGGAGGTGCGGACCCTGGGGCTCTATGGCAGACAGACTACCCACTTTCGGAAACTGTGGGAGGACCTGAGACGCTGGGCATGGAAGACCGCAGAGGCCCAGCTGGGGATGGCCTCCCAACGAGGAAGGGGTGCCCGTCGGACCCTGACCCTCCTGATGGCCTGCATACTAGCGGTGGCCTACCCTGAACTGGATGGGTGCTTGAGGGCATCACAGCAGCCACAAGGGGGTGAGTACAGTGGCTATCATTACAACTTACGGCTGGTGGGGTGGTATCAGGGTGGTGGTTGTGTGTCAGTGGGTGCCCCTAGGCCAGGCAAGACATAGCAGCGTAGGTCCCCTGGTGGCTAAGGGTTTGAATGTGAAATATTGCTTACCTAGCTTGTTAGTATTCACTCCTAGGCAGGGCTGCATGGGTCCGAGTTGTGTTGCATTTGGCGGTGTGTGCCCCTCCTCATTCCTTGGTGACTAGCCATTTCACTGGTAGTGCCATGCATAGTGCATAGGCCTGTTCCCTGTGTATGATGGTGCTGTGTACACCAATGGTGGTGTTGGTGCAGTCACTACCCAGTGTATCCTTTGTCTATCTCCCCCTCTTTCTTGTTCTGTCATTCTGTCCTTATGGCCATTAACATCATCTGGCGGTGGAGCAGAGGCACCGGCGACAGAGGGAGTTACATCCCTCAGAACCCTGAAGGCAGAGTCCACCAACGCTGAGGGCACCAATGGGACGGAGGGCAAGGGGAGTACCACAGCGAAGACTGGAGGGGACAACACAGGCTCTGATACCTCCTCCGATGGGAGCTCCCTGGTGGTGGCAGACACCTGTGACCACCCCAGCTGCAGGTACAGCCACCACCCCGTACCAGCACTGTCCTCCCAGTAGCCTCTCCGCGAGTTGCACGTGCCCGCTCACCCAGGAGGCTGGGCATTTCCTTTGCCTCAGCCACCTCAGGCCCTGCTCCGGTGAGCCCTGCTGCCCTGAGTGAGGAGGCTAGTGACCTCCTGAGATCCATCTCTGTAGGGCAAACAACCATTGTAAATGCCTTCCTGGGGCTGGCAGTCCAGATGCAGCAATCAAATGCATTCCTGGAGGGCATTCACGGTGGATTGGCGGCCCAACAGAGATCGATTCAGGCTCTGGCCTCCTCTATGATGGCAGCTATTGTCCCTGCTTCAACTGTCCCCCCTCCAACTTCCACTTCCCAGTCCCATTCCCCTCAACCCCAACCCATCCCAAGCACACAGCCAGACGAGCATGCTCGCAAGACAACACCCAAGAGTGTCACAGGCAAACACAAGCACCACACTTCATCCCATCAGTTGCAGACACGACAATATCCACAATCACCACTGTCTCCCCTTCCTCCTCCACCTCCCACCCAGTTGTGTCTACACTCACACCTGCATGCACTACATCAATATCCACTACCAGCATCATCACCACACCAAGCAGAACACACACCTCACTGGCAGACACCTCCACAACATCCATGCACGTGTCCCCTGTGTCCTCTCCCACTGTGTCTGTCCCCCTTCTAAAGTACCCAAACGCAAGCATTCAGAGACCCAACAGCCATCCACCTCACAACAGCATACAGCCCATCCACCCGTACCCAAATCCAGCAGAGAAACACCTCCAACAGCGACTCCCTCATTCTCCACTCCCATTACTCCTGCCCAACGTCCCTAAAATGCTTTTCCTTTCCCAGATTGACCTCTTCCCTACCTCTCCCCCCATCCTGCACGTATGGGCAGGGTAGCAAGGACCCAGCCAAGCACCTCAGCCAAACAGTCCACATGCTCAATGGTAGCACCACCTACTCGTGGTGGAAAGGATTCCAGGCCAAAAATACTGAAGGGGAAGGAGCCTGCAGCAGCTGCAAAGAAGGGGAAGGAGCCTGCACCAGCTGCTAAGAAGGGTAAGGAGCCTGCACCATCTGCAAAGAAGGGGATGGAGCCTGCACCAGCTGCTAAGAAGGGTAAGGAGCCTGCACCAGCTGCTAAGACGGGGAAGGAGCCTGAACCACCGTGCAGAGGAAGGAAGAGCCCATCCACCAGTGCCAGAAAGGGTAAGGGATCCCCAACCCCTGAGCAGGAGGAGAGGAGGCAATCTACACCAGCGGAAGCTGACAGCCAAACACCACCACCACCAGCTGTCATAGGGCCTCCACCGTCAGCTGTGGTTTCGCAGCCATCGGAGGATGCAGGGGTTGAGCAGGAGCCTCCCACAACCACTACCACAGTGCAGCCATCAGAGGGTGCAGGGGCTGAACATGAGCCTCCCACAGCCACCACCACAGTGCAGCCATCGGAGGGTGCAGGGGCTGAACAGGAGCCTCTCACAACCACCACCACAGTGCAGCCATTGGAGGGTGCAGGGGCTGAGCAGGAGCCTCCCACAACCACCGCCACAGTGCAGCCGTCACTGCCGGCAGATGCCATGTAGTCCAGCCTCCAGGGCTGCTGTGCGGCCTGCCCCCACCAGAACCAGTGGGAAAGACACCCACTTGAAAGACTGTGGCCTTGCACTCCCCAGGAAAAGGCACAGGGCATGTTGCCCCCTCCAGAACCAGTGGGGTATTCACCCACTTTAAGAGACTGTGGCCTTGCACTCCCAGGACAAAGCAATGGGCATGTTGCCCCCTCCAGAACCAGTGGGCAAGACACCCACTGGAGAGACTGTGGCCTTGCACTACCCAGGACGAAGCACAGGGCATGTTGCCCCCTCCAGAACCAGTGGCGTATTCACCCACTTCGAGAGACTGTGGCCTTGCACTCACCAGGACAAAGCAATGGGCATGTTGCCCCCTCCAGAATCAGTGGGCAAGACACCCACTTCGAGAGACTGTGGCCTTGCACTCCCCAGGACAAATCAATGGGCATACTGCCCCCTTCAGAACCAGTGGGCAAGACACCCACTTGAGAGACTGTGGCCTTGCACTCCCCAGGACAAAGAGCAATGGGCATGTTGCCCCCTCCAGAACCAGTGGCCTTGTTCCCGTGTCCGGCAGAGGTGCTTCCCTCCTACCCCTGAGGTGCCTGCCTATTTGACAATTGATGCCCCTGCAGTGTTCTCTCCAGATTGGTGTAGGATTCCAGTAGGACCTTGGACTGTGCATTGTGGCCATGTGGGCCCTGTGAACTATGAACTGGGCAGTGTCCCTTTGTTATACATGTGTACAGATCTGTTTCATGGCCAAATTGGATTTTTCATTTTATTGTTGGATTGATTATAATATTTCCATAAATACCTGTTGCCTTTGCATTATTCTGCACATTTTTGTGGTCAAATTGTTTTTGTGATGCATATGATTGTGTGTATGGCGTGTTTATGCCGGGTGTGTGGTGCGTGTGTGTATCACTCTTGTTTTCCTCCCTCGTGTGCCAGGCGTCTGTACTCACCGTCGTCATCTTCACCGACGTTGGTGTTCCAGGTGGAGCATAACGTAGAAGATCATTGGAAACGCTTGCAGTTTTGGTTCCCTGGTTTTTCCCTGTTTCTCTAATGGTGAGTCCTTTCTCTTCTGTGATGTGTTTCCGCCAGGCTTTTGATGACATTGGTACAGCCCAGAAAAAGGTGGTGGAATCGTGTGGCAAAATATGGTGGGCAGTACTTTGTCTTCTGCCTGACTGTAGGGGGCTACCGCCGTGGCGACTGTTATATCCGCCCTGGCGGTCGGCGTGGTACATTGGCTGTCTATGGGAGATATCACCTCCATGGTCATAATTTGGCGGTAATTACCGCCAGCCTGTTGGCGGTATTCCCACCACTTTATCACAGACTGCCAGGGTCGTAATGAGGGCCCATGTTATTTACGTCAACAATTAGAAGGACAATCACCCCTTTCAAGACCTGAATATGGTAATCAAACAGCAAAGCACAAGGGACCTTGTCCACGCAGTTAATTGCTTGAAAAATTAATCTATCCTAGAAGGCCCTTCTCCTGATTATAGGGGCTTTGGCCATGGGAATTGAAACATCTTTTAAGGCCACATTAAAAGTGAGTATCATAGAATGCAATGACAACACTTTAAAATGCTGTTACCAAGTACAGAAGAAGCAGCTATAAAGGCAGCCACTGTCATGCATTCTCCACGTAATGTTTACTTTTAATGAGATGAAAAAAGAAACAGCATCAGGATAAATGAATTGACCATTTAAGCCATAATAAAGAAGGGAATTTTTTTTTAGTTTAAAAAGAAATGTAATCACAGCACATGAAAATGCCAAGCTGCCGCTGAACACGCAATGGCAGGTCTGTGCCATTGCGTGAGCCTGACCCTCTGTGACCTCATTGTATTGTATGCACCTTCTCCCAGTCTTAAGAATGGAAACCCCCTTGCCTGTACTCATTACCGAGAGCATTTCACTTCCTAAGAGAGCGATCCCCACTCCATCTTCTGAGACAGTCCCTTCCACCTCCTGTTGATGTGCGAGGCCCTTGTCATTGCAGTGGCAGAGGAAAAGGTGCAAATGTTCGCTCTCTCAGGCAGCTCTGAATGACAAAGGGCCTAGACCTGGACACTCGCAGCTTCAGCCGAGTCCTTTTGAGCCCCTGGCACCAGTGTCAACCTGTGCTCACTTTAGAAACTCTTTCAGCCGCACGGCACTCAAGCTTAAAAGCGCGGTATATCTTGCAATGAAAAATAAACATTATAAAGCTGCAGCCGTTCAACAATCTTTTTTATCTCTATTTATAGTTTTAGAAATTATACACATAAAAAAATTCAACAGTGGTATTCAGACAGTTCCAGATGACTATTTCACCGACTGCATAGGGTGACCAGACGCCCCGGATTTCCTAGGACAGTCCCGCATTTCAGAGAACAGTCCCGGTATCCTAATGCTTTCCATAATTTTAAATACATGTCCAAGTTTTTTGGACACAGGTCACGTTGTTGTGCAAAGAAGAATTAAAGACATACTCCTGTTAAATAACTTATCTGTTTCAGGAAGGACAGGCTGAAGCAGATGGGAAGCAAAGGGCAGAGGGCCTCATGGTAGAGGATATAAAGATATATATACATGCATGTGTGTCTATACAAATTATTTTTTTACAGAGCTACATAAAAATCGGAACTAGCCAGACATATGAGATTTAAGGCTTTAGTCCTGCTTTTATGTCAGTCCTGTCCTGTTTTTTGATTCTTTAATTCTGGTCACCTGAAGACTGCAGGACAATTTTCAATGGCTATATTCCTATTTTCAGTAGTAACAATACCAACCGTCAAATGTGTGATAAACAAAGCAGCCCCACTAAAAGAGCTAAAATGGGCTCATGATGTCTTTAGTTGGTTGACAAACTATTTAACATTCTTTGACTTATGTGAAAAGGCCAGGCCACAGAAGCAAATGCATTTACATTGCAATTCAATGTAATAACTTTGTTTCCAGAACCAAAAAGAAAACCTATAGCTCTGACTTAAATATAAATTTAAGTCCAAAAGGTGACTGCATGCTAATGTCTGTGTGTTCTTTAAAAGAAGGTCCTTTACAGTCTAATGGTCTTCTTTTTTCTTATAACATACCCTACCCTTTAGAAGATCACCATATGAGCAGCATTTCTTTTAGTTAAAAGCAGGGCTACTTGAACAATGCGATGGTGCGGCCGTGGCAGTTTCCATATAACATACTTTTTTATTGCTTTATTTAGAAGTAGCACAGAAAGTATTTTGACAATTTATTAAAAACCACATATAAAGGATAAAAAATGTCTATTGAAATTCTGTACTTTTTAGCCCACTTTGTTAGGATCCTATTAATGCTTGATGTGTTAGTGTAGAACAGCGTAAGTGGTATTCCAGTTAATTTAATTGAATTCATGTTTTTGCCAGAAGAGTAGAAATGTAAAAATGCATAAACATTCGAATTCTGAAAAACCTTAATCACTGAAGGGCATATTTATACTCTGTTTGCGCCGAATGTGCATCAAAAAGTTTGACGCACATTCGGCGCAAACCGTGCACTATATTTAAACTTTGACGCCCGAGCCCGCGGACATCAAAATTCCTCCCTGTGCTTCATTTTTTAGATCCAGGAAACTGCCTTGCATTAATGACATGCAAGGTAGGCGTTTCCGCCCAAAAAATGACTTTAAGGCCTGTGCTACTTATTTATACTCCTGCGTCATTTTGACGCACAGGAGGGGGCGGGCCTTAAAAAACGGCGCACAGCCTGATGTGAACCGTTTTTTAACGCCTGGGTGAGGGTAGGCATTAAGGGACCTGTGGGCTCACTTCCATGGTCTCTGACCATGGAAGGAGTACAGAGGTGCCCTACCCTGCCCCCAGGGACACCCCCTGCCACCCTCGCCCACCCCAGGAGGACACCCATGGATGGGGGGGACCCATCCCAGGTAAGTACAGGTAAGTTAAGGTAAGTACTTTTTTTTTTTTTAAGTGGTATGGCGGCCTAATTTGGACTCTCCTACATGCCACTGTGCCCAATGACCATGCCCAAGGGACAGAAGTCCCCTTGGCATGGCCATTGGGCAAGGGGGCATGATTCCTGTCTTTGCTAAGACAGGAGTCATTTCAATGGGGGTTGTGCGTCAAAAAATGGAGCAAGTCCGGTTTGAGGCACGATTTTTGCCTCAAACTGACTTGCACCATTTTTTGACGCACAACCCCCATTTTCCCTCATGCCAGCGCTGCCTGGTTTGAGTCATTTTTTTTTACTCTGACCAGTCGCAGCGCCAATTAACTTCATTCCGTTAGCCGGCGGTAACATTTTTGACGCAAACCAGCACCGGCGCTGGTTTGCGCCAATAAGTATAAATATGGGCCTTAGTTATTTCACTGTTTGAGATATACTCAGTGGTGTAAGCCTTTGCCCCAGCAACAATGACTGTAAATGGGAAACGAGCTTCAACAGTCTTCCACAAGGCTTTTCCATTCTTCGGACCTCCACTTGAGAATGAAGTTAATCCAGCTTCATAGGAATTAATTTTGTGCACATTTTTTTTTTTTTTTTTTTTTTTTATATATTTGCGGACAAGACAGCATTACCAGCATCAAAGAAAAAAAACACAAACAAGCCTTAAGTCAATAAGAAAACAAAGACACAATGGATGGCAAAGTTAAAAAAACATATCACCGACACCGCAGCATTGTCCAAAAAGCAGTTGAAGCTAGCTAATAACCCGACTTACGTCATTGTATCATCCACCCACTTGCTCAGTCCTGACCAAATCCGCTGACCCCCAGCGTCTCTTTCTATAACCTTTGAGCCTATATAGGCTCAGCTCCTAAATCTGGAGGGCCAGTATTCTCGCTCTCCAATTCGCAAATGCTGGAGGCTCAGCCTTTCACCAGTCTGAGGCAATACACAGCCGCAAGATAGCCATGGCCATAAAGAGAGGATATTTCTCTTTTTTCAAGCACTCATTTATCTGTGGGGGATCCACCACCCCCAACAATACCAATGTGATTGTAAGGACGACTCACATCCCAATAATATCACCTAAGAAATGCTCAATTGCCTGTAACAATGGTTTCAACTTAGAGCAGGCATAAAACATGTGAACAATCTCCGCCTCCGGTTCCCCACAGCGATTGCATGAGCCATCAGACCCAGCCCACTTACAAACTTTATCCAGCATATAATACAAATTGAACATTGTCTTATAGTGTTGAGTTTTTAGGCTAGGTACAAGAAATGCTCTTTCTGCCATTTCCCCTGATTGTTCCACCCAATTGCCCTGCTTCCCGTACCGAATATTCAATTTTTAATTCTGCAACTCCATATCATCTGTCTGCTTATCTAATAGCAGATTATAGAGTGCCCCTATCCTAACCTTATGCCCAACTGCTTCTACTGTATTATTGGAATCTTATCTATAAGGAGATTTTCTCTTTTACAGCAATGGAGAAAATCTTGGATTTGCAGAAATTTAAAACAATAGGACAGAGGTAAATCATATTGATGCTGCAGCTCAGTAAACGCCTTGAGTGTAATACTGGTGCATAGATCACTAATCCTAGTTATTACTTGTCGCTTCCAGATCTCCACTATAAGACAGTGAAAGGTAGAGGAAGGGTGGGGAGGTGCTGACATTGGTGTGTAACTATTTATCCTTCCCATAGAACACCGTTGCTTCAGTTGCCGCCATATCAGCCGGGCCTGCTCGTAGGACCTTGAATCCTGTTTTCTTATAGTAGCTTGGTTCTATGTGCTTCTGAAGCCACCCTTGAGCCTCCGACCCCAGCATCATCTCATAGATCGAGGGAGAATCAGCATAAGAACACCCCTGTGTTTCTCTAGTGATCAAAACATTCATCTGTTCCAAAGTGCACCGATAATAATATAATGTGAAATGGGGGATGGACCACCCGCCCCGGGATCTTGGGAGTGTCATATACTTCAACACCCTTCTTGACTTAGTATATCCCCACAGAAAACTGTTTGTGATACTCTCCAATTTAGACAGCCAATTCTTAGTAAATTCCAGGGGGATGGCCCAAAAAAGATAAAGTATTTTGGGGAGGATACTAATTTTTAATACATTACAACAACCTAAAAGAGATAAATGTAGATGGTTTACCCAATCTAAGTCTTTCTTGATTTTGGCCAGCATCAGGCCTTATTCTGCTCCACAACTTGACTTATTATACCAGTAATTCTTATCCCCAGCTATACAGCATTGGTTGCAACCCGCTTGTCTCTAATAATAGTCTTGGGAGAACATATAATCTGAATCTTGTCCTTATTCAGTTTATAGCCAGAATATGCTCCAAATACACTGGTCAGTTGTTCAATTTCCTTAACCGCTACCTCCAGATTAGTTGCAACTATCGCCACATCATCTGCGTATGACAGCACCTTATAGCTCTCCCCACAACAAATGACTGGAGTAATATCCTTGCACTCTTCTAATTTACTTAAGAAGGGATCTATGTATAGTGCAAATAGTAACGGAGAGCAGGGACATCTCTGTCTCGTTCCCCTAGAGATATATATTAGGTCAGATTCTAAGCCAGCCAAGCGTAGCCGGGCTCTGGGGGTTATGTACAATCCCTTAATATCTGTTAAAAAACCCTCCCCAATCCCCTTCCACCTCAAGACCTACCATAAGAAGGGCCAAGCCACACAATCAAATGCTTTCCCAGCATTTAGCAAGATCACACCCAAAGATGTCTGTTGTACTTCCGACAGATCAAGCAGAAATATAACTTTTCTAATATGATCTACCTTCCCTCTCTCAGGAATAAAACCATGTTGTCTTCTAGATACTAATGGAGCAATAACCAGTGCCAGTCTACTTACTAAGATCTTGGCGTATATTTTCCTGTCGCAATTTGGCAGTGAGATAGGTCTATAAGATCCCGGGTCGTTTGCAGCCATGTCTTTTTTTTAACACTACTATAGTAGCTAATCCCCAGGAGGGCGGGATCTGCCCCAACTGGGCCGTTACAAATGTTAATAACATATCCTTGCGTAGCTCTTGCCCAAATACTTACAAAAATTCTAGTGGCAAGGCATCCGGTCCTGGAGCTTTAACTCAGGCCAGGGATTTCATAGCCCCATAGATTTCTCCTGATGATTTTGGGGCATCCAGAAGATTCTGGTCCTCCTGAGTAAGTCTACCTGTTTGTAGCTCACTCAGAAACTTCACGGATCCCCCATGACCCGCACCTAGTTGTTGTACATCATCAGAGTATAACTTATCATAGAAGTCCCTAAAGACTTCCATAATATCCTCCGGTTTATCCACCTTGTACCCCTGAGAATCCACCATCTCTGTTATATCGCTATTTAGGGTTTTCTGCCTAACCCGCCTAGCTAAGATTTTACCCGTGATTTCCCCATACTCATAACATTCAGCCCTAGAAATCTGGTACTTCTCTGCCACTGCCTTGCTAAGGTGCTGGTTGGCCTTTGCCTTGAGTATTGTTACCTTAGCTTGATCGGCACTGGTCTCGTCTCCCTTTCTTATACTCTGTACTAGTTTCCGCTCAGCCTACATGAGTTCTTGAGTTAAACTCCCAGCCTCAACCTCCCTCCTTTTCTGCAAATGTAGGCCAAAACTCAAGGTCTCCCCCCTGATTGCAGCCTTTAATGCATCCCAGATTATTTCTGGAGCCGCGGTGTCTCTATTGTCATCTAAGAACTGTCTCAGCCATGTACTCTTGGCTGGGTCCCATAATAGTTTCCTATCAAACGTCCAAACACGGCGCGGCCTACAGAATCCAATCAACGGCATAGCCAGACACAATGGACTATGGTCCGATAAAGTTCTGGGTGTTAGTTCTATCTGTGCGCCAGAAATTCATGTTAGTGAGATAAAAAAATAATCAAGGCGTACCAACTTGTTGTAGGGGAAAGAGTAGTATGCATAGCCAAGGTCCGGCGATTTAAGTTTTTCTCACACATCCACCAGGGCGTGACCTTGTATCAGATCACACAGAGCCTTATACACCTTGGGTCTGGATCCATAATATCTACCTGATGATGTAAACCCTTTATTAACTGCAAGGTGAATATTGTAATCCCCACACATCACCAAAGGGAGAGGCCAAGAAGCTAATTCTAAGTTTACAGCATCAAGTGTTTCAGCTTCATCAACGTTAGAACCATAAACAGTACAAAGAGTAAATCTAGCAGCACCTGCATTACATTCTATAACGATCCAACGGCCACCTTTGTCTATCATCAAACAACCTAGACTACACATAGATCCTCTGGCCAAAATTGCCACTCCCCGTGTTGCCTCTGTCTGCTCCGTAAAGGCTAAGAGTGTCATGCCTAACCCTCTCAGCACCTTGTGTTTCCCCCAAGGGATATGGGTCTCTTGCAGGCAGACCAAATCTGCCTGTATTGCTTTTATAGCCACAGCCACCTTGCTTCTCTTTTGGGGATTATTCAAACCGCATATGTTGACGAAACATATTCTTGACCTATGTGCCATATTCTTTCCTCTAAAGGTCCCAGTTTGGCTATAATTGCTTTTCCAAAATAACTTATCCCGCAGCGACTTTTGCCATCCCATTTTACTATAATCCCAATAAAAACATCCTGTCTATATACCATCATGAAGTTATTTTCCTTGCCCTTTTATGACCCCATCTTCCCCCTAATCCCCCAACCCACCTCTAACAACCTCCCTTTCTCCCTACCAGCCCGTCCCCAAACCCTTGCACCACTTGAGGCCAATCCCCAAACCCACCACCCTGACTCATCCCCTAAACCCTGAGCTCCCTCCCACCCCCCAGCTATTAGAAGGCACAGGACCAACCAGGTCCTTCCCCTGATGGATTAATGTTCCCCTCACATCTCCCTTGACCCACAAACCCACCACCAAATAACCAAAATTATATTTCCACCCCTCGTGTATCACCGCAAAGAGAAAAAAAGAAAAAAGGGCATAATATGGTAATAGCAGCCTTATAGTCTTCCAGCCCCCGATTGTCAATTCAGTAAGATATCAAAGTGAGTCCAAAAACTCTTTAGCCTTTACATCCGAAAGAAAAAAGAGAGTCCTGCCACCAACGATCACTTTCAGTTTGGCTGGATTCATCAAAAAGGCCTGAGCGCCTTTGTTCTGCAGCGGTAGGATTAATTGTCTAAGCCCCTGCCTCCTTTCAACCGTGGCATGACAATAATCCGGCCGGACGAAAAAAGTCACATCCTAGAGCAGTACGTTTGCGATCCGGACGAGAAAGATCATACACCGCCTGTCTTGCCAGATAATTATGAAGACGTATCAATATAACCCTAGTTTTCCCTCTTTCTGTATATGTTTTTCTCAGTTTAAAGGGGAATCTATGGACTCTCTGAACTTCCTTCTCCCTATCCCATTGTGCTAAATCTAGGAAGGCTTCCTTAAATAGATTGACCACGAAGCTCTGTGGGTCTGCCCCTTCCAGCCCCTCTGGGATACCCAGGACTCAAAGGTTACTTTGTCTAGCTCTGTTTTCAAGATCTGCCATTTTCCACTGAGTGTCCTCCATTTGGCTTCTCAAAGATTCTCTAATCTCCCCTTGCATGGCAGTATCAACCTCCGATTTCGATACACGGGTTTCAGCCTCTCCTATATGTATTGCAAAGTCGGTGCAAGCCTTAGCAACCCGTCGAATAGCTCCCTGCATTTTGCGGCAAGCCAATTGTGTTCCATGGCTCTCAGCTTTTGTCTCCTCCCCACTGCTCACAGTTTGGGCTGTATCAGCCAAAGAGCCACCCAGGGAGCCAGGCTCACCAAGCCCAGGTGCTGAAGAATAATCCCATTGTAGGGCTTTAGATGCTTTATCGGTAATTTGACGGACAGGTGAGTCTGAGCCAGAAATTCTCTTCTTCATCTTTTTTCTAACCATAGCTGCTTTAAAGCTTTCAGGTTGACCTGACCCTTTCCCCCATTCGGACTTCTCATCTTCATCCTCACCCGGCGTAGTTGTCTCAGAGCCTGCTTCGGACCAGGATGCTTTCCAAGCCCGACTGCTCTCTTCCCTGGATTCAATAGCTTCATCACTAGTCCAACTGGATTGGACTGATAAAGAGAAAAATGTATCCCCCAAGTCTAGATTTTGACCATTTTTGGAGATCAGTCCGCTTTTACACAGGGTTTGTTCGCCCTTCTGTGCTTTCTCACCCATATTTAATGGTGATAGGTCATGAACCAGGGCCTTGTCAGAGTCAGTGCCTCTGCCTGGGCTAGGGTGTCTCTAGGAACAGAGTCGTTACTTGTTTCTGATTTCCTGCCCTCCTCTGCATCTTCCATGGACAAGTTTATGCATACAAGAGTGAGGGGAACATCAGCATTTACTGTTTGTGAGGATTCCTTGTGTATCTCTCCATCCTCTTGCTCAATCACACAATTGCCAGAAAATATATTCGCATTTGACTCCACAATCCCACCTATATCAATACTGTTGTCAGGAGTCTCTTTCAGTTTTACTGCTAGATCAGTATGTGTTTTCGTTTTAAAATATTTCCCTAGAGGAGCACTCACCAATTTTGCCAAGGACGCTGACTTTGTATTATCCAGCTCACCTGCTATCCATTAAGAGGCTCTCACCACCTTACATTCTCCTGCCCCGCCAGAGCCACGGGTTCTATCCTGCCTCGCGGCGGCCCCAGCTCCGACTCCAGCATGTGCCACCTTTGATCCTCTCTTCAGCATTGGTGTTACGCGCCTCCTCACCAGCACGCTGAAATAATGTACCAGAAAATCTAGCACGCTTGCTGTCAAACACGTAAACAAGCAGGGTAACTCCGAATACCGAGGTAAGTTTGTGAACCGCCTTATCGGGATCGAAGGCGGGCGGGGCATCTACATCCGAACGGCCAGGCCATCTTGCCTTCTGATTATCTCTCCTTTATAGTGTAGCTACACACATCACCCTGCTGTCCCTCTGACTAGGCTAGTGCTGTGTTGCTGCCTTTATGTTTCAGTTCTAACTATAATATCATTTTTTTGCCTGTCTCTCACAGTTCCACCTCCACTCTTAGGCACCCTACCCCGAAGAAAGTGTCACTCATGTATGAAATCTAAACACTTCCCACAGAGAAAAATAATAAATACAACACTCTGACAGCTACACAGTTCCTCATGGTGTAGCATGTGACCTGTCAAAAAATGTTCTTCGGCACCCCACATGAAATATTGTGTATAATACAATACAGTAGCAGCACCACAATCCTTAACACCAGGATCAGGCTATTGTTGGCTTTTCACCCTGCCTCTGCCCTGTGCCACTGTACCTGCTGCAGTACCAGTAGCTACGTCCTTATGCTCCATGCTTGGACTGTAACTACAGTGCAGTGGGCCATTCACCTGTTTCAGTGTCAGTGGCACTGTACCTGCTGCCCTTATGATAGATGGGATCCTGTTCTCTGTCATGGTATCAGTTTGCACATTGATACTGAGGGGCAGATTTAAGAGCTCCTACTGCCTCCTTGCACCACATTAGAGGCATGTTTTTACACTAATGTGGGCCAACAAGGCCACAATTGCTGCGCCAAATTTACAAACTGGTGCAATTCATGAATTGCGCCACTTTATAACCCTTTGCACTATGTTATGCCTCCACCAGATATGATGTATGCAAGGGGGGTGTTCCCCCGTTTGGCTGAAAGAATGGTGCAAAGAAATCTAAGAGATTTCTTTGCATAATTTTTTTTGGCACCTGCTCAGAACAGACGTTAAAAGGAGGCACACCATTGTTTACATTGGGCCTCAATGGGTTTTGCAGGATTAGTGTAAAAAATGTTGACGTTTTATTCTGCAAAGCTCCAAACTAGCATACACAATTCTGATGCTAGTTCCCTAGCTACCTAACTACTGCCATGGTGTGCTGGTCTTAGATACAACGCACACAGGGTGGTGTTAGAGGGGTACTAGGGGGTGCGAGAAAAGTGACGCTGTCCTATGTGCAGCACCACTTTTCATAAATCTGCCCCTCAGTCTTCTGGGCCCTGGAAGTAGGTTGCACTGGGTTCTTCTCACCCAAATGCCCTGATGTGACTCCATGCTGCCGTGCTCACTGCACCACTGGATTCAAGCTAGCCTAGCTGATGAAGGGTGATACCCTGAAACCGGTCCTAGGATGCTTGCCTCCGGTCCAGGGAGGACCTGGCTTGGCAGTTTAGGCTGGACTGTTCCCATGAGGAACAGGGTCAAGACTGATTTGCATATGGCTAGGTCCAAACTGGGGTGGCGGGGTGAGCAAAAAAAAAATGGATTAAACCCAGATCTGTGTGACTGGGGGTGAATGTTTGATTTGCTCTGCAATCCGTCCATCATCTGTTCTTTTTGCACGTGACTCCATGCTGGCTGCATTCTCATGCTGGGAGCAATCTGCAGAGTTCTCCTCAAACATCTGACCCCCTTTGCCATTAAACCAGCTCAATCCCTATCTCTAGGGTTTCAGAGTTCTTCTCTCAGTGGAACCGAGTTTAAGAAAGGTGGTGATTGGCCATTGCCTTTACATCAGTCACCATTAGATAACCATTGAATGATTGCATGGCAAATCCTTGGGTAGCTTCACTAATTTTTTATTCTTTTTCTTGTAACTGCTTATACTGTCACAGATTTCCCAATTAAATTTGGGGTGTGCAAATGTTGTGTAATTAGCTTTCTTGTAACTCTGCAAAATTTCACAAAAATCGAGGGAAATTACATGTGACTACACAAAATGCAAATCCAGCATTTAGCATTATGTTTTAGTGTGAAATGCTTTGTCGCACAAAAAAAGTAAAAGTTCTGAGAACCACAGCTGCTTGCCATGTTCTTATGTTCCCATAATATAATTGTGGTACAAACGGGGCATAATTTCATGATATGGTTTTATGGAGTTATTTCAGAAACAAATTTCACATAAGTATAACTAGAAATTCCCCAAAAATACATGAAATTAGGCCGGCGTGTTGAAAATTTCACCGGGCCTAGAGTAAACTAAAAGAGGACATGTAATAGAAAGACATCAGTAAGATTTTCTTATGCCAAGATTCATGGGCAGGTAAAAGATAATGAGCAGGAAGATGAGGTTAGATGGCAGCCCTGCATCACAGAATGTGACTTCCTAGGTAGTACTACAAGGAACATCTCTCAATTCTTTGACCAAGATGTAAATTCAGGGTCACATAGGTTAATAAATATTTTACAATTAAGCAATAAATGTGTACTGTATTTATATTTTTATCATTCATGTACATTTATATATATTTGTAACTATTTCAAATGAAATAATTTATTTAACATTATTTTCTAGGGATTTTACTTTGAGTCCCTACATCTATTTTCAACAGTAAGGTGCTGGGTGTATTCCTGGACATTCTGCACAATTGTAAGTTACTACAAAAGTGCAGTTTGCAAATGCATAAAAGTAGTAACCTACCCAAAGATGTAAACTTACTCAAAAGTGAAGTTTGTGTATTAGGCCTTCAGGGGTAATGCAAGCATTTCAGAGATTACTGGTATCTATTCTCTTTTTTCCTTGAGAAATCATGAGCAGTTTTGGACTATATTTCTTTATTATCAACCATCATATTACAAGTCTTAGGTCCTAATTATGAGTTTGACGGTCTGAGGACCACAACATTCCTGGCAGTCCAACCACCAGATTACGCCCATGGCAGTTGGACCGCCAGGGGACCACTGCCAGGATCATGGACCCCGATGGGGTGGCAGCAGTTGGAGTTGTGGTCAACCACGGCTGCCTTGCTGATCACAAGTCCTATTTTCATCAGCCTTTTCATGGTGGGGTCCCCACCATGAAAAGGCCGGTGGAAAGCCAGTGCTGAGGGACACAGAGGTGAACACAGGGGCCCCTGCATTGCCTATACCCAAGACATGGGCAGTGCAGGGACCCCCCTGGCAGAACCCTTAGAATGAGCACTGTCTGCACTGAGGGTGCTCTTGTGTTACGGCATTGGTGTCGGCTTCCTTAAAGGAGTCAAGGCCCATGCCATGGCACTGTTTCTGTCGGGCTGACCCGTAGAAACGTTGCAATACGATGTTTCCACTGGTCAGCCCAGTGGAATCATCGTAATATGCCTGGGGAGGAGGCCACTGGCATGACTGCAGCCTCCTCCTGCTGCTTTGGTGGTCAGATTGAGGTCGATTTGTCCGAATACCAAAGTCGTAATGAGTCCCTTAGTCTTATCTGAGGCTTCACACCAGTGCTTAATTTGTGCTTGTGGTTTCAGGTGTGGGTCACCAGCACTTTTTTTTGAGGGCCGGCACTTTTTTCCTGCCTCAAGCATTTACTGCGGGCAAAAGAGACATATGGGAAAGACGGAGGAAGAGAAAAACTAAAAAGCATCACAATGGGAAAAAGCAGAAAGCTGCAAGAGTGAGCTGAAGGGACAGGAAGTGGCTGTAAATGGATTGAAGGGCCCCAGATGACTTCAGCATTATGCTGCCTCAATATTCCATGTTAGCACATTTAATTGCAGCAGCCGCGTTTTTGAGAGGAGGACTTTGGGCACGTTTTTATTTACAAATTAAGCACTGCTTCATACAGTATATCTGTCCAAATGGATGCAATAGCACAACTTTAAAGGCTAATGCAGCATCTGCAGCACTACCTTTCCTCTTCAATGTGCAAACTGAACTAAATCCTAATTGCCCACTCGAGTGCACCAAGTCATTTGCAGTCAAGAGTCTCTGCAGGGCCTTCAGACTATCTGGCAATCAGAGCAAAGATGCGGCCATTGATTCTATCTACAAAGGCAATCCAGATTGTCCCATAAGTATTGCAAGGAGGTGCACAGTAACCAAGACGAAAAAGCAGAACAAAGAGACCAATGATTTGGATATTTTTAAAAAGCCATTAATAGAGTCAGAAGGCAAGATCATCAACTTAACCACCTTCCATCAAGCCAGAGAGGGCCATGGCCTTTCACACCTTCCTACCTGGTTGTAAAATTGAATGTCTTGGGCATCCAGCAACAATCCAAAATGTTGAATCCCTCCCTCTCGAACCTCCCACATTCAGGCTCTATGAAACAATCTTTCTCTTGTAATGCAACAGGGCTCTGGAACTCTCTGTCACCAGCACTTCACATAACTCCTGGTCAGATTGAGTTTAAAAGACTCTCACAATACTCTTATTTGAGATACACTTTGAATAAAGCGAGAATTATCACATCACTTTTTGACTCTCTGTTTTTTACCTTAGCTCTAGGGTTCTTTTATTTTCATTGATTTCTGAAGAGCTTCTTATTTGGCACTGTCCATTGTAAATATGACACTCATATTCCTTTTTTTTACAAGTAGCAAATTGGCTGTTTCCAGATGTTTGTTATGTGGAATATGTCTTGCTGTCTTTTAAAGTACTCCAAATCTCTTTGAATAAATAGAGGGCCCCAGCGTCATTTAAGCATCCTGTAGTCTGGAACATCTAGTAGAGAATATTGAGTTGTCAGAATATCATAATCATAACATTGAGAACCAAAATATCAAAGAGGTAACTGCATATAGGCCAGTAAAGATGTATTATTCTTAACTCCAGATCTACATATCTTGAAAATGTAACATCCATATAAATATATGTGGATTTAAGTAAGTAAACCTATATTTACCTATATATACTTGACTATCAATATTTAGGTCTTCAAAATTTTGGCAACAACATTCTTATAACTTGAAATTCCCTATTGACTATTTCATATCTTCAGCATTACTCTGCACACTGTGGGTCATTTCCTAAATAATTTTAAGAAATCACTATTTGAGATATGCAAAATGGTATGTAAGAAAATAGCAAATCCCTAATAGCGATTTCTTAAAATTTACAATCGCTATTAGGGAATCACTATTAGAGAATGGGACTCCATTGATCCCTGTGGGCCGGGCTCATAGGTGTGAATGGTTTTGCATTACCTAATTTGCAAACTCCTTTTAGGAATTTGCAACTTAGGTAATGCAAATCCAAGGGTGCTGTGGGCCTAATGCCCCCTTTGAAGACCCCCCTAAAAACAAATGTGCACATGTAAAGCGCACACATGCCCAAGGGGGATGTGTGTGCTACATGTCAGTTTAAAAAATGCATTTTCATTGCATTTTTTAAAAATTGCACATGGTTACCACAAACGTGGAGTTGGTGGTAATTGCATTTCCTAAATGCCCAGTTCCCATTTTGGAAAAGCATGATACATGTGTATAGGTACTAGCAAATATGTACTACCTATTTGCGATTTCCTATTTAGGGAATCGTAATTTGCATAAAGTGGAGAGCCTACACCCAATACCACTTTTCATTTATGCCTATTCACACCTCAAAGTAATAATGCATAGAAAAGCACCAACAGTTTTGAGTACTGTATACTTGAAAAGGTCTTCTCCAACACACTCAGAACCAAAACATTAAAGGCATCAGCAATGACAGCTCCCTCATACATGTAGAATGAGTGCATATAGCATAGGTAGCAGCAGAGTTATTCTCTTGTGTCACACACATATATTGAGTGGTCATCAGAGATGACACACACAGCACAAGTTCAACATAAGTAACAAATTCACAGACATTATAGGTAACAGAAGTGCATGCTTCAAAGATGACTGGCTGAGAGGAGCAGTGACATCCTAATATCTCAGACTTTATAATGGTACTTCTCCACACAATTATAGGGTGGGCTGTGTTCCTGCACCTGCTGAGTTCAGATAGAAAAATTTTTTGGTGTCAAAGACCACCAGCCACGATAATATAAGCTAGGGTCACATAGCAGGAAGGGAGTGGCCCAGACTCTCAAGGATTCATATAAACTAGCTTGACTAGGCTTTGTGAAGCCTAGGAGCAAATAAAACCAGGTGCAAACAATTTAAGCAGAATATTATGTGATATTCCAAGCCATATGATGTAGTCTTCACATGATTGCATATCTTACACAACTTCCTTTTGGCCAAATGCATTGAAATTTCCACTCAAGGATGTATGTTGAATACAACGTCCATACAAGTTCATATAAAACACTGCTGATTCACCCTTATGTCCTGTGAATGCTCAGCATAACCCTAAAATCATTTTTTTTTTGTATGGACATAGCTGACAGCATCATCTACACAAGTGCTGCACAGGAGCGTCGCCCCCCCCCCCACCCCGGCCAGCAGCAGCAGATGCAAAGACTTTTACAGTAAAAACATAATTAACCATGTTTATTACGTTTTTACTGCCAAAGGGGTGGGGCCACTGCATGACAGGGACTGAGTGGGAGTGCACAGAATCCCCCTCGGTTCACATGTAGGTTTGGCTGGCCATCTCTGGCACGCCAAACATACATGCACAATAGGCTCTGTCTAACCCAGCACCACAGTGCCGGATTGGAGAGTGGCATAGGCTCCCACTCTGGCTCGGTGCGCCCAGCCAGGGCGCTCCGTCCAGTCCTACTGATGCTTTCATGCTGCTAGCAGCATGAAAGCAGCAGTAGGAATGGATGCGGGCAGGCTGGGAGCCTGTGTCTGTCCCTGCAGATGAGGAGAGGGCAGCAGTTTGGAGGTGGTGCGGCCGAATCAGGTAAGTTTTTTTCACGCTCTCGTGACCCCCATATGCTGTGCCGCCCCTTCTCCCTCCCACGAGCCGCAACTGCTACTGCATAGTTTGTTTACCATTTGCATAGTAAGGGACTGCAAATTTTCACAGAGCCCAATTTTTTTGTAAATCTGGGTCAAAGTAAATAGGAATTAAATGGTTAATCAGTTATGGTTGGTTTCTTTAACGACAATTAAAAAAACGATAATATTCTCTAAAATAACATTGAATTTATGGGCCAATTTAGAGTTTGGCAGATGGGGTTTTACTCCACCAGAGAGTTGGAGTAAAGTACTCCATCACCCTGATGGAGTCCCCAAATGCCAAATATTGAGGTGACCGCCAGCCCAGAAGACACCTCCAGCACTGTCAGGAACCACCATCACAGAGGGTCGTGTCAATGCATTGTAAGTCTAATGGACAGCTATGTCAACATGGTGGAGTCACACTGAAAACTTACATTTTCTGATTTTCCCCAGACAAAAACCCAAATTGGAATTTTGTTTTGGAAAATAAAGAATGCAATGCCCCCTCAACATGCAACTTTTCTCCCTTGACAAGGAGGGCATTTTGCAGTTCCACTGCCCCACAAACGATATACCAGTGGAATGACAAGTAAGGACAAGAAATAAAGGCTGGTCCAAAACATGGCATTCATATAAGTGAAGAAGAGGTTCTTATATGATTGGGTAAACATTTTTGCACTGTGCTTATATTCTGGCTTTTGGTTTGCCAAGAGTACAATGGCAAAATAGATTTCATAAGTGTCAATGCAATAAAACCAGTATTATTCAGAGACAATTACAAACTTTACTTTCCCATATAATCAGGCTGCAAAAAAGACATCTAAGGAATATCACTCATGTTTACATGAGCCAGATATATCAAGCCTTTTCTCAATTGCAAAAATGGCCCTATTTGCAGAATTGGGCCATTTTCAAACACAAGTGCTTTTGGTATGTACAAACCACAAATTGTGATTCGGTAATATGTTTCACAATTGCAATTTGAGTTTGTGACCAAAATGTGGAAAATTCCTGCCAAATACCGATTCACAGATGAGCGTATTAATGTTTTGCAACCAATCATTAATCTTTACCGACTACAAACATGTTAAGCTAAGGCATTTAAAAAACGTTAAAAAAAATCTTTTTTAGGTGTAGGCCGTGGTTTCATAGCAAAATGTGACGAGTATTTTGCCACCACTGCATCATACACCTGGCCCTCATGGCCAATTGTATAAAGAATGTCATTGTAAATTGCGCACCAACTTTTCCATTCCATTCCATTCTGTTTTTGCAAACGGATCTTTGTACTAGTTTGCCAGTTTGCAGAAAACAGATGCTCAGTAGGTCACAAATCGACCTACCTCATGAGTATTAATAAGGTATGTTGCAAATTGCGACCCACTGTGAATCATTGCCATCATAGAGATGGTGGCCTGCTGTAATTGCTTTTAAATAATGCAATAATTTTTTTACATGAAACCCATTTTCTTTAAAAGAAAATGAGATGCATTAAATACAAAATGAACTGTCTGGTCTCCAAAGATGCTTTTCTCAACATTCACAAAGGGGACCCCTTCTGGTTTGCAAATGACTTACGGCTAGATGTTTGTAGTGGGTAAAGTACTAATGTTTTGTGATTGGATTTCTGGAGCTAAGTTTACAAGTGTAAGTTATTACAGCTAAAGAGAGGAGTAGTAAGTCCAGCACTACACCTGACCAACAACTGATACTGCAACATGCTTGTAGGAAGCTGGCTCTGTGTATACTATATAAAAATTAGATATAGGCCCTCATTACCAGTTTGGCGGGCAGCCTCAGCCACCCGCCAAACTCGTCCTGCCACTGCCGGCCCTATTACAGGTTCACCACAGGGCCACCGGGTTGAAACATCATTTCCGCTGACCGGACCTATGGTGAACGGGGCCTTCACATTGCAGCCGGCTCGTAATTGAGCCATGGGCAATGTGTCGGTGCGGCGGGTGCAGAGCACCTGTCCGGCATTCCACTGCCTGTAATTTGGGCAGTGGAATGCATGATGGAGCTGTGCATCGGGCCCCTGCACTGCCCATGCCAAGTGCATGGACTGTGCAGGGGCCCCCAGGGGCCCCCAAAGGCAACCATTCTGCCAACCTTTCCATGGAAAGGCTGGCGGTATGGGGCCTCGTAATCCCCCAGGCAGCGCTGCTTGCAGCGCTGCCCTGGTGGATTACAACCACCGGGACTGCCAGGCTGCCGGCAACCTGGCAGTGTCGTTGGTCCGACCATGATGGCTCTGCCACGGTTATAATATAGCGGTCCTCACCGCCAGCCTGTTGGCGGTGGGACCCCGACAGCGAGTCTGGCAGTCAGTAGACCGACCGACTCGTAATGGGGCCCATAGTGTGCATAGAGTCCAGGGGTTCCCCAGAGGCTTAACAGAGGTTAAAGTAGATACTACTAGTGCTGTGTTTTGTGGTAGTGTGGTCGAGCAGTTAAGCTTATCAGAGTGTAGTGCAAAGCATTTGCTGTATACACACAGATAATAGAAGAAGCACACACTCAATGACTTAACTCCAGACCAATGGTTTTATATAGCAAAAATATATTTTCTTATTTCTAGAGCCACAAGATTCAAGTTGCAGATATGTAAATTAATAAATACATATTTCACATATGAATCAATATGACTTTGTTTGGAATCGGTAAATTGTACAGTTTAAGAATAAATGGCAATAATCTGTTTTTAAAGTTGACAGTGCAATTTTCAGAAACAGTTCCTGGGGGGAGAAGAGTTAGTACAATTTACAGGTAAGTACTTGACTTCCAGTTCCAGTCTCCAGGCGTTAGGTAGTCCACAGGTAGGCGTTCAAGTTAACCCCAAACACCGACCACCAGAAACATGGAGCCCTTACGGTGTAGAGGTCAAAGTTGATGCAAATTTAACATGGGCTCCTATGGAGACTGGGGGCACTCAGTTTCAGATCTGCTAGCAGCTAAGTACCCGTGTCTTCCGAAGGCAGATCTGGGAGTTTTAGAGGAGCACCAGGGGGCCACAAGTAAGCACCAAACACACACCATAAGCTGCACAGGGTGGCCGAGTGCAGGGTGCAAACAGAGCATCGGTTCTCAATGCTTTCCTATGAGGGGACCCTGGGGGTCACTTAGATGCTGCAGGCTGGATCCAGGGGGGGTCGGTTTAGGAAAACCACAGGCTGGACAAGTAGAAGGGCCACCTGCTGAATGTTGCTGCACTGGTGGTCAGGTTCTCCAAGGTCTAAGGGCTGCGGGTGCAGTGTACCTTCAGGTGTTGGATAGCTTCATCTGGAACTTTCGCAATGAGGGGGGTCCTCTGGATTCACACTGCATGCATCATCATGATGGGAAGGAGAGGTCAACCCAGAGTGGGTACTTGCTCATATTTACCTGGGGATCCTCTCTGGCCCGTCGGGTTACCTGGACACGAGCCGTGGGCATCGGGTGCAAAGTGGTCAGGACTCACGGACCCAGGGAGGCTCTGGAGTCCTTTGGTGTAGTTTCTTTTTGGACAGGGCAGCTGTTCTCAGGAGTTTTTGGTCCTTTGGGGTGCAGAGCAGTCCTCTGGAGCTGGGCAGAGGTCACTGGTCCTGCAGAATGCATTGCTGGTCTTGTGCAGGATCTTTGAAACAGGAGACAGGCCGGTAGGGCTGGGGCCAAGGCAGTTTGCGTCTTCCTTCTTATCTGCTGGGGGTTCAGCTTAGTAGTCCTTCTTCTTTCTTGTCAGGTCACCAGGAAGCTGATGAACTGGGTTAGGGAAGCCCTTAAGTACTAGATTTAGGGACGTTACAGGGGTCAGAGGGCAGTAGCCAATGACCACTGTCCCTGTGGGTGGCTACACCCTACCTGTGTCCACTCCCTTTCGTGCGGGGGGCACATTCTTAACCCTATTGGTCACTGTCCTCTTAACCAAGATGAAGGATTCTGCAGGGAGGGGGTCACTTCAGCTCTGGATACCTTAGGGGTGATCCCAGCTGAAGTGGTCACTACTCATTGTTTTTCCTAAGTTTCCTGCCAAACTTACCACCAAAAGTGGGGCTTTGTCATAGGGGCGGGTAACTCCACTAGCTGGAGTGCCCTGGGGCACTGTAACCGGATGCCTGAGCCTTTGAGGCTTACCACCAAGTGTTAGAGTTCAGGCAGGGGGAGGTGTGAAGCACCCCTACCCAGAGCAGGCTTTGTTTCTGGCCTCAGAGAGCACAAAGGCCCTCACCCCATGGGGTCAGACACCTGTCTGCTAATGGCAGGCTGGCACAGACCAGTCAGCCCTACACTAGAGGATTGGGTAAAATACAGGGGGCATCTCTAAGCTTGTTGTGTGCTTTTTAGAATAAATCCAACACTGTCATCAGTGTGGGTTTATTGTGCTGAGATGTTTGATACCAAACTTCCCAGTATTCAGTGAGGCCATTATGGAGCAGTGGAGGTCGAACGACAAACACCCAGACAATATACTTAATATGGCCACACTGCACTTACAATGCCTAAGAATGGACTTGGACACTGTAGGAGCATATTGCTCATGCAGCTATGACCTCACCTGTGGTATAGTGCACCCTGCCTTAAGGATGTAAGGCCTGCTAGAGGGATGTCTTACCTATGCCACAGGCAGTGTTTTGTGGGTATGGTACCCTGTGCAATGCCGACTTTGGCTTTTTCTCACCACCAGCACACACAATCTGCCATGGCAGTGTGCATGTGTTTGGTGAGGGGACCCTTAGAATGGCACAACACATGCTGCAGCCGTTTAGGACCCTCCCTGGCCACAGGGCCCTTGGTACCACTGGTACCTTTTACAAGGGACTTATCTGTGTGCCAAAGGTGGGCCAATTGTGGAAACAACGGTACAGTTTTAGGGAAAGAACACTGGTACGGGGGCCTGGTTAGCAGGTTCCCAGCACACTCTTAGTCAAGGCAGCATCAATATCAGGCAAAAAGTGTGTTGGGGGGATAACTGCAACAAGGGCCAGTTTCCTACACAGCTCCCATAGCAAAGAAAGAAGGCAGGATATTAAAACAGCCCCCCTTACAAAACAGTGTTAAATTATATTAATTTATTTTTACTTTTTAAATATGTATATCAGATAAACTAAATGTTGAAAATAGAAATACAATTACCAAAATAAATATTATTTTTCAGTATTGATAAATATTGAATTTTCTTTGCAGTAGATGCAGCACTATATTCACACTATCATTTGACATACATTACAGTAAACCAAGTACATAGTTGAGCATTGTCATAGGACTAAACCTTAGCAGTGTCATTGAACCTTAAGAAAAACAAACAAAAAAAAGAGAAACCAAACTCTGAGCCTGACCCCATGCAGTATTAACAAGCAAGTAGATTGTGATGCAGCAACACCTGTTTGGCCCAGTGTCCCAGGGCTGCACACGTAAGGTTGTGCAGTCACAATATCGGTGACTGTCAGCATGTTCTAACAGAAATGCAAAGAGAAGATCATTCCAAGATCACACATGCTTTCTCAGCCCATGCGCTTTGTCCCCACAGAGTGCAGTAGATTTCACCAAGACCTAGGGAAGTAGCATGCTTTGCCACCTCTCCGTGCTAGATAGGGCTGAGGCTTTCCAATGCATTACAAATCACCGTCCTGGCTATCTGCAAGGCTAGGTTAATAAAATGGTTGGTGGCTCTTCCTGCCTCACAGCACCTGTATAGGCCCAGGAGGCAGCAGGCTGACCAGAAGGTATGGGCAGCTGCACGTTCCAAAACTTATGTATCTTGGCTACCATATGAGCGTGACATTAAGGGTATTTAGGTGATATTGGGGGGTATATTTTATGCAGTTTGGCAGGTTAGAGGTATGCTCTATGTAGCATATTATGTTGTATGCACTGAAATTGAGTCGAGGTGGAGTTAATGAATCCTGCGTTTTGTATGAGATGACTTTGGCAAGCCAGGACATGAACCCCTGCCCATCGTGTAAATTGTTTGTATCCGGGAGGAGTCACCAGTTCCAAGGTTGTCACTCCCCACAGCTGTTCTATTCATGCTAGAAGGTTTCTGTTTACTACGAAATGACTGCTGGCTAGCCCAACTGTTTAATGAGAAGGTCAAACGAGATGAGTACCCCCTCTTGAAATAAATCTCTAAGAGTCCAAAACTTTGACTCCCTCATGGCTTGCCACCAGTCTGAAAGTGCTTTTGGAACACAGAGGGATCGCCAGCTTGTATAGTTAAGCATCATGAGAGGCTTGTAGCCCCCTTCAGTGACTTGTTTATGCAGCCTGGAGCAGCCTGTGTATGGTAGAGGGAAATGCCACTCCTGGTAGAAACAGTTCTCTTACAGTAGTCTGGGACCCATCTCCCCATGTCCTCACAGGAGGCTAGCCAACGTCAGGCCTTTGGAGTCGAGCCACTAGGTAATAGTGTTTGGACAAAAGGGCCCCTATTCCCCCTTGCTCCTTTGGAAGTTGGATATTTTTTTTAAAAAAAGTCAAAATAGGTTAACTTTTTTGACATATCCTATGGGATTCTATTTTACGTATCTCACATCATTATTTTCTAGAAAAGAGTGTTGCAGTACCAGCAGTTGGCCACATGTGTGATGGACCTACTAGAGGTCTGAGCTGGACTACACATATTACTGTTTTGATCCTTTTTGGCTTTAGTAACTAGAAGTGCAGCCCGTGAAGAACAGCAGGCTCACTCTTTTGCATGTGGGTATCTGTTGCTTCCTCAACTGCTCCTTAGTTCTACCTAAACCCCTTTGTCATTCTTCTCTAAACCAGTCCCTTTCAGTAGTGAGTATTCCTTTTTTTTCAGCCGCTCCTAAGGTCCCTCCTACATTCACTACTAAGTAGTAAACTTACAAGTGTGAAGATCTCCCAGTAGAAAAGATAGGAGAGGCGGCAGTGAATATTTGCAATTATAGGTTTATGTATTGCTTTTTTAACAACACAGAGTTTGCGAATCTAGCCCATTATCTTTGGACACTGTCTCAGGGGAATTTGAACTAGATTATTTTCACACACTATCTGTGTCCCTATAAGCAGACATTATCCCACTATCTCTGTTGGGACCTGACAGTTGCTATAAATAGACACTATCTCTATGGGAGCATGAACATGACTATCTACACACACATTTTTAGTAGGGAATTTAACATTCCCATAATTGCATACTATATGTGTGGGGAATTGAACAGCCTTATCACCATAGACTATCTCTATGGAAGTTCAACATCACAATAATCACACACATACCTATGGAGACTTGAACATCATTATAGTCACACAATATCTCTGTGGGGACTTGAACATCCTTAAAACCACACACTATCTCTGTGGGGACTTGAACATCCCTATAGCCACACACTATCCCTGTGAGGACTTTGATGTCTCTTTAGCACCCTCACTATCTTTGTGGGGACTTGCACATGATTACCTTAAAACCCCACCTCTGTTGGAACTTGAATGCTCCCATAATCATACACTATCTCTGTTTGCACTTGAACATCCTTATCTTCATACTCTATCTGTTTGGAGTTTTGAATATTATCTTTACACACTATTTTTGTGAGGACTTGAATATTTCTATAACCATACCCTATCTCTGTGGGTAATTAAACATTGTTATCTTCACACACTGTCTTCGTAAGACTTGAACATCCCTAGAATCACAAACTATCCCTCCTGGGATTTGACCACCACAATAATCACTCATTATCTATTTGGAGGGTTGAACATGCTAATATAGACACACTGTTCCTGATTGTACTTGAACATCATTATGTTTGCACGCTATCTCAGTGGGTCTTGAACATGATTATCTTCACAGATAGTCTCAGTGGGACTTCAATTAAAATATGACCACAGACTATCTCTGTGGGATTTAAACATCACTATGATAACACACTATCTTTGTGGACACTTGAGCATCCCTATAAGCACACACTATCTCTGTGGGGACTTGAACATCCTTATAACTACTACACTATCTCTCTGGGGACCTGAGCATTACTATAATCACACACTATCTCTGTCGGGACTTGAACATAGATATAACCACAGAATATCTCAGTGGGGACTTGGTCATCACTATGGTCACATACTATCTTTGTGAGTCCTTGAACATGCTTACCTTCACCCTTCACCTCTGTGGTTTGAACGTTCCTATAATTATATACTATCACTGTTTTAACTTGAGCATCCTTATCTTCACACTCTATCTGTGTGGAGATTTGAACATTGTTTTTAAACATTATTTCAGTGCAGACTCAAACATGTTTGTCTTCACACACCATCTCCTTAGGGACTATAATCAAAATAACCACACACTAGCTCTGTGGTGGCTTGAAAATCATTATTAGCACACTCTTTTGGTAAAGATGACTCAGACCTCGTCTGAACACCCAACACATTGGCCCTCATTTTGAGCCTGGCAGTCAAATGACCGCCAGACTCATGGTGGCGGTCTCACCACAACAGGATGGCGGTGGGGCCACCACATTATGACGGTGGCAGAGCTGCCATGGACGGACCACCGACACCGCAATGCTACTGCCAACCGGCAGCCTGGCGGTCCCAGCAGTTTTAATCCACCAAGACAGCGCTGCTTGCAGCACCGCCCTGGAGATTGCGAGCCCCCATGGAAAGGATGGTGGAATGGGGGCATCGCGGGCTCCTTGGGGGCCCCTGCACTGCCCATGCACTAGGCATGGGCAGTACAAGGGCCCCCACTCACAGCCCCATTGCGCATTCCACTGCCAGAATTACAGGCAGTGGTATGCGCGATGGGCGCTATTAGGAACCGGCGTCAATGTAAAGGCCCTGTTCACAACAGTGCCGGCAGGCGGATATGCTATTTCTGCCCGCTGGCCCTGCGGTGAACTGCTAATTGGGCCGGCGGGGTTCAAGCCGCTCAGGCGGCCTGAAGGTAGAAAGGCCTCCGCCGCCCGCCAAACTCGTAATGAGGGCCATTGTCTCTGGGGGACGTAGACATCATTATGATAAACACACTATCTCTGTGGGGACTTCAACAGCCCTATAACCACACACTTTCTTTGTGGGGACTTGAACATCACTATATTAATACATTACCTTTGTGGAGACTTGAACATCACAATAACCGCACAATATCTCGCGGGGTACTAGAACATCAATATAATAAAACACTATGTGGCATTTTTATAAGCCATTGCTCCACATTAGCATCATTTTTTTATGCTAATATGGCATTGAGGAGGAATTTTCGTCACGCCATATTCACAAAATGGCGTAATGCATGCATTGCACCACTTTATAAACCCTTGCTCCACATTATGCCTGCCCCAGGCATAATGTATGCAAAGGGGTATTCCCACGTAGGGAGGCTAAAAAGAATGGTGCAATGAAATTTACAACATTTCACTGAGCCATTTTCAACTAAATTTGTAATGGCTGCCTTAGGCAGGCATTGATGTTATGCTCCCATTGTGTTCACTGGGCCTCCCTTTACTTTGGTGGATTAACGCCATAACTTTAGATGCTAATTCACCAAAGTGCCACAATGGCATCAACTTTTTTGACGCTATTGTCCTAACGTGCGCAGTGGTGCACCATGTAAATACAGCGCACACATGGTGTCGTTAGGGGGGTGCAATGGGGTGCAAGAAAAGTGGTGCATCATCTATGATGAGTCACTTTCTTGTAAATATGCCCCTATATTTTGAGGGGACGTAAATCAGATTGACTTCACAATCATCTCTTTGATGGGTATAACATTTCTATAATCACACATTATCTTTGTGCGGACTTGAACATGCCTCTAATCACACAATATCTCTGTTGGGACTTGAACATCAGTATCTTCACACTGTCTATGTGAGGATTTGAGCATTGTCTTTACATACAATTTCAGTAGGGACTTGAACAGAATAATCTTCACACACTAGCTTTGTGGGGACTTGAACATCGCTGCAATCAAACAATACCTTTGTGTCGACTAAAACATGATTACATTCATTTCTGTGAGGGCTTGAAGGTGCCTATAGTCATACACTATTTCTGTGGGGGCTTGAATATAATTATCTTCCCACTTTACCTCAGTGGATACTTTCATCACAGCTATAAACACCATCTCTGTATAGACTGTGGTGCTACTGTGATCACATAGCACCTCTGTGGGCATTATCACTTACCATGCTTGTACAGTGATCACAGACAGCCTCTGAGGGTATTAGCACACACCATCCCTATGTGGACAATAACATTACATGCTATCCCTAGGGGGATGTGGTCCAATAACTACTTCAGCAAAAATGTAAGTAACTAACCAAACTGTGGGTTCCACTTCATCACATTACTTAATTCTTCTGTTAATTTCCATATGACTCAGTTTACTTTCCCCTAAGATTTGGAGCAGTAGGCAGTGGGTGAAATCCAGTTATAGGTGTTTTTCTCTAATCATGATGCATAATATTTTCTGACATTTGTTAAGCATAATTAATCTTATGTGTATCACAAGGATATGTTTTTAATTTAAAATAAGGAAAGATTGTGATGTTATTTGTGTATATTGCTGCTAAAATAATATTTAGACATGTGTCTTTGACTATAATCAATCACCATTGGTCATTATGGATTAAGTCCTCACAAGGAAAGTAGCGCCTGTTCAAGTCCTCACAAGGATGGCTCTGTGCGTGTGATTAAATAACAATATTTTTGCAAATTTGAAGCAGGATCCTGTATCATGATTTTCTTCTTGACATTTTTCTGTTATTAGTATACTTTTAAAATATTGGGAAAGTTTAGCCCCACAAGGCAGGTATCCACACATATGCCCTCATTATGACATTGGCGGTAAATCCCGCTTACCGCCATGCCAACTGTCGCCAACATAACGTCGCCACAGCGGACAACCACCAACCATATTATGACACACACAAGCCAATCCGTCACTATATAGCCGCACACACAAGTCTGCCAGCCCAAAAGTCAGTGATAAACTGGTGGCATCCAAACCCACACCGTTACGCCAAAAGAACTACGCCCACAAAATTATAACCCACGAATCACCACGGCGGACATTTAATTGTGGTAAACCATTGGTGGTACATACCGCTGCGCTCAAAATACACATACTTAAACAAAACAACACCACATTGGACAATTCAAACTACACACACCTGACACCCATACACACACCAAACCCACGCACCCACACCACTTTAAAACACACACCCACATTACTCACAACCCTTTATCATTACAAACAATTGCCACTAGAGAGAGACAGCAAGAGCACTCACACAACCAGAGCCACATACCACCATCACCTATACACCACACACGTACCTCACATCACACCCACAACATATCACCCTACACACCCTCATCCACACCACTCACACTACACCCATGCCACCACAATGACATCCCAGATTCTCTGAGGAGGTGCCGAGGGTCATGGTGGAGGAAATCCTCCTGGTAGAGCCTCAGCTATTTGGATCACAGGTGCAGCAGATATCCATTGCTAGGAAGATGGAGCTATGGTGGAGGATCGTGGACAGGGTCAATACCGTGGGACAGCACCCCAGAACAAGGGATGACATCAGGAAGAGGTGGAACGACCTACAGGGGAAGGTACGTTCCATAGCAGCAAGACATCAGCTCGTTGTACAGAGGACTGGCGGTGGACCCCCACCTCCTCCCCACAACTAACAGCATGGGAGGAGCAAGTCTTGGCAATCATGCATCCTAAGGGCCTGGCAGGAGTAGGGAGGAGGACTGGACTCTGGTAAGTCAACTCTATTACTCTTACCCCCCTTACTGGCATGCCATCACATACCCCCATCCTCACCGTCACTCCCATCACTCCACCACTTCCCACACACCCCACCATCACATCTTGTTCATCCCAATGCCAAGCCTTGCATGCAACACCAATGCATGGACACCCCTCACAGACCTGCATGGACACCTATCACCACTGCATGCACATTAGAGACAATCACCTAGCCCACCAAATAACAACTCACACAAGGCAAAGCTGGCAGGGCAATTACAATCGTAGAGAGCAACCCACCCATGCACAATATGTCACACGCAGAAACAATAACACTGCATTTACATCCCCACAGGTAACCCACCCAATGTCACTGGTGAAGAGGTGCTAGCAACATCCAGTCGGCACACGGTCCAGGGGACAGAGGCACAGTACAACAGGGAAGCTGGGAGGTCTGCAGTGCGACAGGGGGAGGACAGGCCCAGGGAACCGACTCTCCAGGAGGCACTCACCAACATCCTGGGAGCATAGCAACATTCCCCGTATACGCTGGGCAAGATACTGGACAAGTTGCAGGAGAACATGCATCTGCAGGAGGGACAGTACCTGGGGATCAGGGAGGACTTGAAGGACATCAACACCACCCTGGTCTCCATTGCCGGAGTGCTGGCAGACATGGCCAACACTATGAGGGAGGCAGTGGCACACCACCGGGCCCCTGACACTATCCAAACCGCCGAACAGCCCTCCACCTCCGCTGCCGCTAGTGGACAGGAGGCCCCACTGTAGGAAAGTACCATCTGACCTGGCATGTTACCCCCATATTTCACTGTATATATGTTGTTTTAGTGTATGTGTCACTGGGACCCTGCCAGCCAGGGCCCCAGTGCTCATAAGTGTGCCCTGTATGTGTTCCCTGTGTGATGACTAACTGTCTCATTGAGGCTCTGCTAACCAGAACCACAGTGGTTATGCTCTCTCTTTGCTTTCCAAATTGTCACTAACAGGCTATTGACCAATTTCACCAATTCACATTGGCATACTGGAACACCCTTATAATTCCCTAGTATATGGTACTGAGGTACCCAGGGTATTGGGATTCCAGGGGATCCCTATGGGCTGCAGCATTTCTTTTTCCACCCATAGGGAGCACTGACAATTCTTACACAGGCCTGCCACTGCAGCCTGAGTGAAATAACGTCCACGTTATTTCACAGCCATTTACCACTGCACTTAAGTAACTTATAAGTCACCTATATGTCTAACCTTTACCTGGTAAAGGTTGGGTGCTAAGTTACTTAGTGTGTGGGCACCCTGCCACTAGCCAAGGTGCCCCCACATACTTCAGGGCAAATTCCCCGAACTTTGTGAGTGCGGGGACACCATTACACGCGTGCACTATACATAGGTCACTACCTATGTATAGCGTCTCAATGGTAACTCCAAACATGGTCATGTAACATGTCTAAGATCATGGAATTGTCACCCCAATGCGCAGACAATTCCATGATCCCCCGAGTCTCTAGCACAGGCCTGGGTACTGCCAAACTACCTTTCCCGGGGTTTCACTGCAGCTGCTGCTGCTGCCAACCCCTCAGACAGGTTTCTGCCGTCCTGGGGTCCAGCCAGGCTTGGCCCAGGAAGGCAGAACAAAGGACTTCCTCAGAGAGAGGGTGTTACACCCTCTCCCTTTGGAAAAAGGTGTCAGGGGTGGGGAGGAGTAGCCTCCCCCAGCCTTTGGAAATGCTTTGATGGGCACAGATGGTGCCCATCTCTGCATAAGCCAGTCTACACCGGTTCAGCAATCCCCCTGCCCTGCCCTGGCGCAAAACTGGACAAAGGAAAGGGGAGTGACCACTCCCCTGACCTGCACCTCCCAGGGGAGGTGCCCAGAGCTCCTCCAGTGTGCTCCAGACCTCTGCCATTTTGGAAACAGAGGTGCTGCTGGCACACTGGACTGCTCTGGGTGGCCAGTGCCAGCAGGTGACGTCAGAGACTGCTCCTGATAGGCTCTTACCTGTGTTGCTAGCCTATCCTCCTTCCTAGGTAGCCAAACCTCCTTTTCTGGCTATTTAGGGTCTCTGCTTTGGAGAATTCTTTAGATAACGAATGCAAGAGCTCATCAGAGTTCCTCTGCATCTCTCTCTTCACCTTCTGCCAAGGAATCGACCGCTGACTGCTCAGGACTCCTGCAAAACCGCAACAAAGTAGCAAAGACGACTACTGCAACCTTGTATCGCTGATCCTGCCGCCTTCTCGACTGTTTTCCTGGTGGTGCATGCTGTGGGGGTAGCCTGCCTCCTCTCTGCACTAGAAGCTCCGAAGAAATCTCCCGTGGGTCGACGGAATCTTCCCCTGCAACCGCAGGCAACAAAAGACTGCATCACCGGTCCTCTGGGTCCCCTCTCAGCACAACGAGCGTGGTCCCTGGAACTCAGCAACTCTGTCCAAGTGACTCCCACAGTCCAGTGACTCTTCAGTCCAAATTTGGTGGAGGTAAGTTCTTGCCTCCCCACGCTAGACTGCATTGCTGGGTACCGTGTGATTTGCAGCTGCTCCGGCTCCTGTGCACTCTTCCAGGATTTCCTTTGTGCACATCCAAACCTGGGTCCCCGACACTCTAACCTGCAGTGCACAACCTCCTGAGTTGTCCTCCGGCGTCGTGGGATCTCCTTTTGTGACTTTGGGTGAGCTCCAGTTCACTCTTCTTTGTAGTGCCTGTTCCGGCACTTCTGTGGGTGCTGCCTGCTTCTGTGGGGGCTCCCTGTCTTGCTGGGTGCCCCCTCTGTCTCCTCACGCAAGTGGGGACATCCTGGTCCCTCCTGGGCCACAGCAGCATCCAAAAACCCTAACCGCGACCCTTGGAGCTAGCAAGGCTTGTTTGCAGCCTTTCTGCTTGGGAACACCTCTGCAAGCTTCTTCACGACGTGGGACATCAATCCTCCAAAGGGGAAGTTCCTAGTCCTCTTCGTTCTTGCAGAATCCACAGCTTCTACCATCCAGTGGCAGCTTCTTTGCACCCTCAGCTGGCATTTCCTGGGCATCTGCCCAATCTCGACTTTGTCGCGACTCTTGGACTTGGTCCCCTTGTTCCACAGGTACTCTCGTCCGGAAATCCACTTTGGTTGCATTGCTGGTGTTGGTCTTCCTTGCAGAATTCTCCTATCACGACTTCTGTGCTCTCTGGGGAATATAAGTGCACTTTACACCTACTTTTCAGGGTCTTGGGGTGGGCTATTTTTCTAACCCTCACTGTTTTTTTACAGTCCCTGCGACCTTCTACAAGCTCACATAGGTTTGGGGTCCATACGTTATTCGCATTCCACTTTTGGAGTATATGGTTTGTGTTGCTCCTATACCTATGTGCTTCTATTGCAATCTATTGTAACTATACACTGCTTGCATTACTTACTTTTGCTATTACTGCATATTTTTGGTATTGTGTACATATATCTTGTGTATATTTGGCATCCTCATACTGAGGGTACTCACTGAGATACTTTTGGCATATTGTCATAAAAATAAAGTACATTTATTTTGAGTATATCTGTGTATTGTGTTTTCTTATGATATTATGCATATGACACCAGTGGTATAGTAGGAGCTTTGCATGTCTCCTAGTTCAGCCTAAGCTGCTCTGCTATAGCTACCTTCTATCAGCCTAAGCTGCTAGAAACACCTCTTCTACACTAATAAGGGATAACTGGACCTGGTACAGAGTGTAAGTGCCCCTTGGTACCCACTACAAGCCAGGCCAGCCTCCTACACCCACCACAGGAACAGGCCACCATCACCTGTCCCCCTGCAGAAGCAGAACCACCCTGCAAATGTGCCCTGCGATCCAGGCAGAAGCCAGAGACTATTGCCAAGACCCCTGTCAGGAAATAAGACTCTCCTGAATGTCACCCTTGTGTCCCTCTCTGTCACCCTGTCCACCTTGAACTGCCATTGCTCCCCTTCCCATGCCCCCTTAGACAATGCACCTGTGATACAAATAGACTGGACTCTAACCTGGACTTTCCACCATTATCACCCCAGCCAATTGCACTACCCCCTCTACTTCTTAGCACCTAAATAAACACCATTTTTAAAAATACAAGTATGGAGTATGTCAAACGATTCAAGTATGTATTTGTGTAACAAGGTTTAAACATTGCAATTCAACTGTACAGTAATGTGCACATAGGATAGACCTGTAGTTGGCTGCAGTGAACACACCAGAAGCGATAGTGAGGCACCAATATCTGCAAAAAGAGTTACCAAATGGTACAGTGAGTGGGCATAGAAGTGGGAAATCACAGCCTGCTAGTGACAATGTTAAACAAAAAATGACAATGAAATGTGAAGTACCACTGTCTTACCTGTGTGTCATTGGAAATATTGTCAAATCACTGCAGTTCTGTTGTACTCATCCTCATCCTCTGCCTCCTCATCTTCACTGTCCACAGGATCCACTGCTGCCACACGCCCATCTCCAACCTCCTCCTCCTGCAGAAAAGGCACATGCCGTCTCAAAGCAAGGTTATGCAACATGCAGCATGCCACGATTATCTGGCAGACCTTCTTGGGTGAGTAGCACAGGGATCCACCTGTTAGATGGAGGCACTGAAACCTGACCTTCAGGAGGCCAAAGATACGTTCGATAAGCCTTCTTGTTCGCCCATGTGCCTCATTGTAATGTTCCTCTGCCCTTGTCCTGGGATTCCTCAAAGGGATCAGTAGCCATGAGAGGTTTGGGTAACCAGAGTCACCTGCAAATATCGAGGGACAACATTTAGCCACACAATATTCCTTATGGCCCACACCATACACAAACACCAACATCTAGTGGGTGGGAACCAGGGCCCACCTATTAGCCACACACGGTGCCTCAGTAATTGGGCCATCACATTTGGGATGCTGCTCTTCCTCAGGATAAAGGCATCATGCACAGACCCAGGATACTTTGCATTGACGTGGGAGAAGTACTGGTCCGCCAGGCACACCATCTGGACATTCATGGAATGAAAACTCTTTAAATTTCTGAACACCTGTTCATTTTGCCAGTGGGGGACAAACGCAATATGTGTTCCATCAATCGCCCCAATTATGTTGGGAATAAGTCCCATTGTGTAGAAGTCAGCCTTCACTGTGACCAAATCATTCACTTGGGGGAAAACGGTATAGCTGCACATGTGTTTAATCAGGGCAGACAACACTCTTGTTAGCACTATTGAGAACATTGGCTGTGACATTCTTGCTGCCAAGCCCACTTTCACTTGGAAAGAACCAGTTGTAATAAAATGAAGCAGTGATAGAACTTGCACAAGAGGGGGGATCCCAGTGGGATGGATAGCAGATATCAGGTCAGGCCCCAGTTGGGCACACAGCTCCGTGATTGTGGCCCTGTCAAGTCTCTAAGTGAGGATAATGTGCCTGTCCTCCATTGTTGCCAAGTCTACCAGGGGTCTGTAAACGGGGGTATGTCTCCATCTCCTATTCATCCACAGCGGTTGCAATCTATGGGGCAAAAGAGTGAGGAGCCGGTCATAAACTATACATCGTAGCCACAACAGTACAGTGCATGATGTTATTTTGAAATGTATATGTGGCATTTGTCCAGAATGTACAATTGTGAACTGTGACGCAGTTGTAATCCAGGGCCTGCCCCTCCCTGAAATGGCGTCCGCCCGTCTTGTGTGGATGGACAGGTGGATGTGAGGTAATTCTGCTGACGTTGTGCGCCGTTGCGGGAGGCGGTCGGGAACCGCTGTGCAGCGCTACATTGGATAATATTGGCCCCTATGGGGTACAGTGGGCAATGATTATGTACGCCGGCGGTGACAGTATTCGCCGCCGCGGACGTCACCGCCATTTTCTATCTGTTCATTCACTTGCTACCTGACCTTCAACAGGAGAGGACCTAAAATGCATGTGCAGCTGTGACCTGGGTCTGGGACCTACCATGGCTCATGTAACTAAGGAAAGGGCCCCTGCCTTCATCTCGTTGGAGTTCAAGCGACTGGTGGATAGGGTCCTACCCCACTACGGACTTCTGTATGGGCCTCCAGACCAACAGGTGAGTACATTGTGAGCACGATGGATGGGGCATGCATGCATGGAGTGGTGCGTGTGAGGGCCTCTTGTGGGGGGGGTTGGTGGATGTCCCCTGGGTGATGTGCAGCTTGTGTGCTACGCCATGACTGTGCAAATGGGGATGGGAAGGGGTATGGTGGGCTATGAGTGTAACAGGCAGGGTGGTCTGACTAATACCTTTCCCTATGTGTATTTTCTCTGCAGGATAACGCCCATCAAAAGAAGAGTATATGGCGTGCCATCGCCATGGACGTGTGGACCCTGGGGGTCTACAGCAGGTGGAGCACCCACTGTCGGAAACGGCAGGAGGACCTGAGACGCTGGGCACGGAAGATGGCGGAGACACAGCTGGGGATGGCCTCCCAATGAGGAAGGGGTGCCTGTCGAACTTTGACTCCCCTGATGGCCCACACACTGGTGGTGGCCTATCTGGAGCTGGATGGGCAATTGAGGGTATCACAGCAGCCAAAAGGGGGTAAGTACATGCCCATCATTACAACTTACACATGGTAGGGTGTGTCTGTGGGTGCCTCTAGGCAAGGCCTGACATCGCAGAGTGGGTTCCATGTTGGTCAGGGTTCTGATGTGATATTCCTCCTAACTAGCTAGTAGGCATCCACTACTGGGCAGGCCTGTGTGGGTCCCAGGTATGCTGCAGTTGGTGGCATGTGTCCCTTCCCATGCCCTGGTGACTGTGCATTGTGTGTGAGTGAGCTGTGTACACCAACTGTGGTGTTGGTGCAGCCATTGATCAAGAGTTTCCTTTGTCTGTCCCCCCTCCTTTTTGTTTTGTCATCCTGTCCTTATATGCATTAGCATCATCTGATGGAAGAGCAGAGGCACCAGCGACGGAGGGAGCTGCATCCCACAGGACCCAGGAGGCAGAGTCCACCGATGGTGAGGGCACCAGTGGGAGGGAGGGCGAGGAGAGCACCACAACAGAGACTGGAGGGGACAGTTCAGACACAGATACCTCCTCAGATGGAAGCTCCCTGGTGGTGGCGGACACCTCGTTGACCACCACAGCTACAGGTACAGCCGTCACCCCGTACCAGAACAGCCCTCCCATCAGCCCCTCATCGAGTTGCTCGTGCCCGCTCACCCAGGAGGGTAGTCATCTCCTTCGCCCCAGGCACCTCAGGTCCTGCCCCAGTGGGCAGCCATCCGAGGCTGCAAGGGATGGGCTGGAGCTTCCCCCCACAACCACCACCAGCAGCAGCAGTAGCACCAGTGGGCAGTCGTCTGAGGCTGCAGGGGATGGGCTGGAGCTTCCCCCCACAACCACCACCTGTAGCACCGCTACCAGCAGTGGGCAGTTGTCTGAGGCTGCAGGGGATGGGCTGGAGCTTCCCTCCAGAACCACCAGCAGCATCAGCACCACTGCCACCACTGAGCAGCCATCACCGCCGGTTGATATTCTTCAGACCTGCCACCATGGGCTGGTGTGTGGCCTGCCCCCTGCAAATCCTGTGGGTATGACACCTGAGCTGAGCTGAGAGACTGTGACCTTGCACTCCCCAGGAACAGAGGCACAGAACACGTTGCCCCCTCCAGAACCAGTGGGTATGGTACCCACTCACCCCTTCCTCCCCCGGATGAAGATCACATGGCACGATGCGCCCTCCAGAACAAGTGGGGAAGCCACGCACTCACCCCATCCTCCCCAGGATGAAGATCACAGGCCACTATGCCCCCTCCAGAGCATGTGGGCAAGTCACCCACTTGGGAGATTGTGGCCTTGCTCTCCCCAGGACCAAGGACAGGGCATGTTGCCCCCTCCTGAGCATGTGGGCAAGTCACCCACTTGAGAGACTGTGGCTTTGCACTCCCCAGGACCAAGCACAGGGCATGTTGGTCCCTCCAGGGTCCTGTGGTGTTGTTCCATCTGCCGGCTGATGTGCCCCCACTGTTCCCCGTACCCGTGAAGTACCTGCCTATTTTCGAACTGATGCCCCTGCAGTGTTCTCTCCATGTTGGTGCAGGAGACAAGTAGGGCCTTGGACTTTGTGATGTGGTCCCTGTGGCCCATGCACATTGAGGACTGGGCAGTTCCCCTTGATTTGTACATATGTATATACTTTTAGATTGGATGTACGTATTTTTGATGTATTTATATCATTACACTCACTTTCATCTATTCATGTTGTCCTTGCATTAACCCTGAGGGGTACGGGATATATATGTTTTATTATTGCATCTGATTGTGTGTATGGTGTTGGGGATGGGGGTGTGTGTTGTGTGTGTGTGTGTCACTATCTTTTTCCTACCCCCTCCCCTGTGTGCTAGGCAGCTGTACTCACCGTGGTCGTCTTCGCCGTCGTTGGTGTTCGTGGTGGGTGAGGACGTAGAAGATCATAGGAAAATTCTGCAACTCGTGTTCCATGGCAGCGTGGTTGTTCCCTGTGTCTCCAAAGGTTCCCTTCTGAGCTCAGTTTCCATCAAGCTTTTGATGTCATTGGTACCGCCCCGGAAAAGGTGGCTGATTGGATTGTCATAATATGGTGGGCGGGACATTGTCTTCCGCCTGGCTGTAGGCGACTACCGCCTTGGTGAAGGCCTATATATTTTTTTTAATTGCATGGAGTACCATGGTACTACCTCTGGACTCCTGAGGTACTTAAAATAAATGTTTTAAAAATGTTCAAAAATTAAAAATGCACTGTACTACACTATAGTTTACAAATATAGGCCCTCATTATGACATTCGTGGTAAGTCCCGCTTACCGCCATGCTGACTGCCGTACACATACCTCTGTGGCGGCGGTTTACTGCTACCCATATTATGACACACACATAGCAATCCGTCACTATACAGACACACACACAAGTCCGCCAGCCCAAAGGTCAGTAATAAACTGGCAGTATCCAAACCCACACCGTTACGCCGACAGAACTACGCCCATCACATTATGATCCAAGAGTCCCCGCGGCGACATTCAACCACGGTAAACCATTGGCGGTACATACCGCCGCGCTCAAAATACACACACTCAAACAAAACAACACTACATTGGACAATTCAAACTACACACACCTGACACACATACACACACCACACCCACACACCTACACCACTATAAAACACACACCCACATTACCCACAACTCTTTATGACTCAAAGAAATTGACAACTGAGACACACCAAGAGCACCCACAGAACCAGAGCTATAGAACACCATCACCCATATACCGTCCACGCACCCTACAGAACACACCCCAACACATCACCCCACACACCCTCACACACACCACTCACACTACAACCATGGCACCACAAAGACACCTGAGGTTCTCAGAGGAGGAGTTAAGGGTCATGGTGGAGGAAATCATCCAGGTAGAGCCACAGCTATTCGGATCACAGGTGCAGCAGACATCCATTGCTAGGAAGATGGAGCTATGGCGGAGAATCGTGGACGGGGTCAACGCTGTGGGACAGCACACCAGAAAAAGGCATACCATCAGGAAGAGGTGGAACGACCTACGGGGGAAGGTGCCTTCTGTGGTTGCAAGACACCAGACAGCTGTACAGAGGACTGGCGGTGGACCCCCACCTCCTCCCCCACAACTAACAACATGGGAGGAGCAAGTCTTGGCATACTGCATCCCGAGGGCCTGGCAGGAGTAGCAGGAGGACTGGAGTCTGTTAAGTCAAATCTCTATTACTATCACCCCCCTACCTGCATGCCATAACATACCCCCACCCCCACCCTCACCCCCATCACTCCACCACCTCACATACACCCCACCATCACAACCCACCCATCCCAATACCAAGTCCTGCATGCGCCACCAATGCATGGACATCACTCCCAGCCCTGCATGGACACCCATCACTACAGCATGCACATTAGAGACAATCACCCAGCCCACAAAATCACTACTCACACAAAGCAAAGCTGACAGGGCAATTACAACCATACAGGGCAACACACCCATGCACAGATGTCACATGCAGAAACAATAATACTGCATTTACATCCCCACAGGTCTCCCACCCAACGTCACTGGAGAGGAGATGGCAGCAACATCCAGTCCCCTTCCAGAAGAGGCCCACAGTGATGACAGCAGCTCTGGTCACCTGGATCTGGATGACCAACCTGGCCCATCAGGGATCTCCGGACAGTCGGTTACCCAGGCACAGTCCCATACCACCACAGAGCCTCCCCCCTCAGGAAACACCACCACAGCACCCACCCAGTGGGGCCATACCTCTGTCTCCAGGACACATCAATCTGCAGTGTGTCCCCCACTACAGGGACCCCAGAGCACACCACAAACCCAGGACAATCAGGAACCTGGGGTCAGTGACAGTGGGCACACGATTCAGGGGACAGAGGCACAGTACAACAGGGAAGCTGGGAGGACTGCTGTGCGACAGGGGAAAGACAGGCCCAGGGATCCGACTCTCCAGGAGGCACTCACCAACATCCTGGGAGCATACCACCATTCCCAGGAGACGATGGGCCAGATACTGCACAAGCTGCAGGAGACCCAGCGGCTGCAGGAGGGATAGTACCTGGGGATCAGGGAGGACCAGAAGGACATCCACACCACCCTGGTCACCATTGCAGGGGTGCTGGCAGACATGGCCAACGCCATGAGGGAGGCAGTGACACGCCACCGGGCCCCTGACACTAGCCACACCGATGAACAGTCATCCACCTCCGCTGCCGCTAGTGGACAGGAGGCCCCGCCACAGGAACAACAGGCCACCAGCAACCCTCCCCCTGCAGAAGGAGAACCACCCCGCAAACAGTCCCTGCGATCCAAGCAGAAGCCTGGAACATTGCCAAGACCCCCCCCCCCCAGGAAATAAGACTCTCCTGATTGTCACCCTTGTGTCCCACTCTGTCACCCTGTCCAACTTGAACTGCCATTGCACCCCTTACTATGCCCCCTTGGACAATGCACCTGTGATACAAATAGACTGTACTCTATCCTGGACTTTCCTCCACCATTACCCCAGCCCATTGCACATACCCCTCTACTTATTAGCACCTAAATAAACAACCTTTGAAAAATACAAGTATGGAGTATGTCAAATGATTTAACTATGTATTTGTTTAACAAGGTTTAAACACTGCAATACAACTGTACAGTAATGTATACATAGGAATGACCTGTAGTTGGCTGCAGTCAACACGCCAAGTGCCAGAGTGGGGCACAGATATCTTAATATAGAGATGCCAAAGGATACAGTAAGTGGCCATAGAATTGGGAGAATCTGCCTGCCATGTACAATGTCAAATACAAAACTGTCAATGCAAAGTGAACTTACAGTGTCTTACCTGTGTGTCACTGGAAGGACTCTCATTTAATAGCTGTTCTGTTGTCCTCATCCTCATCCTCTGCCTACTCATCTTCACTGTCCACAGGGTCCACTACTGCCACACGCCCATCTCCAGCCTCACCTTCCTGCAGAAAAGGCACCTGGCGTCTCAAGGCAAGGTTATGGAACATGCAGCATGCCACGATTATCTGGAACACCTGGTACAGGGATCCACCTATTAGATGGAGGCAATGAAACCTGGCCTTCAGGAAGCCAAATGTCCTCTCTATTATTCTCCTTGTTCGCCCATGTCCCTCATTGTAACATTCCTCTGCCCTTGTCCTGGGATTCTTCACGTTGGTCAGTAGCCATGAGAAGTTGGGGTAACCAGAGTCACCTGCAAATATCGAGGGACAACTGTTAGACACACACACTATCCCTTATGGCCCACACCATACCCATACACCAACATATACTGGGTGGGAACCAGGGCTCACCTATTAGCCACACCCAGTGCCTCTGGAGTTAAGCCATCACATATCGGATGCTGCTATTCCTCAGGATATAGGCATCATGCACAGAGCCAGGATACTTTTCATTGACATGGGAGATGTACTGGTCCGCCGGGCACACTATCTGCACATTCATCGAGTGAAAGCTCCTTCGATTTCTGAACTCCTTTTCATTTTTCCGGGGCGGGGACAAATGCAATATCTGTTCTATCAATAGCCCCAATTATGTTGGGGATATGTCCCATTGAATAGAAGTCAGCTTTCACTGTGGCCAAATCCTCCACCTGGGGGAAAACAATGTAGCTGCGCACGTGTTTAGTCAGGGCAGACAACACTCTGGTCAGCACTGTTGGGAACATTGGCTGAGACATTCCAGCTGCCACGCCCACTGTCACTAGGAAGGAACCACTTGCCAAGAAATGGAGCACAGATAAGACTTGCACAAGAGGGGTATCCCGGTGGGCTGACAGATAGCAGATATCAGGTCAGGCTCCAATTAGGCACACAGCTCTTTGATTGTGGACCTGTCCAGTCTATAGGTGAGGATGATGTGCCTGTCCTCCATTGTTGCTAAGTCCACCAGAGGTCTGTACACGGGGGATGTCTCCATCTCCTATTTATCCGCAGCGGTTGTAATCTAGGGGGCAAAACGGGGAGCAGCTGGTCAGTATACCACATTTCCAAACACTACACTGCATTGCATGTTTTGACTGTAACAGTATGTTGTTGTAGAGACCCAAATGGTGCCTATGTGTACTGTGACGCAGTTAGGTGCCATAGCCTGCCCCCCCGAAATGGTGTCCGCCTGTCCTGTGTAGATGGGCATGTGAAAATGATGTAATGCTGCTGACATTGTGCGCCGTTGCGGGAGGCGGTCGACTATCGCCGTGCAACTCCTCATTGGTTGTCATTAGGCCCTATGGGTTACAGTGGCCAATGGTGAGATATGCTGGCGTTGACAGTACGCACCGCAGCGGACGTGACCGCCATTTTCTATTTGTTCACTCACTTACTACTTGACCGTCAACAGAAGAGGACCTACACTGCAAGTGCTGCTGTGACCTGTGTCTGGAACCGACCATGGCTCATGTGGGCCCCTGCCTTCAACGCTGTGGAGTTGGATAGACTGGTGGATGGGGTCCTACCCCAGTACCGAATGCTGTATGGGCCTCCAGACCAACAGGTGAGTACACTGTGAGCACAATGCAAGGGGCATGGATGCATGGAGTGCTGTGTGTGAGGGCCTTGTGAAGAGGGGGTTGGTGGAAGGGTTTCTGGGCAGCGTGCTGCATGTATGGTGGACCTGTGGGAGGACCTGAGATGCTGGGCAAGGAAGACAGTGGAGGCCCAGCTGGGGATGGCCTCCCATCGAGGAAGGGGTGACCTATCGAACCCTGACCCTCCTGATGGCCCACATACTGGCGGTGGCCTATCCGGAGCTAGATGGGCGCTTGAGGGCATCACAGCAGCCACAAGGGGGTGAGTACAGTTTCCCAATATACTACTTGTGCATGGTGGGGTGGTCTCGGGATGGGGATGTGGGCCTGTGGGAGCCCCTAGGCCAGGCCGGACATTGCAAGGTAGGTCCCGTGTTGGGCAGGGTTTGATGTGAACCACCTACAACCAAGCTAGTAGGCATTCACTACTGGGCAGGGTTCTGTGAGTGTCAGGTATGCTGCTATTGGCGTTAGGTATTCCTGTCCATGGGCTGGTGACTAGCATTGTGACTGTTAGTGCATTGCCTAGTGCGTAGGGCTGTTCCCTGTGTGTGTGTGTGGCGTGTACACCAACGGTGGTGTTGCTGCCATTGACCAAGTGTATCCTTTGTTTATTCCCCCTTTTTGTTTTGTCACCCTGTCCTCATGTGCATTGGCATCATCTGGCGGAGGAGCATAGGCACCAGCGACGGAGGGAGCTGCATCCCACGGGGCCCAGGAGGCCGAATACACCGACGGTGAGGGCACCAGTGGGACGGAGGGGGGGGGGGAGCACCACGGAGGAGAAAGGAGGGGACAGTTCGGACAGTGATATCTCCTTTGATGGAAGCTCCCTGTTGGTGGCGGACGCCTCTGTGCCCACCCCAACTACAGGTACAGCTGCCACCCCCTGTACCAGCACCGCCCTCCCATCAGCCCCTCAGCGGGTTTCCCGTACCCACTGACCCAGGAGCATCAGCATCTCCTTCACCCCAGGCACCTCAGGCCCTGCCCCAGTCAGCCCTGCTGCCCTGAGGGAGGTGGCTATTGACCTCCTGCGATCCATCTCTGTTGGGCAGTCAACCATTGTGAATGCCATCCAGGGGGTGGCAGGCCATTTGCAACAAACAAATGCATTATAGGAGGGCATTCACTATGGCATGGGGGCCCAACAGAGATAAATCCAGGCTTTGGCCTATTCCCTTATGGCAGCCATTCTCCCTGTCTCTAGCCTCCGCCCTCCATCTTCCTCTAGCGAGTCCCATTCCCCTCAACCCCAACCTATCCAAAGTACACATTCAGACCTGCATACACCCAAAACAACACACAGGAGTGGCTCAGGCAAACATAAGCACCACATATCATCCCTCAGGCACTCACACAAACACCATCCAGATGCAGACATACCAACATCCACTGCCTCTACTGTGTCCCCTCCTGCTGATCGTCTACCCCCCTCCCAGTAGCGTCTCCACTCACACCTGCATGTACTACATCCTCATCCACTACCCCCATCACCATCACGCCTATCACTACACACCCCTCACTGGCAGTCACCACCCCCACATCCATGCACACGTCCCCTGTGTCCTCTCCCACTGTGCCTGTGCCCCCTACCTTCATTCTCTTCCTGCCCCATTGTCCCTAAGAAGCTTTTCCTCTTTGCCGTTGACCTCTTCCCTACCCCTACTCCCCTGTCCTTCATGTTTGGCCAGGGTGGTCAGAACCCAGGCGAGCACCTCAGCCACCCAGTCCACGGCCACAGTAGTGTCGGCAGCTACTCCAGGTGTGAGAGGCTCCAGGGAACCAGCCATCAGCACTGAGAGTGTGCTTGCACCAGCTGCCAAGTGGAAGGGCAAGGATGCACCACCAGCTGCCAAGGGGGAGGGCAAGGAGGCACCACCAGCTGCCAAGAGGAAGGGCAAAGAGGCACCACCAACTGCCAAGGGGAAGGGCACAGAGGCACCACCAGCTACCAAGGGGAAGGGCAAGGAGGCACCACCAGCTGCGAAAGTGAAGGGCAAGGGGCCTACACCTGCAGGTAGGAAGGACAGGAGGCCTGGTGCTGGGACTGATTCCGAGCCCCCACCACCAACCGTGGGGGTTCAACCATCCAAGGCTGCAGGGGAAGAGCTGAAGCCTCCCCCCACCACTGCCTGCACCGCCACCAGCACCACTGCCAGCAGCAGCAGCCCCAGTGGGCAGACTTCGGAGGCTGCAGGGGAAGGGCTGGAGCCTTCCCCCACCACTGCCTGCACCGGTACCAGCACGACTTCCAGCAGCAGCAGCCCCAGTGGGCAGCCGTCCGAGGCTGCAGGGGCTGGGCTGAAGCCTCCCCCCACCACTGGCATCCCCGACACCAGCACTGCCACCAGCACCACTGCCAGCAGCAGCAGCCCCAGTGGGCAGCCATCCAAGGCTGCAGGGGAAGGGCTGGAGCCTCCCCTTACCACTGCCTGCACCACCACCAGCACCACTGCCATCAGCCCCAGTGGGCAGCTGTCCAAGGCTGCAGGGGATGGGCTGGAGCCTCTCCTCATCACTGGCATTCCCGACACCAGCATCGCCACCAGCACCACTGCCAGCAGCAGCAGCCCCAGTGGGCTGCCATCTGAGGCTGCAGGGGAAGGGCTGGAGCGTCCCCCACCACTGGCGTCCCCATCACCAGCACCGCCACTGCCACTACTGAGCAGCCATCACCGCCGGCGGGCAGTGTGTAGTCCTGCCTCCTTGGGTTGTAGTGTGTCCTGGACCCTGCAAATCCTGTAGGTGTGACACCCAGGTGAGAGACTGTGACCTTGCACTCTGCCAGTGCTGCATCACAGGGCACAAGGCCCCCTCCAGAACCAGTGGAGAAGCCATCTTCTCACCCCCTCCTTGCCAGGATGAAGCACACTGGGCACCAGGCCCCCTCCAGAACCAGTGGAGAAGCCATCCACTCACCCCCTCCTTGCCAGGATGAAGCACACTGGGAACAAGGCCCCCTCCAGAACCAGTGGGCAAACCACCCACTTGAGAGACTGTGGTTTTGCACTCCCCAGGACCAAGCAGTGGGCAAACCACCCACTTGAGAGACTGTGGCTTGGCACTCCCCAGAACCAAGCAGTAGGCAAACCACCCACATGAGAGACTGTGGCTTTGCACTCTCCAGGACCAAACAGTGGGCAAACCACCCACTTGAGAGACTGTGGCTTTGCACTCCCCAGGACCAAGCAGTGGGCAAACCACCCACTTGAGAGACTGTGGCTTTGCACTCCCCAGGACTTCGCACAGGGCCAGGACCAGTTGTGTTGTACCATCTTTCGGCTGAGGTGCCCCCCGTTCCCCGTACCCTTGAGGTGCCTGTGTATTTTTGACCTGATGCTCCTGCAGTGTTCTCTCCGTGTTGTTGCAGGAGTCAAGTGGGGCCTGGGCCTCTGTGATGTGGCCCTGTGACCCACGGACATTGAGGACTGGGCAGTGTCCCTCCATTTGTATATATGTATATACTGTTTTGATTTTGAAGCACGATTTTCTAGTATTTTATCTTATTACACTCACTTTAATCAATTCCCTTTGTCCTTGCATTATTCCTGAGGGGTACGGGGTATATATGTAATGGTACTGCATCTTTGTGTGTATGGTGTTAGGGGTGGGTGTTGCGTGTTGTTTGTTTGTGTCACTCTCTTTTTCTTCCCCCCTCCCATGTGTGCTAGGCAGCAGTAGTCACAGTGGTCGTCTTCGCCTGCGTTGCTGTTCGCAGTGCATGAGGAGGTATACAAGCATGGGGAAGATGTGCAACTCAGGCTCCATGGCATCGTGGTTCTTCCTTGAGTCTCCAGAGGTGAGTCCTTTGTCTTCTGTGTAATGTTTCCACCGTGCTTTTGATATCATTGGTACCGCCCTGGTAAAGGTGGCGGATTGGCCTGTTGTAATACAGTGGGCGGTACATTGTCTTCTGCCTGGCTGTTGGCGGTTACCGCCGTGGTGCTTGTTGCTACCGCTGTGGCGGTCAGTGTGTTAAAGTGGCTGTCTATGTGGGCAGTTTCCGCCATGGTCATAATCCAATTTCTTTTAACGCCGGCCTGTTGGCGGTATTACCGCCGCTTTATCACCGACCGCCAGGGTTGTAATGAGGGCCATAGTGTACTATGATGTATTTTCTACTTTTAACATATTTACATAAGCACAAAAAAGTCTGTTCACTACTGTTGTAATACCTACAAATTACAGTGCTAGTTAGAAAAATATTTTTGAAATGCAGTTCTCCCTGAACTGCTGGAAAAATATACATGCATTTATAATACATTTCTCTACCAATTGCCACTTTAGTAAAGTGGTAATTGGTAGTGAACAACAATAAATCTTTCTACTTACCTATATCTAAGACCATAGTCCAGAACACAATGAAACAGAGAAGACAGCCAAACTGTGCTACTTGGCTGCTTTACAGCTTTGGTAAACCAGCCATTAGCAAATCACATACTGACCTCTCAGCCACATGCATTGCGGTGAACCACAAACTTTCCATGGTATACTGTGACACAATATATAACTAATTTTTTTAACATATAACTTCAACACTACTTACACAATTCACACGTACTACAAAAGTCTGTCATTACAATTACCCCGCACAAGGTATATTCTGTACACCTTACATCTACATCCGTTCACACACATACTACAAAAAGCTGCCATTTCATTTACCCCTCACAATGTATATTCTGCACACATTATATCTACATCCGTTCACACACTTTCACACTATTGGTCTCATTATGAGTTTGGCGGGCGGCAGAGGCCGCCCACCAAACTCTTCCCTCCATCAGGCCGCCTGTGCGGACTGAACCCCACTGGCCCTATTAGGTGTTGACTGTAGGGCCGGCAAGTGGAAACAGAGTTTCCGCCCACCGGCCTTGAGGTGAACAGGGCCTTAACATTGCAGCGGATTCCTAATGGAGCCAGCTGCAATGTGGATGTGCAGTGGGTGCAGCGTACCTGTTGAGCATTGCACTGCCCGTAATTCGGGCAGTGTAATGCATGATGGGGCTGTGCATGGGCAGTGCAGGGGCCCCTCGAGTCCACCATTCCACCAGCCTTTCCATTGCGATGTAAACAGCCATGGACAGGCTGGCGGATGGGGACTCGTAATCCCCAGGGCAGCACTGCCCTTGCAGATTACAACCACCGGGTCTGCCAGGCTGCAGGTTGGTGGCAGCCTGGCTGTGTCATCGGTTGGACGTGGGGGCTTCGCCACGGTTATAATTTCGCAGTCCGACTGCCACTTTGGTGGTGCTCCGACTGCGACCATGGCCCTGGTGGTCTAGTGACCGCCAGGGTCATAATGAGGCCCTAAGTCTGTTTCAATTGCTTCAATCCACTCCACACCACTTCACGTTATGCCACTATAGGAAATGCTATTACACTCTTTGCTACTCCAATCTACGATACTCCACTCTTTGCTATTCTACTTTATGCCACTATAATCTACCTCACTCCACCGTACGTTGGTCCACTCTGTTCCACTGCACTCTATGCTACACCCTCTATGCTATTACATTGTATCACACTCCATTCTACACCACTCCACTGTTCGCCACACCACTATATGCTATTCTACTGTATATCACACCACTGTATGCCTCTACATTTCACAAAACTAGTGTATGCTATTCCACTCTACAGCACTTCACTGTAAAGTAATTCACTCCTGCAGCTCCACTGTACCCCACTCTACTCCATGCCACTTCAGTATACACTGTTCCACAGTATGTAACTATGCTCTATGCACTCAACTTTATGCTATTTGACTCCATGCCCCTCCACTTTACCACACTACACTCTACACTACTCCACTGCATGCTGGTCCACTGTACAGTACTTCACAGTACCACATTCTACTGCCCAACATGCAGTGTATGCCACTCAACTGTACACGATTTCACTGGATAGAACTCCACTGTATGCGGCTGCAGTCTGCACCACTCCAGTCTGTGTCACTCCATTATATCGCCCTACACTATATGCTGTTCTACTCTATACCACTAGACTCAATGCTGTTCTACTCTATGCTACTACACTGTACCTCATTGCACTGCATGGCACTCCATTCTACACCACTGTACCCTACGGTACGCCACTGTATGCTAAACTCTCTACCACATGCCATTCCATAAAAGTTCACTCTTTGCCTCTCCACTGTACGCTATTCTTCTGTATGCCACTCTAATCTACCCCACTACACTGTATAGCACTCCACTATACTCAATTTGACTCTACATCACTGCACTGTATACCAATGCACTATACATCACTCCTCTGTACACTCTGCAGTCTACAGCACTCCACTACACATTATCCCCCTGTATGCAATTGCAGTCTACGGCACTCGAATCTACCCTAGTCAACTGTATGTCACTACACTCTGTGCCAGTCCACTGTATGCCTCTTCACTGTATGCTATTCCAAAGTATGCTGCTCCACTGGACTCCACTCCACTCTACCACTCCACGGTACACCACAGCAGTGTTTGTCACTCCACTGTACACTATTCCAGTCTATGGCACTCCACTGTATTTTAGCTTATGGTAGCTTACTGTATGCTATTCCACTATATGCTACTCCACTCTACACTCACATGTAGGTTATTGTACTATATACCACTTCACTCTACCACAAACCTCGTTATGTCAATCCTCTCTATGCCACTCCACTATACAACACTCCCTTGTGCGCAACTCCACCTTTTCTATTCAACAGTACAGCACATCACCCTCCGTCACTCAACTGTATGCAAGTCCACTCTACACCACTCTACAACACTTCACTGTATACTACTCCACTCTACACCAATCTAGTCTATGCTCTTGCACTGTATGCAACTCCACTATATGCTGTTTTGTTCTACCCTACTCTCCTGTATGCCACTCCAGTGTATATCACTACAGAGTAAGCCATTCAACTGTACACTAGTCCGCTGTACTCTATTCCACTCTGGGGCAGTGCGCTGTATGCCACTCCAATTTGTGCTATTCCACTATATGCCACTCCAGCCTATGCCACACCACCATTCGCTATGCCACTTTATGACACTCCAATGTACTCTTCTCCACTTTACAACACTCCACTGTATACTATTCTCCTCTACCCCACTACGCAGTACACCAATAAAGTCAAATACACTCCACTATAAGCAACTCAACTGTGTAATATTTGGACAGGTGGACTCACAAGAGTCACTGAGATGGGGGGCATGGGCAAGCAACATGGCAGACAGGACATGAGCCTCTGAGCTCCCAGCTAGCCTGTGATAAAATCTTGACAAATCCTGTGGAAACCCAACCCTTCATAGCACTGAAAACACCTCAGTCTTGATAGTGGTATTGTTGGGAGAGATCAACTCCAAGACTGGCTGTCTAGTGCTGCTTGGAAAGTGCAGCAACTTGAAAGGCTTGGCTGGTGTGAGGCATGGGCCTGTGAGAGAATAGACAGAAGCCAACAACCCGTGCCTAGTGGATGTGGAGTATGGCTGTGTGAGGAGACCCAAAGTTGCTGGAACCTTTTGGGTTGAGCTGAGCTCTAGGGGGGTGAAGCAGCGGCCAGATACCCCAGGGCCACTTGGTGCTGGACGAGGCAGAACTACCCGTGGCTATGGGACTGATGTAGCCTGGGGCTGGAGTCACACTGTGCTGCTGCCTGTGGCCCACCAGTGTGTGGGGATTCTTGTTCACTTGGAGGAGGTGAGTTCTGTTGGTGGTATTATGGTTGGGGGCCTTGATTGTTACAGCTGTCCCCCGGCCTGAAAGGTGTGGATTAGGAGATCTGGGGAATGCTGTGAAAGCCACGTGTGGCATGCTGACAGGGGGAACTTGAGGTCGAACTCCGCACTGGGACGGACACCTGATTGAGACGCTTGGGCCCGGTGCTGCACCCTAGCTCTCCAGGGACCTGAAAACAGTTACAGCTTCCCCCCTCCACAGTCGGCACTCCATTCTGGGCCCTGCCCCTTGAAGCACAACATGGTGGAGGCACCCGGGTCGCGACCCCGGTTTGGGCCCCTTTTATATCTGGCATATGGCTGAGAGGGCAGAAGATAAATACAACTCCCTTGGGGTCGGAAATAGTGGCCCAGTGGTTGGCATCCCCTGTATAAGGAACTATGAAACTCCCCGTGCAGTGCACTGTAAGTATTGGGAGAACTGAGATGGCAGCTTCTTGGAAGATATGAAAGAGATTGGGGAGGTGAAACCTGACTTCATGCCTGCATGGGCCAGATGTGGCTGTGAGTGCAGCAGTGTGACTCAAGTGACCTGTGCTGGAATCCTATGCAGAGACAACTCGATGTTCATGCCTAGACCCATCCAGCCTACACAAAAAGTAAATGTGCACAGTCCCCCTTCCATGGTGGCAGGGCCCTGGGGGAGACTTCTACCAGTAGCATCTCTTTAATTCAAGAAGACTCATCTGGAAGACCCCAAGACCAAATCTGTCTTCGGCGACAGACCACTGAAGAAGGGAATCAGCCCCTGAAAGAGCTGAGCAGTGCCTGACTTGGAGGAGAGCAGCAGATATGCAGGCATGCCTGGTGCCTGAGTACGTGATAGACTGTAACTCTGGGAAGAGTTCAGGGACAGTACTGCAGGACTCAGGCACCCAAGGTATGTTTGATGAATGAGACAGTGAGTGAGGGGTGAGGGGACCAGGAACAACACTTGCCACCTCATATACGGTCGCCTATGCGCCTGGAGAGACAGTAGTCTTCTACTACTCTAGGAATGGAGAACGGTGTTCTAAAGGCCTTAGATCCTTGAATTCTTTCTGCAATAATTGGTTGGACCTGCGTGGGGGCTGGTCTCAGCAACTCCCCTTTAGGGAACCCTCACTTGAAGCCACCATCTTTGCAGGGACTGGGAGTCTGGGGTCAAAACAACTATGAAGGACCATGGTGGAGTGAACACCTGAAAGCCCAGGTCTGATCACCATGGTGAAAGATAAGGGGCCATGGCAGGCCCAGTCCAATAAGTTTGTGAACTACACACAGACGGATCCCTCCAATGGAAAAAACTGGTGAGAGATCATTGACTGACCAGGGAGCACCAATCAATGAGGAGTTTAGCCTTGCCCTTCCACTGGCAGACCTAATGGAGGCCACCAAGGGTACCCCCACGAGCTGGCCACCAAGAGAGACTCAGCCATTGATGTCAACCTCCTCAGAGTGGACCTCCAAGGTGTTGCTGACCGCGTGACAACCACGGAAACAAATGTCGGAGAGCTGCAACAGGAAGTAGCCACCCTATGAGACATTATATTCTCACTACAATAACTGACAGTGAGGATTGAGGAATGGATGGAAGGCTTAGAAAAAAGGTAATAACCTGTGATGTATGGGCTTCCCTGAGAGGGCAGAAGGCCCGTCCATGGAGCTCTTCTTGGAAGATTGGATCACTAAAAGTATGCACCTACGTCAATTACTGAAAATCTTCACAATCAAGAGGGCACATCGAGCGCCAGTCCCTATACCGTATCCTGGTGCCCCGCCACGTGCGATTGACACGCGTCTCTAGGCACCACAACACAATTGTTCAGCACATCCATATTAAAGGTCCACTGGCTTTTGAGTGGCGACAAGTATCAATCTTTCTGAACTTTTCCCAGACTGTTCAAAAGCCAATGCAAAACATATCTAGATATTAAGAAAAGGCTATGCGACCTTAATCTGCGTTACAGCCTGATGTTTACAGCAAAGCTCTGTGTTGCGCATAATGGAAAGGTACATTTCTTTTTTACAGCAGCTAAGGCCAGTGACTGGATGGATACTTTGTCCTGGAGCTCCCATCCAAAATCAATCTGATGATGGGACACCTTCCTCATTAGTGCAGAATCACTTGGCATAATAAAGAAAAAATGGATGGAAGTTCTCCGGGGTTGAAGGCCCCTTGGGCCGAATAGTGATGTGTTCAAATGGCACCTTCAGAGACACAGAGACGGTGCCGGACTCCCAGATATCCTTCCAGGTTCAACAGGGAAGCCCTGGATTAGACACGGACATCAAAGACAGTGGTCCACCGTTATACATATGGAACAGTGCTGTAAGACTACAATGCTGTGTAAGTCCAAAAGACTATCTGGTGCTGTGGTGCCTGTCGTGCTGTGACCACCATTTACTGATTAGTGACAGTGAACTTTGTGTTACTCCTGGTGGAACTAATTGAACATTTTTGAATGATTGCTTGTTGGCTCTTATTTTTGCCATTGGGTCATATCCTTGTTAATACAAGGGGACAGGCTGTGGGGAGGATAAGTTTATGATTCTATCTGTTTCATATTATATCAAGTTGGCAGAAAAATAGGTTTTAAGGGGCACAGGCGCGGGAAGGGCTGAATGAGAGCCACTGCCTTGCAGCCCCAATGACATACTGACTCCTGGCACAGCACATACTTCTGTGATTTTTTGAATATTTGTCTTTTTCAGCTGATTATGGTACCGGGGGAGTGGGGTGGGAAATGATAGTTTCTGCACTGTCTTGGTTTAGGCAGTGTGTGTTTGCTTTATTGCCCAAGTAGTGAGGTAAATTGGGAGGGGAAGTTGAATTCACTGTTATACTGGACAGATGCTGCTTTTATGGATGAGAGCACTGCAACCTCATGTTGAGGGTCCAGGGAGAGAGGTTTGGGAGCATCAAATCTGGGCAAGCTAGGCAAGATATGGTGCTAAAATGTGATGATGATGCAGGATGAAGTGTTTAAATTTCTAGCATGGAATGTCAGGGGACACACCCAGCTGGTGAAATTGCAGAGGGTCTATGTGTACCTAAAGTGCTATGGGGTCGTCGTGGCATTCCTACAGGAGACACATGTGTGGGAAGATTGTATTCTTAGTCTCTGTAAGCCCTGGTGAGGACAATTATATGCAACCTTACATTCTGGGTATGCCTGAGGCTCACTAACATGGGTGGCTTCTAGGGTACCCTTCATTACAGGAGAGACATTATGGATCTGCATGGCTGTTACATGCGTGACTTGGAGGCGCATGACTTGGATGGGCATGAGTTGTGCATGTTGAATGTGTATGCTCCCAATAATGACTGTGAAACATTTTATACCAGGAAAGCAACTGTGGCTGTTCCATGCTTGTCAGCAGATATAGGCGGTCATTACAACATTGGCGGTAAAAGGCACTTACCGCTGTGCAGAAGACCGCCAACACACCCTTGCGGCAGCGGAATTCCGCCACAGCTATTATGACCCACATCTCGGAATCTGCCAAAAGTCAGACACCCAAACAAGTCCGCCACACCAAAAGGTCAGTGATAAACTGGCGAAAACAAAACCGACACCGTCACGCCAACAGAAATACGCCTGCACTATCACAACACATGAATCCACGCTGTGGTCTTTCAACTGCGGTATTCCATTGGCGGTACACACCGCCGCGTTCAAAATACACACACTCTTACAAAACACAGCCACATTGGACAATTCAAAATACACACACCTGATACACATACACACACCACTCCCACACACCCAATACAATATAAAACACACACCCACATCACCCACAAACCCGTACGACCAAAAATTCAGAAAGAAGGCCAGAGAGAGACACCACCAGCAAGAACAACAGCATCCACAGGCACTCAACACCATCACCCACACAACTTCCACGCACCTCACACAACACACCACTACATATCACCACACTTATCACCACACACTCCACCCCACACATCATCTACACCACCACCGGCAAAGACACCCCAGGTTCTCGGAGGAGGAGCTCAGGGTCATGGTGGAGGAAATCGTCCGGGTACAGCCACAGCTATTCGGATCACAGGTGCAGCACACCTCCATAGCTAGGAAGATGGAGCTATGGTGAAGAATAGTGGACAGGGTCAACGCAGTGGGACAACACCCAAGAAATCGGGAGGACATCAGGAAGAGGTGGAACGACCTACGGGGGAAGGTGCGTTCCGTGGTCTCAAGACACCACCTGGGGGTTCAGCGGACTGCCGGCTGACCCCCACCTCCTCCCCCACAACTAACAAGATGGGAAGAGCAGGTCTTGGCGATTCTCCATCCTGAGGGCCTCGCAGGAGTAGGTGGAGGAATGGACTCTGGTAAGACAAAGCTTTACTATTGCATCCCCCACCCTACCTGCATGCTATCACATACCCCCACCCTCACCCCCAGCACCCCAAATCCTCACATATGTCCCAACATCACAAACCACACATCCCAACACCAAGCCCTGCATGCAACAACAAAGCATGGACACCCATCACCAAAGGATGCCCACTGCACATACCCATACACCCCCCTAAACCATCATCACACAAGCTCCCACACAGGAATGCTAGCACTGGGGTACATGGTCACCCACCCATTGCACACCATTACACACACAGATTTAATAAACATCCTTTTATACCCCTGCAGGACCCCTACCCAACGTCACCGGACAGGAGGGTCCACACATGTCCACACCACCAACAAAAGAGGCCCACAGTGAAGACAGCACCTCTGTCCAACTGGATCTAGATGACCATCCCGGACCATCGGGGACCTCTGGACAGTCAGTTCCCCTCACACAGGCACAGGCCACCACAGACCTTCCCCCCTCTGGAAACACCAGCACAGCACCCACCCAGCGGGCCCATACCTCCATCCCCAGGACACGTCAATCAGCTGTGTGTCCACCACTACAGGGAACCCAGGCTAACCCACCACCCCAACAACAACAGGGACCTGGGGGCAGTGGTAGTGGGCACACGGTCCAGGGGACGGAGGCCCAGGAACACAGGGGAACTGGGAGGGCTGCTGTGCGACAGGGGGCAGACAGGCCAAGGGAACCCACTCTCCGCGAGTCCCTCTCCTCCATCATGGGAGCCTACCACCACTCCCAGGAGACAATGGCAACGGTACTGGCCAAGTTTCAGGAGACCCAGCGCATGCAGGAGGAACAGTATATGGGCTTCATGGAGGAACTCAGAACCATCATCTCCACCCTGGGCACCATCGTAGGGGTGCTGAAGGAAGTACTCAACTGAGCATGGCATTCACATGGGAGATGTACTGGTCTGCCAAACATACCATCTGTACATTCATAGAATGATAACTCTTCAGGTTTCTGTACACCTGTTCACTCCTGTGGGGGGGGACCAAAGCCACATGGGTCCCATCAATGGCACCTTTGATGTTGGGGATATGTCCCTGGGCAGAGAAATCACCTTTCACTGTAGGCAAATCCTCCACCTGAGGGAAAATGATGTAGCTCTGCATGTGTTTCAGAAGGGCAGACAGCACTCTGGACAATACGTTGGAAAACATAGGCTGAGACATCCCTGATGCCATGGCCACAGTTGTTTGAAATGACCCACTTGCAAGGAAATGGAGCACTGACAGCACCTGCACTTGAGGGGGGACTCCTGTGGGATGGCGGATTGCTGACATCAGGTCTGGCTCCAACTGGGCACACAGTTCCTGGATTGTGGCATCATCAAGCCTGTAGGTGATTATCAAATGTCGCTCCTCCATTGTCGAGAGTCCACCAACGGTCGGTACACCGGAGGATGCCGCCATCTCCTCACATGTCCCAGCGGACAGTGCCTATGAAGGACAACAGCGAGCACACAGCCAAACAACTCAGAGGTACGTACCCACAGTTTACCCAGAACACCAATCATACACAAAAGGTGGCCTGTATGTGTGTTGAGTCTAGGCCTAGGTATGTGTGACGCAGTTAAAAATGAAGCCATGTGGGCCCCTGAAATGGCAGCTGCCTGACCTGTAAAGTGGGACAATGGGATGTGAGGTAACTGCGCTGGCGTTGTACACCGTTGCGGTAGGCGGTCGAAGACCGTGGCGCAGTGCTGCATTGGTGAAGATTGGACCCTATGGGTCCCAGGAGCCAATGGCGATGTACGCTGGCGGTGACGGTACACACCGCCGCGGACGTGACCGCCATTTTCTATCTGTTCAATCACTCGATACCTGATCTTCGACAGGAGAGGACCTACACTGCAAGTGCTGCAGTGACCTCGGTCTGGAAGAGACAATGGCTCGTGCGTCTGGGGGAAAGGGCCCCTGCCTTCACATCGGAGGAGTTGGAGAAGCTTGTGGATGGGGTCCTCCCACTGTACACGCTACTCTACGGTCCTAAAGACAAACAGGTAAGTACACAGGGAGCATGTTGTATGGGCTATGCCTGTGTGGTGAGGGCTGGATGTAAGAAGGAAGGGGGCAGAGTGCTGCGTGCATTAAAGACGGTGAATGCGTGTGCCACATGGCAAGGGTAGGGATGGGGGCCAATCACTTTGACGGTGCAGTTGGTAATGACTTCTCTTCTTCCCCTGTACATTTCATGTAGGTCAGCGCCCACCAGAAGAAGGCCATCGCCAAGGACGTCCGGACCCTGGGGGTCTACCACAGACGGAGCACCCACTGCTGGAAAAGATGGGAGTACATTTGCCGCTGGAGCAAGAAGACGGCGGAGGCTCAGTCGGGGATGGCCTCCCAATGTGGGAGGGGTGCGCGTCGCACCATGACCCCCCTGATGTTTAGGTGGTCTACCCGGAGTTGGATGGGCGCTTGAGGGCATCACAGCAGACACAAGGGGGTGAGTACACTCTCATTCTGCTGACTTTACGCGCAGTGGAGTTGTCTGGGTGGGGGAGGGCTGTGGGTTTCCCTAGACCAGGGCGAGTTCCGTAGGCAAGGCCCCTCTGTAAGGCAGGCCATGTGGCACCCCTCTGTAGAGTGCCAAGTACACCTAGTCATGCCCCTGTGTCATCTATGTGTGCAGATGTCGTCCATAGCCTTGTAGGCCATTTCCCAGGAATTGAACAGTGGAGCCCAAGAGCGCGGCGTAGTGCAGGGGGCTTCTGTGTCTGTCGTGTCCGCCAACGGTAGCGGTAATCCATGCACTCAACATGTCTTTCTTTTGTCGTCGTCCCCCTTTTTGTGGTCTCCCTGTTCTTGTGTGCATTAGCATCATCAGGCGGAGGAGCAGTGGCACCGGAGCACGAGGGAGCTGCATCCCACATGGCCCTGGAGGGCGAGACTACGGATTCACCAGTGGGCCGGTGTGCGAGGGGAGCTCCACGGCGGGGACAGGAGCTGACACCAGTGACACGGACTCGTCCTCTGATGGGAGCTCCCTTGTGGTGGTGGCAATATCTGTGCCCCCGCATCTACAGGTACAGCCGCCACCCCCTCTACCAGCACCGCCCTCCCAGCAGCCCCTCAGCATTCGCCCCGTGCCCGCTCACCCAGGAGGGTGGGCATCACCTTCGCCCCAGACACCTCAGGCCCTGCCCCAGTCACCCCTGCTGCCCCCAGTGAGGAGGCCATTGACCTCCTCAGGTCCCTCACTGTTGGGCAGTCTACCATTTTGAATGCCATCCAGGGTGTAGAAAGGCAGTTGCAACAAACTAATACATTCCTGGAGGGCATTCATTCTGGTCAGGCTGCCCTTCACCGAGCTTTTCAAACTCTGGCCTCAGCACTGATGGCAGCCATTGTCCCCGTCTCTAGCCTCCCCCCTCCAACTTCCTCCACCCGACCCAATCCCCTGTACCTCTTCCTATCCCAAGCACACCATCAGACCAGCCTGCACACACCTCAACACACAAGGGAAGCTCTGGCAAACATAAGCACCACACATCCCACAGGCACTCACGCAAGCAACACACACATGCAGACACATCAACATCCACTGCCTCCACTGTGTCCCCCTCCTCGTCGTCTCCCTCCTCCCTCCCAGTCTCGTCTACACTCACACGTGCATGCACTACCTGTACAGCCACTACATCCCTCACCAGCACACCCACCAGCACACCCCGCTCACGTGCAGTCACCATCCCCACTACCATTCACACGTCCCCTGTGTCCTCTCCCACTGTGTCTGTGACCCCCCCTCCCAAGATACACAAACGCAGGCACACACCCACCCAACAGCCATCCACCTCACGACAGCCTCCAGCGCATGCACCTTCACCCAGTCACCAAACGAACACCTCCTACTACCACCACCTCTTCCTCCACTCCCAAACCCCCTCCAGCTACCCGTCCCAGTGTGTCCAAAAAACTTTTCCTGTCCAGCCTTGACCTTTTTCCCACACCTCCCCCACCTCGTCCATCTCATAGGTCTCGAAGTAGCACCTCAGCCAAAACATCTCCGGCACCAGTGGTGCCTGTAGTCACCGGTATGTGGAGTGCTCCGGCCACCAGGACAGCAAGTGTGGCACAGAGCCACAGCACAGACAGTCCCCCACCTGTGAAGGATCATAGGTTGGCCAGTGCCCGGCGGGAGAGGGGGAAAACTCCAGCCACCAAAGCCGCTCCCAGGGGTCCCGGTGGGAGTGTGGAGTCAGCTGTGACACCTTCCAAGGTGGGGAAGGGCCACAAGAAACCCGGCAAGTCTCGGAAGAGCTGCACGGCGGAGAAGACCGCAATCATCCCCGTTGGCCAGGAGGCCACCACCAGCCCCAGCCCAGCTGTCCAGGAGGCCACCGCCAGCCCCAGCCCAGCTGTCCAGGAGGCCACCGCCAGCCCCAGCCAAGCTGCCCAGTAGGCCACCGCCAGCCCCAGCACAGCTGCCCAGGAGGCCACCGCCAGCCCCAGCACAGCTGCCCAGGAGGCCACCGCCAGCCCCAGCTCAGCTGCTCAGGAGGCCACCGCCAGCCCAGCTGCCCAGGAGGCCACCGCCAGCCCCAGCTCAGCTGCCCAGGAGGCCACCGCCAGCACCAGCCCAGCTGCCCAGGAGGCCACCGCCAGCACCAGCCCTGCTGGGCCATGAAGGACCGCCAGCAAAACTCCGCTGGGCCATGAAGGACCGCCAGCAAAAGCCCCGCGAACAGGGCACCGCCAACTCAAGCACTGCTGAACAGAGCACCGCCAACTCAAGCACCGCTGAACAGGGCACCGCCAACTCAAGCACCGCTGAACAGGGCACCGCCAACTCAAGCACCGCTAGATCATGAGCGGCAGGGGCACTGACGCAACTGGGTCCGTCACGGGGTGAGTGATGCAGTCTGGGCACCAGTCTCCCTCCAGAACCAGTGGAGAGATCCATCCACTACCTCTGTCCTTAACAGGATGAAGCACTCTGGGCACCAGTCCCCCTCCAGAACCAGTGGAGAGATCCATCCACTACCTCTGTCCTTCACAGGATAAAGCACTCTGGGCACCAGTCCCCCTCCAGAACCAGTGGAAAGATCCATCCACTACCTCTGTCCTTCACAGGATGAAGCACTCTGGGCACCATGCCCCCTCCAGAACTAGTGGAGACTGTTATCCACTTGAGAGACTGTGGCTTTGCATTCCCCAGGATTGAACAGTGGGCAAGCCACCCACTGTAGAGACTTGAGAGACTGTGGCTTTGCACTCCCCAGGATTGAACAGTGGGCATGTGGCCCCCTCGTGGATTTGGCATTGTGCACTCAAGCGGCTGAGGTGCCCCCCTTTCCCTCCCCCTGAGGTGCCTGTTTTCTTGGTATCTGATGCCCCTGCAGTGTTCTCTCCGTCATGGTCGGGGGATCTTGTGTGGGCCTCGCCCATACCGTGTGGTCCCAGTGTTCCACGGACTTTCTTTGTGTAGTACCTGGACTACTATGCCTGGTATTTATTTTGTACATGGTGTATATATATATATGTTTCTGCATACTTGTTTTCAATATATTCCGATGGTTACACTCATCTTCTTTGGTCTTTGCATTCTTCCGGGGGGCTGGGGGGGTAACTGTGATGTATTGATATGCACTAGTGTGTGTGTTGTAGTGGGTGAGGGTGGGGGTGTTGCATGTGTGTGTCCTCCCCCCTCCCCTGTGTCGTAGGTGCAGTACTCACTGTGGTCTTCGCCGCCGGCACTCATGCTCCTGGTAGAGGAGCAGGAAGACTATCGTCGGTAGGATTTGGAGTTCCGGTTCCATTGTGTCCTCGTTCCTCGTGGAGTGTGTAGAGGTGAGCGTCTTCCCTTCGAAATTCCTGTTTCCAACGTGTTTTTATCCGTGGTGAATCTGCCCCAGAAAAGATGGTGGATTGGCCTGTCATAATAGTGTGGGCGGTACATTGTCTCCCGCCTGTCTGTTGGCGGTGACCGCCGCGCTGTTTGTTTGTACCGCCGTGGCGATCGGAGTGTTAAAGTGGCTGTCTTTGTTGGCAGTTTCCGCCACGGTCGTAATTGCAATTCTTTTACCGCCGGCCTGTTGGCGGTCTTACCGCCGCTTTAACACCGTCCGCCACGGTTGTAATGACCACCATAGTGTTAGGGAGAGACTGCAACTGTGTCCTTGATGGGATGCTGAAACCACATATGACAGGACAACTGAGGGGTCTACTACAAAAGTGAAACCTACTGGATGTCTAGCGAGTGAGACATCCTGACTCAAGGGTATTCTCATGTTACACGCCAGCTGCATGGATGCATAGGCACCTGGACTACTGCTTTTATCAACTGGTCTGACACAGAGAGTGAAAGAGGTTGCTTATTTGGCATGCTGCTTCTCAGACCACCCTCCATTGTTGATGAGCCTGGAGAAGGGTTGTGTATGCCCCCCGGACCCCTTGTGGTGAGTAACTGTGAAGGCATTTTCAGACCCACCATTTGCCACCACAATCCATGAGTAGCTTTCTCATTTTTTCTGTGAAAACTGGGGCACTTCTAGAAGCAGGGGTCACGACTGGGAGGGGATGAAAGTGGTGATCAGAGGGATTTGCCTTGAGACCTCATATGGTGTTAGATGACAGGTAGACCAGGACCTATCCCAGAAGGAACTCAAGCCACTTGACATAGAAAAAACACTCCATGTCCAATCACAGTGCCTCGGGAATGGCATCAAACCCATAAAGACCTTCTAGTTGACTGGTGTAGAATGGAGAAACACACTCACACAGCATGCCGACAGCAATTGCATGCTGGAGACAAAACTGAGGCGATGCTAGCACAACTGCTTGAACAGCAGGAGTCCCGGGATCCGGTGTTGTCTCTGTGAGATCAGTCTGGAACATTTATTTACTCCCAAACTACGATTAATGAAGTGTTTCATACCCACCTCTCCACCACCTATGGAGGAGGTGGTGCGTGACCGGGCAATTATGGGAGAAAGTTCATTGATGGAATTTACCTTTCCGGGTTGAGGGATGAGGATGGAACTTCCATGGACATTCCCATTACTAGGGAGGAACTAAGGGCTGTTGAAGTAAGCCTCAGCAAGGCCTACTAGTGCAAGGGGTTCACCTTTCTCTGCACAAAGTCCTCAGACAATGTAGGAAGAAGTTGGCACAGAAACTGGAATAAAAGACAAAAGTTTATTAACCTCATGAGGTGGTACTACAGTTCAAACAGCACCCTAGGGTAATGTCTGAAGTAGCACACTGAACTGAGAGAGCATGGTCCTTTTATACCCACGCAGGGGCTAAAAGGAGATGGTACAATTATGGAAACAAGACTTGTATACAAGTAAGGTCATGTGGAAAATGCACAGTCGACAGGTAGGAGGAGCTAACAGTTTCCAAGGACTAACAGCTGCAGACCTTACTGAGCATGTGCGAAAGTAAGAGATGCTAAATATAACTTGTCACTAGGCAGATTTCAAGAGCAGTTAACAGAAAGGTAGGACAGAGCACATGGTGAGCACATGGCAGCATGTAGCAGAGAAAATGGCTGCCATGAATACAAAATGGATTCCGCAAAATGTTCATAATAGTTACTAAAGACAAGGGGGGTCATTCTGACCCTGGCGGTCGGTGATAAAGCGGCGGCCAACCCGCCAACAGGCTGGCGATCCAAAAAATGGAATTCTGACCCTGGCGGGAACCGCCAACACAGCCCGCCACTTTAACACTCCGACCTCCACGGCGGGACACACAAACAGCGCGGCGGTCACCGCCAACAGGCAGGCGGCAGACAATGTACCGCCCACCCTATCACAATTCACCAATCCGCCACCTTTTCCGGGGCGGGAGCCCCGCGATAAAAACACGGCGGAAACAGACTACAAACGGGAAAACACTCACCTCTATACACTCCACGAGGACGGAGGACAGCATGGAGCCCGAATTGAACATCCTACCTGCTCTCGTCTACCTGCTCATCTACCACGAGTACGAACTCCGGCGCAGACAACAACGGTGAGTACCGCACCTACGACACAGGGGAGGGGGGGGAGGAAGGGTTACGGGCACACACATACGCATCACACCCACCCCCCAACTATCTACCCACCAATGCAGCAAGTCAAAGTGACCCCACCCAAACCCCCCGGAATAACGAAAAGATATAATTAAAGTGCGAAAATGAATTTATGTATAAAATAGGTTCATTGAAGTCATGGTAAAATAGGAAAATTAATCAAAGAAATCCAAGTGTAAACATTGCGTAACCGATAAATAGAGGCAATGAGTCCAGCACAGTCACTGAAATTTCAACTGTCCGTGGGCCAAAGTGTATCAACACATGGGCAAAGCCCACACAGGAGACCTGAGTCCGTTGGAGAGAACACTGCAGGGGCATCAGATGATAAAACTACAGGCACCTCAGGGGGAAGGGAAGGGGGGGCACCACAGCCACATCAGTCCACGACGCCAGATCCAAGAAGGGGCCACCATGCCCACTGTTCAGTCCTGGGGAGTGCAAAGCCACAGTCTCTCAAGTCTCTACAGTGGGTGGATTGCCCACTGTCATATCCTGGGGAGTGCAAAGCCACAGTCTATCAACTGGATAACAGTCTCCACAGGCAATGGAGGAGGCAGGGTGGCCCGAGTGCAGCGTGAACAGTAGCACGACACAGAAACGGCACTGTCATTGGGCCAGCTTGAGACGGCGGGGCCCAGTGGAGCGGTGCTTGAGATGAAGGGCCCAGCGGAGCGGTGCTTGAGACGGCGGGGCCCAGCGGAGCGGTGCTTGAGATGAAGGGCCCAGCGGAGCGGTGCTTGACAGGAAGGGCCCAGCGGAGCGGTGCTTGAGACGGCGGGGCCCAGTGGAGCGGTGCTTGACAGGAAGGGCCCAGCGGAGCGGTGCTTGAGACGGCGGGGCCCAGCGGAGCGGTGCTTGAGATGAAGGGCCCAGCGGAGCGGTGCTTGAGATGAAGGGCCCAGCGGAGCGGTGCTTGAGATGAAGGGCCCAGCGGAGCGGTGCTTGACAGGAAGGGCCCAGCGGAGCGGTGCTTGAGACGGTGGGGCCCAGTGGAGCGGTGCTTGAGATGAAGGGCCCAGCGGAGCGGTGCTTGAGACGGCGGGGCCCAGCGGAGCGGTGCTTGAGATGAAGGGCCCAGCGGAGCAGTGCTTGAGACGGCGGGGCCCAGCGGAGCGGTGCTTGACAGGAAGGGCCCAGCGGAGCGGTGCTTGAGACGGCGGGGCCCAGTGGAGCGGTGCTTGAGATGAAGGGCCCAGCGGAGCGGTGCTTGAGACGGCGGGGCCCAGCGGAGCGGTGCTTGAGATGAAGGGCCCCTGTTCAGCGGTGCTCCTCCCGGCGGTGCCCTGTTCAGCGGTGCCTTTCTGCGCGGCGGGGCCCTGTTCAGCGGTGCCTTTCTGCAGGGCGGGGCCCTGTTCAGCGGTGCCTTTCTGCACGGCAGGGCCCTGTTCAGCGGTGCCTTTCTGCACGGCGGGGCCCTGTTCAGCGGTGCCTTTCTGGACGGCGGGGCCCTGTTCAGCGGTGCCTTTCTGCACAGCGGGGCCCTGTTCAGCGGTGCCTTTCTGCACGGCGGGGCCCTGTTCAGCGGTGCCTTTCTGCACGGCAGGGCCCTGTTCAGCGGTGCCTTTCTGGACGGCGGGGCCCTGTTCAGCGGTGCTTGTTCTGTAAGTGGAGGGAGTCAGACCTGGCCACGACTCCCTGCTCAGTCGCCCTCGGACCGTGCAGTTGCTGGACCCTTCGGTGACGGTGTCCTGGGCCCTTTGGTGTCCTCCCTCACACCCGGGATGGGGCTTGTGGGGCCCTCCTGGTCCGCGCTCCTGCTGGCTGACTTCTCCGCCCTGCTGCCCTTGCCCTCCTTCGATGTGGCTCTCTGGGCCTTGCCTCCCCTGGATGTTGTGGCAGGTGAAGTGGCAGAACTTTGGTCCTTGGGGGCAGCCGTGTCAGTCGTCCTGCGGCGGCCCCTTACTTTACGGGTCCTCTTTCCAGGGGGGGGCTGGCTGTCCCCTTGCTGCTGACCGATGTATCACTGCTGGCAAAGGGGGGACTCCAAAATCCATGCACTACGCTGACCCTTGAAGCCGGACTGGTGGTGGCTGAGGCGCTCTTGGGACTCTTAGCAGATGGAGGGGGGTCAGGTGAGGGAAAGAGGTCAAGATTGGAGAGGTAACGTTTTTTAGGACCAGGGTAAAGGGTAGGTGTAGTGGTTATGGGAGTGGAGGAAGAGGAGGTGGTTGTAGGAGAGTCAGGTGTGCTGTCCTTGGGTGAAGGTGCATGGGCTGGAGGCTGTCGTGAGGTGGTTGGCTGTTGGGTGGGTGGCTGCCTGCGTTTGTGTGTCTTGGAAGAGGGGGTGACAGACACAGTGGGAGAGGACACAGGGGACGTGTAAATGGCAGTGGGGGTGGTGACTGCACGTGTGCGGACAGGACTGGAGGGTGTGCTGGTGATGGAAGTACTGGCTGTTGGTGGTGTGCATGCAGGTGTGAGTAGAGACGTCACAGGGAGGGAGGAGGGAGACGAGGAGGTGGGGGACACAGAGGTGGTAGTGGCTGTTGGCATGTCTGCATCTGGGTGTTGCTTGGGTGAATGTTTGTGTGATCTGTGGTGCTTATGTCTGGATGAGCTGCCCTTGGGTGTTGAGGTGTGTGCAGGCTGATGGTGTGGGTGGGATAGGCAGAGGAACAGGAGACAGAGACAGGCTGGAGGCAGTTAGAAGAGGGAGGCTGGAAACAGGGACAATGGCTGCCGTCAGTGCTGAGGCCAGAGCATTGAACGATCATTGATGGGCAGCCTGACCCGAATGAATGCCCTCCAGGTATGCATTGCTACGATGCACCTCCCTCTCTACCCCCTGGATGGCATTCAAAAGGGTAGACTGTCCAACAATGATGGTCTGTAGGAGGTCAATGACCTCCTCACTGAGGGCAGCAGGGGTAACAGGGGCAGGGCCTGAGGTGCCTGGGGCGAAGGAGACGCCCGCCTTCTTGGGCGAGCGGGCACGGAGCGAAGGCGGAGGGGCTGCTGGGAGGGTGGAGCTGGTGCACTGGGTGGCGGCTGTACCTGTAGAGGCGGGGGGCACGGATGTTGCCGCCACCGCTAGGGAGCTCCCATCCGAGGACGTGTCGGTGTCGCTGGTGTCACCACGGCTCCCCGTTGTGAAGCTCCCCTCGCCCTCCGTATCACTGGTGGCCTCGGTGTCTGTGCCATGGCCCACCGGGGCCTTGTGAGTTGCAGCTCCCTCGTGCTCCGGTGCCAATTCTCCTCCACCTGATGATGCTAATGCACACATGCACAAGAAGATAAAGAAAAAGGGTGGGGGGAGACATAAAAACAGGTTGAGTGCATGCATTGTCAACACCGTTGGCGGAGAGGACAGACACAGGAGCCTCATGCACTAAGCCGCGCAATCGGGGTACACTACTCAGTACTTGTGACTAGGCCAACAGGTCTAGGGACAACAAACGCGCACATGGGTGATGCAGGACCATGGATAGCTGTACTTGTCACCCTACAGAGGTGGGGGGCGGGGGCACAGGGACATGGCTAAAGGAGAGGACTACACTACAGAAAGCGCCCTGGCCTAATGTCACCCACAGCCCTCTTCCCCCACCCAGGCACCTCCACTGCGCGTAAAGATAGCTGAATGTGCTGCTACTCACCCCCTTGTGTCTGCTGTGATGTCCTCACGCGCCCATCCAAATCGGGGTAGGCCACCGCCAGGATCCGGGACATCAGGGGGGTCAGGGTACGACTGGCACCCCTCCTAGGTTGGGAGGCCATCCCCAGCAGTGACTCGGCGGTCTTCCTGGTCCCGCGGCGGATGTCCTCCCACCTCTTGCGGCAGTGGGTGCCCCGTCTGTTGTGGACCCCCAGGTTCCGGACTTCCTTGGCGATGGCACGCCAAATGTCGACTTTCTGATGGGCGCTGACCTATTTGACATGTACAGGGTGGAAATTGAAATATCATAATTTTTCCGCATGATAGATGCGATTGCCCCCCCCTCCCCAACCTTGCCATGTGGCGCATGCTCTCATCTGTCGTGCCTTGCACTCGTCATTGTCTCCCCACCCCACCATCTTACATCCAACATACACAACCCAGGCATAGCCCATTCAACGTGCACACAGTGTACTTACCTGTTGGTCTGGAGGACCGTAGAGTCGCGCATACTGGGGCAGGACCCCATCGACAAGTTTCTCCAACTCTTCTGTAGTGAAGGCAGGGGCCCTTTCCCCAGTCGCAGCAGCCATTGTATCTCCCAGACCGAGGTCACAGCAGCACTTGCAGTATAGGTCCTCTCCTGTGGATGATCAGGTCTCGAGTGATTAACCAGATAGAAAATGGCGGTCACGCCCGCGGCGGTGCGTACCGCCACGGTGCGTTCCGCGACCGCCAGCGCACCTAGTCATTGGCTCGTGAAACCCATAGGGTTCGATGTTCACCAATGCGGCTTGGCGCCGCGGTCTTCGACCGCCTACCGCCACGGTGTGTCCCGCCAGCGCATTGACCTCACATCCCACTGTCACACTTCTCAGGTCAGGCAGCCGCCATTTCTAGGGCCCACATGGCTTAATTTCTACTGCGTCACACAGGCCTAGGCCTTGCATTGCCACTCATACAAGCCATTCAATGCATTGAGAATCGTGTACTGTGCAAGCTGTAGTTACGTACCTGTGGGTTGCTTGACTCTGTACTCCATGTTGTCCTTCCTAGGCGCCGTCCGCTGGGACTTGCGAGGAGAAGGATGAATCCTCCTGTGTACCGACCGCTGGTGGACCTGTCGACAATGGAGGAACGTCATATAATACTTCGATACCGACTTGACCGAGCCACTATACATGAACTGTGTGCCCAGCTGGAGCCAGCACTGATGTCCCCCATCCGCCAACCCACAGGAATTCCCCCTCTGGTGCAGGTTCTGTCAGACCTCCATTTTTTGGCAAGTGGGTCTTTTCAGACAACAGTGGCCAAGTCATCAGGGATGTCTCAGCCTATGTTTTCCAAGGTTTTGTCCAGAGTGTTGTCTGCCCTGACGAAATACATGCGGAGCTACATTATTTTCCCTGAGGAGGGTGATTTGGCCACTGTGAAGGGTGACTTCTATGCCCTTGGACATATCCCCAACATCATTGGTGCCATTGATGGGACCCATGTGGCCTTAGTACCCCCAAAAGACGATGAGCAGGTGTACAGAAACAGGAAAAATTACCATTCGATGAATGTCCAGGTGGTCTGTTTGGCTGACCAGTACATCTCCCATGTAAATGCCAAGTTCCCTGGGTCAGTGCATGACGCGTATGTCATGCGAAATAGCAGCATCCCTTATGTGATGGAACAGCTACAGAGACACCGTGTGTGGCTAATGGGTGACTCTGGTTACCCCAACCTGCCGTGGCTACTGACCCCAGTGAGGAATCCCCGGACCAGGGCAGAGGAACGGTACAATGAGCGCCATGGGCGATCTAGGAGGATCATAGAAAGGACCTTCGGCCTCCTGAAGGCCAGGTTTAGGTGCCTGCATATGACAGGAGGATCCCTAATGTACTCACCCAAGAAGGTGTGCAAGATCATCGTGGCCTGCTGTATGCTTCACAATCTTGCATTGCGACGCCAGGTGCCTTTTCTGCAGGAGGATGGTCCGGATGGTGGTGTTGTTGCAGCTGTGGAGCCTGTGGAGAGTGAAGAAGAGGAAGACGACTGGGACGACACGGACAACAGGGACACAGTCATACAACAGGATTTTCAGTAGCACCCAGGTAAGAATCCCCCACGCCATTTTACATTTACCTCTGGCCTCCTGCATCTCTACTTTCTGTGTTTCCCCCCAGTTCCTTTCAACTGAATTGTGACTTTCCCTTCCCTTTTCAGAGCTGTATGACCCACTGCGTGACTTCTGCTTTGTTCGCCCATGGAGTAAAGCACATTGACATTGGTATGTTGTCATCACAATGTAACTGAACATTTTTGAACCGTTATGTGTAATACATTTGTAAAGAATACAAGCAGACTCCTGAGTGTTTTAAGTGCAATTAGTGATTTATTTAAAGTGCTACATATAGGTCAATGATAGTAAAATGGTGATGGGTGGGGGTGGAGTGATGTCCATGGCAGAGTCCAGTTCTCGGTCGCACAGGTGCATTGTCCATATGCCTGTGGAAGGATGGAGCAGGGGCAGTTCAAGGTTGGACAGGGTGACAATGTGGGACAGTGGAATGACATCCGGCGGTATCTTATGCTGGCGGGGGTCTTGGCATCCTACTCTGTCTTCCTTTGTGATCTCATGCTCCTCTTGCAGGGTGGTTGATCTTCAGCAGGAGGTGGGGTTCTGGTGGCCCGTCGTTGTGTGGGGGCCTCCTGTCCACTAGCGCCGGCAGAGGTGGTAGGCTGTTCCTGGTCCGGGCTGGTGACAGGGGCCCTTTGGGGTGCCACTTGGTCCCGCAATGTGGTGACTATTAGGTTCAGGGCCAGGACGATGTTCCTGAGCTCCTCTCTGTACCCCATGTACCGTTCCTCCTGCTGTGCCTGGATCTCCTGGAACCTGGCCAGTACCGTCGCCATCGTCTCCTGGGAGCGGTGGTATGCTCCCATGATGGTGGTGAGGGCCTCTTGGAGAGTCGGTTCCCTGGGCCTGTCCTCCCCCCCGTCGCACTGCAGCCCTCCCAGTTGCCCTGTTTCCCCGGGCCTCTGTCCCCTGGACGGTGTGCCCACTACCACTGCCCCCAGGTCCCTGTTGTTGTTGGGGTGTTGGGTCAGCCTGGGTGCCCTGTAGTGGCGGACACACCGCTGATTGACCTGTCCTGGAGACAGAGGCATGGGCCCGCTGTGTGGGAGCTGTGCTGATATTCACAGAGGGGGTTAGGTCTGCTGTGGCCTGTGTCTGTGTGTGGGGAACCGACTGTCCAGAGGTCCCCGATGGTCCGGGCTGGTCATCAGGTTCTAGGTCGACAGAGCTGCTGTCCTCACTGGGGGCCTGTTCTGGGGGTGGGATGGACATATCTGGACCCTCCTGGCCGGTGTGTTGGCGTTCGGGCCCTGCAGGGGTGAAAGAGTATGGTTATTGCTTCTGTGTGTTCCATGGCGTGCGATTTGTGGGTGCCCTTGTCCCCCAGTGCTGGCATTCCCTTGTGGCAGGAGTTGTGAGGGTGGTTTGTGGGGGGGATGGGTATGTGCAGTGGTCATGCATAGGTGATGGGTGTCCATGGTTTGTGTTGGCATTCAGGGTTTGGTTTTGGGTTGGGTGGGTTGTGCTGGTGAGACATTGGCAGGGAGGATGTGTGCTGGGGGGTTGGGGGTGAGGGTGGGGGTGTGGGTTGGCATGCTGGTGGTTGGGGTGGGGAGTAGTTGAGACTAGACTTACCAGAGTCCATTCCTCCGCCTACTCCAGCGAGACCCGCAGGATGCAGGATGTTCAAGACCTCTTGCTCCCATGCTGTGAATTCGGGAGGAGTGGGTGGTGGTCCGCCGCAAGTCTTCTGCACAGCGATGTTGTGTCGTGAGACCATCGACTGTACCTTCCCCCGTAGGTCGTTCCAGCGCTTTCGGATGTCTTCCCGGTTTCTGGGATGCTGTCCCACAGCGTTGACCCTGTCGACGATCCTCTGCCATAGCTCCGCCTTCCTGGCTATTGTGGTGTGTTGCACCTGTGTGCCGAAGAGCTGGGGCTCTACCCTTATAATTTCCTCCACCATGACCCTGAGTTCTTGGTCCAAAAACCTGGGGTGTCTTTGGGGTGCCATGGGGTGGTGTGGATGAGGTGTGGGGTGGTGTTTGTGGTGATGTGAGTGGTGGTGTGTGGTGATGTGTGCGTAGATGTGGTGTGGCTGATGATGTTGGGTTCCTGTGTGTGTTGGGGTTTTCGATTGCTGTGCTCGCTCTCTCTCTCTCTATCGCCTTCTCTCCGATTTCCAACTAGTGGGGGTTTGTGGGTGATGTGGGTGTGTGTTTTATAGTTGCTTGGATGTGTGGGGGTGGTGTTTGTATGTGTATCAGGTGTGTGTATTTCAAATTGTCCAATGTGGCTGTGTTTTGGAGCTGGGTGTGTATTTTGACCGCGGCGGTGTGTACCGCCAATGGAATACCGCGGTTGAATGACCGCCGCGTGGATTCGTGGGTCGTAATGGCATGGGCGTGTTTGTGTTGGCGTGGCGGTGGAGGTTTGGTCATCTCCAGTTTATCGCTGCCCGCTGATGAGGCGGCCTTCCGTGGATGTCGGGTTTTTGGCGGCTTGGCAGTTGTGGATCAGAATGACCGTGGCGGTTTACCGCGGCCGCGGCGGTAGAATGGCGGACTTCTGACCGGCGGTAAGAGCCTTTTACCGCCGAGGTCAGAATGACCCCCAAGATGTCTTCTGCTAATGCTTAATCTAATCACTGCTAAATTACAACAGATGACCCTTGGGGCATTAGCTGAAGACATTCGTCTTTCTGGGATAATCTAAATATTCATCCTGTATATTTATGCTCATCATTCTAGCTATCTCCTTATCTAACATATGTTGTGTCTTCATTTCTGTAATATTTATTTTGGTAGGCATACAAGCAGTAATACACATAGAGCAGAACATTGGACCACATTGAATACAGATACAGCATGTAAAAAATATTGCAATTATTACACACAGGATAGTCAGTAGTTTCCAGCCCCAGGCGGAAACAAGAGCCCAAAACCATCCAGAAAAAGTCCAAGTACCAGTCTCTGTATGGATTTCTGCAGCAATTTTATGCAATTTAGATATTGCATCATATACTGAAGGTGAGTGATCTGGGATAAAAACACAACAACTACTACCGATGATTCGACATGCACCACCTCGATCAGCTAATATCACATCTAATACCATACGATTTTGGAGCGCTACAATCCTCGCAACTTGGAGCTCCTCAGTAATATTCCCAAGTGCCAGAGCTGCCTGATTGGTAACAGCTTCCACAACCCTAGTCAATTGTCTCACTTTCCTACTGTTTAATGCAACACCTACAAAGGGGAACAATCCTAAATTAAAATCAACATATTGTTGCAGGCTAGTATCCGTTTGGTCTACCTCATTTGTACTTATTTCCCTTTTATATCTATTGTTAATGATATCATTGAACAGTTTTAAATCTCGGTGATATGATCCAGGAGCCAAAAACACAGGGGGCAATAGAAAAGATACATAACACACACCTGACCATCCAACAGGTAGTTGGTAATACCCATGGTTACCACAAACAAAATATGTATTATGTGAGGCTGTGAAACTACTATTATTTACACCCTCAATAGTTAAAATCAAGGTACAATCGCTTATCCCTACTGGAATTCGTCCAATGCTTCGTATACATAAATCTGCTTTAGTTTTTGTAATAGAAATCACAAATTGTTCTTTCTTGTCAGAGTCTCGTATATTTGTGAAGACATATGGTATTGAAACATTGTCCGGTTGATACTCTTCCGATTCCCATTTAGTTCCTTTAGCTTGGGGATACCCATCTTTGTCTTGGTAGCACACTTTATTAAGACGAAAAAGAAGTCCGCCCTCCGTAGGTTTTCTAGATGCAAACAAAAGCATGTACCAGGCTTGACAAGAACCATTGTGTGAAAAAGGAAGAGGAATGAAAGGTGTTCCTCCTTTCTTTTGATGCGCAGGTATCATTCCACATACCCAACAGTTAGAAGTATTTGTAGCATTATGAGTATGATGCAACATCTGAATGAAAGTATTATTGAAGTATGATTGACGGTGCTTCTGCTCCTGATAGGGAAGCGTAAAGTAATAGTGATCCTCTGGTACTGGAGTAGTGGCAACAAAAAACTCACGAGCAGGAGACTTCTTTTCAATAAACCAGGTGATTGTTGCTGTAACCACCAAAACAACAACAAACCCCATAATACTAATGATCAATTTGTTATTCATTTTAGCAACAGGGATAATCGACCCTTTCAGAAATGAATTAAAAACAATCGTTGGAGCTCTTATCCCTGGGCAGCCGCTGATTTCTTCACCACGGGCTAAGACGGGTGTCACTACTCTAATGCACGGCTGATCCACCCCCCTTGCCACATTGGCTCTCCGTTTCACTAACCCAGGGCGGTAGCTCAACCAGTCTTTTCAAAACAATTTTCAGATTCTTTCCTTGGTCTCAAATTATATCGCGACACTCCAGAAGTCGTATGGTCCGGGAAGACCTCTGCAGATTCGTCAGGTGATATAGCACGGCCTTTCTCCGTAGTCAAGATCTCTCGATGATCGGTCTGCACAGCAGGTTCCACCAAGGTAGGTAGCACTCTCTTGCAGTGAGTACTATGGACCCAATTCTTTCGGTTCGTCACTCGAACTGCTGTCCTTGTCGCAAGGAGCACCTGTTCTGGGCCTCGCCACCTTGGTTCCAAGCTGCTTGATCTTTCAAAAGACTTAATCATCACCTGGTCACCAGGTCGGAGTTCATGGTCTTCACCTGTAGATCTGTCAGGAAGTGCTTCTCGAACCTGTTGATGAATAGAAACCAAATTGTCGGTTAACTGTGCCAAATAATCATTCATCAGGACACAAGGTACATCATATACAGATTTTGGTTTAGGAACTCCCAAAATATTCATTGGTCTCCCAAACACTACTTCATAGGGGCTAAGGCCAAGTCGGGAGTGTGGCACTGACCTAATAGACAATAATGCCAATGGTAATGCATCCGGCCAAGTTAAGGATGTGGAAGCCTGTATCTTCGCTAATTTCAGCTTCAATGTAGCATTATACCTTTCCACCAACCCTGCTGATTGTGGGTGGAAAACCGCATGGAACTTCTGTTTGATCCCTAATCCTTTCAGGACATACTTAATAACTTCCCCAACAAAATGAGGTCCGTTATCACTCCATAAAAGTCTGCAAACACCAAACCTAGGGAAAAATTCTTTCAAAAGCACCTTCGCTGTGGTAATGGCAGTATTATCCTTTGTGGGGTACGCCTCTATCCATTTACTTAAGGCACAAACCACCACCAAGACATACTTTAAATTGTTGCAGCGTTCAAGCTGAATATAATCCATTTGTAGAACTTCAAAAGGTGCAGTTGGTGTAGCAAACCCTCCTGCAGGAGTACGTGTCCCTTTTCCAGGATTGTATTGTAAGCAGATCAAACAAGACTGTACTACTCTCTTAGCTGTACTAGACATTTCTGGATGCTCCCAAACTTGTGTAAGCAACTTTGTTATTGTTGAAGCTCCAACATGTGCCAGCCCATGTGCCATCTGAACCATAGGTTGTACAAAAGCTATAGGCAATTTCCATTTATCCATCTGCTTATTCCGCCAACAGCCCTCATCATCCAATTCTCCATCTTTAGACCATTGCTCACGTTTTTTCACAGAAGCAGATTTCTGTATATCTAATACGTCTTGTCTTGCATTATGCCAGCGTTCAGCTTGTGACTTCACTACATACATAGAAGTAGTACTTCGCTGCATCGCCGTCTCACGTGCTACGCGGTCTGCAAGAGCATTACCTTGCCCTATCTTATCGGTCACTTTCTTATGTGCACTACATTTCACAATAGCTAGTTTATTTGGATATGTCAATGCAGTCAAGAGGTTATGCACTAATTCTCCGTGCATTATCTGCATCCCGTGGGATGTGAGAAAACCTCTCTCCTTCCAAAGCAAACCAAAATCATGAGCCACTCCAAAAGCATAGCGGCTGTCTGTGTAAATGTTCACACTTAAATCAGTACTAAGCTCACATGCTTGTGTCAAAGCTATTAGTTCAGCTGCTTGAGCTGACTTCTGTGGTATACGAGCTGTCTCCACTACCGTGTGTATTGTGGTGATTGCATATGCAGCTGAGGTTGTACCATCTGGCAACTTCAAACAAGACCCATCAACCCACAGTTCCCCGTCTACATCTAAAAGGGGCGTATCTTGTAAATCAACACGACCCTTTGTCTGTTCTTCGGTAAGGAATATACAATCATGTGTTTCTTGTGACTGAGGCTGAGTCACCGGATATGGCAACAAAGTAGCTGGATTTAGTGTCGTACATCTCATTAGTGTAATGTGAGGAGCCAACAGTGTCAACTCATAACCTGTCATACGGGCGCTAGTTAAATGTTGTGTCTTTGTTTGATTTAAAAGAGCATCAACCGCATGGGGTACTAGCACCAACAGTTTATGTGACAAAACTATCCCTTCACTCTGACGTATTGAGACAGCTGTTGCGGCAACTGAACGAAAACACCCGGGCAACGCTCGAGCGACAGGATCAAGTACTGCTGAAAAATATGCACAGGGAAGCTGCTTATCGCCATGTGTCTGTACTAAAACTGACAATGCACATCCATCTTTCTCGTGTACGTAAAGTGCAAAAGGCTTCATGTAATCTGGAGTACCTAACACTGGTGCAGAACAAAGGGCTTGTCGCAGCTGCCTGAAAGCAGTCTCACATTCATCTGTCCATGGGAGGGGCATTGGAGTATCTTTAGTCAAAAGTGCTAGCAAAGGTTTGGCAATGTGTGAAAACCCTAATATCCATTGTCTACAAAAAGAAGTAAGACCAAGGAATGCACGAACATCTTTCTGAGTAGAGGGTACTGGTGTGTCTAAAATTGCTTGAATACGATCTGATGTAAGTGCACGGCCCTCCTTAGACAAAAGGTGACCTAAATAGGTTACCTTTGGTCTACAATATTGCAATTTCTTTTGTGACACTTTATGATGGTGTAAAGCAAGAAAAGAAAGTAAGGACAAAGTGCACTTTTCACATTGCTCCGGGGTATCAGCTGCCAACAAAATATCATCGACATATTGTATGAGAGCCACACCTGCAGGCAAAACAAAAGAATCAAGTTGTCGTTTTAACGCCTGACTATAAATACTTGGGCTCTCCGTATAGCCTTGAGGAACTCTGCAAAATCTATATGATTGTTTATTCAAAGTAAAACCAAACAAATATCGGCTGTCAGGATGAATAGGGATCGAAAAGAAAGCATTCTTCAAGTCTATCACAGAGAACGTAGTTGCTGTCGGGGGAACCAAAGTAAGGAGTGTCGTGATATCAGATACCACAGGATATTGTGGTATCACAATCTTATTGACTTCTCGTAAATCAATAATGAATCGGTAAATCCTAGTATCAGTATCCTTTTTCAGAATGGGAAGAATCGGACTGTTACAAACGTTATACAGAACTTCCTCGACAACTCCAACTGCGATAAGATCATGCACAATTTGTGTGAGTGCTTCTTCGCCCTCCTGTGAAATTTTGTATTGAGGCAAACGTGGCAATACAGCTCCCTCCTTGACACTAATATGTACCGGTGGAATAATCATTTGTCCCACATCATTATCTGAAGTAGCCCACAAAGTACTAGGGAGTGAAGCTAATGCAATATCCTCCTTAACAAGACAAACTCTTTCCATCACAGGATGATTATCATTTAAAATAACACGCACCACTTCAGGAGAACATCGTATTGTAGCCCTGAAATACTTGAGCATATCAAGACCCACAATATTGTCTGGTGTAATTGGAGAAAGCAAAAATGGACATGGAGCAGTAAATTTATCAACATGGAATGCAAGTGGTTGTGACAATGGGCTAGGGGAAGGTGTTCCATCGAAACCTATCGATGTAATGGTTAAGCCAGACAGGGGAGCCCTCGGAATCAATTGTTTAGATAAGGCACTACGAGTAGCTCCTGTATCAACCAGAAACTGATCAGTAAGACCCAAAACATGTGCTGTAACATAGGGACCCCTCTGATCTACTGGAACTTCAACTGATTCCTTACCCCATCATAGGCAATCCTATGCATAAGCAGAATCTTGGAAATCAGGCTGCACATGATCAGACATCTGGTATTGGTTCCGTCTATCAAAAGTGTTAAACCCATCCTGCCCTCGTGTATTAGCATCAACCCTAGCATGATCATTCGTGCTTCTTCTAGGTCCTGAATATCCTGAGCGATTTCTCATTTGTCCCCGACCACGTGAACACTGCTGAACACGTAGTGCTGGACAATCGGCAGCCCAATGCCCACATTTTTTACAATACGCACACTGATCAACAGACAAATTCGAACGAGTGTAAGAAGAACCATAAGATCCACGTCCACCTCTATCACTACCTCTAAAAGGCGGACCATAAGCTTGAGCCAACATAACCTTCGTCTTTAATTCTTTAATCTTTTTCTCCTCGCTACCTTTTGCTTCTAATTCCTGACGTTCATAATACTGAGCCATAGTCAAAAGAGAAACCGGAGTAGAGGTAGTCCATGAACTTTCACTAGCTTTTAGACGACTAGCTATTCCTGGTAACAGATTTGTGACATATTTATCGACAAACAAATGTCTGCCTGTATCATCTGACAATGACTGACCGCTAAAATCATGAAATACTTCTTCAAAGCGTGTAAAGAAATCAGAGACCGATTCATCTGCCTTTTGTTTACAAGACGCTAAAACAGTCCAATCTATCTTTTTAGGGGGAATAATCATTTTCAACTTAACTAATATGGCTGCAGGAAGATCTAGAATCAACTGATATGGCTTTTTCGCAAGTTCCCTATCCCCGTCCATCTGTTCTATTTCTTTCCATGATGCCCCAAAAACTGTACGATCATCAATTTTACGAACAGTTCTCCACATATCTGGCGGTAATATCAATCCGAAAAATAAATCAATGTCAGCCAGTCATAGTACAAGAACTAATTGCTCCCTCAACTTCCTCATAAAAGGCGGCTGGATTTTTCCGCGGGTCAGGTAATGCTGTTTTAAGTGCCATTACATCTGCCCTATTCCAAGGAGTATACACCCAATTATAAATAAAATAACCCTTAGCATCAACAGAAGTTTTATCATCATTTGCACCCAATCCTTTAGGAGGAACATACAAAGGCGCGGCCTCCCGCATTGGTTTTGCGTGAACTATCATAGTCTTATCTGTTTCAAAGATGGAAGCTTGCGCCCCTTCGGTCTGAGATGCTCGTGCAACTGCGTCCGCAGCCCTTTTCTCTTCTTGCAAACGGACTGCCACAATACGTAATTTCATTAAACGCCTGATTGCATCAGCCACCTGGGAGAAAACAAAAAGACAATCACGCATTTGCTTATAATCAGCTGCTACATCATTGGGCTCTAACTCATCAGAATATTTCCGGTTTAGTTCAATAACTTCTGAGCCAAATGCCTCAGTAAAATATAGCTGCTCCCTTTCCGTCCACCCTTTCATGTTGTCTAAAAGTTCAGAAGCAGAAACAGCGCTACAAATTGTTTTACGAGCAATTGATCTAAGCTCAGACTCACGGTCAGCAGGCAGCATAGAGCGACTGTCCCGCATCTTCTGTTGCTCCGAACTGGAGACTTTAGGTAACTCATGAGGGGCAGAAGGGACGACATACGGAGGTGGAGGGCGATCTAGTAACAATAAATCATCATGTGATTTATTAAGGATAGGATAGAGAGATTGCCTAACAGTGTATTGGCCAGTTACCTGTAGCTTACGTTCTTTCTCTTCTAACTCCTTTAAGTCGTTTATTTCTTTCTTTCTCATTTCCAATGCTTTCACATATACATTCTTCCGCTGCTCTTTCTCAAGCAAGGCTTGCTCACGCTTCATTCGTCCACGTGCTTCTTTCTCCCACATTCGTACACAGTCAAACATATCTTGCCTAGACTTTCGCTTACACATACATTGTTCCACATACTCAATCTTTTGTAAATCAAATGACCCATGCATAGGCCAACGTAACTCAGGATCCGCGCGGGTGTATTTATTCCATAATGTGCTGTACATTATAGAAGAAAGACCATGTTTAACATACATATCTCTATTTGGCGTCCCTCTGGGGATGCCGGTTGCGATTCTTCCAGTCTCAAATTGGTACCTTTACAAAAGCAACACATCCTACGAAGTGCGCTAAAAACAGGCATGCCAAAAATAGTGCAGAATATGCAATATTATAATCAAAGTAGCACTTAAGGTGCCGTTCAAATCAAAATCAAATTGGAGAAAATTCTCCTCATTACCTGCCTATATAAATTGCAATTTATATATCAAATCCAAAGAATACAAATTGACTAGTCACCCAAATCACAAAAGCCACAGTAAGTAGTGCTAAACTACATTACCAAACACAGGCATCAAAACCCACAGCAAGTGCCGTAAAAACAGCTCTTACCAATCACAGGGTGTCCAGGTTCCAACTGCCAAGTTCTAAAATCGACCAAATGGTCACTGCATGACGAATGAACAAAAAGGATCTCAGTCGAGGACCGGCGCCACCTGGATGGTCAAATCAAAAAGAAGGGAAAAATGCCGTGGTTGCCAAGACTCGGGTCTCCTCAGGCATTGATCGTCCGCAGCGAGATTCCAATCCTTCGTCGCGACCAATCCGTTGGGCATCCGAGTCGCCGATGAGTCCCTGTTCGGGCGCCAATTTGTTGAAGTAAGCCTCAGCAAGGCCTACTAGTGCAAGGGGTTCACCTTTCTCTGCACAAAGTCCTCAGACCATGTAGGAAGAAGTTGGCACAGAAACTGGAATAAAAGACAAAAGTTTATTAACCTCATGAGGTGGTACTACAGTTCAAACAGCACCCTAGGGTAATGTCTGAAGTAGCACACTGAACTGAGAGAGCATGGTCCTTTTATACCCACGCAGGGGCTAAAAGGAGATGGTACAATTATGGAAACAAGACTTGTATACATGTAAGGTCATGTGGAAAATGCACAGTCGACAGGTAGGAGGAGCTAACAGTTTCCAAGGACTAACAGCTGCAGACCTTACTGAGCATGTGCAAAAGTAAGAGATGCTAAATATAACTTGTCACTAGGCAGATTTCAAGAGCAGTTAACAGAAAGGTAGGACAGAGCACATGGTGAGCACATGGCAGCATGTAGCAGAGAAAATGGCTGCCATGAATACAAAATGGATTCCGCAAAATGTTCATAATAGTTACTAAAGACAAGATGTCTTCTGCTAATGCTTAATCTAATCACTGCTAAATTACAACAGGGCGGTGTTGAAGTAACTAAAACCTGCTAAAACTCTGGGAGGCGAGGGTCTCCCAACTGAATCTCATCAAAAATATGGAGAAGAGATTGTAGAAAAATTGTTAGAGGTCTATCACAAAGCACTTCAATGGAGACAATTGCCCTCCAGCAGGTGCAAGGCCCTAGTGGTTTTACTATTGAAGCCCAGCAAAGACCCGGAGATTGCGTCATCTTACCACCCAAGTTCACTTTTAAATGTAGATATTAAAATATTGAGTGGTGTACTGGCAGCACAGTTGCTCCCACATTTAACCTCATTGATTCAAATGGATCAATGTTCGTTTATACCACAGAGAAGCAAAATGCACAGTCTTCACAGGTGGTTTCAAAATCCTTCATGCCCCACACCTATAAGAGGGTCACTATGCTTTGTTCCTCTTGGACATCGAGCAGGTGTTTGACTCCGTTGACTGGAAGTACTGATGGCCCATCCTGGCGAAAATGGGACTTGGTCCCAGATATATAGCAAATTGTTATATATTGACCCGGGTGCCAGGGTACGGACGGGTGGTATTGTGTCTTAAAAATTTGCACTGTACAGGGGTACCCATCAAGGTTGCCCCTTGTCCCCCTTACTGTTCACCCTGACTAAGAAACCGGTGTCAGCTTCGCTGCACATGAGCAGGGACTGTGGGGAACTGCAGTAGTAGGCACCATGCATGTGGTGTCCCTGTACGTTGATGATGCCCTAATATATATGGCCTACCCGGTGATCCTCGGTCCTCGTGATGCTGCATGTGTTGCATACCTTCAGAGATGTGTCTGGTGTCTTTGTTAATGTTCACAAATCTTAACTGTTGTTCATTGGTAGCTTAGCGGGGTTGTGGATGGAGTCACTTCCAGTGCTGGGACTCCTGTGGGGTGGGGAGGCTGTGAGATATCTTGAGGTCTGGATCACCCACACAAACAAAAATGTCTTAATCTTAACATTGGCAGAGTGCTGAATGGAGTATCACTGATGGGTAAACAGTCATTGCTAAAATAGTGGTGCTTCTCAGATGTGAATACACACTACAAAGCACAATGTATGAGATACCCCAGAAATATTTTGTGGCGATTGATAGCTTGTTTACGTAATTGCTGTGGATCCATTAACAGAAATGCATAGGGCTCTCTATGCTCAAACAAACCTGGGAGAGGGAAGGACTTAAACGCCCCAATGTGGCGTTTTACTACTTTTCAGCTTATTTACAACGCGTGGGCCAGTGGCTCGACGAAGATGACAACTGGGAAACAAATATCCTAAAAGGCTCCTATACAGACTTGCCACTTCCAGATCTGCTATTCGCAACTCCCGGATACCTGCGAAGACTTCACATCTGGATGCTGAAACAGTACAAGGACCTATGTTAAGAAAGTAGGCAACAATAAACTCACATTCAATTCGGAGATGTTAAAGTACCAATTGAGAGGCAAGTGAAGATATTAGAGGTAATTTTCGACCAATGACCTTCTGCAGAGGAGTACAGTTATATTGTAAAAATAAAATGTAGATATTATTGTAGCTGCCGGGTTTGGGAATGGGAAGTTATGAGTCATATGATGCGCATCATATGCGCAAGATATGCCACTCTGGGTGCTACAACCATGTGCGAGAATACCTGAGGTGATATCTGTGCAACATTGGAGAGTTGGCAGCTGCATAATCCTGGAAGATTTATATCTCAGTGGTCAATTTATCACATGGGTTGATGCAGGAGAATAATTTACATTAGGTCCCAGGCAATAACTGCAATATGTTAAGATAGCGGTGACAGCACAAGAGATAGGGCCTTGTTTCCCTGAGGAACCAATGCCCTCACAGATGTTGGCTGGGCTGCTCACATTGGGTGGGGTACGCAGACTGATCTCACATCTTTACCGCACACTGAGAGAAGACCTGCAAAAAAACAGGCCCAAGGCACAGGAAAAATAGGAACACACACTGGGTGTCACTCACCACCCGAGAATGAGAACAGGTTCATGAAGGGGCCCGCACAGTGAATTCTAATGCACACTTTAAGCTGATACAGTATAACTTTACACACCAGGCATACCTTGCACCTACTACCGTACAGAAAATATATGCCACTTGCTCATCTCGATGTGTTCAATGTGATTATCCTGCAGCAGACATTGTGTATGTGGTGTGGCAGTGTTCTGTGATTGTGCCATACTGGACAATAGTGTTGGAGACTTTAAATAAGGTGATTTGATGGGAGGTACCACGTTCTCTACAAATGGTACTGCTGAGACTAATCTGGACCCCAGTGAAAAAGAAACTCAGACACTAGTTCCTTCTGTTAAGTCTGCTGTTGGAGAAAAGGCACATCACCATTAAATGGATGAGTGTACAACCCCCCAGCTATGCTGATCAACTTAGAGATATGTTTGAATGGGCAATAGGAGAGGTAATTAAAATGAAGCATGTAATGAAAGATGATCGATTGGAAGATGATTTAGCTGCCTGGGCACTGATGGTGACAGAGCCACGAGATGGGCAAAGGGCAGGAGTGGCTGAGGAGGGCCTTGAGGGAGGAATGAGTGCAGGATTCTAAGTGGAATGAATAATGTTGGAGAGATAATACATGATTGCCACATCCAGATTATTCATTCACCTGGACTGCAAACCAATGGCCACACATTCTTGGATTGCTCACACACCACTCAGTTGATGTCCCAGTTGTTTCTTCATGAGTAATAAGATTACAACACGAAAATGAATCCTGCAACAATTAAGCAGCATGAGGGAATGAGGGGTAAATATGGATTTGTTCATTGTTTAAGTATTGTGGTAACTATTGCTTGTAGTGTATAGTGGATCAATGGAGTTTTGATGTGGAATATTGCTCCTATGAAGCCAAAAAAGAAACTCTCACACGATCACCAAATTAAAAATAGAGCATAAATAAAATGATAAAAAATACTGTGATCCCAAAAGACTTTCATAGAAAAAATGGCAGTCTGGCAGCATTGCTATATGCTAAAAGCCATAGGGAGCCTACCCCTAGGGTGAAAAACTATTTATCTGGGAGAGTGACGCGTGCCCCTCTAACTGACCCATTAGAGGCCCCGGGAAGCCGTCCCACAGAGACTTTTTTTTTGGTGATGGGGTGGGTTACCAGGTGCCAAAATCAGCCCAGGGAGGGGGTCTGCATGCCCCCCCCCCATTGAATGTAATGCTGATCCCTAGGGGATAGGGTCCCCAAACTGAAATAGGCCCAGAGAGGGGGCTGTCTACCCTCTGCCCCTTTCAAAAAGGCCCTGGAAGAGGGGGCATGTGCCAACTACCCTTTAATTTTAATGAGTGGCAGTGGGGGATGAGGTTCCCAGGGCCAGGCCATATTGGCAATCACCCACTGTGCATGGGCAAATGCTGTGTGCAGTATGGGATTGGCTCCATGGGGAGTGTTGGCTGCAGTCAACCTCCCACCACACACGGCAGGGAGTTGCTTTCAAGTATGGTAATTCATTATTACTTATCATTGTTAAAAAAAAATCTAGCAATTCACTGAAAAAAACAAGTATTGTTAAAGTTAGGTGTAATAAAAATGTGTGTTTTTGATTGCTCCCTAGATAGTCACTGAAAAAAACATAGGTTAAAGTAACATTAGAGTTAGGTGAATCTCAGTGTCAACGGTAATGTTTTGAACTAAAAAAACACAAAAATTCACCAATTATAGTTAGCATCACTAACTATAACTACTTCCTCAGCCATGCACTGCTTATGTCCTCACATATGACATCACTCATGGCTTGTTCTATGACCTCATTTATGACATCACTAATGACATCTCAAATGACTTCATTGATGACATCACTGATGACACCACTAACCATAAAAAATATAAACATTTCAATAGCAAAAAACAAAAAATATGTTAATTAATTTATGCACTAAATAAAATGTTAACTTTTTTTTTTTAAACCACACATTTACTAAAACACTATAAACATAAAAAATATTTTAAAATAAAAACAATTAGTATAAAATGTATTAATTAAGGCTAAATAATGATTAACCATTAGCATGAAACCTATTAGTGTCTAAGAATATTTAATATACTATTCCCAACACAATAGTAGGTAGGGAAAGTGTTGGACTTCGGAGGGGTTAAAATAAATATTCCTATTCCACTCACTGAAACAGTAGAGAAAGTGTTGGACATCGGAAGTGTGAAATTTACTATTCTCCCTCAGGTCTCAACAACAGTAGGGACAGTGTTGAATTTTGGAGGGGTTAAATGTACTGTTCCCATGCAAAACAATTTGGGTTAAATGTACTGCTACCGTTCCAAACAATTTAACAGTAGATAAAGCATTGGATTGTGGGTACAATTTACTATCTCCACTCAAGTCTGTGCATTCGAAGGGAAATCACTGGATTTCTGAAGAGAGAAATTCCCTGTTTCCACTCTAGTCAGTGTAACAGTAGAGAAAGTGTTAGTCTTTGGAGGGGTAAAATTTACTATTCCCTCTCCAGTCTGAGTAACAGTAGAGAAAGCATTGAATTTTGGAGAGGTAAACTTTACTATTCCCACTCCAATCTCTGCAACAGTATGGAAAGCATTGAATTTCAGGGGGGGGGGGTGAAATTTACTATTCTGACAACAAACAGTGCAACAATAGGGAATTGCTGAACTACAAAGAGGTGAATTTTACTATTCCTACTTCAGTCTAAGGAAGAGTAGGGAACATACTTCAGTTCAAATACATTACGTATATTAGTAATCACATGATAGCAGAAAAAATATTTGTCAACATAATACATATATTACCTACTGGGAGTCACCAGAAGGTAGTTATAGTTAGGACATAAATTCCATAGAAAAAGTGTTTTTTGGCATACCTATATCTTTGGCACTTTTTAAAAGTGCCTTTTATGGTCTTGTTTTACATGGAAAGTTCCAGAATGATCCGTCAAGTGGGGGCCGAGAAAAAAGGGGGGGTGGACATGAAAGTATGTTTCCTAGTAAATTCCTATAGATTCTTTGGACACGCCTGCAGGCCAAACTGCTGGACGAAATAACACCAAATGTCGTAAAAAAGGTAGCTTTTGGTTTGCAGATCATGGTTTTTGTTATATGGCAAAATTCTGTTCTGTAGTTTTCAAGATAATAAAGGGATAACATTGTATACCTAAGCCGCGGATTCATGGAGATCGCCTGTTGAGATCTGATTGGCTGCCTATAGTTAAACAAAAAGTGTGGGCAACCATTTTGGCACTTGGACAGAAAAAAGGGGAGGGTGTGTGTATTCACAGTGAAATCCATGACTGGAGCCAATGATCCATCAAGAATTTGAAAAGAAAGTGTGCAGAGCACTGCACTTATAGTTTAATTAGCCCCCAGGTGGGCAAGGTCCTGACACCCCGAGGACTTATTGAAGGTCCTGACACCCCCGACCACAACCTCCCTGGGGCTACATTTTATTATATGTGGGGTACTGCAATGAACCTCCTGGCCCTGGGGACGACCACCTCCCTGGGGCAGCAACATAACACATACCAGGGGCTGTGCAGACCCCCGGGGCCCAGGGACCACCACTCGACCTGGGGCTGAAACAAATTATGTAGGCAGGGCGCATGGAATCTCATGGGCCCTAGGGACCACCACCTCCCCAGAGTCACAATACCTAAATAAAAGGGGGGGGGGGGGCTGTCTGGCCCCACTAGATCCCAGGGAGCACCAAATCCCTGGGGCTGCAATTAAAATATGATGGTGGGCCGTGCAGACCCCCTGGTCCCCGGGGACTACCACCTCTCCTGAGGCCAATAACTTTATCACAAATATATAAAAATATATGAGTGGGCCCATGCGGCCCCCCTACTTGGCCATATATGGCCCTGGGGATCGCCATCCCCCAGGGCCAGCTCCTGCTACCTCTCGAGGTGCCCACCCTCAGAAAGTAGCTATTTTCTTTTGCTCAGCGGGAGCTGTGACAGGGCCCTCCAAGCAAAAGCAAACACTCTGCTTCTAGCAAGCCAGAGCTTTAAAAGTGGTCCCACTTACTGAAAGTGGAGATTTCATCTCTTGGCCTGCCCTTAGACATGAAGTCTACATGACATTATAGCTCTTGCACACAGAAAGCTGCTATTTCCACTGCATTCAGGAGCAATGCTGACTCCCTCAGGAGGCAAGGAGGTGGCTGGGACTGTGGGGGCTTGGAGGCACCCCCCACAACCCCATACATCTTTAGTGGGTGCCCTAGGTGGGGACAGGGCACACTTGAAGACCTGGCCGGGCCTCAGGGGCCCCCACTTAATTTTTTTGTTGTAGCCCCAGGGAGGTGGTTGTCCCGGGGGCCCGGAAAGTCTGTGCACCTCCTGTTTTTCTAATCTTAAAGCCCCAGGAACATGAAGGTCCCCGGGGCCCAGGGAGGTCTGCACGCCCCCCTCTAACAATTGCTATTATGTTGCACTGGGGAAGTGGTTGTCCCCATGGGCTCGAGGGTCCATGCACCTACCCATATACTTATTTAATGTTCTTCTGTGAAGATGGTGGTTCTAGGGACCCTGCGGGGTCTGCATGCCCCCACTAACTTTTTTTTATTAAGTTGCCCTGGGGAGGTAGTGGAATTATGGTTACAGAGTAAAACTGAAAAACAACTGATATTCTCCCAGAGGACTATCCATAACTCGTACACATACAAACACTGACTTGCACAACAAATGTAATGTTTAAAACCTCACTATGGCCCTCATTATGACATTGTCAGAAAGTGCTGTTTACCGCCATGCTGACTGCCGCCAACATGCCACGACCGCAGTGGTATACTGCTACGTGTATTATGACCCACACATAGAAATCAGCCACTATACACACACACACACACACAAGTCATCCACACCAAAGGTCAGTGATAAAATGGCAGTACCAAAACCCACACCATTACGCCAACAGAAATACGCCCACAGCATTATGACCCATGAATCACCGCAGCGGACATTCAACCGCGGTAAACCATTGGCGGTACATACCGCCGCGCTCAAAAGGCACACCCATTAACAAAACAACATGACATTGGACAATTCAAACTACACACACCTGACACACATACACACACCACAACCAATCACTCACACCACATTAAACACACACACACACTACCCACAACCCTTTACGACAAAAAAAAAATTGACAACTGATAGAGAGAGACACCAAGAGCACCCACAGAACCAGAGCCACATAACACCATCACCCATACACCATCTACGCACCTTATAGCACACACCTCAACACATCACCCCACACACCCTCACACTCACCACTCACACTACACCTATGGCACCAAAAAGACACCCCAGGTTCTCAGAGGAGGAGCTAAGGGTCATGGTGGAAGAAATCATCTGGGTAGAGCCACAGCTATTCAGATCACAGGTGCAGCAGACGTCCATTGCTAGGAAGATGGAGCTATGGTGGCGAGTCGTGGTCAGGGCCAACGCCGTGGGGCAGCACCCCAGAACAAGTGATGACATCAGGAAGAGGTGAAACGACCTACAGGGGAAGGTGTGTTCCATGGTTGCAAGATACCAGATAGTTGTTCAGAGGACTGGTGGTGGACCCCCATCTCCTCCCCCACAACTAACAACATGGGAGGAGCAAATCTTGGCAATACTGCATCCTGAGAGCCTGGCAGGAGTAGCAGAAGGACTGGACTCTGGTAAGTCAAATCTTTACTACTTTCACCACCGCCCTACTTGCATGCCATCACAAACTCCTACCCCTACCCTCACCCCATCACTCCACCACCTCACATATACTCCACCATCACAACCCACCCATCCCAATACCAAGCCCTGCATGCAACACCAATGCATGGACACCACCCACAGGCCTGCATGGACCCCCATCACCACAGCATGCACACTAGTGACAATCACTTAGCCAACCAAATCTCAATGCACACAAGCCAAAGCTACCTGGGTAATAACAACCATAGAGGGTAACATACCCATGCACAAGATGTCACATGCAGTAACAATAACGCTGCATTTATATCTCCACACAGGACCCCAACACAACGTCACTGGAGAGGAGGTGCCAGCAACATCTAGTCCCCCAGAGTGATGACAGCAGCTCTGCAACACCTGGATCATGATGACCAACTTGGCCCATCAGCAACCTCTGGACAGTCGGTGACCCAGCCACAGTCCCATACCACCACAGAGCCTCCCCTCTCAGGAAACACCACCACAGCACCCACCCAGCGGGCCCATCCCTCTGTCCCCAGGACACATCAATCAGCAGTGTCTCCACCACTACAGGGACCCCAGGCAACCCCACAAACACAGGATGATCAGGGACCTGGGGTCAGTGGCAGTGGGCACACAGTTCAGGGTACAGAGGCACAGAACAACAGGAAAGCTGGGAGAACTCCTGTGCGACAGGGGGAGGACAGGCCCAGGGAACCGACTGTCTACGAGGCACTCACCAACATCCTGGGAGCATACCACCATTCCCTGGTAACCATGGGCCAGATACTGGCCAAGTTGCAGGAGGCCCAGCGGCTGCAGGAGGGACAATACCTGGGGATCAGGGAGGACCTGAGGGCCATCCACACCACCCTGGTCACCATTGCAGGGGTGCTGGCAGACATGGCCAACACCATGAGGGAGGCAGTGGCACACCACCGGGCCCCTGACACTGGCCATACCGATGAACAGCCTTCCACCACCGCTGCTGTTAGTGGACAGGAGGCCCCCCACAGGAACAACAGGCCACCAGCACCCCCCACGCAGAAGGAGAACCACCCAGCAAATGGTCCCTGCGATCCAGGCAGAAACCAGAGGCTATTGCCAAGACCCCCACCAGGAAATAAGACTCTTCTGATTGTCACCCTTGTGTCCCACTCTGTCACCCTATCCACCTTGAACTGCCATTGCTCTCCTTCCTATGCCCCCTTGGACAATGCACCTGTGATACAAATAGACTGGACTCTATCCTGGACTTTCCTCCACCATCAACACAGCCCATTACACTACCCCTTCCACTGCTTGGCACTTAAATAAACACCCTTGGAACTAATACAAGTATGGAGTCTGTCAATTGATCGAAATATATATTCGTTTAACAAGCTGTTAACATTGCAAATGTACAGTTATAGATACATAGGTATGACCTGTAGTGGGCAGCAGTAAACACATAGAAATAGGAAAATCAGGCTGCCATGTACAATGACAAACACAAAGCAGCAATGGAAGGTGAAGTTACAGTGTCTTACCTGTGTGTCACTGGAAGTACTGTTGATTTATGGTTGATCTGTTGTTCACATCCTCTTCCTCTACTTTTCGTCACTGTCCACAGGCTCCAGCACTGCCACATGACCATCTCCAGCCTCATCCTCCTGCAGAAAAGGCACCTGGGGTTTCAAGGCCAGGTTGTGCAACATGCAACGATGATCTGGCACACCTTCTTGGATGAGTAGCACAGGGATCCAACTGTCAGATGGAGGCACCGAAATCTGGCCTTCAGGAGGCCAAAGGTGCGCTCAATGATCCTCCTTGTTCGCCCATGTGACTCATTGTAACGTTCCTCTGCCCTTGTCCTGCATTCCTCACTGGGATCAGTAGCCATGAGAGGTTGGGGTAACCAGAGTCACCTGTAAATATCGAGGGATACCTGTTAGCCAGGCACTCACCCTTAGGGTCAACCCCGCACCCACATACTAACAGACACTGGGTGGGGATCATGGGCTCACCTATTAGCCACACCCTGTGCCTCTGCAGTTGAGACATCACATATGGAATGCTGCTATTCCTCAAAATAAAGGAATCATGCACAGACACAGGATACTTTGCACTGACATGGGAGATGTATTGGTCTGCCAGGCACACTATCTGCACATTCCGAGAGTGAAAACTCTTTTGATTTCTGTACACCTGTTCATTTCTCCAGGGGGGAAAAGGCAATATGTGTACCATCAATAGCACCAATGATGTTGGGGATATGTCCCATTGCGTAGAAATCAGCCTTCACTGAGGCCAAATCCTCCACCTGGGGGAAAACGATGTAGCTGCGCATGTGTTTCATGAGGGCAGACAACACTCTGGTCAGCACGTTTGAGAACATAGGCTGTGACATCCCTGCTGCCATGGCCACTATCGCTTGGAAGGACCCACTTGCCAAGAAATGGAGCACTGACAGGACCTGCACCAGTGGGGTGGCGGATAGCTGAAATCAGGTCTGGCTCCAATTGGGCACACAGCTCATGGATTGTGGCCCTATCAAGTCTGTAGGTTAGGATAATGTGCCTGTCCTCCATTGTTGGCATGTCCACCAGGGCACCAGGGGTCTGTACATGGTTGTATGTCTCTATCTCCTATTCATCCTCAGCGGTTGAACTCTAGGGTGAAAAACAGTGATCAGATGTTCATATTTAAACATATCCTCAGATTAATATGCCTTGCATTTTTTTACAGAAACAGTATGTGAACATGTAGGTCCGTTGATGTGCCCATGTCTGCTGTGACGCAGTTAGGTGCCATGGCCTGTTCCTCCCTGAAATGGCGGCCGCCTGACCTGTGTGGAGGGACAAGTGGAAATGAGCTCATTCCGCTGACGTTGTGCGCCGTTGCGGGAGGAGGTTGACGACCGCTGTGCAACACATCAGAGGTTATCATTGGGGCCTAAGGGTTCCAGTAGCCAATGGTGATGTAGGCTGGCAGTGACGGTACGCACCACCGCGGATGTGACTGCCATTTTCTATCTGTTCACTCACTTGCTACCTGACCATCAACAGGAGAAGACCTACACTGCAGGTGCTGCTGTGACCTGTGTCTGGAAGTGACCATAGCTTGAGTGTCTGGGGGAAGGGCCCCTGCCTTCACTTCCGAGGAATTGGAGAGACTAGTGGATAGGTTCTTACCCCAGTACCCTTTACTTTATGGTCCTCCAGACAAACAGGTGAGTACATTGTGCGCACGATGCATGGGGCATGAATGTATGGAGTGCTGTGTGTGTAAGCCTCATGTGGGGGGGTGCTGAGGGATCCTGGCCAGAGTGCAGTATATTTGTTGGGCAATGTCTGTACGTAAGGGGTTGGGAGGTATATGGTGGGCCATGAGTGTAACAGTCCGGACGGTATGACTAATACCTTTTCTTATGTATCTTTTTTCTGCAGGTCAGCGCCCATCAGAAAAAGGGTATTTGGCGTGCCATTGCCAAGGAGGTGCGGATCCTGGGGGTCTTTGACAGGCAGCGCACCCACTGTCACAAACGGTGGGAGGACCTGCGCCTCTGGGCAAGGAAGACGGCAGAGGCCCAGCTGGGGATGGCCTCCCAACGAGGAAGGGGTGACCGTCGTACCCTGACCCCCCCTGATGTTCCGCATCCTGGCTGTGGCCTAACTGGAGTTGGATGGGCGCTTGAAGGCATCACAGCATCCACAAGGGGGTGAGTACAGATTCAGCATCATGAAGGTGCGGGCGTTGAGGTGTAACCTGGATGGGGGATGTTGGTCTGTGGGTGCCCCTAGGCCAGGACGAACATGGCAGGGTACGTTCCATGATGGGCAGGCTCAGATGCACTTCAACCCCATTAATGCTATTGGGCATCTACTACTGGGCAGGGTCCTGTGGGTTTCAGGTGTGCGGCTAATAGCGTTAGGCATTGTATCCCATAGCCTGGTGACTAACATTGTAACTGGTATTGCATGGCCTAGTGCATAGGGCTGTTGCCTGTGAGTTGTGTATGCCAACGGTGGTGTTGTTGCTGGCATTGACCAAGTGTATCTTCGGTCTCTTCCCCACCCTTTATGTTTTGTCGCCCTGTCCTTGTGTGCATTAGCATCATCTGGCAGAGGAGCTGAGGCACCAGCGACAGAGGGAGCTGCATCCCACATGGGCCTGGAGGCTGAATCCACCGACGGTGAGGGCACCAGTGGGAAGGAGGGCGAGGGGAGCACCACGACAGAGACAGTAGGGGACAGTTCTGACAGCAACACCTTCTCCGATGGAAGCTCCCTGGCGGTGGCGAACACCTCTGTGGCCACCCCAACTACAGATACAGCCACCACCCCGTATCAGCACCGCCCTCTCAGCAGCCCCTCAGCGTGTTTCCCATGCCCGCTCACCCAAGAGGGTGGGCATCTCCTTCGCCCCAGGCACCTCAGGGCCTGCCCCAGTCAGCCCTGCTGCTCTGAGTGAGGAGGCTATTGACCTCCTGAGATCCCTCACTGTTGGGCAGTCAACCATTCTAAATGCCATCCAGGGTGTCAAGAGGCATTTGCAACAAACAAATGCATACCTGGAGGGCATTCATTCTGGCGTGGCGGCCCAACAGAGAGCATTTCAGGCTCTGGCCTCAGCACTGATGGCAGCCATTGTCCCTCTGTCCAGCCTCCCCCCTCCAACTTCCACTACCCAGACTCAATCCTCTCTACCTCACCCTATCACAAGCACACCTTCAGACCAGCATGCACACACATCAACACACAAAAGTGGCTCAGGAAAACATAAGCAACACACATCATCACACAGGCACTCACACAAGCACCATCCCCATGCACACATACCAGAATCCACTGCCTCCACTGTGTTCCCCTCCTCCTCTTCCTCCACCTCCCTCCCAGTATTGTCAGCCACTGCCTCCATCACCAGCACGCCCATCACAACACACCCCTCACGAGCAATCACCACCCACAACCATTCACACGTCCCCTGTGTCCTCTCCCAGTGTGTCTGTGAGCCTTCCTCCCAAAGTACACAAACGCAGGCACACACCCACTCAACAGCCATCCACCTCACAACAGCCTCAATCCCATGCACCTTCACCCAAACTCAGCAGACGTACACCTCCTACAACCACTACCTCTTGCTCCACTCCCACACCCCCTCCATCTACCTGTCCCAGTGTGTCACAAAAACTTTTCCTAGCTAACGTTGACCTCTTCCCTACACCTCCCCCCGTCCTTCCCCTAGGGCCAGGATGTCTAAATCCCAGTCCAGCACCTCAGCCACCACATCAGCATCCGCTGTGTTCCCTGCAAGTCCGGGAGGATCGAAGGGTGCACCCGTCAGGGCTGCCAGTGTGCCACCTACAGATGGTAAGGACCACCCGATTCCGGCACCTGTCAAGGTTAAGAAGAGTCCAGCATGCAACAGGGAAAAGTCACACCACCCACCCAGCAAGGCCTCATCCAAACACAAAGAGGACAATGCCAAGGCCCCAGCAGCGACTACCAAGGTGGGAAAGGGACACGAAAGCAAGGGCAAGTCACCTCAGGGCATGACGCCTCATGGTGATGGGCTGGTGACCACCATTTCCCCAGACAGGCCAGCAACCTGTACCACGGTCTGCACCGCCCCACCGACCGCCATCTGCACAACCCCCTGCACCGCCGCTGCCACAATGTCAGTCACCAGCATCCTCCACAGTGATCAGCAGTCCAAGGCTGCCGGAGACGGTCTGGTGTCTCCCTCTACTACTACAGACACCTGCACCAGGGGCAGCACCGGCAGCATTTCCACAGCAGCCACCGCCACAGCCACCACCACCTGCACCGCCATCTGCACCACCACGTGCCCAGCCAGTGCCACTACATCAGACATCAGCAGCATCCCCAGTGGGCAGCCATCCAAGGCTGCAGGTAACATCCTGGACCATGCACACACCACATGAGGCACCACCACCAGCACTGGCACTACCAGCAGTTTGCAGCCTAAGTCGCCGCAGGATGGAGTGTGGCTCTGCCTACATGGAGTATCATGCTACCTGTTCCCTGCACATCTCGTAGCTCAGACACCCAGGTGAGGGTATGGGAACTGCCACACCCCATGTGCAGCATCACTGGGCACAATGCCCCCTCCAGAACCAGTGGAGAGATGCATCCACTCACCTATTCCTTGGCAGGATGAAGCACACTGGGCCCAAAGCCTCCTTCAGAACCAGTGGAAGAAGGCATCCACTAGAAAGACTGGCTTTGCACTCCCCAGGAACAAGCAGTGGACAAAGCACCCACTTGAGAGACTGTGGCTTTGCACTCCCCAGGACCAAGCAGTAGGCAAACCACCAACTTGAGAGACTGTGGCTTTGCACTCCCCAGGACCAAGCAGTGGGCAAACCACCCACTAGAGAGACTGTGGCTTTGCACTCCCCAGGACCAAGCAGTGGGCACACCACCCATTAGAGAGACTGTGGCTTTGCACTCCCCAGGACCAGGCAGTGGGCATGGAGCCCCCTCGAGGAGCAGTGGCGTAATACCATCTTCCGGCTGAGGTGCCCCCCTCCCCTTCCTCCTGAGGTGTCTGTGTGCTTTCAACCTGATGCCCCTGCAGTGTTCTCTCCGTTTTGAGGCAGGTGTCATGTGTGGGCTTCGCCCATGATTTTTGGGACCACTGGTCCACGGACATTTACAGCGGACAGTGTACAGACTTCTGTACATAATGTAAATATTTGTATATGCTGATTTATTTTTATTCGATTGCTATATCTGAATGTTCCATAATATCACTTGTTAAACTCATTTCCTTTTGTCCTTGCGTTCTTCCAGGGGGTGACGGGGTGTATCTGTCATGTTGTTGGATGTGTTAGTGTGTATGGTGTTGTGGGTGAGGGTGGGGTGTGGGGTAGATACCCCACCCTTGTGGGTGAGGGTGGGGTGTTGCGTGCAGGGTGTGTGTGTGTGCAAATCTCTTTTACCTCCCCTGTGTGCTAGGTGCAGTAATCACCGTCGTCGTTGCGGCCGCCTTCTTTCTATTTCTTGGTGTATTAGTAGATACACCAACATGGGGAGGACCTGCAGTTCGGGCTTCATGGCGTCCTGGTTCTTTGTGGAGTGTTGGAAGGTGAGTGGTTCCCCTTCAGTGTACTGTTTCCGCCATGCTTTTGATGTCGTTGGTACCGCCCCGGAAAAGCTGGCGGATTGGCCTCTCATAATAGGGTGGGCCGTACATTGTCTTCCGCCTGTGTGTTGGCGTGACCACTGTGGTGTTTGTTTCTACCGCCCGGCGGTCGGAGTGTTTAAGTAGCTGTCTATGTTGGTGGTTTCCACCAAGGTCGTAATCCCATTTTTTTTACCGCCGGTATGTTGGCGGAGTTACCGCCGCTTTAACATCGACCGCCAGGGTTGTAATGAGGGCCTTTGTCTCAGTCTTGCTACCAAACTGGATGGGCTTGTTGCTTGTTTTGATTTTTGTTAGATGTAAGTGGTTGGAGAATGTCATGGTTGTAAAGATACATTATTCTTGCATTTATTAAATTTTTAATTCCTCCCTGGCTGCTGATGTTTGGACATCCATTTAAGCCAAGTAGATTAAACATCTACTCGTATTTTAGGCAAATTGTTAGACCTAACATTCATGGTGTGGTATTCCCCCAGGCCTATTGCCTGCACTCCTCTATTTGAGATGAACCTGGTATCTGCATCAGACCCTTACTCCATTGTGGTCAGTCCGTACATGTTACTTTAACCCTGTCCAAGGTGAATACACACATGTGAGTGACGCTTTGTGCTTTTTGTCAGCATTTTCGTCTAGAACTTCATAATTGAAGTTCTACCTATTGGATTCTTGAGATTTTAATGTCATTTTTGTTTAATAAATTCTACTTGATTTTTCTAAATTGGTTTGGGAACTGTCTTGTGTTTCACTTTATTACTGTCTGAGTGCTGCATAAATACTTTACACTTTGCCTCTAAATTAAGCCTGACTGCTTTGGTGCCAGGCTATCAAAGGGTTAAACACGTTTTTTTTTATTGATCTTTGTGGTTCACTCTCACAAGGATTGTGTTTATTACTTTGAGTGCGTCTCTCACACCTGTCAACAAATAACCCGAATTCTTACCCAAACTATTTTTAAAAAATGAATATCAAAATATGAATCCACTGCACTTATAGTTACTGACTGGAGACCCAGCATATTCATTGGCTTTATATGTGTATAAGATTAAGGGCCTGATTTAGATCTTGGCGGTAACACTCCTGCTGATTGTTTTCCCGACTGCTGCCTTGGCGATCTAACCGCTCAATTTAGATGTTGGGGGTCCCATAGACGAGAGACCATTTGAATCTTGCCGGCTCTGCTAGAAATCTCAGCCTGTGTCAACGCACGGGTTGAGCCACTGTTCCTGCCACTGTTCCTGCTAAGTGAATCATGATGTGCCTTTCAACCAAGGCATGTGTGACGGTGTTACCTCCACACCAGAGTTTACAAATTGGAAGGGAAATGATGCAAAACCCACCTTTTCTCCCATTTCCATTTCTGTTTTCAACTGGCCCCGACTGTACGAGACCTGCCGCTGCTCCTGCTACTGGACCAGGAAAGAAGCATGACCCCGTTGTCACTGGACTCAAAAGCAAGCATTACATATTGCATGTGTACACTATTTAGTCACCTAACATTTGTTCTGAACTAGTGCAGTAAAATACTTGTTGCAGTAATATTTTTTTTAAACAACTTGTGACATACATATGTCTGTAAGACATCTGTGTCAGACATCATTGTAGAGACACCTGAATACAACAGAAATCGATGATATACACAATTTTAATTTTAGTGCAAGTTTACAATATCAAATTAATGCTGTTAGGCCTGGCATCCTTGGCGTGGTCTCCCCCTGTGTTTTCTGCCTCTGCTTCCCATGTTTTAACTGTGTGCTGGACACTGTTTTTGCTGTTTTTGATACTCTGGGCACTTTACTACTGCTGACCAGTGCTAAAGTGCAAATGCTCCCTGTATAAAATGTATGTGTAATTGGCTAATTGGCTTTTCCATGATTGGCACATTTGATTTACTAGTAAGACCCTAGTAAAGTGCACTAGAGGTGCACAGGGCCTGTAAATCAAATGCTACTAGTGGGCCTGCAGTACTGGTTGTGCCACCCACATGAGTAGCCTGTAAACATATCTTAGACCTGCCACTGCAGTGTCTGTGTGTGAAGTCTTGCACAGCCAATTTGACCTGGCAAGTGAACCTACTTGCCAGGCCCAAACCTTCCCTTTTTATACGTGTAAGGCACCCCTAATGTAGGCCTTAGGTAGCCCGATGTCCGGGGTGCAGTGTATGTTAAAGGCGGGACATTTACAGATGTGTTTTACATGTCCTAGAGGTGAAATATTGCCAAATTAGATTTTCCCTGTTGCAAGACCTATCTCTCTCATAGGGTAACATGGGGGCTACCTTTAAATAACTAGTATAGTTTCTCTTTGGGACCAGATGTAAATGTGGAGTTTGGTGTCTCTGAACTCACAATTTAAAAATACATCTTTTGATAAAGTTGTTTTTTAATTGGCAGTTTGAAAATGTCACTTTTAGAAAGTGGGCATTTTCTTGCTTAAACCATTCTGTGACTCTACCTGCTTGTGTATTCCCTGTCTGGGTCAGACTGACAGTTGGGCTGTTTGTTAATCCCCTCTAGACAGTGACACAAAGGGAGCTGGGGTGTAGCCTGCATATCCTGATGGGACACTGAGCAAGAGTGGAGGGAGGAGTGATCACTTACACCTGAATGGGCTGTGCCTGCCCTTACACAATGCAGTCTCCAACCCCGTGATGTGAGTCTGGTGCCAGGCCTTGGCAAGTGTGGTAAATAATTTATATTACCTTATCTTGTTTCATAATTTTTCTAGTAATAGTTAAATGAGGAAGGAGACAGAGTCCGGGACGTGGAGTATAATCAAGGTTTATTTCAATAACTCGAGTTAAGGGAGAGCTCCTTCACCAAGCGGGTTAGGGAGTGGTCTGCCCAACATTGCGCAGCTTGCAGCTTTTATACATTTCTTGCACAATACAAGCGAATAGCAATAATTCTGTAATTTTCCATCAAGCAAACTTTAGAAAAACACTTCTATGTGCGTCAGTGGAAATACGTAAAAATAGCATGCAGACAGAGAAATGTCAAAGCTGGGGTGTAGAATAGAGTGCGAGGGAAAAAGAAAAAAATAACAGGTGTAACTGTGTTCCAACCACAGGTTGTTCCGTCGAAGCAACCTTTTTCTCTCAGCAACGGCAGAATCGGCTTAACCACAGCTACGTGGGCGGCTCTCAGGTGTGACCTTTTTCTCTCAGCAACGGCAGAATCGGCCTAACCACAGCTACGTGGGCGGCTCACATCCTGCCCAAAGCGTATCATGCGAGGCAGTTTGTCTCCAGCTGCACTCTCCAGAGTGTTAACAATAAGGTTTGTCAAGACATTCTCAAAATGGGTGCTTACTCTCAAAATGGATGCCTAGATGTCAAGGTACAGTGATTGCATGAGGGTGCGATATTTTACTTTTCCACATTCCCTCCTTGCACCAGAGTGCAATCACGGTCTTCTACCGGCAATTGAAGTAGATCCTGGCACTTTCCTCCTCCTGAGTATGTCTTCTAGGAGTGCACAGGGTAATACACAATCCACAGAGCGGTGGACCACATTGTATGCAAAGACAACACCCCATAAGTACTGCGAATATTATCCCGACTATGGACAGTAACTTCCAGCCCCAGGAGGATACCAACCCCCAAAACCATCCTGACCAGGTCCAGGTGCCTGGTTCCTGGTGTAATCCTGATGCTATTTTGTGTAATTTAGAAATAGCGTTATAGACTGAGGGGGCGTTATCGGGAATGAAAATGCAACAGCTCGACCCGATAATTTTACAGGCCCCACCCTTCTCTGCTAGTATGACGTCGAGAACAAGACGATTCTGGAGCGCTACCATTCTAATAGCGGATTGTTCCTGAGTCAAGTTCCCCAAAGCGGCTATAGTCTGATTCACAACTGCCTCTACTGTTCGAGTAAGTCTACGTATAAGCTTACTGTTCTGCACTGGTCCAATGAAGAAGAAAAAACCTCTATTAAAATCAGTATATTGTTCCGCAGCAGTTTCAGTTTGATCTATTCCGGATGTATCTATATACCTCTTGTACCTCCCTGCACTAATTCGATGATCCTTGTGGTACGTTGAAGAGGCAAGGAAAACAGGTGGCAATAAGAAGGATATATAACATCTTTCCCCCCAGTTGTAGGGAAGACGGACATAGGCAGACTGGCCGCAAATGAAATAGGTATGTCTGGTGGTCTGAAATGAGGACCGACCATGATCCGTAAATTTCACAGTAGAATTGCATTCGCTGTATCCTACAGAGATAGTGCCAGTCTTCTGGATGCACAAGTGTCCTTTTACTTTGAAAACGGATATGGTTATTGGCCCTCCTTCTCCTTGAGACCTGGACCTTTTCAGCTTAAAAGTCAAGTCATCCTGTCGGTATTCTTCTCTTTCGAATACCGTTCCATTAGCCTGTGGTAACCCTTCCTCATCAGGATAACAGACCGTTTGAAGGACAGTGTTTAGATTACCCCAGGGCCAGCCCTTTTGATCTGTTGGCATCTCAGTCCTGTTGTAAGCTGTGATCAGGGCTAACCAGGCCTCGCATGAGCCGTTATATGAGAATGGAAATGGTGTTAATGGCATTCCCCCTTCATCTTGGTGAGGGGGAATCTGTCCACATATCCAGCAATTAGTGGTATTAACCACTTGATGTGAGTAGTGTAATAGCTTCACAAAGGTGTTGTTCTGCATAGCTACTCTATGTGCCAACTCATGAGGTGGAAGATCGTGATGTGTGTGTTCTTGAGTGTCATTAAGGGGTGTCTGAACTCGTTTGCTTGGAGGAAAAACCACATACAGTATCCAACTCACACATGCTATTGCTGTCAACAAAAACATTAATATCAATACAAAAATATTTTTCCCAGTACATATTCTTCTCTTATATTTGTCCCTTAATCTCTTTTGTTCCATCCTTGTTTCTGTCACAAGCCTTGCCATTAGGCGTATCTCCCTTGAGCCCCTGCCGTTTCACCAACAAGAGGAGCTTGTTTGGACTTAAGTGACCTGGGCTCAGGAAGAAGACCTAAGTTTCGACTTGTATAACTGTTGGGGACTTTCTTCTGTGGGTAATGTCAATTGTTCGGAATGTTTTGGAATCAGGTGAGGCAAGGTGTCCTCTGCCCCTTCTTTCGAAAAGTATTTCTTACAGTGGCTGGCGTGTAACCAGCCCTTCCGTCCTTCGACTTTCACAGCTGTTCGGGTAACCAGTAGAACAAGCTTGGGTTCCTTCCACCTGGGCTCAAGAGGCGTCGCGCGATCAAAATTCCGGATGAGGACCCAGTCTCCCGGTCTGATCTGGAGTTCTTTGGGTTCGGTATTATCAGGAAATGCAGCTGCAACCTGTGAACGACAAGATTGAAGTGCAGACATCAAAGAAGCCAGATAATCTGTCAACACAGGTAGTTCAATGTCTGTTATAGCCTTAGCTCGCGGTGTCCCCCATATGTTAGGTGGTCTACCAAAAACTATCTCATAGGGAGCTAGTCCAGTCCTGGAATGGGGAACCATTCTCATGTAGAACAATGCTACGGGTAAAGCTGTTATCCAATCAACTTTCTTATCGGCACAAATTTTTGCCAATTTGTTTTTTAGCGTTTGGTTGTGTCGCTCGACTAAACCAGCTGCTTGTGGGTGGCGTACGCAGTGGAATTTCCACTGGTATCCCAGCAAGAGCGAAATTTTCTTCATTAATTCAGATGAGAATGGTTGGCCATTGTCAGAGTATATGACTCGAGGTAGACCAAACCTAGGAAAGTATTCCTTAATCAATTGTTTGGCAGTGGTGTTGGCAGTATAATCAGGTACGAGGTAGGCTTCTGTCCACCTTGTTAATGTACATACTACTACAAGGACATACTTGTATCCTCTGCATCTTTCCATTTGTATATAGTCCATTTGTATGACCTCAAAAGGATGTTCTGGAGGATGAAATCCTCCTGAGCCTACCGTCACACCCTTCCCGATGTTGTACTGGCAACATATCATGCATGTTTGGACCTTGTTTTTGGCTGCGGCTCTAAGGTGCTTATTGTCCCATATAGATCTTGTTGCATCTAGCATAGCCTTTTCTCCTAAATGGGCTGGCCCATGTATTGTTTCTATAATGATCTGTACCATGGCGTCCGGTAGATACCAGACTGCTTTGTGTGGCACCATCCATCCCTGGTCTGTCAAGATCCCTCCCTCCTTCGACAGCAAGTGCCCTAAGTAGGCCACTTGCTGTTGACAAAACTGTAACTTGTTTGGTGACACCTTATGACCATTTTCAGCAAGAAACGTTAATACAATTAACGAGGCTTGTACACATGACTGTTCAGAGCGAGCCGTGATGAGTAGATCATCAACGTATTGCAGGAGTGCAGTATTTAGAGGCATTTGTATAGTGTCTAATTGTCTTTTTAATGCCTGACTGTAGATGCTCGGGCTGTCAGTGAAGCCTTGAGGAGCTCGCGTAAACCGGAAGCTCCTTCCGGACAGTGAGAACCCGAACAAATACTGGCTATCTTCATGTATGGGTACGCTGAAGAACGCATTCTTGAGGTCGATGACGGTGAAATAAGATGCCTCGCAATCAATAGTAGTTAAAAGTGTGGAGATATCTGGTACAACAGGATGTTGGGACACCACACACTTATTGAGTTCTCGTAGATCAACTACCAGTCTATAACTGGGATTTTCACCCTGTTGGACTTTCTTTGCTACTGGTAATACAGGGGAATTAACTGTGTTTGAAGGTACTTCTATCACTACCCCTGCTTTGATGAGATCTTCTATGATGGAAATGAGATCCCTCTCAGCTTGCGGAGGTATTTTATACTGGCGTAATCGTGGTAGTATGGCTCCATCTTTCAATATAATTTTGTGAGGCGCAATAGTCATTCGCCCAACCGAGGTGGAGCTGGTGGCCCACAATTCGGGGGGAAGCTGTGCAAGTCGAGGATCCAATTCTCTAACGGTATAGTGGCCTTTAAAATCTCGTAAGAAAAGGCGTACGTCCTGGGGGGAGCATACTATAATAGCTCCCAATTCTTTCAGTTGTTTAATGCCTAGCAAATTTTCGGGGCAAGCATCTGTTAAAAGAAGATCAGTGGTCGTGGTGAGGGGGCCGACTTGTAAAGGTAAGGGCTCTGAAGTATTACTAGTAATGGGCTGACCTGAAAAACCTAGGGAAACATTTTTGTTTCCTGACAGTGGTGCTTGAGGCAGTTCATTGTGATCAATTGTTGTTTTGCTTGCCCCGGTATCCAATAAAAACGTCTTTTCTTGTCCCAGGAGGTGAACGTCCACATATGGACCAGTCTGGTCCACAGGTATAGGGATAAGGGGCAATTTATCCTCTTCCCTCCCTGGGCAACTTCAGAAGAAACTGGGAAAATCGGCATACCCATTATCCTCTCCATTTATGTACATCTGTGCGCTCTGTTTTATTTCTTTATCCTGGCTCTTGGGAACGCTTCCCTCTGTTTTGTATTGTTCCCGAGGAACATGGGGTCTAGATAACGTTTTACCTGTGGCCAAATTGTGTTTCAGAACGGGGCATGTTACATTCCCTTGCAAGTCTTTGACATAATGTCCTTGTTTCTTACAGTAATTACAAACACCCTTGGAGGTAGTTGTTGTCTTTTGTTGTTGTGGGGGCGGGCCTGTTCTGGGCATTACAGTCTGTGCGACTAAAGCTCTTATCTTAGTTTCTTTCAGTCTCGTCTTTTCACGCTCTTCTTCCTCCCTCAGTCTATTTTGATGATATTGTAATATTCGTAAAACTTGGGAAGGAGTCTGAGCCTGCCAGGAACTTTCAACTCTTTGAACCCTTTCCTTTAATTTAGGCAAGCTATTTTCTAACAATTTGGACACAAACAGGTGGGGGTAGGAGTCACTATTTGGTTTAAGACCGCTATTGATAGCGAAACATTCCTCTAATCTGGAATAATAATCCCCAGTATCCTCACCAGGTTTTTGCTTACAAGCCGAAATGGCATCCCAATCCTCTTTTTTAGTAGTGAGGAGTTGGGGTAATACTTTGAGAACAAGACCTGGCAAAGCCTTTATATTTTCGTGTATATCTCCCCCCGGTGCGCGATCACGTTCTTGTGTTTCAAGGGTCGCCCAGTTTAATTCAACAGCATCAACTACCCAATTTTTCTCCCTCAATTTTTCATAAATTCCCGAAGGCAACAAATTTTTCAACATGATAGTCATATCAGTTAATGTGTAAGTTCCCATCGTAAGGACATCCGCAAGTTCTTTAAAGAATCCCGCAGGATCCTTAGAATGGGATGGAACCATTTCTTTCATTTTCATAATTTCCATTTTAGTAAGGGGGGTATACACAAAAACTCTGTGCAAGTTATTTCCAACATCTGTTCGTGGGTGTACCTCTCTGAGAGGAAAATGACGAAGTGTGTCTTTCTGTTGTAAATCATGGTGTCGTTACCGAAGAAGTGTTCGGGTTACTTCGTCATGATACTCCTGTCTAGCCTCAAGGAATATGTTCAAAAACAGACTTGGGTCTTGTACGAATGTTAAGGACGTGCACTTAGACAATAAATCTTCGAGGGCCTTTTGATGGGGTCTAATTATTTTATTTAGCATCATCAAGTGTTGGGTCATATATATACTGGCCAATCTACGTTGCGTAAGTGGGAGATTAGAAAATAACTGGGCAATGACATCTGGATTGTATATTTTTGGTTGTGAGGTCCACAGGGTGGCGGTACGAGCTAATTCCTGCTCCTCAACTGTTAAGGGAGGTTCCTGATCAAGGAACCATTCTAAGGCTTCCTCTGTTTCCTCATATAATTCTTCACTCGTTGGGGCCTCGGGAAAAAAGGAAACAGTTGTGGGGGTAAATTTTTCTCCTTTTCCGAGGTCCCCACGAAGTGGACATTGCTTAGTAGGTCGTGAGGGACCCTCTTTGAATTTATGTTGTTGTTGTATCATAAGGCCCAATAAGGTACCTACTGCTCTATCTATCTCATCCTCTACCTCTTCGGTTTTTTCATTAAGTTCATCAATAATGTCTGCTAATTTTGTAGGAATTTTCAAACCATTTGCCTGGAAGTATCGTGCAAAGAGAAGTGTCATGAAAGCATATATGTGCATTTTTTGTCTCTTATTTTTCCCCTTCATAACTTCTGTATATGCGGTGGAATCTCCACCTCGTAACATATATTCAATCATACTGTCAATGGTACTGTGTACTGCAGGCATTTTTTCTATTTTAGTCCAACTATCAACTAACTGTTTTCCTTGTTCATCCAAAGCGGGATATCTTTTATATAATGGATAATGGGGACACTGCACTTTATCTTCCCCGCCCGCTGCTTCGCCCCCTCCCGCTGTCTCTACCAGAGAAAGACGTCGGGTGTGTTCTGAAAGGTTGTCAATTATAGTTGGGGGAAGTGTTACCGCTTGACCAGGTCCAGGATGGACGGGCCGCATATCAGTAGAATACGGGGGTGGCACGTCCAATAAGTCTATGAGGGGTGCTTCTTCAAAATCTATAGGAGCGCTGGGAAGGAGACCATGTTTCGATTTAATCTGACCAGCAACCTCACATTTAGGTAACACCGGATACAGACCGGTCATATTTCCTTGTTTTTCTCTAATTGTTTGGTCAAGAACTGTTTCCTTTCCTATCTGCAATAATTCGTCTGACTTCACTTTTTCTGACATTTTCTGCGCTTTTTCGACTTTATTCTGAGCTTTCTCCTGTCTCCTATGGGCTTCTTTCCTCCACCATTCCACAGAATCTAATTGAGCCTGTCTCGCTTTCCTTTTGAACAACTGTTCCTCTACCTTAAGGACACTTTCTATATCGAAAGTCCCGCTGATGAGCCACCGATATTTTTCTTCCAACTTCTCAGTATATTCCACCCATAAGTCCAAAAAGACTATTGCCGACATGCCATGTTTATTATACATAAATCTAGCTGGCGTGTCCTTAGGTGGAAGAACCACCTCTTTTTCTAAAAACTTTTTATCCTTAGATTTAGTCTTAAATTTGGCAAACAGCGACATTTTGTTACTAAATCTATACCTTTACCGTTTCCTTAATCGGAAAACGTCTTGATACTATTCAGTAATACTCACCGAACAGCAAATCCAGAATTTTCGATCGAATCCAGACGCTGCGCGTCTCAGGGGTCTCAGACGTCTCGGACTCCTCAGTTCCTCGATGTCGGGCTCGGGTATGGACCTCCCGCATCTCTCACCGCCTCATATGTATGCCGGTCTCAGTCAATCCCCCGCATCTCCGAAGGAATTCGGTGGGAAATCCCCACCGGGTGCACCTGAAGTCCGTCAAGAGAGGAAACAGGGGAAAACACCGCGGCCGGCAAAAACCGGCGCGTGTAGAGAAGGGAAGGTCCCTGTTCGGGCGCCAGAAATGTGGTAAATAATTTATATTACCTTATCTTGTTTCATAATTTTTCTAGTAATAGTTAAATGAGGAAGGAGACAGAGTCCGGGACGTGGAGTATAATCAAGGTTTATTTCAATAACTCGAGTTAAGGGAGAGCTCCTTCACCAAGCGGGTTAGGGAGTGGTCTGCCCAACATTGCGCAGCTTGCAGCTTTTATACATTTCTTGCACAATACAAGCGAATAGCAATAATTCTGTAATTTTCCATCAAGCAAACTTTAGAAAAACACTTCTATGTGCGTCAGTGGAAATACGTAAAAATAGCATGCAGACAGAGAAATGTCAAAGCTGGGGTGTAGAATAGAGTGCGAGGGAAAAAGAAAAAAATAACAGGTGTAACTGTGTTCCAACCACAGGTTGTTCCGTCGAAGCAACCTTTTTCTCTCAGCAACGGCAGAATCGGCTTAACCACAGCTACGTGGGCGGCTCTCAGGTGTGACCTTTTTCTCTCAGCAACGGCAGAATCGGCCTAACCACAGCTACGTGGGCGGCTCACATCCTGCCCAAAGCGTATCATGCGAGGCAGTTTGTCTCCAGCTGCACTCTCCAGAGTGTTAACAATAAGGTTTGTCAAGACATTCTCAAAATGGGTGCTTACTCTCAAAATGGATGCCTAGATGTCAAGGTACAGTGATTGCATGAGGGTGCGATATTTTACTTTTCCACACAAGGCAGAAGATTTTGAAAAACAGAGTCTTTCCTTTGAAGTTTACCTACTTCAAAGGCAGAAAGGGGTATAAGTAGTGGACCCAAAACCCCAGATTTTTAGATTACTTCTTTACTTCTGGAATCAAGAGGAACCTCTGCCAAGAAGAAGAGCTGATGAGCTGGAGGAAGAGTACTGCCCCTTTGCCTGTGACTGTGCTTTGCTGGGTTGATTAATCCATTCAGATATATACATAAAACACAGATCTGTTCTTTGCGCTACTTCATGTCTAGTCAAAACTGCCACTTAACACACTGATCTCTCCCTAGCAGGAACATTAATCACAAGAGTGATCTAGACATTTTCATTGCTGCCTGAAAGCTGGATACACGAGGAACTTTGCAGCAGGTGTTTTTAAATCCTAAGTTATGGTTACACGCAGCCCTTCCCCCCTGAGGTCATTGCCCACCCTCCAGGTCAGCACCCAGTGTGGTCATACCCATCGCACAACCCTAAAGCCAGTCCTGTGGCTCACCAATGAGAGGCTTCATCCCACCCATCCACAACACCCGGCCTGCTCCTCGCACCCTGCCAACTATCGCCAGCAACACACATCTTATTCCTGGTAAACATCTTCCACGCAAGCGGGACTCTTGGCCCAAAACTTGAGACAGTAAAACTTCAGCTGTCCTAATCTGGGACTGTATCTATTCCGAGCTCCATATCAGTAGGCTTGAACTTTTGACTTTGACTCACTCCATTGCGACAAGAGAGCCGTGGTGGGCACTTTGTGCTTTTAGGCTCTATATTGCAGTTTATTCTTTAAAAATCATAACTCTGGTTCTACTGATTGGATGTTTGTCATTTTAGCCTTGTTTACCTTGTTTTATTGTTCTATATTTTTCTAACCAGTGTGGGATCTTCTGTGTGGTGGTTTCACTGTTTTAATGTTTGAACTGTTGCTCTAACACTTTACACATTTTCTGTAAGTTAAGCCTGACTGCTCTGTGCCAAGCTACCAGGGGGTTGACTACAAGTTATGTGGGGGTTGATCGTTCATTAACTTGACTAGGATTGTGGTTGCTCCCGGACCAGGGCCAAATTCTAACATTGGTGTTCAGCGGTGAGGAAAGAACTTGTGTTTGTGCAGTGCCCTACAGTGATTGGGTGTACACTACCATCCCATATATAAGGACATTTTGAGTTTTAAATTCTCCCTGATTGTCCTTTATGTTTTTCTAAATGGATCCCCACTCTACCTATCAGTGTCTTTGGCCCCACATGTAAGGTTGGAGCTTGAGCTTGCCAACCTGAAGAGCTATGCTCTGGCTGATCTCAAGGAGTTAGCAAGGAGAAGAGGCTGCCCTTAAAAAGGAGCAGCACGAAGGTGGAGCTTCAAAAGGACTCAAAGGTATGGTCAGAGGCCTACCAGTCACCAACCGATAATGAGGAGGGGGGAGATGATGAGGAAGGGTCAGAGCACGACCAGCCGGAGGATCTTGGTATGCAGCCTGTTGAGAAGGAAGGCTGCCAACTCCTAAAATTAAAAGTTCTGTACTGTGTAAACAGCAGTGTGGCTTCCAGGGGCACGCTCCCAGGGAGATGGAGAACAGGAGGGAAGAGAGGAAGCTCAGGCTAGAGTTGGCTAAACTAAAAATAGAAAAGGAGGAGAACTTGTCTATGGAGGCAAAGCAGGCTGAGAAGGGCTTGGGTGAGAAAAGGTTACTATTGGATCATGAAAAGCACATGATGTATTTGAAGCAAAAGGCAAACCACATGATGGTGGCAGCGTTTCAACTGTATCTGCTGGTAAGGTGAGTCTCTCCATACCACAGGAGCTGGTGCCTCACTATGTAGTGGGAGGTGATATAGACATGTGGTTTGTCACTTATAAAGTTGCACTCAGGGTACATAAAGTCCCTGAGAAGTACTGGGGGGATAGCCTGTGAAAAGACATGAACACCGAGGGGAGGGACATGATCTTGACACTAGAGGCAGAGACTCAGACCAGGTATATCCCCATGAAAGCAATCCTTGTTGCTTGTTTGAGCTGTTGAAAGTTTGAGCTGGCCCCTGTGAAGTACTTACAGAGGTGCAGGCACAGCAACAAGCTCTCAAATCAGTCCAAGGTGGATTTCTTTGATTATGCCAGCAAGGCACTAAAGGGCTGGGTGAAGGTCAGCAGATTGTATGATTTTTACTAGGCTGTATAACCTAATGCTGAGGGAGAACATGTTCCATTCTTGTTTTTCAGAGCTGTGGAAAGCAAATCAGTACCCGTTTTCTAAGAAGGGGTCTGGCGCGGCTTCCAAAAGGGTTAGAAATAGAAGAAAGAGGAGAGAGATAAAAATAAAACCAAGGAGTTCTCTCAAAGCCCGCAAACAGTTCACAGGGGAAAGGGTTGCAAGCCCAATCTGGCCACCAGAAGAAAGGCTTACAGATAAGAAAACTAGAAAGTTTGTCCCAAAGTGTTATGAGCATGGGCATGTGATGGGAGATGCCAAGTGCTGCAAGAGGGTCCCACTCCCAAGTTGTGGGGCAGTCAAAGTTAATGTGGGCATACTACTGAGTTTACCTAGTGTCCATGGGTGATGTAAATATGGTGACCAAAGCCCGTAATTTTTCCAAAACTTCAAAGTATAGGCAGTGGGTCACCATCTACGGGCAGGAGGTAGAGGCTCTGACAAATACAGGAGCTAGTATAACTACTTTCAGGTATTATCTGGGTTCCTCAGAGCAGGTGATACCTAATACATTTCACCAGGTTGTGGTAGCAGAAAACTGGGAGACCCACTACCCCATAGTTGTTGTTTCCCTTGAGTGGATGGGGTGGCGTCTCAGGTCTTCTGAAGGTTGCTGAGCCCTGCTATGCCTGTGGACTATATGTTAGGAAATTACCTGGAGTCCACTACCTGGAAGGAAGTGGAGCTCTGGTAAAACATGGGAATGTTAGGGATACCTGACTGGGTTTGTGTGACCACCAGACCTTTGGCTGCCCAGAAGGGGAGTCATGAAGGTCTAGAGCCTAAAAGAATGGCTGAGACAACAACCAGGAAAGGCAAGAAAAAGGGACTTGTGAAGCCAGCCCCTGAATGCCCCCCAGCATAGGTGAATGGGGCACCAGGGAGGCCTTCCCAGAGCCTCCTGGGAGAACAGTACTTTCCGTGGTACCATACCTGAACTTGTTGAATGGCACTTTGAAGGGGGGCCCACAAGGGAGGAGTTATGCAAGGTACAAAAGTAGTGCCCAACCCTCAAGGGCATGAGCAAGGGCATGAGGCAGCAATCTGAAGCCCAGACACCTGTTGATATATCTGGAGAACAACTCATATACTGGGAAAATGACCTCCTGTACAGTGAACCTAAGATTCTTAAGCATAGTGCAACTTGTGTATTTGTAGTTCCCCAATGCTACAAGACCTTCCTACTGGAGCTGGCTCATGAGATACCCCTGGAAGGACACCTGAGGCAGGACAAGACCATTGCCAGACTAGTATCCCACTTCTATTGGCCCTTAATGAAGGCCACTTTATGTAGGACTTTTCACACCCGCCAGGCCAGTGGAACAACTTAGAAGAAGCTGAAAGCGCCCCTGATTCCCAGTCCTTTATTTTGACACACCCCTTGAGAGAGTGAGAATTGATATTTTAGGACCCATGGACCCCAAGACTGCCCTAGGCAATAGGTTTAGCTGCAAGTGTGGGTGATGGACCCAGTGGAGCACGGGACTCTCCAGGATTGCTGGACTGGGCCATATGAGGTGGTGGAGAGGAAAGGAGAGTTAACCTACCTAGTGGATCTCAAGACTCCTAGGAACCCCTTAAGAGTACTCCATCTCAACCGCCTCAAACCCCACTGTGAGAGATCTGCGGTCATCCTGCTGCTGGTGACAAATGATTGGAAGGAGGAGGACATTGAACTTCTTCCTGATCTCCTGTCATCCAAGTCAACCTCTCCCCTACCCTGATCCCAGGCTAGCAGAGAGACTGTTCTCAGTTACTGGAACAGTTTGCCTCCCTGTTCCCCTCATTCCCTGACTTGCACACATGTGTACCCATGATATAAATATTGGAGACAGCCTGTCTGTTAGAAACAAAATGTACAGACTGTCTGACAAAATGAGAGCCAGCATCAAAGCAGAAGTCACTAGAGTGCTAGAACTAGGGGTCATTGAGCCCTCCAGGAGTCCCTGGTCTAGCCAAGTGATGTTGTTACCAAAGGCAGCCCCACTGGCACCGCATAAGAAGTCAGGTTCTATGTCGACTACTCAATTCATTCACCAAGACTGATGCACACCCCATTCTTCCAGCTGATGAGCTCATTGATAGGTTAGCAGCTACCAAGTTCTTGACCTCTTTTGATTTAACTTCAGGTTACTGGCAGAATGCCCTGACAGAGCTGTATAGAGAGAGGTCAGCTACCGTAGAGGGCCAATTCCAGTTTAAGGTGTTGCTCTTCGGACTCACGGATGTCCCTGTTATCTTTCAGAGGCTAGTGAACCAGGATTGGCTGGGATGGAGGCCTTCAGTGCTGCTTACTTAGATGATGTAGCTCTGCAGCAGGCAGGCTTGACTATCAAGGCCAGTAAGTGCCAAATAGGGCAGAAATCTGTGGTGTACTTGGGATACCTGGTGAGAGGGGAAAAGGCGCAGGCTAAAATAGAGACAATGCTGGCCTGGGAGCCCCCAAAAACACAAACAGAAGTGTAGGCCTTCCTGGGACTCGCTGGATACAACTTGAGGATTGTCAGGGGTGTGGCACCATTGTTTCCCCCTTGACTGAGCTGGCTTTGAAGAAGCAGCCCAGAAGGGTGACCTGGATGGAGGCCTGTCAGAAAGCCCTTGACTCCCGAAAACAGGTCATGTGCACAGCCCCTGTGCTCAAGGCCCCTGACTTTGCCCAGGAGCTTATTTTCTAAACAGGTGGCTCGTAGCATGGTTTGGGGCAGTGTTACCAATCAATCAATCAGCGTACTTGTAGAACACACTAATCACCCAGAAGGGTCACAAGGCTCTGGGACTAATAGGATTTCAGTCAAAGAGCCAGGTCTTGAGGATCTTCTTGAATTAAGGTAGTGAGGGTGATTGCCTGAGGTGTAGATGAGGAGTATTCCAGGTCTTTGCGGTGAGGTAAGAGAAGGATCTTCCTATAGCTGAGTTCTTGCATATCCTTGAGGTTGTGGCGAGGGCCAGATGGCCGGAGCGGAGGTGTCTGGTGGGCATGTGGAAGGTCATGCGGCGATTGAGGTATGCGGGTCCGATATTGTGGAGGGCCTTGTGTGCGTGCATGAGGAGCATAAAAGTGATTCTTTTGTTTCCATTGTTTTTCTATGGAGTAAGACTCTTTTTACTTTAAAAATTCATAACTTGACTTGGGTTTTGGTCTTGTTTGATTTAGATAAATATTGGCTATTTTTCTAAACTGCTGTGGTGTCCATTTTTGTAGTGTTTTCACTGTATCACTGTGTGTGTTGGTACAAATACTTTACACATTGCCTCAGAGATAAGCCTGACTGCTTGTGCCAAGCTACCAAGGGGGTGAGCAGGGATTATCCTAGGTGTGTATCTCCCTTTCCCTGACTAGAGTGAGGGTCCCTTCATGGTCAGAGTACATACTGACTGCCAACCAGAGACCTAATTTTTAATGCTGGGTACATTGTATACATATCTCATATATGTACAACACTGTTTTTCCAACAAATGACACATAAAACAGTGAACCGTTACTGTGTTTTACATTGATAGTGCTGCAGTTTATGTTATACTTCTGTTGACTGTAATTGTATAAAAATAAATAAATAATAATGTGCAAACATCTTTCAAATATACCATTCACACATTATTTGTAAAAAAAAGTCAGACATGTAAAAAATGTTAGATTTTAAGCAGCAAAATTATTTTACAATTATAGGAACATATATGACACAATAAGATCACTAATCTATCTAAGACCTAAGATATGTGTTGGTTGTAAAAATCATGTGTGACAATTCTAATTGATAGTTTGTTTTCCTTACAGAGGCACTGGCTCTGCAGCAGGTAGACTTGACTATCAAGGCCAGTAAGTGCCAAATAGGGCAGGGGTCTGTGGTGTACTTGGGGCACCTGGTGAGAGGGGAAAAGGCACAGGACAAAATAGAGACAATGCTGACCTGGGAGCCCCCAAAAACACAAACAAAAGTGTAGGCCTTTCTGGGACTCACCGGTTACTACACAAGGATTGTCAAGGGGTGTGGCACCATTGTCTCCCCCTTGGCTGAGTTGGCTTTGAAGAAGCAGCCCAGGAAGATGATCTGGATAGAGGCCTGCCAGAAAGACTTTGGGGGTCATTACGACCCTGGCGGTCTGAGACCGCCAGGGGTAATGTGGCATCCGTACCGCCAACAGGCTGGCGGTACGGAGACCCATATTACGACTGCGGCGGTAGCGCTGCGGCGGTAGCGCTGCGGTCGCACCGCCGGGGCCGGCGTTTTCCCACCGTTTTAGCCCCGGCGGAGATAATCCGCCAGGGCAGCACTGCAAGCAGCGCTGCCCTGGGGATTATGACCCCCCTACCGCCAGCCTGTTTCTGGCGGTTTGCACCACCAGGAAGAGGCTGGTGGTAAGGGGTGTCCTGGGGCCCCCTAACAGGCCCCCCGGGCAGCTTTTCACTGTCTGCATAGCGGACAGTGAAAAGCGCGACAGGTGCTACTGCACCTGTCGCACGGCCGCAACACGTCGGCTCCTATGTTGCGGCCTCATCCCCGCTGGGCCGGCGGGCGTAAACTTGGTTTGCGCCTGCCGGCGCAGCGGGGATGTCGTAATGGGGTCCACGTAATGCGGCCGCACTGCGGTTACCGCCGCCCGCCAAGCTTGTAATGGCCCCCTTTGACTCTCTAAAACAGGTCATGTGCACAGCTCCTGTGCTCAAGGCCCCTGACTTTTCCCACAAACGTATTTTCTAAACAGATGGCTCGTAGCATGGTACGGGTCAGTCTTATCAATCAATCAATCAATCAGCATACTTGTAGATTGCGCTAATCACCTGTGAGGGTCTCAAGGTCCTGGGAGTAGTAGAAGTTCAGTCAAAGAGCCATGGCTTGAGGTTCTTCTTGAATTGAGGTAGTGAGGGTACTTGTCTGATGCGTAGCTGAAGATCATTCCAGGTCTTTGCAGTGAGGTAAGAGAAGGATCTTCCTCCAGCTGAGTTCTTGCATATCCTTGGGGTTGCATGCGAGGGCCCGTTGGCCGGGGCAGAGGTGTCTGGTGGGCATGTGGAAGGTCAGGTGATTGAGGTATGTGGGTCCGATATTGTGGAGGGCCTTGTATGCGTGCATGAGAAGCTTAAAGGTGATTTGTTTGTTGATCTGGAGCCAAGGAAGGTGTCTCAGGTGACCAGAGATGTGGCTGTGGAGGGGAATGTTCAAGATGAGTCTGGCCGAGGCGTTCTGGATTCTCTGCAGTTTCTTTTTGGAGTGTTTGGGTAATGCCGGCATAGAGTGCGTTGTCATAGTCTAATCTGCTGGTGCCGAGTGTCTGCGTGACTGTTCTCCTTAATTCGATTGGGATTCATTTGAAGATCTTTCAGAGTAGGCACAGTGCGTTGGAAACATGAAAATGAGACAGTGTTGACTTTGCGGTTCATTGATAGCGAGGAGTCGAGAATGATGCAGAGGTTGTGCGCATGGTTGGTGGGTGTGGGGGGATTCTGAGCTCTGAGTGCCATCAGAACATGTCCCAGGTGGAGGACTTCATCCATGCGGAGGGCTTCATCCAGGCAGCGACTGCCCTCAATTTGTTGTGGAAGTTGCTTTTTGCATTGTAGGCTTGTCTGTGAGGGAGAGGATCAGTTTGGTATCGTCAGTGTAGAAGACGATGTTGAGTCTGTGGTTTCTGACGAAGTTGGCAAGCAGGGTCATGTAGATGTTGAAGAGAGTGGGGCTCAGGGAGGAGCGGATCTGCTCTAGGGCTTTGCTGCGGATGCCGGCATCATGCAGTCTAGTGCAGAGGGTGTAGTGGGAGACTATGTTGAAGGTGGCTTAGAGGTCTAGTATGAGGAGGGCTGCAGTTTCGCCTCAGTCGAAGAGAGTGCGGATGTCATCCGTTGCTGCCATCACAGTTAAATGAGGAGAGCCTAGCTCAACCTGTAGCATTCATCTTTAGGAGGCTATTTCCCAGGTAACAAAGGTTGAATGCTATTGAGAAAGAAGCCTTTGCTGTGGTTTGGGCACTGAAGAAGTTGAGACCATACTTGTTTGGGACTCACTTCCAGTTTCCAACAGACATAGGTCCCTCAGGGGTTAATGCGAATGAGGGGTGAAAATCCAAAACTTTTTAATTGATCCATTTCCCTACAGGAACTGGAGTTTACGGTGAAAACACAGTACTGGGTCAGGCCACACCAATGCTGATGGTCTCTCCAAGTTCTTTTGCCTCATTCAAGAGGGGTTGGGTATTTCTCCCAGTTTCAGCTGGGAGGAAATGTGTTATACCTATCAGCCTTAGGAAGGTCTTTCTCCAAACTTTTTGCCTCTTCTCCACCCTTTTGCTGGACCTATTTTTTCTGGCCTTATAACTCAGAGCACTTTACATCTGCCAACCAGTGTTAAAGTGCTTGTGTTCACCATTCAAAACATTGTAATACTGGCTTATCCCCAAATGGCGTATTTAAAAACTCTTAATTTCATTTTTCACTACTGCAAGGCCTATCTCTGTTATAGAACAACTTTACAGTTGCCTTATTACATTTTTTAGGTGTAACTTCCAAATGGAAAGAGATAACCACTTCAAGCTTCATGCCTCTGGCATCCTAATTTAAAATCCTAACTTATGGAAACTCAGACCCATATTTATACTCGGATTGCGCTGAATTAGCGTCATTCTTTTGTACGGTAATTCAGCTCAAACCTAACTCCATATTTATACTTTGGTGCTAAACACCAAAGTTATGGAGTTGACCTTGTTTTCTGGATGTGAACACCTACCTTGCGTCAATGAGATGCAAGGTAGGCATTCCCGTCCAGAAAAGGACGATATGGCCTTTGCACCATATTTATCCCCTGTGCTAAAATCCAGCACGGGGGTTGGGGGCCTTAAATAATGGTGCTAAACTTGCTTAGCGACATTTCTTAACGCCTGGGCATGGGCAGGCGTGAGCAGACCTGTAGGCATATTTCCATGGTCAGAGACCATGGAAAGTGCCAACAGGTGCCCTTCCCTGGTCCCAGGGAACCCCCCACCCACCCCCACTCACCCCCACCCACACCAGGAGGACACCTAAGGATAGGGGAGCCATCCTAGGTAAGTCCCGGTATGTATATATATTTTTTTCTATTACCCTCCTCGGGGGCCCTGACTTGGAGCCCCCTGCACACCGCTGGCCCCAATGGCCATGCCCAGGGGACATTTTTCCCCTGGGCATCGCCATTGGGGTGGTGGGCATGGCTCCTGTCTTTACTAAGACAGGAGCCATGTCCATGGGGGTTGTGCACCAGAAAACGGTGCTACACTGCTTAGAGGCAATATTTCTGCCTCTAAACAGTGTAGCGCCATAATTCGGCGCCCTGGTTTTCCTTACTCCTCCCCCGCCCTGTTAGCGTCCTTTCCAAGGATGCTAACAGAGCATTAGCACCGGCTAGCGCCATTCCATAAATATGACGCCTGGCTGGCGTCTTGGAATGGCGCTAGCCGGTGCTATACTTTTTCACGCAAAACTGCGCTAACGCAGTTTTGCGTGAAACAGTATAAATCTGGTCCTCAGTCTTTAAGAGACAATTATGAAAACGCTTCTTTTAGAAATCTGCCATTCCCTTGTTTTAGCCAACTGGTGCCTGCCGCCTGCCTGGGTCACATGACTGTTGGACACCCAACTCAACCAGTAACTCAATTTCTAACTGGTATTTATATATTCTCTCCAGGTTATCATGATTCTAACAAGAAGCTAATGCAGTATAGGCAGAATATTGTTCACTCTCTGAGCAGGACATTGCACATATTCAGATTGAAAGTGGTTGCAGCGTCTATTTATGGTGAAGCACTATGGGGTCACATTGATGTAGCATTGGTACAAAAGATTGAAAATAACTCTTGCTTTCACACCTACGTTTAGATCCTGGTACCCCCATGGTGGCCAGTTCAGAGAAAACGCATCCTTCATTTATTCAGGTTCACACAGCCGGATCATGGTGGAAAATTGGTATTATAAAGTTAGGGAAGCTTGGCACAGCACTAAAATTGACACCCAGTTCAAGAGGTTCCTCCTACACGAGGATCATGTCAGCATTAAAATGGGTCGAGATAGCATTCATCCTGAAGCACAGAACAATTTATATGCTACATTTAGGGTTAGGGTATTGCCTACAAACACACATGTATATGGTTAGACGGAATGCTGGCAACGTTTGTGATCATCCGCTGTGACTGTACAATGGTGATACGGAAATTAATATGAACTGTAAGCCATTTTGCACTAAATCAGCAATCCCTCGTCGGGAATGGCTTGCATTTTACTCAAAGTATACACATTTATGGATCATCTTAATTATTTTATAGGAATGATCAAGCAGTAATCTAAAATGCCTCTCATATTTGGCTTGTTTGGAATGTTTGGTAGCTATATAACACTTTGTAAAGGCTTTGTTAATATTTTGATCGGACTTAAATGCTCTTTAGACTCCTGAAATGCATAAATAACTTTTTGATATATGTCACTTTTAATTTGTTTATATTTTCATTCTCTTAGAAAGCATAATTCATGTTTTCAGTGCATGTATTGTTTTGTTTTGTAGAGAGAACAGTAAATAATGTAAAAATAAATCAGTTAAGGACCATGTGAAATGCTTGGCTAAGCTTTATCAGCCTGCTTTTTCATTAATGGACCGGACCGCTAAGGAATGTAAACCTCACATTAAATAAAGGCCCCGTTTCTCTAATTGACTATACACCATTAAGTGTGTGCATCTCTACCATTTTTAGGACTAATAGATGATGTAACTGAAATGTCAGTCCCTTTTTGCTTCAAGGTAAAGCTTTTAAAGAGGAATCTACAAAATAAAATATTTTTATCTTAAGTCTTGGAAGGTTTAGTAATGGGTCCATTGCATGGTTAGCTCTCAAAGCCCTAATGAAAATAACTACTTTCGTCTATAAGCATTCACTAAGCAGCAGGAATCCACAAGGTTCAAAAAGTTGGGAAAGAAGTTGAAATAAAAAAAATGCGTGGAAATCTGTTCAAAGACCTCTGAAAACAGACAGGAAACTTTCAGTACGCCATAAACTCAATTCACAGAAAAACGCTAGGTCTCTCCTTTCCTTCAATGATAAAGTATTGGGGTATGGGGAGAATAGTGGCCTTTACTTGCTTTGGAGGTTTTTTTTATTCTGCAGTAGCTAGAGTTCAGCAAAGGTACATGGGTGCTGTGATCTTTAGGTACAATCACCATGGTTACCCCATTCCTCTACCTCTACCTCTACCTTCACCCACGAATAGTTGCACTTTTGTTGCCTTGTGTCCTTGTGTTGCAGGCAATATGGTGTTTGTTCTGCGTTCTTTGCACATACTGAATGTCCTTCACACAAGCCCCCAGCCATTCGCTGATTCCAATGTACACTCAATGTTCAGCGACAACCTCATTTCTTTCTTTACTCCGTGATTCATATTACCTAGCTTGCTTGAACAAAGATTAAACAGTTTGTTACTGTATTTCCTCTTGTGACAATCTTGTTTTTTTTGCAGGCTGCTGATTTATGTTAGCCTAACCTGTTCACAAAATTATATAAACGTTTATGCTCAAAATTAGATGTCATTTAACTTTAAAGTGTCAGGTTCGCTGTGTAATATATATGTGTATATTATAGACATATCTTGCTGAAATATAACACACAGGCAAACACATATCCTTTTGGTGTAATTTTCCAGTAACATGCTGAATGCTTGCACCATAATTAACATGACCATCACACATGTACACTAACGTATGCATTCCAAAGATATCTAAAAATTACAATCTTTGATTTTCACTGTCACAAATGACAGTGAGTGCATGGCTGTGGGGGAGGCTTCTTTTTGCATGGATAGCCCCCCACTTTATGCCTGGAAAATGATGTGGTTTCAACATTGTAAGTGCCCTGGGCCACTGGTTCGTAGGGCCAGATCTTTCCCCAAAGCTGTACTTTGTATTGACCTTTCAGTTACCCCTGTAAGTCCCCAGTAAATGGTACACCTGGGTCTGAGGGCATGGGTGCTGAAGGGGGCCCCCAGAGCTGCAGCACCAATTGTGCCTCTCTGAGAGGCCTCACACTAGCCTCATGCAGACTGCCATTGCAAGTGCATGACAAGGTGTTTTTAAAAGTTGCGAACTCTGCATGGCACTCACCAAGAGTGCCCTGTCCAGTAACACTGCATGTGCTATAGGTAAGTCACCCCTCTGGCAGGCCATACACCCTAAGACAGGGTGCACTATAATGCATGTGAGGGAATATAGTTGCATGAGCAAATATGTTCATACTGTGTCTTTACAAAACCTTAAGGCATAGTAAGTGAACAGGGGGGCCATAGCAAGTACATGTGCTGGACACTGATCATTACAAGTCTCCCAGCTCCATGAAGGCTACTCTGAACCCTGGGTTGTTTGGTATCAAACAACTCGGAGTAATAAATCCTCACTGCTACCAGTGTTGTATTTCCTATAAAATGTACACAGGGCCACATTAGAGGTGCCCCTGCAAAACCAGCACCAACCTGGCACGGTTGCTGGCTAGTTCAAACCAGCCTTCCAGCACCAGACAGGAGTCTGGATCCCTGGGGAGAGTGCCTCTGCTCTCTGGGACAAGAAAACCAAGCCATAAGTGGGCAGAGATGTGACAGCTCCTCACCCAGGAATGTGCACTGCCCAGGCCAGCGAGCTTCAAAGGGATTGCTGCCCTTGAAACTCGACCCCCAGCCCTGCTGCTAGCAGCAAATGGCCACCTCCATTACAAACCTCACTTTTGGCAGGAGAAACAGCTGGAAAATGCAGAAAGACTAGCAGGAGTGGCCACCCACAGCCTGCACCACCCCTCAGGTGTTGCAGATGAGATGACCACTCCATTTCATTTTCCTCTACCTTGGATGACAGGGAAATAGCCTGTCAGGGTTAGGGATTGAACCCTTCCCACAGGAAGGGGTCACGTGGTGGGTGTAGCCACCCAAAGGTAAGCAGCCCATTTGCCACTGCAAGGTACTTCCCTAAATGCCCACTAAATGCAGTATTTAGTGGGCATCCTTAGACCTGCAGATCAGATTCAATAAATACAAGAAGGTCAGCGACCAAGAGGACCCAAGGCTTGAGAACAGAAGACCTGCAGCACAAAGAAAAAGGTGCCAAACCTTGCCTGCTGCACCCAAGACTCAACAATCTCTAATGAGGGGTCAACTGGACATCGGACAGACTCTAAGAAACCCCAGAGGACCTCCGCTCTTCCAAAAATTGCAAAGAACCTCCCTTTAGAGTGAAGGTATGATTCCCTGCAACCAGGAGGCAAAACCCAGTAAAGTCGAGTTCACTGACCAGCCTCTAACCAATGAACCAGACACAGCAGCCAGTCCAAATTTAACCCGACAAACCTGGAGGACAAACTCCTGCAAGTGTGCCAACTTTGGTGGCACTGCGACCTCCAGTGGCTGAATCGTGCAATAGCCAGGTATTCTGAACCCCCAACATTGGACACCCAGAAGAAAAGTCCACTCTGTACTCTCCAAAGTCCAGGAGCAAGCAACAGTCATGCAACTTCAGGACACCCAAAAACCACCTCCCAGATTGGCCTGCTGACCTGGAAACCACCCTCTAAATTACCTGCACCTGGCTCAAAAGCCTCCCTGACACACAGCCCTTGGCTGACCTATCTGCTCCCCACTTGGCCTCCCTGGCCCTTGCATCGGAGAACCAGTGCTGGTCTAAGGGACCCTCAACCCTTGCAACCTCCACCCTCCAAGGGAACCCACCGGACTCACCCTTTCCTGTGGTGCACCAGCTCCAAGACTATCAGCTGCCTGTCCCACCGGAACCAGGAGCTGCAGTGTAGAAAAGTCCTCCTTTTTGCCCTGGTCACCCCCAAACCTTTTGGACAGATACTGGTGATTACTGACTCTTGGCTGTGTGCAGGGTACTCATTACCAGTCTCAGGGCCAGTGCTCTGTGTAAAGTGGATATGCAAATTGGGCTAATTGTAATTGGCAGTATTCATCTACCTGTAGGTCCATAGTATATGGTAGGGCATGTAGGTTTTTGACCCCAGCATAGGTAATGCTCCCATAGGTGAACTGCTGAGGTGCCCAGTGCCATTATTAAGGCAGGCCTGCCTTGCTGGCTGCTTTTAAACTAAAATTATATGCAAATTCGACCTTAGAATTAAAAGTACTTCCAAAGTCTTAAAATACTTTATTTTTACATATAAGCCACCCCTAAGGTGTGCCCTAAGTGTCCCTCGGGTTGGGTGCTGTGTAACTATAAGCAGGAACCTTTTAAAAGTTTTTTTTATAAGCCCTGGTGAGGTAAAATAACCAAATTCTTTTTCCTCTCACTGTAGTGACTGGCCTCCATAGACTAAAATGCGGATACTTTATTTTAATTAATAAAGGGCCCATAAGACGCAGATATTTTGAGTTTGGTAACAAATTAATTGTTATAATAAATCACACAACTTGCCTTTGTTGGATTTAATATAACTAGTTCAGGTATAGAGTTTTAAAACTAAACCTGAAAGTTGCCAACTTGAGCTCTGTAGTGCCGTTCTCTGATTGGCCAGCCTCTGGTAACGTGGCGGGTTGCCTTGATGAGGTGTGAAGTTGTTTGGGCTGAACATAAAGGGTGTGCCTGGGGCAGGAGATCTGCCTCAGCAGATGGTGGAACAGGATGGGAGAGAGAGCAGCCAAACTGGTCTTCAAAGGAGGGAAGGACATTTGGACCATCTCAGGACCTCCCCCATTTCCTGCAGCTCCATACAATTAGATGCCCTCTTGATTAGATTAGAATAGGGGTGTGTTTAGGACTTTTTGCCACACAAGTGGGTGGGCTCAGCCAGACCTAACCTCCAAAATTCCCAGGAAGTGGTCATCCAAGGGGGAAGTTGCCAGCCCGTGATTGGACAGTTACCCCCCTGCTTTCCACCCCAGGAGCAAGGATAAATACTGCACCCACACCTCATATCCCTGCAAGGAAGAACATCAAAAGAAGAAGGACTGCCCTGCTGGACACCTGACCTGCACCTGAACACTGTACTCTAAAGGACTGCACCAGCTGCACACTTGGGCTTTACCACTAAAAGTACTTTGCCTGACTTCAACTGGTTCAAGAAGGGACTCCCTGCTTGCTACAGGTGAAAAATAGCTAACCAGAGTCCCCTGCATCAACTCCTGAAGAAACTGACCAGCTTACCACTGTCCAGTTGTCATTTTGGAGTTTGAGCCACCTGCATTCTGGGAGTTGGAGTGTCGAAGTAAGCCTCAGCAAGGCCTACTAGTGCAAGGGGTTCGCCCTTCTCTGCACAAAGTCCTCAGACCATATAGGAAGAAGATGGCACAGAAACTGAAATAAAAGACAAAGGGGGTCATTCCGACCCTGGCGGTCCATGACCGCCGGGGCAGAGGGCAGCGGAAGCACCGCCAACAGGCTGGCGGTGCTTCCTGGGCTATTCTGACCGCGGCGGTAAAGCCGTGGTCAGAAAAGGGGAACCAGCGGTTTCCCGCCGGTTTTCCCCTGGCCCAGGGAATCCTCCATGGCGGCGCTGCTTGCAGCACCGCCACGGGGATTCCGACCCCCTTCCCGCCAGCCTGTTTCTGGCGGTTGTCACCGCCAGAACCAGGATGGCGGGAACGGGTGTCGTGGGGCCCCCTCACAGGGCCCCATACAGATTTTCACTGTCTGCTTAGCAGACAGTGAAAATCGCGTCGGGTGCCACTGCACCCGTCGCACCCCTGCAACTCCGCCGGCTCCATTCGGAGCCGGCTTCCTCGTTGCAGGGGCTTTCCCGCTGGGCCTTTTGGCGGCCTTTTGGTGGTCGCCCGCCAGCCCAGCGGGAAAGTTGGAATGGCCGCTGCGGTCTTTTGACCGCGGGCGGTCATTCGGCGGTAACCGCATGGCGGGCGGCAACCGCCGCCCGCAGCGGTCAGAATGACCACCAAAGTTTATTAAACCTCATGAGGTGGTACTACAGTTCAAACAGCACCCTTCGGTAATGTTTGAAGGTCACACTGAACAAAGAGAGCAATGTCCTTTTATACCCACGCAGGGGCTAAAAGAAGGTGGTACAATTATAGAAGCAAGACTTATATACATATAAGGTCATATGGAAATGCACAGTTGACAGGTAGGAGGGGCTAACAGTTTTCAAGGACTAGTAGACACATTACTGTCGGTTACTAATTACTAACAGCTGCAGACCTTACTGGGCATGTGCAAAGTGGGAGGTGCTAAATATAACTTGTCACTAGACAGATTTTCAAGAGTAGTTAACAGGAAGGTAGGACAGAGCACATGGCGAGCACATGGCAGCATGTGGCAGAGAAAATGGCTGCCATGAATACAAATGGATTCTGCGAAATGTTCACAATAGTTGCTAAATGCAAGATGTCTTCTGCTAATGCTTAATCTAATCACTACTAAATTACAACAGATGACCCTTTCAGCATTAGCTGAAGACATTTGTCTTTCTGGGATAATCTAAATATTCATCTTGTATATTTATGCTCATCATTTCAGCTATTTCCTTATCTAACATGTGTTGTGCTTTCATTTCTGTAATATTTCTTTTGGTAGGCATACAAGCAGTAATACACATGGAGCAGAACATTGTACCACACTGAATACAGATACAGCATGTGAAAAATATTGCAATCATTACCCACAGGATAGTCAGTAGTTTCCAGCCCCAAGCGGAAACAAGAGCCCAAAACCATCCAGAAAAAGTCCAAGCACCAGTCTCTGTGTGAATTTCTGCAGCAATTTTATGCAATTGAGATATTGCATCATATACTGAAGGTGAGTGATCTGGAATGAAAACGCAGCAACTACTACTACCGATGATGCAACATGCACCACCTCGATCAGCTAATATCACATCTAGTACCATACGATTTTGGAGCGCTACAATCCTTGCAATTTGGAGCTCCTCGGTAATATTCCCAAGTGCCAGAGCTGCCTGATTGGTAACAGCTTCCACAACCCTAGTCAATCATCTCACTTTCCTACTGTTTAATGCAGCACCCACAAAGGAGAACAACCTTAAATTAAAATCAACATATTGTTGCAGGCTAGTGTCCGTTTGGTCTACCTCGTTTGTACTTATTGTCCTTTATATCTATTTTTAATGATGTCATTGAACAGTTTAAAATCTCTGTGATATGATGCAGGTGCCAAAAACACAGGGGGTAATAGAAAAGATACATAACACACACCTTACCACCCAACAGGTAGTTTCTAATATCCATAGTTACCACAAACAAAACATGTATTATGTGAAGCTGTAAAACTACTATTATTTACACCCTCAATAGTTAAAATCTAGGTACAATCACTTGTCCCCACGGGAATTCGCCCAATGCTACGTATACATAAATCTGCTTTAGTTTTTGTAACAGAAATCACAAATTGTTCTTTCTTGTCAGAGTCTCTTATGTTTGTGAAGACATATGGTATTGAAACATTGTCTGGTTGATACTCTTCCCATTCCCATTTAGTTCCTTTGGCTTGGGGATACCCATCTTTGTCTTGGTAGCATACTTTATTAAAGCAAAAAATAAGTCATCCCTCTGTACGTTTTCCAGATGCAAACAAAAGCGTATACCAAGCTTGACAAGAACCATTGTGTGAAAAAGGAAGATTAATGAAAGGTGTTCCTCCTTTCTTTTGATGCGCAGGTATCATTTGACATACCCAACAATTAATAGTATTTGTAGCATTATGAGTATGATGCAACAACTGAATGAAAGTATTATTGAAGTACGATTGATGGTGCTTCTGCTCCTGATAGGGAAGCATAAAGTAATAGTGATCCTCTGGTACTGGAGTAGTGGCAACAAAAAACTCACGAGCAGGAGCCTTCTTTTCAACCACGCAGGTGATTATTGCTATAACCACCAAAACAACAACAAACCCCATAGTACTAATGATCACTTTGTTATTCATTTTAGCAACAGTGATAATCGACCCTTCCAGAAATGAATTAAAAACAATTGTTGGAGCTCTTATCCATGGGCAGCCGCTGATTTCTTCACCACGGGCCAAGAAAGGTGTCACTACTCTAATGCATGGCTGATTCCCCCCCCCCCTTGCCACATTGGCTCTCCGTTTCACTAACCCAAGGCGGTAGCTCAACCAGTTTTTTTTAGCACTACAGATTCTTTCCTCGGTCTCAAATTATATCGCGACACTCCAGAAATCGTATGGTCCGGATAGAACCCCGCAGATTCATCAGGTGATATAGCATGGCCTTTCTCCGTAGTCAAAATCTCTCGATGATCGGTCAGCACAGCAGGTTCCACAAAGGTAGGTAGCACTCTCTTGCAATGAGTACTATGGACCCAATTCTTTCGGTTCGTCACTCGAACTGCTGTCCTTGTCACAAGGAGCACCTGCTCTGGGCCTCGCCACCTTGGTTCCAAGCTGCTTGTTCTTTCAAAGGACTTATCATTCACCTGGTCACCAGGTTGGAGTTCATGGCCTTCACCTGTAGATCTGTCAGGAAGTGCTTCTCGAACCTGTTGATGAATAGAAACCAAATTGTCGGGTAACTGTGCCAAATAATCATTCATCAGGACACAAGGTACATCATATACAGAATTTGGCTTAGGAACTCCCCAAATATTCATTGGCCTTCCAAATACTATTTCATAGGGAGTAAGGCCTGTTTGAGAGTGTGGCACTGACCTAATAGACAATAATGCCAACGGTAATGCATCCGGCCAAGTTAAAGATGTGGAAGCCTGTATCTTCGCTAACTTCAGCTTCAAAGTAGCATTATACATTTCTACCAACCCTGCTGATTGTGGGTGGAAAACAGCATGGAACTTCTGTTTGATCCCTAATCCTTTCAGGACATACTTAATAACTTCCCCAACAAAATGAGGTCCGTTATCATTCCATAAAAGTCTGCAAACACCAAACCTAGAGAAAACTTATTTCAAAAGCATCTTCGCTGTGGTAATTGCAGTATTATCCTTTGTGGGGTACGCCTCTATCCATTTACTGAAGGCACATACCACCACCAAGACATACTTTAAATTGTTGCAGCGTTCATGCTGAATATGATCCATTTGTAGAACTTCGAAAGGTGCAGTTGGTTTAGCAAACCCTCCCGCAGGAGTTTGTGTCCCTTTTCCAGGATTGTATTGTAAACAGATCAAACAAGACTGTACTACTCTCTTAGCTGTACTGGAAATTTCTGGATGCTCCCAAACTTGCGTAAGCAACTTCGTTATTGTTGAAGCTCTAACATGTGCCAGCCCATGTGCTATCTGAACCATAGGTTGTACAAAAGCTATAGGCAATTTCCATTTATCCATCTGCTTATTCCGCCACCAGCCCTCATCATCCAATTCTCCTTCTTCAGACCATTGCTCACATTCTTTCACAGAAGCAGATTTCTGTATATCTAATACGTCTTGTCTAGCATTATGCCAGTGTTCAGCTTGTGACTTCACTACATACATAGAAGTAGTACTTCGCTGCATCACAGTCTCACGTGCTACGCGGTCCGCAAGGGCATTACCTTGCCCTATCTTATCGGTCACTTTCTTGTGTGCACAACATTTCACAATAGCTATTTTCTTTGGATATGTCAATGCAGTCAAGAGGTTCTGCACTAATTCTCCGTGCATTATCTGCATCCCGTGGGATGTGAGAAAGCCTCTGTCCTTCCAAAGCAAACCAAAATCATGAGCCACTCCAAAAGCATAGTGGCTGTCTGTATAAATGTTCACACATAAGTCAGTACTAAGCTCACATGCTCGTGTCAAAGCTATTAGTTCAGCTGCTTGAGCTGACTTCTGTGGTATACGAGCTGTATCCACTACCGTGTGTATTGTGGTGATTGCATATGCAGCTGAGGTCATAACATCTGGCAACTTCAAACAAGACCCATCAACCCACAATTCCTCGTCTACATCTGGAAGGGGCGCATCTTGCAAATCAATACGACCCTTTGTCTGTTCTTCGGTAAGGAATATAAAATCATGTGTTTCTTGTGACTGAGGCTGAGTCACCGGATATGGCAACAAAGTGGCTGGATTTAGTGTTGCACATCTCTTCAGTGCAATGTGAGGAGCCAGCAATGTCAATTCATATCCTGTCAGGCGAGCGCTAGTTAAATGTTGCGTCTTTGTTTGATTTAAAAGAGCATCAACCGCATGGGGTACTAACACTGACAGCTTATGTGACAAAACTATCCCTTCACTCTGACGTATTGACACAGCTGTTGCCGCAACTGAACGAAAATACCTAGGCAACACTTGAGCGACAGGATCAAGTACTGCTGAAAAATATGCACAGGGACGCTACTTATCGCCATGTGTCTGTACTAAAACTGACAAGGCACATCCATCTTTCTCATGTACGTAAAGTGCAAAAGGCTTTGTGTAATCTGGAGTACCTAACACTGGTGCTGAACAAAGGGATTGTTGTAGCTGCCGGAAAGCAGTCTCACATTCATCTGTCCATGGGAGGGGCATTGGAGTATCTTTAGTCAAAAGTGCTAGCAAAGGTTTGACAATGTGTGAAAACCCTAATATCCATTGCCTACAAAAAGAAGTAAGACCAAGGAATGCACGAACATCTTTCTGAGTGGAGGGTACTGGTGTGTCTAAAATTGCTTGAATCCGATCTGATGTAAGTGCACGGCCCTCCTTAGACAAAAGGTGACCTAAATAGGTTACCTTTTGTCTACAATATTGCAATTTCTTTTGTGACACTTTATGACGGTGTGAAGCAAGAAAAGAAAGCAAGGACAAAGTGCACTTTTCACATTTGCTCAGGGGTATCAGCTGCCAACAAAATATCATCGACATATTGTATGAGAGCCACACCTTCAGGCAAAACAAAAGAATCAAGTTGTCGTTTTAACGCTTGACTATAAATACCAGGACTCTCAGTATAGCCTTGAGGAACTCTGAAAAATCTACACGATTGTTTATTGAAAGTAAAACCAAACAAATATCGGCTGTCAGGATGAATAGGAATCGAAAAGAAAGCATTCTTCAAGTCTATCGCAGAGAACGTAGTTGCTGTCGGGGGAACCAAAGTAAGAAGTGTTGTGATGTCAGATACCACAGGATATTATGGTACCACAATCTTATTCACTTCTCGTAAATCAATAATGAGTCAGTAAATCCTAGTATCAGTATCCTTTTTCAGAATGGGAAGAATCGGACTGTTACAAACATTATACGGAACTTCTTCAACAACTCCAACTGCAATAAGATCATGCACAATTCGTGTGAGTGCTTCTTCGCCCTCCTGTGAAATTTTGTTTTGAGGCAAACGTGGCAATACAGCTCCCTCCTTGACACTAATATTTACCGGTGGAATAATCATTTGTCCCACATCAGTATCTGAAGTGGCCCACGAAGTACTAGGGAGTGAAGCTAATGCAATATCCTCTTTAACAAGACAAACTCTTTCCATCACAGGGTGATTATCATTCAAAATAAAACACACCCCTTCAGGAGAGCATCGTATTGTAGCCCTGAAATACTTGAGCATATCAAGACCCTCAATATTGTCTGGTGTATTTGGAGAAAGCAAAAACAGACATGGAGCAGTACATTTATCAACATGGAAGGCAAGTGGTTGTGACAATGGGCTAGGGGAAGGTATTACATCGAAACCTATCGATGTAATGGTTAAGCCAGACAGGGGAGCCTTTGGAACCAATCGTTTAGACGAGGCACTACGAGTAGCTCCTGTATCAACCAGAAACTGATCAGTAGAACCCAAAACATGTGCTGCAACATAGGGACCCCTCTGATCTACTGGAACTTCAACTGATTCCTTACCCCATCCTAGGCAATCCTATGCATAAGCAGAATCTTGGAAATCAGGCTGCACATAGTTAGACATCTGGTATTGGTTCCGTCTATCAAAAGTGTTAAACCCATCCTGCCCTCGTGCATTAGCATCAACCCTAGCATGATCATTCGTGCTTCTTCTAGGCCCTGAATATCCTGAGCGATTTCTCATTTGTCCCCGACCACGTAAACACTGCTGAACACGTAGTGCTGGACAATCAGCAGCCCAATGCCCAAATTTCTTACAATACGCACACTGATCAATAGACAAATTCGAACGAGTGTAAGAAGAACCATAAGATTCACGTCCACCTCTATCACTACCTCTAAAAGGCGGACCATAAGCTTGAGCCAACATAACCTTCGTCTTTAATTCTTTAATCTTTTTATCCTCGCTACCTTTTGCTTATAATTCCTGACATTCATAATACTCAGCCATAGTCAAAAGAGAAACCGGAGTAGAGGTAGTCCATGAACTTTCACTAGCTTTTAAACGACTAGCTATTCCTGGTAACAGATTTGCTACATATTTATCGACGAACAAATGTCTGCCCGTATCATCTGACAATAACTGGCCGCTAAAATCATGAAATGCTTCTTCAAAGCGTGTAAAGAAATCAGAGACCGATTCATCTGCCTTTTGCTTACAAGACGCTATAACAGTCTAATCTATCTTTTTAAGGGGAATAATCTTTTTTAACTTAACTAATATGGCTGCGGGAAGATCTAGAATCAACTGATACAGCTTTTTCGCAGGTTCCCTATCCCCGTCCATCTGTTCTAATTCTTTCCATGACGCCCCAAAAACTACACGATCATAAACCTTACGAACAGTTCTCCACATATCTGGCGGTAATATCAATCTGAAAAATAAATCAATGTCAGCCAAAGTCATAGTACAAGAACTAATTGCTCCCTCAACTTCCTCATAAAAGGCGGCTGGATTTTTCCGTGGGTCAGGTAATGCTGTTTTAAGTGCCATTACATCTGCCCTATTCCAAGGAGTATACACCCAATTATAAATAAAATAACCCTTAGCATCAACAGAAGTTTTATCATCACTTGTACCCAATCCTTTAGGAGGAACATACAAAGGCGTGGCCTCCCGCATTGGTTTTGCGTGAACTATCAAAGTCTTTTCTGTTCCAAAGATGGAAGCTTGCACCCCACCGGTCTGAGATGTCCGTCCAACTACGTCCACGGCCCTTTTCTCCTCTTGCAAACGGACTGCTGCAACACATAATTTCACCAAACGCCTGATTACATCAGCCACCTGGGAGAAAACAAAAAGACCATCACGCATTTGCATATGATCAGCTGCTACATCATCGGGCTCTAACTCATCAGAATATTTCCGAAATAGTTCAATAGCTTCTGTGCCAAATGCCTCAGTAAAATATCTGCTCCTTTTCCGTCCACCCTTTCATGTTGTCTAAAAGTTCAGAAGCAGGGACAATGCTACGAATTGCTTTACGAGCAATAGATCTAAGCTCAGACTGTCTCGTATCTTCTGTTGCTCCTAACCGGAGACCTCAGTTAACTCATGAGGGGCAGAAGGAATGACATACCGTGGTGGAGGGCGATCTAGTAACAAAAAATCATTGTACGGTTTATTAAGGATAGGATAGAGAGGTTGCCGAACAGTGTATTGCCAGTTACCTGTAATTTGCGTTCTTTCTCTTCTATCTCCTTTAAGTCATTTATTTCTTTCTTTCTCATTTCCAACGCTTTCACATATACATTCTTCCGCTGCTTTTTCTCAAGCAAGGCTTGCTCATGCTTCACTCGTCCGTGTACTTCTTTCTCCCACATTCGTACACAGTCAAACATATCTTGCCTAGACCTTGGCTTACACATACATTGTTCCACATACTCAATCTTTCGCAAATCAAATGACCCATGCATAGGCCAAAGTAACTCAGGATCCGCACCAGTGTATTTATTCCATAATGTGCTGTACATTATAGAAGAAAGACCATGTTTAACATACATATCTCTATTGGTCGTCCCCTCTGGGGGTGCCAGTTGCGATTCTTACAGTCTCAAATTGGTACCATTACAAAAGCAACACATCCTACGAAGTGCGCTAAAAACAGGCATGCCAAAAATAGTGCAGACTATGCAGTATTATAATTAAAGTAGCACTTGAGGGGCTGTTCAAATCAAAATTAAATTGGAGAAAATTCTCCTCATTACCTTTCTAAATAAATTGCAATTTATATATCAATTCAAAGGACACAAATTGACTAGTCACCCAAAACAGGAGAGCCACAGTAAGTGGTGCTACACTTCATTACCAAACAAAGGCATCAAAACCCACAGCAAGTGCCGTAAAACGGCTCTTACCAATCACAGGGCATCCAGGTTCCAACTGCCAAGTTCTAAAATCGACCAGATGGTCACTGCACGACGAATGAACAAAAAGGATCTCAGTCGAGGACCGGCGCTACCTGGATGGTCAAATCAGAAAGAAGGGAAAAACGCCATGGTTGCCAAGACTCGGGTCTCCTCAGGCATTGATCGTCCGCAGCGAGATCCCAATCCTCCGTCGTGACCAATCCATTGGGCGTCCGAGTCGCCGATGAGTCCCTGTTCGGGCGCCAATTTGTCGAAGTAAGCCTCAGCAAGGCCTACTAGTGCAAGGGGTTCGCCCTTCTCTGCACAAAGTCCTCACACCATATAGGAAGAAGTTGGCACAGAAACTGAAATAAAAGACAAAGTTTATTAAACCTCATGAGGTGGTACTACAGTTCAAACAGCACCCTTCGGTAATGTTTGAAGTAGCACACTGAACTAAGAGAGCATGGTCCTTTTATACCCACGCAGGGGCTAAAAGAAGGTGGTACAATTATAGAAACAAGACTTATATACATATAAGGTCATGTGGAAATGCACAGTCGACAGGTAGGAGGGGCTAACAGTTTTCAAGGACTAGTAGACACATTACTGTTGGTTACTAATTACTAACAGCTGCAGACCTTACTGGGCATGTGCAAAGTGGGAGATGCTAAATATAACTTGTCACTAGACAGATTTTCAAGAGTAGTTAACAGGAAAGTAGGACAGAGCACATGGCAGCATGTGGCAGAGAAAATGGTTGCTAAATACAAGATGTCTTCTGCTAATGCTTAATCTAATCGCTACTAAATTAGAACAGGGGTCCTAACCCTCAAGAAGCAACTCAGAGCTTCTGGAACCTTAGGGTGAGCTGTGGGCTCCTAAAGGACCTTCCAATACCTTCTGGAAGAAGATGCAGAAGTTTGTAGAATATTGGAGAACTTTTGGTAAAAAGCTTCATAAAGAGATCGACCCGACGTTGAGAGTCAAGCCAGCTTACGTCAACCGTGACCGGGCCTGACTTACAGGTTCGTCCTGCTGAAAAGCTCCAGAACCCTAGACTTCCAGGATTTCACCAGGGGCTCCTGGAAAGGCAATCTGACGACGTTGACTCGAAATCGGCTTGCTGTGGAGGGTCGTCCAACATCAGAGAGAAAAAGCTCCAAAAAAGTGACTAAGTCCGAATGTAAAAAGTTGAACGGGACTTGTGGTGTAGCTAGTGGCAGCCGGCAGCTTTAGGAGGGAGGGGGGTGGGCGGGAAGCACACACACACACACACACTCATTCTTTCACACACAAGCATGCACGCACATCCATTAACAACACTCATAACATTCAAACATGCACTCACTCACCAAACATTCATTTTAAAAGTTCACACACACTCACTCTTTCACACACACGCACGCATGCACGCACATCCATTAACAACACTCATAACATTCAAACATGCATGCACGTACCAAACATTCATTTTAAAACATCACACACACTCATACTTTCACACACGCACGCACATTCATTAACACTCAAACATGCACGCATGCACCATTCATTTTAAAAGATCACACACACTCATTCTTTCACACACACATGGACGCACGCACATCCATTAACAACACTCATAACATTCAAACATTCATGCACGCACCAAACATTCATTTTAAAACATCACACTCACACACACTTTCCTTCAGCCTCGAGGTCCCAAGAGGGTTGGGACTGCTGCCTTCCCTCATTGGCTGACCTTAGGTCAGCCAATGAGGGATGGCAGCAGTCCCAGCCGCGTCACAGAGTGGGATGGGTTAAGTGAGTCTGCTGACCCCAGCCTACTCTGTGACGAAGTGTCACTGATTGACACTTACCCTTGGCACCTTAGGGCTTAAACCTGAAGCGCCCAGGTCGAAGTCAATGGGTGACGCTTTCCTCGTCACCCAGGGGAAGGCCTCGAGGCACCTTTGCTGATCCGAGGAGGTCACGCCCATAGGAGCTGTGACCTCCTCAGCCCAGCAAAGTTCAGCTCAGGGAGCCGGGAGTCTGCGCAAATCACGTATGTCTCACTCCTGGTTGTCTGAGCTGAAAATGAAGAGTTTCTGTCAGGCTGACCTAAAGGACGGGACGCGCCTGCGTGCAGCGTGTTCAAGGAGGGCTCCTGGGATGTCAGATCAAGATTCAACTTTGCCCCCCAGACGAAGTCCAAACATAGAATTCTTCACCGAGGTCTCCTGCAATGCACATCCCAAGAGGGCTCCAGTGAGGTCGAATCGGATTGGTGACTCCGTCCCTCTGAAGAAGATCTTTAAGAAAAAGACTAAGGCGGTCATTACAACATTGGCGGTAAAAGCTGCTTACCGCCGTGCAGAAGACCACCGACACACCGCCGCGGGCGCGGAATTCCGCCACAGCTATTATGACCCACAGCACGGGATCCGCAAAAATTCAGACACCCACACAAGTCCGCCACACCAAAGGTCAGTGAGAAACTGGCGATAACAAAACCTCCTCCGTCACGCAACAGAAATACGCCCACACTATCACGACACACGAATCCATGCAGCGGTCCTTCAACTGCGGTATTCCATTGGCGGTACACACCGCTGCGCTCAAAATACACACACTCTTACAAAAAACTACCACATTGGACAATTCAAAATACACACACCTGATACTCATACACACACCACTCCCACACACCCATTACAATATAAAACACTCACCCACATCACCCACAAACCCCCACGACCAAAAATTCCAAAAGAAGGCCAGAGAGAGACACCACCAGCAAGAACAACAGCATCCACCGGCACACAACACTATCACCCACAGAACTTCCACGCACCTCACACAACACACCACCACATATCAGCACACTTATCACTACACACTCCACCCCACACATCACCTACACCACACCATGGCACGGCAAAGACACCCCAGGTTCTCGGAGGAGGAGCTCAGGGTCATGGTGGAGGAAACCGTCCGGGTAGAGCCACAGCTACTCGGATCACAGGTGCAGCACACCTCAATTGCAAGGAAGATGGAGCTATGGCGAAGAATAGTGGAGAGGGTCAACGCAGTGGGACAGCACCCAAGAAATCGGGAGGACATCAGGAAGAGGTGGAACGACCTACGGGGGAAGGTGCGTTCCGTGGTCTCAAGACACCACCAGGTGGTTCAGCGGACTGGCGGCGGACCCCCACCTCCTCCCCCACAACTAACAACATGGGAGGAGCAGGTCTTGGCGATTCTGCATCCTGAGGGCCTCACATGAGTAGGTGGAGGAATGGACTCTGGTAAGACAAATCTTAATTATTACATCCCCCACCCTACCTGCATGCTATCACATACCCACACCCTCACCCCCAGCACCCCAACTCCTCACATATGTCCCAACATCACAAACCACCCATCCCAACACCAAGCACTGCATGCAACAACAAAGCATGGACACCCATCACTAAACCATGCCCACTGCACATACCCATACAACCCCCTAAACCATCATCACACAAGGTCCCACACAGGAATGCAAGCACTGGGGTACATGGTCACCCACCCATTGCACACCATGACACACACAGGTGTAATAACCATCCTTTTATACCCCTGCAGGACCCCTATCCAATGTCACCGGACAGGAGGGTCCACACATGTCCACACCACCAACAGAAGAGGCACCCAGTGATGACAGCAGCTCTGTCCAACTGGATCTAGATGACCAGCCCGGCCCATCGGGTACCTTGGGACACTCGGTTCCCCTCACCCAGTCACAGGCCACCACAGACCTTCCCCCCTATGGAAACACCAGCACAGCACCCACCCAGCGGGCCCATACCTCCATCCCCAGGACACGTCAATCAGCTGTGTGTCCACCACTACAGGGAACCCAGGATAACCCACCACCCCCACAACAATAGGGACCTGGGGGCAGTGGTAGTGGGCACACGGTCCAGGGGACGGAGGCCCAGGAACACAGGGGATCTGGGAGGGCTGCTGTGCGACAGGGGGCGGACAGGCCAAGGGAACCCACTCTCCACGAGGCCCTCTCCTCCATCATGGGAGCCTACCACCACTCCCAGGAGACAATGGCAACGGTACTGGCCAAGTTTCAGGAGACCCAGCGCCTGCAGGAGGAACAGTATATGGGCTTCAGGGAGGAACTCAGAACCATCAGCTCCACCCTGGGCACCATCATAGGGGTGTTGAAGGAAGTACTCAACACCAGGAAGGACACTGTGGCACTACAAGGGTCCCCTGACACTAGCATGGACGATGAACTGCCCACCACCTCCGCTAGCGCTACTGGACAGGACGCCCCACCACAGGACCACCACACCAGTACCCCACCCCATGCAGAGGGAGAACCACCCCGCAAACGGTCCCTGAGATCCAGGACAAAGACAGAGCACGATGCCAAGACCCCTGCCAAGAAATGAGACCACCCAGATTCTCATCCTACTGTCCCACTTTGTCACCCTGTCCATACTAAAACTGCCCAAGCTCCACTTCCTATGCCCATTTGGGCAATGCACCTGTGAGTCTAATAGACTGGACTCTGCCATGGACATTCCTCCGCCATCACCCCTCACCATTTCACTAACCCCTCCAATATTGAGCACTAAAATAAACACACTTAAAGCACAAAACAATCTGGAGTCTGTCTGTGATTTCGAAATAGTGTATTAGCAATTGCAATGACAAAATGCTTTTTCAATTATAATGTCAACATACCTATGTCACACAGCTCTAGTCCATGAGGAATCTAAGCAGATGTCACACAGTGGGACCCACATCTGTGAAATTGTAAGGGAAAGTGACAACTCAGTGACCATACACTGGGTGAAAACGACAGACAGTAGAGAGGTAGTAGTGTTAAAGTACATGTAGTAGGCAGGTCTGTACTCTTACCTGTGTCTCACTGGAAATATTGCTGGATCACTGAGTCCCTGTTGTTCATGTCTTCTTCCTCTGCTTCCTCGTCTTCACTGTCCACAGGCTCCACAGCTGCAACAACACCGCCATCTGGACCATCCTCCTGCAGAAAAGGCACCTGTCGTCGCAAAGCCAAGTTGTGAAGCATACAGCAGGCCACGATGATCTGACACACCTTCTTTGGTGAGTAGAATAGGGATCCACCTGTCATACGGAGGCACCTGAACCTGGCCTTCAGGAGGCCGAAGGTCCGCTCAATCACCCTCCTAGTTCGCCCATGGGCCTCATTGTAGCGTTCCTCTGCCCTTGTCCTGGGATTCCTCACTGGGGTCAGTAGCCATGACAGGTTGGGGTAACCAGAATCACCGGCAAATGGTGAGGGACAACTGTTAGACACGCATTAACCTGGAGGGATATCCCCAGACCCATACAACCATTCCCACTGACTTGCCTCCAGGTGCTCACCTAATAGCCACACACGGTGCCTCTGGAGTTGACCCATCACATAAGGGATGCTGCTATTCCGCAGGATGTACGCGTCATGCACTGAGCCAGGGAACTTGGCATTCACATGGGAGATGTACTGGTCTGCCAAACATACTATCTGTACATTCATAGAATGATAATTCTTCCGGTTTCTGTCCACCTGTTCACTCCTGTGGGGGGGACCAAAGCCACATGGGTCCCATCAATGGCACCTATGATGTTCGGGATATGTCCCAGGGCATAGAAATCACCATTCACTGTAGGCAAATCCTCCACCTGAGGGAAAACGATGTAGCTCCGCATGTGTTTCAGAAGGGCAGACAACACTCTGGACAATACGTTGGAAAACATAGGCTGGGACATCCCTGATGCTATGGCCACTGTTGTTTGAAAAGACCCACTTCCAAGGAAATGGAGCACTGACAGCACCTGCACTTGAGGGGGAATTCCTGTGGGATGGCGGATTGCTGACATCAGATCTGGCTCCAACTGGGTACACAGTTCCTGGACTGTGGCACGGTCAAGCCTGTATGTGATAATCACATGTCGCTCCTCCATTGTCGAGAGGTCCACCAACGGTCGGTACACCGGAGGATGCCGCCATCTCCTCACATGTCCCAGCGGACGGTGCCTATGAGGGACAACAGCGAGCATAGAGTCAAACAACTCAGAGGTACGTACCCACAGTTTACCCAGAACACCAATCATACACAAAAGGTGGCCTGTATGTCTGTTGAGTCTAGGCCTCGGTATGTGTGACGCAGTTGAAAATGAAGCCATGTGGGCCCCTGAAATGGTGGCTGCCTGACCTGTAAAATGGGACAATGGGATGTGAGGTAACTGCGCTGGCATTGTACACCGTCGCGGTAGGCGGTCGTAGATCGCGGCGCAATGCTGCATTGGTTAACATTGGACCCTATGGGTCCCAGAAGCCAATGACGATGTACGCCGGCGGTGACGGTACGCACCGCCGCGGACATGACCGCCATTTTCTATCTGTTCAATCACTCGATACCTGATCTTCGACAGGAGCGGACCTACACTGCAAGTGCTGCTGTGACTTCTGTCTGGCAAAGACAATGGCTCGAGTGTCTGGGGAAAGGGCCTGTAGGAGGCTGGACTGGCTTGTAGTGAGTACCAAGGGGTACCTACACCTTGCACCAGGCCCAGATATCCCTTATTAGTGTAGAGGGGTGTCTAGCAACTTAGGCTGATAGAAAAGGTAGCTTAGCAGAGCAGCTTAGGCTGAACTAGGAGACGAGTGAAGCTCCTATAGTACCACTAGTGTCATATGCACAATATCATAAGAAAACACAATACACAGATATACTAAAAATAAAGGTACTTTATTTTTATGACAATATGCCAAAAGTATCTCAGTGAGTACCCTCAGTATGAGGATAGCAAATATACACAAGATATATGTACACAATACCAAAATATGCAGTAATAGCAATAGAAAACAGTGCAAACAATGTATAGTCACAATAGAATGCAATGGGGGACATAGGGATAGGGGCAACACAAACCATATACTCTAGAAGTGGAATGCGAACCACAAATGGACCCCAAACCTATGTGACCTCGTAGAGGGTCGCTGGGACTGTAAGAAAACAGTGAGGGTTAGAAAAATAGCCCACCCCAAGACCCTGAAAAGTGGGTGCAAAGTGCACCTAAGTTCCCCAAAGAGCACAGAAGTCGTGATAGGGGAATTCTGCAGGAAAGACCAACACCAGCAATGCAACAACAATGGATTTCCAGACGAGGGTACCTGTGGAACAAGGGGACCAAGTCCAAAAGTCACGAGCAAGTCGGGAGTGGGCAGATGCCCAGGAAATGCCAGCTGTGGGTGCAAAGAAGCTGCCACCGGATGGTAGAAGCTGAGGATTCTGCATGAACGACAAGGGCTAGAAACTTCCCCTTTGGAGGATGGATGTCCCACGTCGTGCAGAAGTGTTTTCCCGCAGAAAGACCGCAAACAAGCCTTGCTAGCTGCAAGGGTCGCGGTTAGGGTTTTTGGATGCTGCAGTGGCCCAGGAGGGACCAGGATGTCACCAATTGCGTGAGGGGACAGAGGGGGCGTCCAGCAAGACAAAGAGCTTACTCAAAAGCAAGCAGCACCCGCAGAAGTGCCGGAACAGGCACTACAAAGTGGAGTGAATCGGTGCTCACCCGAAGTTGCACAAGAGAGTCCCACGCCGCTGGAGGACAACTTAGGAGGTCGTGCAATGCAGGTTAGAGTGCCGGGGACCCAGGCTTGGCTGTGCACAAAGGAAATCCTCGGTGTGTGCACAGGAGCCGGAGTAGCTGCAAAACACGCGGTTCCCAGCAATGCAGTCTAGCGTGGGGAGGCAAGGACTTACCTCCACCAAACTTGGACTGAAGAGTCACTGGACTATGGGAGTCACTTGGACAGAGTTGCTGAGTTCAAGGGACCTCGCTCGTCATGCTGAGAGGAGACCCAGAGGACCGGTGATGCAGTTCTTTGGTGCCTGCGGTTGCAGGGGGAAGATTCCGTCGACCCACGGGAGATTTCTTCGGAGCTTCTAGTGCAGAGAGGAGGCAGACTACCCCCACAGCATGCACCACCAGGAAAACAGTCGAGAAGGCGGCAGGATCAGCGTTACAGTGTCGCAGTAGTCGTCTTTGCTACTTTGTTGCAGTTTTGCAGGCTTCCAGCGTGGTCAGCAGTCGATTCCTTGGCAGAAGGTGAAGAGAGAGATGCAGAGGAACTCGGATGAGCTCTTGCATTCGTTATCTAAGGAATTCCCCAAAGCAGAGACCCTAAATAGCCAGAAAAGGAGGTTTGGCTACTTAGGAGAGAGGATAGGCTAGCAACACCTGAAGGAGCCTATCAGAAGGAGTCTCTGACGTCACCTGCTGGCACTGGCCACTCAGAGCAGTCCAGTGTGCTAGCAGCACCTCTGTTTCCAAGATGGCAGAGGTCTGGAGCACACTGGAGGAGCTCTGGGCACCTCCCAGGGGAAGTGCAGGTCAGGGGAGTGGTCACTCCCCTTTCCTTTGTCCAGTATCGCGCCAGAGCAGGGCTGAGGGATCCCTGAACCGGTGTAGATTGGCTTATGCAGAGATGGGCACCATCTGTGCCCATCAAAGCATTTCCAGAGGCTGGGGGAGGCTACTCCTCCCCTGCCTTAACACCTTTTTCCAAAGGGAGAGGGTGTAACACCCTCTCTCTGAGGAAGTCCTTTGTTCTGCCCTCCTGGGCCAAGCCTGGCTGGACCGCAGGAGGACAGAAACCTGTCTGAGGGGTTGGCAGCAGCAGCAGCTGCAGTGAAACCCTGGGAAAGGTAGTTTGGCAGTACCCGGGTCTGAGCTAGAGACTCGGGGGATCATGGAATTGTCTCCCCAATGCCAGAATGGCATTGGGGTGACAATTCCATGATCTTAGACATGTTACATGGCCATGTTCAGAGTTACCATTGTGACGCTATACATATGTCGTGACATATGTATAGTGCACGCGTGTAATGGTGTCCCCGCACTCACAAAGTCCGGGGAATTTGACCTGAACAATGTGGGAGCACCTTGGCTAGTGCCAGGGTGCCCACACACTAAGTAACTTAGCACCCAACCTTTACCAGGTAAAGGTTAGACATATAGGTGACTTATAAGTTACTTAAGTGCAGTGGTAAATGGCTGTGAAATAACGTGGACGTTATTTCACTCAGGCTGCACTAGCAGGCCTGTGTAAGAATGGTCAGATCTCCCTATGGGTGGCACAAGAAATGCTGCAGCCCATAGGGATCTCCTGGAACCCCAATACCCTGGGTACCTCAGTACCATATACTAGGGAATTATAAGGGTGTTCCAGTATGCCAATGTAAATTGGTGAAATTGGTCCTATCACCCCTGCTGCCCTCATTGAGGAGGCCATTGACCTCCTCAGGTCCCTCACTGTTGGGCAGTCTACCATTTTGAATGCCATCCAGGGTGTAGAGAGGCAGTTGCAAAAACCAATGCATTCCTGGAGGGCATTCATTCTGGTCAGGCTGCCCTTCAGCGAGCTTTTCAGACTCTGGCCTCAGCACTGATGGCAGCCATTGTCCCCGTCTCTAGCCTCCCCCCTCCAACTTCCTCCACCCCGACCCAATCCCCTGTACCTCAGCCTATCCCAAGCACGCCTACAGCCCAACATGCACACACGTCAACACACAAGGGAAGCTCAGGCATACATAAGCACCACACATCCCACAGGCACTCACGCAAGCATCACACACATGCAGACACACCAACATCCACTGCCTCCACTGTGCCCCCCTCCTCCTCGTCTCCCTCCTCCCTCCCAGTCTTGTCTACACTCACACCTGCATGCACTACCTCTACAGCCACTACGTCCCTCTCCAGCACACCCACCAAACCTCGCTCAAGTGCAGTCACCACCCCCACTACCATTCACGCGTCTCCTGTGTCCTCTCCCAGTGTGTCTGTGACGCCCTGTCCCAAGATACTCAAATGCAGGCACACACCCACCCAACAGCCATCCACCTCACGACAGCCTCCAGCGCATGCACCTTCACCCAAAGTCACCAAACGTACACCTCCTACAACCACCACCTCTTCCTCCACTCCCAAACCCCCTCCAGCTACCCGTCCCAGTGTGTCCAAAAAACTTTTCCTGTCCAACCTTGACCTCTTTCCCACACCTCCCCCACCCCATCCGTCTCATAGGTCCCGAACTAGCACCTCAGCCACAACATCTCGGGGACCAGTGGTGCCTGTAGTCACCGGAATCTGGAGTGCACCGGCCACCAGGGCAGCCAGTGTGGCATGGAGCCACAGCACAGACAGTCCCCCACCTGTGAAGCATCAAAAGTTGGCCAGTGCCCGGCGGGAGAGGGGGAAGACTCCAGCAACCAAAGCCGCTCCCAGGGGTCCTGGTGGGAGTGTGGAGTCAGCTGTGACACCTTCCAAGGTGGGGAAGGGTCACAAGAAACCCGGCAAGTCTGGGAAGAGCAGCACGGGGGAGAAGACCGCCATCATCCCCGATGCCCAGGAGCCCACCTCCAGCACAAGCCCAGCTGCCAAGGACAGGACCGCCAGCACTAGCCCACCTGCCCAGGAGGGGCCCGCCAGCACTAGCCACGCTGGGCTATGAAGGACCGCCAGCAAAAGCCCCGCTGGGCCATGAAGGACCGCCAGCAGCTGAGACCCTGCAATGGAGACTGCCATCTCAAGCACCGCTGAACAGGGCACTGCCGCCTCAAGCACCGCTGAACAGGGCACCGCCGTCTCAAGCACCGCTGAACAGGGCACTGCCGTCTCAAGCACCGCTGAACAGGGCACCGCCATCTCAAGCACCGCTGCACAGGGCACCTCCGTCTCAAGCACCGCTGAACAGGGCACCGCCATCTCAAGCACCGCTGAACAAGGCACCGCCGTCTCAAGCACCGCTGAACAGGGCACCACCTTCTCAAGCACCGCTGCACAGGGCACCGCCGTCTCAAGCACCGCTGAGCAGGGCACCGCCGTCTCAAGCACCGCTGGCCCATGAGCGGCAAGGGCACTGACGCAACTGAGTCCGTCACGGGGTGAATGATGCATTCTGGGCACCAAGCCCCCTCCAGAACCAGTGGAGAAAACCATCCACTACCCCAATCCTTGGCAGGATGAAGCACTCTGGGCACAAAGCCCCCTCCAGAACCAGTGGAGAAAAGCATCCACTACACCAATCCTTGGCAGGATGAAGCACTCTGGGCACCAAGCCCCCTCCAGAACCAGTGGAGAAAAGCATCCACTACACCAATCCTTGGCAGGATGAAGCACTCTGGGCACCAAGCCCCCTCCAGAACCAGTGGAGAAAGGCTTCCACTACCCCAATCCTTGGCAGGATGAAGCACTCTGGGCACCAAGCCCCCTCCAGAACCAGTGGAGAAAAGCATCCACTACACCAATCCTTGGCAGGATGAAGCACTCTGGGCACCAAGCCCCCTCCAGAACCAGTGGAGAAAAGCATCTACTACACCAATCCTTGCCTTGATGAAGCACTCTGAGCACCATGCCCTCTCCAGAACCAGTGGAGACTGTCATCCACTTGTGAGACTGTGGCTTTGCACTCCCCAGGATTGAACAGTGGGCAAACCAACCACTGTAGAGACTTGAGAGACTGTGGCTTTGCACTCCCCAGGATTGAACAGTGGGCAAACCAACCACTGTAAAGACTTGAGAGACTGTGGCTTTGCACTCCCCAGAATTGAACAGTGGGCAAACCAACCACTGTAGAGACTGTGGCTTTGCACTCCCCAGGATATGGCAGTGGGCAAACCACCCACAGGAGAGACTTGAGAGACTGTGGCTTTGCACTCCCCAGGATATGGCAGTGGGCATCCCACCCACTGTAGAGACTTGTGAGACTGTGGCTTTGCACTCCCCAGGATTGAACAGTGGGCAAACCACCCACTGTAGAGACTTGTGAGACTGTTGCTTTGCACTCCCCAGGATTGAACAGTGGGCAAAACACCCATTGTAGAGACTTGTGACACTGTGGCTTTGCACTCCCCAGGATGGAACAGTGGGAATGTGGCCCCCTTGTGGAATTGGCGTCGTGCACTCAAGCGGCTGAGGTGCCCCCCCCCTTTCCCTCCCCCTGAGGTGCCTGTTTAGTTGGTCTCTGATGCCCCTGCAGTGTTCTCTCCGTCATGTCGGGGATCTTGTGTGGGCCTCGCCCATACCGTGTGGTCCCAGTGCTCCACAGGCTTTCTTAGAACACTACCTGGACTACTATGCTTGGTATATATTATGTACATGGTGCATGTATATATTTCTGCCTACTTGCTTTTAATATATTACAATAGGTACACTCATTTTCTATTGTCTTTGCATTCTTCCAAGGGGCTTGGGGGGTGTAACTGTGATGTATTGATATGCATTAGTGTGTGTGTTGTAGTAGGTGAGGGTGGGGGTGTTTTTACGTGTGTTTCCCTGTTTTTTCCCTCACCTCTCCCCTGTGTCGTAGGTGCAGTACTCACCGTGGTCTTCGCCGCCGGCGTTCGTGCTCCTGGTAGAGGAGCAGGAAGACTATTGCAGGGAGAATTTGGAGTTCCGGGTCCATTGCGTCTTTGTTCCTCGTGGGGTGTGTAGAGGTGAGCGCTTTTCCTTCGGGATTCCTGTTTCAGCCATGTTTTTATCCGCAGTGAATCCACCACGGAAAAGGAGGCGGATTGGCCTGTCATAATAGTGTGGGTGGCACATTGTCCTCCGCCTGTCTGTTGGCGGTGACCGCCACGCTGTTTGTTGGTACCGCCGTGGCGGTCGGAGTATTAAAGTGGCTGTCTTTGTTGGTGGTTTCCGCCACGGTCGTAATTGCAAATTTTTTACTGCCGGCCTTACCGCCGCTTTAACACCGACCGCCAGGGTTGTAATGACCACCTAAGTCCGAAAGTAAACTTTTGACCAAGGCCTCCTGCTTGCTGTAGCTGAGCAGGGCTCCATCGTGGTCGGCCTTAAACTTTGACTTTGACCTGGTCAAGTTGCGACCAGATGAAAACATTGGGACTTTTAGTTTCTAATTGCTGAAAAACATTAATTTTTAAAGATTCATATCTCCGATTCCCTTTATCTCATTTTATTGCGTTTGATGTCAAATTAAAGGTAAAAATATTTCCTATTTTTATAAATTGTTTTGGGATTTTTAAACAGTTTCCTGTGTTTTATGTTATTACTGTTTTGTGATACTTAAATCCTGTACACACTTTGGGCCTCATTATGAGTTTGGAGGGCGGCCTCACTTTGGGTCGGAAGACCGCCAGTTTGGTTTTTATCCCGCTGGCCCTATTATGAGTTTCCCGCTGGCCCACTGGCCAGGCAGGAAACTACCCACAACATTGACACCCGATCATAATCGAGACATCGGCTATGTTGTGGTGCATCGTGTAAAACAGCACCCATCGCTCTATTCACTACCTGTAATTCAGGCAGTGAAAAGCGCAATGGGGCTGCCCATGGAGGCCCCTGCACTGCCTATGGCAAGTCAATGGGCAGTGCAGGGGCCCCCATGGCCCTCCCGGTAACCCCGTCTCCACCAGCCTTTGCATGGCGGTGGCACCACCATGCGAAAGCTGGTGGACACAGGAATCGTAATCCCCAAGGGCAGCACTGTTTGGAGCACTGCGCTGGCGGAATAAGACCACCGGCACCACCAGGCCTTCAGCCAGTGAAAAAGTGGTGGTGCCGGCAGTCAGACTGTGGCACTTTGGCCACGGTCATAATGTGGATGTCGGACCACCTTGGACTACCAGACTCATAATTAGGGCCTTTGTCTCTTAAGTTAAGCCTTGTTGCTCGTTGCCAAAGTACCAAGGGTTGAGACCTAACTGAACCTAGTGGGGGTTAGTGGCCAACTGCCAAGTGTAGGTACTCACCTGCCCTTATCAATAATCCACTTTCCAACACACCCGAACTTCTCTGGCTGGTCCACAGGACACGACCTCAACCTCAAAACAAAAGGTGACACTTGTGAGAACATTGTCTGACCTTATATGTAATTTTAAAGTTGTCTTCCATTTATTCTTATAGTGCGTTATTCCACACAGAAACAGAACTTTTTTTAAACTTCAAAAAATCACAACTTAAGAAGTACTTCCCTGTTTCGGATGATCTTAGTCTTAGAACTTGTAGAAAAATCTGAAGTATGTTTTGTAAATTGGTCTCGGTTAGTCTTTTGAGTGTGTGTCCACATTTATTGATACTGTCAATACAAGAAATGCTTAGCACATCTCCTGGATTAGCCTAACTGCTCAACCAATCTGCAACAAAAATAGATCATTAGGTGATCTGTTTTGCCTCTGGATACCCAGGTGTGGATGCCCAGAATCTCTGCACAGTGTACATTGTTTTTGCATACAATATAGTGTGCCAGATTCTAACAATGGCACACACATCAGCAGGAATAACATCATCAGAAAACAATTAGAAACAATCCAAAGACAAGGCCAGGACAAGGGTACTGTCAAACTAAATATTTATAATGAAAATGAGATAAATATCTCAAAATGTTGGTTTAATATAAAGGGTACAAGAAAGAGTCACCCAAATGTCTAAAGTTTGGGTTGCATTCCCAGTCCTTGCCTCCTATTTATAGTGTCAGAACCAACCTCCTACGGAAGGGAGATCAATGGGGCAGATAGCAGGCACTCCCATTATCTTACTTTGGGGGGTGGGGGGTCCATGTGTTTGAGTTTAGTAGGGGTGGGTTTGGTTTTTGGAGGAGTGGTTTTGGATTTGGGAAGGGTGGGTTGGGATGTGGCAAGGCATATGGGAGGGGTAGATTTACATTTGGGAGAGGTAGTTTGGGATATGGAAGGGGTGGGTTGGTATGTAGAAGGGGTGGAAAGATGTTTTGAAGGGATAGTTTTGGATGTGGAAGGATTCAGGACAAGGGAAAAAAGGAGGTCTTCTTCAGGAAAATGGGTAGGGTGGTTGGCAGGGAGTTTCCTTTGGAAAGTAGAGGTAGTGGTAATGTCTGATGTGTCTGTTGATGTTGCTGGTGCCTGTGGGTCTGCTTTATGGTGTGTACGTCTTAGTTTTTATCTTTAACTGGGTGTCTGTTGTATGGAGGACAGTAGGTGTTCAGTGTGTGTAACATGCAATGTATCTCTGTGTGGATGGGTGTGCTGTAGAGGCTCTGTGATTGGATGTGGTGCCTGTGGATGTGGCGGTACATGTGAGTGTTGGTGTGGATGTTTGTGTCGCAGAAGAGTGTTGTGTCTGCAGGTTTGGTGGTGGTGGTGGGTGTGGATGTTTGTGTTGTTGTAAGTATGCTTGTGGTGGGGATGTGGTGTCTGTATGTTTGTGTGTGCATCTGTGTTTCTTGCTGTGTTTGTATTGAATGTGCTGTTTGTTTGAGTGGGTGCATGCAAATGTGTGAGTGTGCTTTGGATAGGGGTGGGAAGAGGGATTTGGGATGGAGAAGGGGTGGGAGTTGGGGTAGGAGGTTAGGATGGGTGAGAGGCTGCAGTCAGTGAGTAGGCCAGATCCTGGAATGACCTCTGTAGGCCAGACATGGCACCGTGAATGCCACCAAAGTAAGCTAGCATCTGTGTCATCTGACCACTAGGCCCCTGGATGGCATACAGTACTGCAGTCTGGCCTACAGAGATGGTCCACAATAGGTCAATAGCCTCCTCATTGAGCGCAGCCTGGGAGACAGGGCCAGGGTTGGAGGTGTTTTCAGCAAATGCGATGCCACCCCTTTTAGGGTGTTAGATATGGCTAACTGGAGGGGAGCAAGAGGGAGGGTGGAGATGGAAACATGGGTGGTAGACAGTGATGCAGGTAGACTTGTTGCACTAGGGTCCACTACCAATGGGACTGGAAGCCTCCCAAGATGATGTTGAGACACTGGTGGTCTCGGTGCTAGCCACCTCGTCCTCTATGGAAGTAGGTCCCTCAGTGTTGGTGGTGTCCACACTGGTACCACTGTGCCCAGCTTCTTCCCTGCCGAAGTGGCTGCTGCCACCTTCGCCTTAGATACAATTGTCTGAGTGTATCTGTGTAAATAGAATGGAACATGAACTTTGCTCACAAAACAGTTGCCAAGTCTAAATATTAAACCAGGTTAAAGGCTCTCAAACTTCCCTTCTTTATCAGCAGTATCTCATGCATGTAGGAACGAATTCCACAAAGCATTCGCTCACAGTTTAGAAATTCCCCATTCTAGCTCCCATATCATGTAAGCCTCGTCCACTTTTATTTCTCTGCATGACAAATAGCATCAAAAGCATGAGAACTTACACCGGCCTAGTTACATTCCTTGTTCACTTCAGTACAGAGCAAAAACATTTCCACATTTCTAAAAGGTTCATGTTTTGGTCCTGATATTGATTTATCCAAATGGGAAAATCTAACACCTCTGTGAGGTAAACTTGAATCTACATCTGTCCTTTTAAGTATCACTTTCTCACCATCATTGATTTCTCATCTGAGCACACCTAAGTACACTTGAATATCATTTGGGGTACATGAAACTCTGTTACTAATGTGGACACATTCCTGTCGATTTCTGTCAATACAGTTTGGCATAAGAATTCATGTTAGTTGGCACAGACTGGCTTTCAAGCACATTTGTGAAGGACTAAAGCTTCATGACAATCTGCTACTTACTGCATGAACTGATTGAATCTTGCTGTTGGAGCATGTTTCTTGCATCTGTCAGATGTGAAATGATGCCATTGTACACATATTTCCAGTCCTTTTAAGCAGATGCTCATGATCATATTGTCATTGTACTAACTTACGAACGTAAAATCTGAAACATCAACAGTATCATAAGCATATACTATGCCATGTCAGCAATAATAGGGCCTAATTTACCTTATGATGGAGCATCACATGTAACCCAATCCTCAAATGAGACATGTGTGGTACAAATGTCCCTTATAAAATGGAGAAAATACAGTTAACCCTTTTTCTCATTCAGACATGTGTCTGGTCTAAACACTATTTGGCTTGTGATGAGGAAACTAGTGAAAACCTTTAGCACAAAACAATACACCAAACACAGCATAAAACACGTCTTAAAAATGTACACCTCCAAAAATCATCTTTTACATTGGATGTGTATCAACCTTCAAGTTGGTTTCAAACAACATTGCTTAAAATGATAAAAGGTAAACAAGAATAGCTGCATGCAATAAATTACCCCGTTGATGCTGCTGTTGGGCCTTCAACTGTCCATCAAGCTCTGGGTAGGCTACCGCAAGATTGTGTGGGCCATTGAGGAGGCAGGGTGCATGCTTTTGCCTCTTTGGGAGGTCTGGCCAAGCTGGACTTGGCCTGAATTTCTGGTCTAGCGTCAGAGGTCGTCCCACCTCTTCCTGCAAGGCAGGCTGCACAGCTTATGGACCTTCACAGTCCACATCTTCTTTGCAATGGCCTTCCATATGACTCACTTTTTTTATTTTAGTTTATTGAGATCCAAAATTACAATAAAAACATTACAACATAGCATCCATACTCTGACAATAAAATGAAAATACATTACATGAATAGGTCATATTTTATTGCAGAGTAACTCAACAAAGCAGCGATAAAATATGAGATTTCATAATATCAACAAAAATATGTAGATAAGACAGTTTCCTAACAGCCCTACCAGCTTCCTTAATATCCTAAAGAGTCTTCCTTGAACTTCCCCTAAATTTGATCAAATCTCTTACCTCTTTACATTGCAACTTGTAAGCCGCTCCTTATTTCTTACTTTCTTACTTGTTCTCTATAGTGGGGATCGACTGGGTTTGCCACCTTTGAAGTTATAAAGATCTGGCCATTGCAACATATAATAGCTTTATGAATCTGGGAGCTAATCTACTGGTAGTATCATATCCCAATACTATCCACCAGATACTAGGAGCTACTTTGATCCACCAGGCTTTCTCTAGGTGCTTAAATATTTTTTTCTCAAAATTCTTGAATAGGGGCACACAGACCCATAACATCTGTCCAATTTTCAACAGCCCCCACAATACATCGGAAACAGTGCTCAGACCAGTTAGAATTAGCCAGAGCTAAAAATTGTGGGGTTCTATAAAGAAGCCATTTACTGAAATATAGCAGTCTACAACAATTGATTCCTCTCAGAACATTAAAATTCAACCTAATAATTTCCTCCCATATCTTTTTTGTTTATTCTAACCCTTCATACCTTTCCCATTCTTTGATAGCTTTCACACAAAGGTCCAGAACCTTCAGATCTGCGAGCAGCCTTTTCCAATCGCCCGCTCACTTATAGTCTGGGGGTTCCACCAATTCTACTACCACTTTTTGACTATCCCGAATCTGTCCACAATTAATATTACTAAATATGGTGAACATTGCTCTATAGGAGCGAAGGAGCAGGAAATCACCTTGCACTATTTCCCAGATTTCTGACAAACTCGTCCACCTATTGTCCAACGAAATGTCTGCAACCTTCCTAAATCCGACACTCTCCCATTTTCTTACTATATTAGGATCCAACTGAGTGCCAGACTCCCACACCAATTCTGACAGAGTAGTGGAAGCGTTGATATAAGGAACTGTGTATCTCTGGTAGAGATTGACCTGCTTCCTAATAAAAACCCTTATGACTCTTATAGCTAACTTTCTTTTGGTGATTTTGTTAGTTTTACCACATCACGTATGCCATGCACCTTAAAAATCAACTCCAAGAAATCATGCTAAAAAATAATATCATATCATAATAGTCTTTGAGACTGGGAAGTGCCAAACTGCACTTCTCCAATTCTTCATATAAAGTGTTTAGTGCTACTCTGGGAGTTTTATTTTGCCAGATAAAAGATATAAACATAGTCTCCACTTTCCTAAAAAAGGATGTGGTTAAAACACACGGGGTAGCTGAGAACAAAAAGTTAAATAATGGCAGAATAGACATTTTGATCAAAGCAACTTTTCCTAAAATAGTTAAAGAAAGCGATCTCCACCATGCCGACATAGCCTTTACTTTAAAAAGCAAAGGAGCAAAATTAAGATCATATAAATCCTCAACTTTTGAGGAATATCTAATCCACAAATATGTTTTGGGCTGAGCGTTTACACAATGCACAATTTCAGGGAGTAATCTATCCGAGCTGCATGTGCAAAGAATAATGTATTATTTTTTATTATTGATTTATTGCCCCCCCCCCCCAACTTGCTCAAATTGAAAGAATGTCTTAAAGGCTTTTCCTTGTGAGCTTTTGTTGCTGTAGAGAATCAACATAATATCATCAGCATATAATTTTCCTAAAATAATCTTCCCAATCTGCAAAATGGGAGGCCGAATCTCAGTATTCTACCTTACTGCAATTGCTAATGGCTCAAAGACAAAGACAACAAAATTGTTAAGAGTGGGCAGCCCTGCAGAGTCCCTCAACAAACTTGTAATTTACCCAACACTGTGGCGTTTATTATAATATTGGCTTCAGCATTCCCATACATCCTGTGCACCAACCCTGTGATCTGGGAAGGCACCCCAAAATTCGTTAAGATGTCAAGTAGCGTTTCCATGACCACAATGTCAAATGCCTTATTTGCATCCAGTAAAAGAACTGCAGCAGCAGTGACATTGACAAAAAAATAGTCCAGTGCTTCGGCTAGATAATCTGTATTGGTTGCCAACTGACAACTGGCAATAAAACGATTCTGGTCACGATGGGCTGATTTGGCTGCTATCTGTAGGAGGCTGGACTGGCTTGTAGTGAGTACCAAGGGGTACTTGCACCTTGCACCAGGCCCAGTTATCCCTTATTAGTGTATAGGGTGTCTAGCAGCTTAGGCTGATAGATAATGGTAGCTTAGCAAAGCAGCTCAGGCTGAACTAGGAGACGTGTGAAGCTACTACAGTACCACTTAGTGTCCTATGCACAATATCATAAGAAAACACAATACACAGTTATACTAAAAATAAAGGTACTTTATTTTTATGACAATATGCCAAAGTATCTTAGAGTGTACCCTCAGTGAGAGGATAGGAAATATACACAAGATATATATACACAATAGCAAAAATATGCAGTATAGTCTTAGAAAACAGTGCAAACAATGTATAGTTACAATAGGATGCAATGGGGAAACATAGGGATAGGGGCAACACAAACCATATACTCCAGAAGTGGAATGCGAACCACGAATGGACCCCAAACCTATGTGACCTTCTAGAGGGTCGCTGGGACTATTAGAAAATAGTGAGAGTTAGCAAAATAACCCTCCCCAAGACCCTGAAAAGTGAGTGCAAAGTGCACCAAAGTTCCCCTAAGGACAAAATAGTCGTGTTAGAGGGAAAATACAAGGAAAACACAAATCAGCAATGCAACAACAATGGATTCCTGACTGAGGGTACCTGTGGAACAAGGGGACCAAGTCCAAAAGTCACAAGCAGCTCGGAGATGGGCAGATGCCCAAGAAATGCCAGCGGTTGGTGCAAAGAAGCTCTTACTAGGCTGAAGAACTGTGAATACTGCAGGAACGACAAGGGCTAGAGACTTCCCCTTTGGAGGATGGATCCCCCACGCCTTGGAGAGTCGTGCAGAAGTGTTTTCCCGCTGGATGGACGCCAACAAGCCTTGCTACATGCAAATCGTGCGTTTGGCGTTTTTGGACGCTGCTGGGGCCCAGGAGGGACCAGGAGGTCGCAAATTGGACCTGCAGAGAGAAGGGACGTCGAGCAAGACAAAGAGCTCTCACTGAAGCAGGTAGCACCCGGAGAAGTGCCAGAAACAGGCACTACGAGGATGCGTGAAACGGTGCTCGCCGAAGTTGCACAAAGGAGTCCCACGTCGCCGGAGACCAACTTAGAAAGTCGTGCAATGCAGGTTAGAGTGCCGTGGACCCAGGCTTGGCTGTGCACGAAGGATTTCCGCCGGAAGTGCACAGGGGCCGGAGTAGCTTGCAAAGTCGCGGTTCCCAGCAATGCAGCCCAGCGAGGTGAGGCAAGGACTTACCTCCACCAAACTTGGGCTGAAGAGTCACTGGACTGTGGGGGTCACTTGGACGGTGTCGCTGGATTCGAGGGACCTCGCTCGTCGTGCTGAGAGGAGACCCAAGGGACCGGAGATGCAGCTTTTTGGTGCCTGCGGTTGCAGGGGGAAGATTCCGTCGACCCACGGGAGATTTCTTCGGAGCTTCTGGTGCAGAGAGGAGGCAGACTACCCCCACAGCATGCACAAGCAGGAAAACAGTCGAGAAGGCGGCAGGATCAGCGTTACAGAGTTGCAGTAGTCGTCTTTGCTACTATGTTGCAGGTTTGCAGGCTTCCAGCGCGGTCAGCAGTCGATTCCTTATCAGAAGGTGAAGAGGGAGATGCAGAGGAACTCGGCTGAGCTCATGCATTCGTTATCTCAAGTTTCCCCAGAGACAGAGACCCTAAATAGCCAGAAAAGAGGGTTTGGCTACCTAGGAGAGAGGAAAGGCTACTAACACCTGAAGGAGCCTATCACAAGGAGTCTCTGACGTCACCTGGTGGCACTGGCCACTCAGAGCAGTCCAGTGTGCCAGCAGCACCTCTGTTTCCAAGATGGCAGAGGTCTGGAGCACACTGGAGGAGCTCTGGACACCTCCCAGGGGAGGTGCAGGTCAGGGGAGTGGTCACTCCCCTTTCCTTTGTCCAGTTTCGCGCCAGAGCAGGGGCTAAGGGGTCCCTGAACCGGTGTAGACTGGCTTATGCAGAATTGGGCACATCTGTGCCCAACAAAGCATTTCCAGAGGCTGGGGGAGGCTACTCCTCCCCTGCCTTCACACCATTTTCCAAAGGGAGAGGGTGTCACACCCTCTCTCAGAGGAAGTTCTTTGTTCTGCCATCCTGGGCCAGGCCTGGCTGGACCCCAGGAGGGCAGATGCCTGTCTGAGGGGTTGGCAGCAGCAGCAGCTGCAGAGAAACCCCAGGAAGGGCAGTCTGGCAGTACCAGGGTCTGTGCTACAGACCACTGGGATCATGGAATTGTACCAACAATGCCAGGATGGCATAGAGGGGGCAATTCCATGATCATAGACATGTTACATGGCCATATTCGGAGTTACCATGGTGAAGCTACATATAGGTAGTGACCTATATGTAGTGCACGCGTGTAATGGTGTCCCCGCACTCACAAAGTTCAGTGAATTGGCTCTGAACAATGTGGGGGCACCTTGGCTAGTGCCAGGGTGCCCTCACACTAAGTAACTTTGCACCTAACCTTTACCAGGTAAAGGTTAGACATATAGGTGACTTATAAGTTACTTAAGTGCAGTGTAAAATGGCTGTGAAATAACGTGGACGTTATTTCACTCAGGCTGCAGTGGCAGGCCTGTGTAAGAATTGTCAGAGCTCCCTATGGGTGGCAAAAGAAATGCTGCAGCCCATAGGGATCTCCTGGAACCCCAATACCCTGGGTACCTCAGTACCATATACTAGGGGATTATAAGGGTGTTCCAGTAAGCCAATGTAAATTGGTAAAAATGGTCACTAGCCTGTCAGTGACAATTTGGAAAGAAATGAGAGAGCATAACCACTGAGGTTCTGATTAGCAGAGCCTCAGTGAGACAGTTAGTCACTACACAGGTAACACATACAGGCACACTTATGAGCACTGGGGCCCTGGGTTACCAGGGTCCCAGTGACACATACAACTAAAACAACATATATACAGTGAAAGATGGGGGTAACATGCCAGGCAAGATGGTACTTTCTTACACAACCCCCCCCCAAACGGAGGACAATAAGACTAGCCATTACCTGATGAGTCTTCATTGTCTAAGTGGAAATATCTGGAGAGTCCATCTGCATTGGAGTGGCTACTCCCAGGTCTATGTTCCACTGTATAGTCCATTCCCTGTAGGGATATGGACCACCTCAACAATTTCGGATTTTCACCTTTCATTTGTTTTAGCCAAAGTAGAGGTTTGTGGTCTGTCTGAACAATGAAGTGAGTGCCAAACAGGTATGGCCTCAACTTCTTCAGAGCCCAGACCACAGCAAAGGCCTCCCTCTCAATGGCAGACCAACGCTTTTCTCTAGGGGTCAACCTTCTACTAATAAAAGCAACAGGTTGATCTTGGCCCTCAGAATTAAGTTGTGATAGGACTGCCCCTACTCCTAATTCAGATGCATCAGTTTGGACATAGAATTTTTTAGAGTAACAAGGGCTTTTCAGGACAGGTGCAGAGCACATGGCCTGCTTCAGCTCCTCAAAAGCTTTCTGACAGTTTGCTGTCCATAATACCTTTTTAGGCATTTTCTTGGATGTGAGGTCATTAAGAGGGGCTGCAATGGAGCCATAGTTCTTAATGAACCTCCTGTAATACCCAGTGAGGCCTAGGAAGGCTCTCACCTGAGTCTGAGTGGTAGGGGGAATCCAATCAATAATAGTTTGGATTTTCCCCTGAAGTGGTGCAATCTGTTCCCCACCAACAAGGTGTCCCAGATAAACCACCTTACCCTGCCCTATCTGGCACTTTGAAGCCTTGATAGTGAGGCCTGCCTTTTGCAGGGCCTCCAAAACTTTCCAAAGGTGGACCAGGTGATCATCCCAGCTGGAGCTAAAGACAGCTATATCATCCAAATATGCTGCACTGAAAGCTTCCAGCCCTTGCAGGACTGTGTTCACCAACCTCTGAAAAGTGGCAGGTGCATTTTTCAAACCAAAAGGCATTACAGTAAACTGGTAATGTCCTCCAATGGTAGAAAATGCAGTTTTAGGTTTAGCATCTTCTGACATTTTGATCTGCCAATACCCTGCAGTCAAATCAAAAGTGCTTAGATACTTGGCAGATGCCAGTGTATCTATTAGCTCATCTGCCCTGGGTATAGGGTGAGCATCTGTTTTGGTTACCAAGTTGAGACCTCTATAGTCTACACAAAACCTCATTTCCTTCTTTCCATCTTTAGAATTGGGTTTTGGTACCAGTACCACAGGAGAAGCCCATGGACTGTCAGAGTGCTCAACCACTCCTAGTTCCAACATCTTCTGAACTTCTTGCTTTATGCAGTCCCTGACATGGTCAGGCTGCCTATAGATCTTACTTTTGACAGGTAAACTGTCTCCAGTATCTATAGTGTGCTCACACCAAGAAGTGGTGCCTGGCACAATGGAGAAGAGTTCTGAAAATTGTCCTAGGAGATTTATGCAATTATCTTTCTGCTCAGCAGTAAGACAATCAGCCAAAACTACCCCTTCCACAAGAGCATCTTGTTCTGTGGAAGAGAAGAGATCAGGTAGAGGATCACTGTCTTCTTCCTGTCCCTCATCTGTTGCCATGAGCAGGGTGAGATCAGCCCTGTCATAGTAGGGTTTCAGGCGGTTGACATGGAGCACCCTAAGGGGACTCCTGGCAGTGCCTAAGTCAACCAAGTAGGTGACTTCACCCTTCTTTTCAACAATTGTGTGTGGACCACTCCATTTATCTTGGAGTGCTCTTGGGGCCACAGGCTCCAAGACCCACACTTTCTGCCCTGGTTGGTACTGAACCAAAACAGCCTTCTGATCATGCCATTGCTTCTGGAGCTCTTGGCTGGCCTGAAGGTTTTTACTGGCCTTTTTCATGTACTCAGCCATCCTTGATCTGAGGCCAAGTACATAATCCACAATATCCTGCTTAGGAGCTTTTAAAGGTTGTTCCCAACCCTCCTTTACAAGTGTGAGTGGACCCCTAACAGGGTGTCCAAAAAGAAGTTCAAAGGGGCTGAAGCCCACTCCTTTCTGGGGTACCTCCCTGTAGGCAAAAAGGAGGCATGGTAGAAGGATATCCCATCTCCTGCGGAGTTTTTCAGGGAGTCCCATAATCATGCCTTTGAGAGTTTTATTAAATCTCTCCACCAGTCCATTTGTTTGTGGATGATAGGGTGTTGTGAACTTGTAAGTTACACCACACTCCTTCCACATGGCCTTTAAGTATGCAGACATGAAATTGCTTCCTCTGTCTGATACTACTTCCTTTGGGAAGCCCACCCTGGAAAATATTCCCAGGAGGGCCTTTGCCACTGCAGGAGCTGTAGTGGTCCTTAAAGGAATAGCTTCAGGATATCTTGTGGCATGGTCCACTACCACCAAGATAAACCTATTGCCTGAAGCAGTAGGAGGGTCAAGGGGGCCAACTATGTCAACCCCTACCCTTTCAAAGGGAACCCCAACCACAGGCAGTGGGATAAGGGGTGCCTTTGGAGTGCCACCTGTCTTGCCACTGGCTTGACAGGTTTCACAGGACTTACAAAATTCTTTTGTGTCCTCAGACATCCTAGGCCAATGAAACAGTGGTACCAATCTGTCCCAAGTTTTCATTTGACCCAGGTGCCCAGCTAAGGGAATGTCATGTGCCAGTGTTAGGAGGAACTTTCTGTACTCCTGAGGAATCACTAATCTCCTGGCAGCTCCAGGTTTAGGATCCCTTTGCTCAGTGTACAAGAGGTTGTCCTCCCAGTAAACTCTGTGTGAGTCACTGACATCCCCATTAGCCTGTTTGACAGCTTGCTGTCTGAGACCCTCTAATGTGGGACAGGTTTGCTGTGCCACACTCAGCTCCTCTCTGGCAGGCCCCCCTTCACCCAAAAGCTCAGCAGTGTCTGCTTCCAGCTCCTCTGGTGTAGGTTCTGCACAGGGAGGGAATTCTTCTTCCTCAGAAGTAGAATCCACTGTAGAGGGAGGGATAGTAGGAAGTGGTTTGCTTCTACTAGCCCTAGCTTTAGGGATCACTTGGTCCATTGTTCCAGGATCCAAGCTTCCCTGTCCTTTTTGCTTTTTGGCCTGAGCCCTTGTCAAAGCAAAAATATGCCCTGGGATGCCCAGCATTGCTGCATGGGCCTCCAACTCCACATCTGACCAAGCTGATGTCTCCAAATCGTTCCCTAATAGACAGTCTACAGGTAAATCTGAAGCTACCACAACTTTCTTTGGACCAGATACCCCCCCCCAGTTGAGATTTACAACAGCCATGGGGTGGCTTTGTGTTATGTTGTGAGCATCGGTTACTTGGTACTGGTGTCCAAGTATGTGTTGTTCAGGGTGCACTAGTTTCTCAATCACCATTGTGACACTGGCACCTGTGTCCCTGTAGGCCTGGACCTCAACACCATTTATTAGGGTTAGTTGCTTGTACTTCTCCAAGTTATGGGGGCAAGCAACCAAAGTGGCTAAGTCAATAGCCCCTTCAGAGACTAAAGTAGCCTCTGTGGTCTCCCTAATCAGACCAACCCCAACTAAATTACCAAAAGTGAGCCCAGCTACTCCCTTGGATTGGCTATTAGTAGGTTTGCTCCCACCACCACTGCTATTAGTAGGGACACTAGGTGTAGCAGTAGGGGTTGTAGTGGTAGGAGCTGTGGTGCCTTTCTTTGGACAACTGGGATCTGTTGTCCAATGGCCTTTTATCTTACATAAATAGCACCATGGTTTCTTTTCCTTGTTCTGATTAAAGGAGGATTTGGGCCCACCACCCCCACCAGAGTGTTTTTGTGGGCCTGATGAAGACTCATTTTTAGATTTGTCCCCACCCTTGTCAGAAGACTTACCATCCTTCTTTTTGTTGCCATCTTTGTCACCCCCTGTATGAACTTTTCTGTTCACTCTTGTTCTGACCCATTTGTCTGCCTTCTTTCCCAATTCTTGGGGAGAGGTCAGATCAGAGTCCACCAAGTACTGGTGCAACAAATCAGACACACAATTATTAAGAATATGCTCTCTCAGGATTAAGTTATACAGGCTGTCATAATCAGTAACTTTACTGCCATGTAACCACCCCTCCAAGGCCTTCACTGCCTGGTCAATGAAATCAACCCAGTCTTGTGAAGACTCCTTTTTGGTATCTCTGAACTTTATCCTGTACTGTTCAGTGGTTAAGCCATAACCATCCAGGAGTGCATTCTTAAGAACTTGGAAATTGTTAGCATCATTTTCTTTTACAGTAAGGAGCCTATCCCTACCTTTTCCAGTAAATGATAGCCATAGGATAGCAGCCCACTGCTTTTGAGGGACATCCTGTACAGCACAGGCCCTCTCAAGTGCAGCAAACCACTTGTTAATGTCATCCCCCTCCTTGTAAGGGGGAACTATCTTATGCAGATTCCTGGAATCATGCTCTTTTGCAGGATGACTATGGGGAATACTGCTGCTGCCACCATGGGTATCTAAACCCATTTTCTGTCTTTCCTTCTCTATTTCTAAAGACTGTCTATCCAAATCCAGCTGTTGCTTCTTGAGCTTCAGTCTGGTTTGCTCCACTCTCAATCTATTGAGCTCCCTTTCTAACAATCTGTCATCAGGGTGGGTGGGAGGGACATTTCTAGATACAGAGGTATGATGGGAATGAACAGAAGGAGACCTGTCCCTTACAGAGGGCACCCTAACAGCTTGGCTACCAGTATAATGTGAGAGCACATCATCAGTATGATGTGATTCAACCTCTGTACCAACTATGCTAGACTGTCTAGTAATGGGCAGGCTAAGAAGTTTCTTTCCTGAACCTTTTCCTGGGGGAGTCCCTGGATCAGATTGAGAACCATTAGCTACTTTTTCCACAGATTGGGCACTTATGGCCTTATCCTGTACTCTAAGCATATTAATTAACAGTTCTAAGGAAGGATTCTTCCCTACACTCAAACCTCTCTCTATGCAGAGACTCCTTGCTCCTTTCCAGCTAAGGTGATCATATGCAAGTTTGGACAGTTCAACTTTTTGGCCTGTGCCAGACATTTTTTAGAGAGAGATAAAGTGATAGCAAAAGAGAAAAAAGTTTTCAGAACTTTTTGGAAAGACAGAAAAAAACTTTTTAAACTTTTAAGAACTTTTTGAAAGTTTAGAAGTACTTTTCAGCACTTAGAAAAGAGTGAAAAGAGGAAATGCAAAACTTTTTGGCTATGTGTATATACACTGACCTTGTTTTGTATATTTTTCTCTTATGAAAAGTACAATGACAAGAGTGGTAAGTAGTCTCAAAGCACTTATCCCACCACTGCACAACCAATGTAGGAGGCTGGACTGGCTTGTAGTGAGTACCAAGGGGTACTTGCACCTTGCACCAGGCCCAGTTATCCCTTATTAGTGTATAGGGTGTCTAGCAGCTTAGGCTGATAGATAATGGTAGCTTAGCAAAGCAGCTCAGGCTGAACTAGGAGACGTGTGAAGCTACTACAGTACCACTTAGTGTCCTATGCACAATATCATAAGAAAACACAATACACAGTTATACTAAAAATAAAGGTACTTTATTTTTATGACAATATGCCAAAGTATCTTAGAGTGTACCCTCAGTGAGAGGATAGGAAATATACACAAGATATATATACACAATAGCAAAAATATGCAGTATAGTCTTAGAAAACAGTGCAAACAATGTATAGTTACAATAGGATGCAATGGGGAAACATAGGGATAGGGGCAACACAAACCATATACTCCAGAAGTGGAATGCGAACCACGAATGGACCCCAAACCTATGTGACCTTCTAGAGGGTCGCTGGGACTATTAGAAAATAGTGAGAGTTAGCAAAATAACCCTCCCCAAGACCCTGAAAAGTGAGTGCAAAGTGCACCAAAGTTCCCCTAAGGACAAAATAGTCGTGTTAGAGGGAAAATGCAAGGAAAACACAAATCAGCAATGCAACAACAATGGATTCCTGACTGAGGGTACCTGTGGAACAAGGGGACCAAGTCCAAAAGTCACAAGCAGCTCGGAGATGGGCAGATGCCCAAGAAATGCCAGCGGTTGGTGCAAAGAAGCTCTTACTAGGCTGAAGAACTGTGAATACTGCAGGAACGACAAGGGCTAGAGACTTCCCCTTTGGAGGATGGATCCCCCACGCCTTGGAGAGTCGTGCAGAAGTGTTTTCCCGCTGGATGGACGCCAACAAGCCTTGCTACATGCAAATCGTGCGTTTGGCGTTTTTGGACGCTGCTGGGGCCCAGGAGGGACCAGGAGGTCGCAAATTGGACCTGCAGAGAGAGGGGACGTCGAGCAAGACAAAGAGCCCTCACTGAAGCAGGTAGCACCCGGAGAAGTGCCAGAAACAGGCACTACGAGGATGCGTGAAACGGTGCTCGCCGAAGTTGCACAAAGGAGTCCCACGTCGCCGGAGACCAACTTAGAAAGTCGTGCAATGCAGGTTAGAGTGCCGTGGACCCAGGCTTGGCTGTGCACGAAGGATTTCCGCCGGAAGTGCACAGGGGCCGGAGTAGCTTGCAAAGTCGCGGTTCCCAGCAATGCAGCCCAGCGAGGTGAGGCAAGGACTTACCTCCACCAAACTTGGGCTGAAGAGTCACTGGACTGTGGGGGTCACTTGGACGGTGTCGCTGGATTCGAGGGACCTCGCTCGTCGTGCTGAGAGGAGACCCAAGGGACCGGAGATGCAGCTTTTTGGTGCCTGCGGTTGCAGGGGGAAGATTCCATCGACCCACGGGAGATTTCTTCGGAGCTTCTGGTGCAGAGAGGAGGCAGACTACCCCCACAGCATGCACAAGCAGGAAAACAGTCGAGAAGGCGGCAGGATCAGCGTTACAGAGTTGCAGTAGTCGTCTTTGCTACTATGTTGCAGGTTTGCAGGCTTCCAGCGCGGTCAGCAGTCGATTCCTTATCAGAAGGTGAAGAGGGAGATGCAGAGGAACTCGGCTGAGCTCATGCATTCGTTATCTCAAGTTTCCCCAGAGACAGAGACCCTAAATAGCCAGAAAAGAGGGTTTGGCTACCTAGGAGAGAGGAAAGGCTACTAACACCTGAAGGAGCCTATCACAAGGAGTCTCTGACGTCACCTGGTGGCACTGGCCACTCAGAGCAGTCCAGTGTGCCAGCAGCACCTCTGTTTCCAAGATGGCAGAGGTCTGGAGCACACTGGAGGAGCTCTGGACACCTCCCAGGGGAGGTGCAGGTCAGGGGAGTGGTCACTCCCCTTTCCTTTGTCCAGTTTCGCGCCAGAGCAGGGGCTAAGGGGTCCCTGAACCGGTGTAGACTGGCTTATGCAGAATTGGGCACATCTGTGCCCAACAAAGCATTTCCAGAGGCTGGGGGAGGCTACTCCTCCCCTGCCTTCACACCATTTTCCAAAGGGAGAGGGTGTCACACCCTCTCTCAGAGGAAGTTCTTTGTTCTGCCATCCTGGGCCAGGCCTGGCTGGACCCCAGGAGGGCAGATGCCTGTCTGAGGGGTTGGCAGCAGCAGCAGCTGCAGAGAAACCCCAGGAAGGGCAGTCTGGCAGTACCAGGGTCTGTGCTACAGACCACTGGGATCATGGAATTGTACCAACAATGCCAGGATGGCATAGAGGGGGCAATTCCATGATCATAGACATGTTACATGGCCATATTCGGAGTTACCATGGTGAAGCTACATATAGGTAGTGACCTATATGTAGTGCACGCGTGTAATGGTGTCCCCGCACTCACAAAGTTCAGTGAATTGGCTCTGAACAATGTGGGGGCACCTTGGCTAGTGCCAGGGTGCCCTCACACTAAGTAACTTTGCACCTAACCTTTACCAGGTAAAGGTTAGACATATAGGTGACTTATAAGTTACTTAAGTGCAGTGTAAAATGGCTGTGAAATAACGTGGACGTTATTTCACTCAGGCTGCAGTGGCAGGCCTGTGTAAGAATTGTCAGAGCTCCCTATGGGTGGCAAAAGAAATGCTGCAGCCCATAGGGATCTCCTGGAACCCCAATACCCTGGGTACCTCAGTACCATATACTAGGGGATTATAAGGGTGTTCCAGTAAGCCAATGTAAATTGGTAAAAATGGTCACTAGCCTGTCAGTGACAATTTGGAAAGAAATGAGAGAGCATAACCACTGAGGTTCTGATTAGCAGAGCCTCAGTGAGACAGTTAGTCACTACACAGGTAACACATACAGGCACACTTATGAGCACTGGGGCCCTGGGTTACCAGGGTCCCAGTGACACATACAACTAAAACAACATATATACAGTGAAAGATGGGGGTAACATGCCAGGCAAGATGGTACTTTCCTACACAACCCCCCCCCAAACGGAGGACAATAAGACTAGCCATTACCTGATGAGTCTTCATTGTCTAAGTGGAAATATCTGGAGAGTCCATCTGCATTGGAGTGGCTACTCCCAGGTCTATGTTCCACTGTATAGTCCATTCCCTGTAGGGATATGGACCACCTCAACAATTTCGGATTTTCACCTTTCATTTGTTTTAGCCAAAGTAGAGGTTTGTGGTCTGTCTGAACAATGAAGTGAGTGCCAAACAGGTATGGCCTCAACTTCTTCAGAGCCCAGACCACAGCAAAGGCCTCCCTCTCAATGGCAGACCAACGCTTTTCTCTAGGGGTCAACCTTCTACTAATAAAAGCAACAGGTTGATCCTGGCCCTCAGAATTAAGTTGTGATAGGACTGCCCCTACTCCTAATTCAGATGCATCAGTTTGGACATAGAATTTTTTAGAGTAACAAGGGCTTTTCAGGACAGGTGCAGAGCACATGGCCTGCTTCAGCTCCTCAAAAGCTTTCTGACAGTTTGCTGTCCATAATACCTTTTTAGGCATTTTCTTGGATGTGAGGTCATTAAGAGGGGCTGCAATGGAGCCATAGTTCTTAATGAACCTCCTGTAATACCCAGTGAGGCCTAGGAAGGCTCTCACCTGAGTCTGAGTGGTAGGGGGAATCCAATCAATAATAGTTTGGATTTTCCCCTGAAGTGGTGCAATCTGTTCCCCACCAACAAGGTGTCCCAGATAAACCACCTTACCCTGCCCTATCTGGCACTTTGAAGCCTTGATAGTGAGGCCTGCCTTTTGCAGGGCCTCCAAAACTTTCCAAAGGTGGACCAGGTGATCATCCCAGCTGGAGCTAAAGACAGCTATATCATCCAAATATGCTGCACTGAAAGCTTCCAGCCCTTGCAGGACTGTGTTCACCAACCTCTGAAAAGTGGCAGGTGCATTTTTCAAACCAAAAGGCATTACAGTAAACTGGTAATGTCCTCCAATGGTAGAAAATGCAGTTTTAGGTTTAGCATCTTCTGACATTTTGATCTGCCAATACCCTGCAGTCAAATCAAAAGTGCTTAGATACTTGGCAGATGCCAGTGTATCTATTAGCTCATCTGCCCTGGGTATAGGGTGAGCATCTGTTTTGGTTACCAAGTTGAGACCTCTATAGTCTACACAAAACCTCATTTCCTTCTTTCCATCTTTAGAATTGGGTTTTGGTACCAGTACCACAGGAGAAGCCCATGGACTGTCAGAGTGCTCAACCACTCCTAGTTCCAACATCTTCTGAACTTCTTGCTTTATGCAGTCCCTGACATGGTCAGGCTGCCTATAGATCTTACTTTTGACAGGTAAACTGTCTCCAGTATCTATAGTGTGCTCACACCAAGAAGTGGTGCCTGGCACAATGGAGAAGAGTTCTGAAAATTGTCCTAGGAGATTTATGCAATTATCTTTCTGCTCAGCAGTAAGACAATCAGCCAAAACTACCCCTTCCACAAGAGCATCTTGTTCTGTGGAAGAGAAGAGATCAGGTAGAGGATCACTGTCTTCTTCCTGTCCCTCATCTGTTGCCATGAGCAGGGTGAGATCAGCCCTGTCATAGTAGGGTTTCAGGCGGTTGACATGGAGCACCCTAAGGGGACTCCTGGCAGTGCCTAAGTCAACCAAGTAGGTGACTTCACCCTTCTTTTCAACAATTGTGTGTGGACCACTCCATTTATCTTGGAGTGCTCTTGGGGCCACAGGCTCCAAGACCCACACTTTCTGCCCTGGTTGGTACTGAACCAAAACAGCCTTCTGATCATGCCATTGCTTCTGGAGCTCTTGGCTGGCCTGAAGGTTTTTACTGGCCTTTTTCATGTACTCAGCCATCCTTGATCTGAGGCCAAGTACATAATCCACAATATCCTGCTTAGGAGCTTTTAAAGGTTGTTCCCAACCCTCCTTTACAAGTGTGAGTGGACCCCTAACAGGGTGTCCAAAAAGAAGTTCAAAGGGGCTGAAGCCCACTCCTTTCTGGGGTACCTCCCTGTAGGCAAAAAGGAGGCATGGTAGAAGGATATCCCATCTCCTGCGGAGTTTTTCAGGGAGTCCCATAATCATGCCTTTGAGAGTTTTATTAAATCTCTCCACCAGTCCATTTGTTTGTGGATGATAGGGTGTTGTGAACTTGTAAGTTACACCACACTCCTTCCACATGGCCTTTAAGTATGCAGACATGAAATTGCTTCCTCTGTCTGATACTACTTCCTTTGGGAAGCCCACCCTGGAAAATATTCCCAGGAGGGCCTTTGCCACTGCAGGAGCTGTAGTGGTCCTTAAAGGAATAGCTTCAGGATATCTTGTGGCATGGTCCACTACCACCAAGATAAACCTATTGCCTGAAGCAGTAGGAGGGTCAAGGGGGCCAACTATGTCAACCCCTACCCTTTCAAAGGGAACCCCAACCACAGGCAGTGGGATAAGGGGTGCCTTTGGAGTGCCACCTGTCTTGCCACTGGCTTGACAGGTTTCACAGGACTTACAAAATTCTTTTGTGTCCTCAGACATCCTAGGCCAATGAAACAGTGGTACCAATCTGTCCCAAGTTTTCATTTGACCCAGGTGCCCAGCTAAGGGAATGTCATGTGCCAGTGTTAGGAGGAACTTTCTGTACTCCTGAGGAATCACTAATCTCCTGGCAGCTCCAGGTTTAGGATCCCTTTGCTCAGTGTACAAGAGGTTGTCCTCCCAGTAAACTCTGTGTGAGTCACTGACATCCCCATTAGCCTGTTTGACAGCTTGCTGTCTGAGACCCTCTAATGTGGGACAGGTTTGCTGTGCCACACTCAGCTCCTCTCTGGCAGGCCCCCCTTCACCCAAAAGCTCAGCAGTGTCTGCTTCCAGCTCCTCTGGTGTAGGTTCTGCACAGGGAGGGAATTCTTCTTCCTCAGAAGTAGAATCCACTGTAGAGGGAGGGATAGTAGGAAGTGGTTTGCTTCTACTAGCCCTAGCTTTAGGGATCACTTGGTCCATTGTTCCAGGATCCAAGCTTCCCTGTCCTTTTTGCTTTTTGGCCTGAGCCCTTGTCAAAGCAAAAATATGCCCTGGGATGCCCAGCATTGCTGCATGGGCCTCCAACTCCACATCTGACCAAGCTGATGTCTCCAAATCGTTCCCTAATAGACAGTCTACAGGTAAATCTGAAGCTACCACAACTTTCTTTGGACCAGATACCCCCCCCCAGTTGAGATTTACAACAGCCATGGGGTGGCTTTGTGTTATGTTGTGAGCATCGGTTACTTGGTACTGGTGTCCAAGTATGTGTTGTTCAGGGTGCACCAGTTTCTCAATCACCATTGTGACACTGGCACCTGTGTCCCTGTAGGCCTGGACCTCAACACCATTTATTAGGGTTAGTTGCTTGTACTTCTCCAAGTTATGGGGGCAAGCAACCAAAGTGGCTAAGTCAATAGCCCCTTCAGAGACTAAAGTAGCCTCTGTGGTCTCCCTAATCAGACCAACCCCAACTAAATTACCAAAAGTGAGCCCAGCTACTCCCTTGGATTGGCTATTAGTAGGTTTGCTCCCACCACCACTGCTATTAGTAGGGACACTAGGTGTAGCAGTAGGGGTTGTAGTGGTAGGAGCTGTGGTGCCTTTCTTTGGACAACTGGGATCTGTTGTCCAATGGCCTTTTATCTTACATAAATAGCACCATGGTTTCTTTTCCTTGTTCTGATTAAAGGAGGATTTGGGCCCACCACCCCCACCAGAGTGTTTTTGTGGGCCTGATGAAGACTCATTTTTAGATTTGTCCCCACCCTTGTCAGAAGACTTACCATCCTTCTTTTTGTTGCCATCTTTGTCACCCCCTGTATGAACTTTTCTGTTCACTCTTGTTCTGACCCATTTGTCTGCCTTCTTTCCCAATTCTTGGGGAGAGGTCAGATCAGAGTCCACCAAGTACTGGTGCAACAAATCAGACACACAATTATTAAGAATATGCTCTCTCAGGATTAAGTTATACAGGCTGTCATAATCAGTAACTTTACTGCCATGTAACCACCCCTCCAAGGCCTTCACTGCCTGGTCAATGAAATCAACCCAGTCTTGTGAAGACTCCTTTTTGGTATCTCTGAACTTTATCCTGTACTGTTCAGTGGTTAAGCCATAACCATCCAGGAGTGCATTCTTAAGAACTTGGAAATTGTTAGCATCATTTTCTTTTACAGTAAGGAGCCTATCCCTACCTTTTCCAGTAAATGATAGCCATAGGATAGCAGCCCACTGCTTTTGAGGGACATCCTGTACAGCACAGGCCCTCTCAAGTGCAGCAAACCACTTGTTAATGTCATCCCCCTCCTTGTAAGGGGGAACTATCTTATGCAGATTCCTGGAATCATGCTCTTTTGCAGGATGACTATGGGGAATACTGCTGCTGCCACCATGGGTATCTAAACCCATTTTCTGTCTTTCCTTCTCTATTTCTAAAGACTGTCTATCCAAATCCAGCTGTTGCTTCTTGAGCTTCAGTCTGGTTTGCTCCACTCTCAATCTATTGAGCTCCCTTTCTAACAATCTGTCATCAGGGTGGGTGGGAGGGACATTTCTAGATACAGAGGTATGATGGGAATGAACAGAAGGAGACCTGTCCCTTACAGAGGGCACCCTAACAGCTTGGCTACCAGTATAATGTGAGAGCACATCATCAGTATGATGTGATTCAACCTCTGTACCAACTATGCTAGACTGTCTAGTAATGGGCAGGCTAAGAAGTTTCTTTCCTGAACCTTTTCCTGGGGGAGTCCCTGGATCAGATTGAGAACCATTAGCTACTTTTTCCACAGATTGGGCACTTATGGCCTTATCCTGTACTCTAAGCATATTAATTAACAGTTCTAAGGAAGGATTCTTCCCTACACTCAAACCTCTCTCTATGCAGAGACTCCTTGCTCCTTTCCAGCTAAGGTGATCATATGCAAGTTTGGACAGTTCAACTTTTTGGCCTGTGCCAGACATTTTTTAGAGAGAGATAAAGTGATAGCAAAAGAGAAAAAAGTTTTCAGAACTTTTTGGAAAGACAGAAAAAAACTTTTTAAACTTTTAAGAACTTTTTGAAAGTTTAGAAGTACTTTTCAGCACTTAGAAAAGAGTGAAAAGAGGAAATGCAAAACTTTTTGGCTATGTGTATATACACTGACCTTGTTTTGTATATTTTTCTCTTATGAAAAGTACAATGACAAGAGTGGTAAGTAGTCTCAAAGCACTTATCCCACCACTGCACAACCAATGTAGGAGGCTGGACTGGCTTGTAGTGAGTACCAAGGGGTACTTGCACCTTGCACCAGGCCCAGTTATCCCTTATTAGTGTATAGGGTGTCTAGCAGCTTAGGCTGATAGATAATGGTAGCTTAGCAAAGCAGCTCAGGCTGAACTAGGAGACGTGTGAAGCTACTACAGTACCACTTAGTGTCCTATGCACAATATCATAAGAAAACACAATACACAGTTATACTAAAAATAAAGGTACTTTATTTTTATGACAATATGCCAAAGTATCTTAGAGTGTACCCTCAGTGAGAGGATAGGAAATATACACAAGATATATATACACAATAGCAAAAATATGCAGTATAGTCTTAGAAAACAGTGCAAACAATGTATAGTTACAATAGGATGCAATGGGGAAACATAGGGATAGGGGCAACACAAACCATATACTCCAGAAGTGGAATGCGAACCACGAATGGACCCCAAACCTATGTGACCTTCTAGAGGGTCGCTGGGACTATTAGAAAATAGTGAGAGTTAGCAAAATAACCCTCCCCAAGACCCTGAAAAGTGAGTGCAAAGTGCACCAAAGTTCCCCTAAGGACAAAATAGTCGTGTTAGAGGGAAAATGCAAGGAAAACACAAATCAGCAATGCAACAACAATGGATTCCTGACTGAGGGTACCTGTGGAACAAGGGGACCAAGTCCAAAAGTCACAAGCAGCTCGGAGATGGGCAGATGCCCAAGAAATGCCAGCGGTTGGTGCAAAGAAGCTCTTACTAGGCTGAAGAACTGTGAATACTGCAGGAACGACAAGGGCTAGAGACTTCCCCTTTGGAGGATGGATCCCCCACGCCTTGGAGAGTCGTGCAGAAGTGTTTTCCCGCCGGATGGACGCCAACAAGCCTTGCTACACGCAAATCGTGCGTTTGGCGTTTTTGGACGCTGCTGGGGCCCAGGAGGGACCAGGAGGTCGCAAATTGGACCTGCAGAGAGAGGGGACGTCGAGCAAGACAAAGAGCCCTCACTGAAGCAGGTAGCACCCGGAGAAGTGCCAGAAACAGGCACTACGAGGATGCGTGAAACGGTGCTCGCCGAAGTTGCACAAAGGAGTCCCACGTCGCCGGAGACCAACTTAGAAAGTCGTGCAATGCAGGTTAGAGTGCCGTGGACCCAGGCTTGGCTGTGCACGAAGGATTTCCGCCGGAAGTGCACAGGGGCCGGAGTAGCTTGCAAAGTCGCGGTTCCCAGCAATGCAGCCCAGCGAGGTGAGGCAAGGACTTACCTCCACCAAACTTGGGCTGAAGAGTCACTGGACTGTGGGGGTCACTTGGACGGTGTCGCTGGATTCGAGGGACCTCGCTCGTCGTGCTGAGAGGAGACCCAAGGGACCGGAGATGCAGCTTTTTGGTGCCTGCGGTTGCAGGGGGAAGATTCCGTCGACCCACGGGAGATTTCTTCGGAGCTTCTGGTGCAGAGAGGAGGCAGACTACCCCCACAGCATGCACAAGCAGGAAAACAGTCGAGAAGGCGGCAGGATCAGCGTTACAGAGTTGCAGTAGTCGTCTTTGCTACTATGTTGCAGGTTTGCAGGCTTCCAGCGCGGTCAGCAGTCGATTCCTTATCAGAAGGTGAAGAGGGAGATGCAGAGGAACTCGGCTGAGCTCATGCATTCGTTATCTCAAGTTTCCCCAGAGACAGAGACCCTAAATAGCCAGAAAAGAGGGTTTGGCTACCTAGGAGAGAGGAAAGGCTACTAACACCTGAAGGAGCCTATCACAAGGAGTCTCTGACGTCACCTGGTGGCACTGGCCACTCAGAGCAGTCCAGTGTGCCAGCAGCACCTCTGTTTCCAAGATGGCAGAGGTCTGGAGCACACTGGAGGAGCTCTGGACACCTCCCAGGGGAGGTGCAGGTCAGGGGAGTGGTCACTCCCCTTTCCTTTGTCCAGTTTCGCGCCAGAGCAGGGGCTAAGGGGTCCCTGAACCGGTGTAGACTGGCTTATGCAGAATTGGGCACATCTGTGCCCAACAAAGCATTTCCAGAGGCTGGGGGAGGCTACTCCTCCCCTGCCTTCACACCATTTTCCAAAGGGAGAGGGTGTCACACCCTCTCTCAGAGGAAGTTCTTTGTTCTGCCATCCTGGGCCAGGCCTGGCTGGACCCCAGGAGGGCAGATGCCTGTCTGAGGGGTTGGCAGCAGCAGCAGCTGCAGAGAAACCCCAGGAAGGGCAGTCTGGCAGTACCAGGGTCTGTGCTACAGACCACTGGGATCATGGAATTGTACCAACAATGCCAGGATGGCATAGAGGGGGCAATTCCATGATCATAGACATGTTACATGGCCATATTCGGAGTTACCATGGTGAAGCTACATATAGGTAGTGACCTATATGTAGTGCACGCGTGTAATGGTGTCCCCGCACTCACAAAGTTCAGTGAATTGGCTCTGAACAATGTGGGGGCACCTTGGCTAGTGCCAGGGTGCCCTCACACTAAGTAACTTTGCACCTAACCTTTACCAGGTAAAGGTTAGACATATAGGTGACTTATAAGTTACTTAAGTGCAGTGTAAAATGGCTGTGAAATAACGTGGACGTTATTTCACTCAGGCTGCAGTGGCAGGCCTGTGTAAGAATTGTCAGAGCTCCCTATGGGTGGCAAAAGAAATGCTGCAGCCCATAGGGATCTCCTGGAACCCCAATACCCTGGGTACCTCAGTACCATATACTAGGGGATTATAAGGGTGTTCCAGTAAGCCAATGTAAATTGGTAAAAATGGTCACTAGCCTGTCAGTGACAATTTGGAAAGAAATGAGAGAGCATAACCACTGAGGTTCTGATTAGCAGAGCCTCAGTGAGACAGTTAGTCACTACACAGGTAACACATACAGGCACACTTATGAGCACTGGGGCCCTGGGTTACCAGGGTCCCAGTGACACATACAACTAAAACAACATATATACAGTGAAAGATGGGGGTAACATGCCAGGCAAGATGGTACTTTCCTACACTATCAAATTAAATCAATTGGCAAGAAGCTTCATGACTATTTTATAATCAGAGTTTAATAAATAAAATTGGGCGGTGTGAGTTAGAATCTTCCCCATCTTTACCTTTTTTCACAAAGCTGAGCACATTCCCGGCAAAGAACGATATCAAAATAGTGCCTCCCTTCAGCATTGTGTTGGCTGCCAATAAAAAGTACTCTGCCAATACATCAAGGAAGGATTTTAAAACTTCCACTGGTAGGCCACCAGGGCCACACACCTTACCATTTGGGAGGCTTTTAACCACCACCACCAGTTCATCCTTGGTTAAAGGATGGTCAATACTTCCCATATCTTAGGTAAAGTAGGAATTGTGAGTCCTATTAAATATTTCTCCAATGCTTCTGCATCTACTGCTTGATTCTGACTATATATCGTCTATGATGCTCTAACATAATTTCCCACACTTTCCTTTGTTCCATACACGTTGCACCAGGGACTGAGCATTTCAAAGCATGAGTCATATTGCTAGCAGCCTGCTCATGTGCCTGCCATGCTAAGAATCTCCTCATAAAATTACTTTACTCATCAATTTTCTGCACGTAGGCAGGATTCACCACCTCACACCTAGTATAATACAGCTCACTTAATGCCTGGTTGGCCTGGTCTTACTCTTTCTTATTTGCTCTGAAAGGATGCCTTAAAAATGTACCTAAACTATCAAGTCTGCTTTTGTTGTTTTATGCTCCTAATATTAGCAGCATCTTTTGCTATCACAATCCCTCTGATGTATGTTTTTAGACTATCCCAGGCTACACTAGGAGAGGCTGACCCGTGATTCCTGCTTACAAACTCTCTAATCTCCTCTTCACATATCTGAACCCATCCTTCTTCTTGTAGGTACTGCTTGTTAAAGATTCACCTCCTAGCTTGGCCATACCTCTCTAGACCAATACCTCCAAAGCAAGTATTGCGTGGTCTGAAAAGCCATTAAGAAGCGTCCGCTGGCCCCTAAAAACCAGGGTTTTTTAAAGTAAAGAGAAATCAATCCGAGACAAGCTATAAAATTGACTAGACAAACAAGTATATTCTATCGTAATCGGAAGAGACTTTCCATATCTTAGGTAAAGTAGGAATAGTGAGTCCTATTAAATATTTCTTCAATGCTTCTGCCTCTACCGCTTGATTCTGACTATATATCCGTCTATGATGCTCTAACATAATTTCCCACACTTTCCTTTGTTCCATACACGTTCCCCTAGGGACTGAGCATTTCAAATCATGAATCATATTGCTAGCAGCCTGCTCATGTGCCTGCCATGCTAAGACTCTCCTCATAAAATTACTTTACTCATCAATTTTCTGCATCTAGGCAGGATTCACCACCTCACACCTAAAGTATGTTGTTTAGAGTATCCCAGGCTACACTAGGAAGGGCTTACCCATGATTCCTGCTTACAAACTCTCTAATCTCCTCTTCACATATCTGAACCCATCCTTCTTCCTGTAGGTACTGCTTGTTAAAGATCCACCAAGTATTGCGTGGTCTGAAAAGCCATTAATAAGCATCTGCTGGCCCCTAAAAAACAGGGTTTTTGAAAGTAAAGAGAAATCAATCCGAGACAAGCTACGAAATTGACTAGACAAACAAGTATATTCTATTGTAGTCAGAAGAGACACCCTCCATGGATCAATAAGTGCCAAGGTTCTTTGATAGTTCTGCAAAACTTTCAGAACTCTAGGTTTTAGCTGTTTATTTCTTTTTACTGAGGAGTCTATACTGGGTCCCCGGAGAAAGTTGAAGTCCCCTCCCATAATAATTTCACCTGGAACCTGTAATAAAGACTGAAAAAGCTCCTCATAAGACCGCAGGTTACCTGCTACGTGGGCGTAAAAGCATACCAACGAAAGTCGTCAAGAAAGCACCGAACAATTCACCCAACACTAACTTCCATTTGTATCACTAGCAAAATCCAGCACTTCGACTCCTAGCCTCTTGGCCAGAAAAATTGCAGTGCCACGATGCGCTTCTTGGGCAGTAGAGAACCCTCTGTAGTCTGACCAATTTTTAAACATAGAAAATTCCAAAAGCTTCTTGGTTGAAATATGAGCCTCTTGCAATAAAACTACTGAATGTCTCTCAGCTCTAACCCATGCTTTTGTTGCACACCTCTTTTTATTATTATTTAGGCCGTTGGCATTCAAAGAGACCATCTTCAATATGCAATTAGACATTGGCATCAGACAATAAGACATTATAATTAATGATTGCCCTCTCAGGGGAGCAAAAACAGTCCAAAGAAAGTGCAATCATGCTTGTAAGTGCCTAATGTGCATAAAGTGGCCACAAAGCAAAAGTGCAAACCTATGGCCCGTACTTGACCAATATTTAAAGTGCAATTGTTAAATAAAATGCAAACTAAGATGTCCGTTGCCCTGGACTTTCATTTCCCCATACAACATAAAGTGCAATAATATGCTGAACCTGCCCCACGGCTGACCAGCTGTTAAAGTGCATATCATGCCCCACATCCATCTACATCCTACAGTTTATACATTTTCTGCCCATGACTTATCCCACACATCACATGCGCAATAAACTTACCACCCAACATTGGCGTTCAATCAATAAAGATAGTTCAGCTTCCCAGCCTGTGATACAAGTACATATGTCCCACTTTTGATGGGCTTTGACCTGTATGGATTTTGTTTGTCTGAAGTGGTGTGATACAATTTTGTTGCATCTCTCACATGCATTCACAAACAGTCAGTACAGATTTACTTTCAAACATTTGAAATTTCCTAGGAAATACTAACTGTCAGTGATCTGTTGACTCAACACTCAACACTTTCTATCTCATTCAATTCAGGTCACAAATATCATGTAGGTCTAGGATAGGAAACCTTTCCTATAGTGAGAGCCAATCCCAATTAGTCCAAATCATTGTGAGACACTAAAAGTCAAACAACATGCACATAACCGCATGCACAGCTACACTGTCTTCATGCCTAATCTTTTAAGAGCCAGATGCTATGGTCTGCACCACATGTAGGCCCTCATTACAATCCTGGCGGTCAGTGTTAAAGTGCTGTTAATACTGCCAACAGACCGCTGGTAAAAAAAATGGGATTTTGTCCCTGGTGATAACTGCCATCAAAGACCGCCACTTTAACACATCAACCACCAGGGTAGTAACAGCCGCTGGGCTGGAGACTTCAGTCTCCAGCCCGGCGGTCGTCACAATCCCACCCTCGGGATTACGACCCGGGCTACTGCCATGGTTTTCGTGCCAAACTTACCGCCACGAAAACCATGGCGGTAGGCACTATCAGTGCCAGGGAATCCTACTGATAGGGGTCTCCCCTGCCCCCTTCCCCTCCCCAGAGTTCTCCCCATTCTCCCCCTCCCTCTCCTGCCCCCGCACATGTACACACCCACACGCGCACTCATTTACACACATGCACACACGCATACTCACCACCACCCACGCACACACACATACATATGCACACACCGCAACACACATCAACATACCTTGTCACACACATGCATTCACAACACACAACACTCACAATCACTCATTCACCCACTCATTCAACGTGACTCACACCCGCATGCACGCATTCCAAAACATACACCCCCCCACATACACACAACACCCCCACACCCTCTCTTGTCGGAGAACTCGACTTACCTGCTTGCAGGGGGTCCTCCACTGGAGATGGTCCGCGGCGCTCCTGTCAGCAGCAGTGTGCATCTGCAAAACACTGCCTGGCCATATTATTGGTCATGCGGCCTTACCACCGTCCACTGTCATGACCGTCAGCGGTGTTCCGCCAGCATTCTGGGGGTATACCGTTGGCGGTCATGATGCGCGTCGATGGCTGGTAACCATGGCGGCGGTATGTTGGTGGCCGTCGCCATGGTGGTAGGCGGTAGTTACCGCCAATGTTGTAATGAGGGCCATAGTGACTAAGGGCAGTATGGAAGGGCTGCCATGTGTCAATGAGAACACTGTGTTTTGTAATGTATGAACAAGTGTGTGTATTAATGGGACATACTTGTATAGATGATTGAGAGCCAGTGTAATTTAGACTTGCAGCACAGGAAATACCTTTCCCCATATGTGGCACCATTACATGTTTGAAACACACAGACACTTTAAGATTTCTAACTATGGGATGTAATCTCACTTGAACAGCATCAGAAAACTCCACACCTTTGAAGATTTTTCTTGCACTTTACATTTCACTTTTTTCAACAGTTGTTGTATGTTTTCAGTTATACTACTGGTGCAGTGTTTACTCGTCACTGTAATTAAGGAGCCTTCATTTTGTCTAATTAAATCTGGAATTGAGTAACATGAACTGACAATTTAGCTCATTTCTTCAGGTGACTTCATTTCAATGTACAGGCATTCCTGTCATTGTCAAACAACATTCTGTACCCAGCAAAATCATTCTGTTCGATACACTCCAATAACAACACTTTACCTATGAACAAAAGGGGACAAATTAGCCTGTGTAGAAAGGAGGACCAAATTACTTTGTCAAGCATTTCCCACTCCAACATGTTCCTGTTCCTCTGGGTTCCCATATGGCTGGCTTAACAGAAACAGGAACAGAAACCCCCTGGTGGAGATTTCCAACTCCTCAGGGGAGAAGGCAGGGACCCTGTTACCTGCGTTTCCTAGCATCCTGGCTCCCAGAGGTTGGTAACAGCAGCAAAGGTCGAGGAGGTATTGTTGGCTACAGTGTTAGGAGGCAAGTGAGCTTTTTTCCTGATGCCACATACAAGTACATGGGGTACACGCTCTGTGGCAGAGACGGACAGAGCCATTGACTTTTGTGCAGAGCCATCACACACGTTAGCCTAAGGCACTGTCTGTCACAGAGTGTTCCACCTACTACTTACACCAACAGCCATTGTATAGTCAATGTCCTGATGACAAGGTCAGGCACCTGCCATTTTAGAACATGAAGCTGTATATTTTTAAAATATTTGTGTGTCACCAGCACTCAAATTGGTGAGTACTTTGTATACAAATCTCACATATGTTCAACACCGTTTTGCCAAAATATGACACATAAAACAGTGAACTGTTACTGTGTTTTACATTGATAGTGCCGCAGTGTATGTTATACTTCCTTTGACGGTAATTGTAAGAATATAAATAAATAATAATGTGCAAATATATTTCAAATATACTATTCACGCATCATTTGTAAAACAAAAGTCAGACATAAAATTCTGGGAACATATATGACACAATAAGATCACTAATCTACCCAAGACATTAAATATGTGTTGGTTGTGAAATTCATGTGTGATGAATTTTAATTGATAGTTTGTTTTCCCTACATACAGACATATGAACCCAGGGATGGCTAGAAGAAGGCATCCTCGAGTCTTCAGGCCATTTCCAGACCTTGCCACCATGGAGGAAAGGAACATAATAAAAAAGTTCAGATTAAATAGACAGACTATACTGGATTTGTGTCAGCAGCTGGAGTCTGATATACTGCCTCACAATAGAAATACAACAGTAATAACACCAATAGTGAAACTCATCCTAGTAATTCATTTTGTAGCCACATGCTTTTTTAAATACACAGTGGCAGTATCTGTAGGCATGTCACAGTCAACCTTTAGTGGTGCGCTACAAGAAGCCATTGCTTCAATGATGAGAAACGTCAACAGCTTCATCCAGTTTCTAAAAGCTCAGAATTTGGTCAATGTGAAGGGAGAATTTTATGACTTGTGTGGCATACCAAATGTGGTTGGATCAATTGATGGCACACATATTGTCTTGGTGCCACCAAACACCACAGAACAGGTCTACTGCAATCAGAAGAAATTCCATTCTGCCAACACCAGAGCAGTACGTGCTCTATTGGCGACAAAAATGCAAAAACCCAGCACTCTCAAAACAACGTAATTTATGCATTTTGCTGATAAGTTGTGGTTTAACCTTTTGCATTGCAGAGTTCAATCCTGAAAACGTATTTTTAATATGCTTACAAATACTGTTCCTTTGCAATGTATTGCTGCAGGTTTTCAGAGTGTGTTAGGGGGTGGCCCCATTCCAGGGCCTTCCAGAGACTTTCCCTGCAACATGCCTGGGCGTGGTTCTGGGGCTGGGCCAAGACTCTATAAAAGAGAGCCAGCCCAACTCCCAGTGCTCACTATTCAGAGGTCCCGGTGCAGAGCAGCAGCTTCTTCCTGAGCTCCTGTCCCGGCGCCCTATTTGGATCTTCCAGTCTTCTGCCCTTCATCCTTCATTGGTGATCATTGTTCCAGGCGGTAAGACGGTGGTTGGACTGTCCCAACACCGTCATTGAGAATTTTTATATTCTTGGTTTAATTCTTAAATGAGTAACAGATTACTTGCGCGCTACCATTTCTTGACATTTCTATGGTAGTTTACAAATAGGCAAGACGCGCGATTTGTTCCATAAAGGTTTAACTTTGTGATTCATTGTGTGCTACCATTTCTTGACATTGGCATGGTGGCTTAAGAATCGGCAAGACGCGCAATTCGTTTTATGGTGTTTAAACATTGTTGTCCATTGCGTGCTACTATTTCTTGACATTTACATGATGTTTTACGAATTGGCAAGACGCGCAACTTGTTTCATGAGGATTTAACTTTGTTGTTCATTGCGCGCTACCTTTTCTTGACATTTACATGGTGGCTTAAGAATCGGCAAAAGAAGCGTGCTTCGTTTCATTGTACTTTGATCTTGTTATTTATTGTGAGCTGTTATTTCTTGACATATACATCGTGTTTTACGAATCGGCAAGACGCGCGATTCGATTAATGATGATTTGACTTTGATATTCATTGCGTGCTACCATTTCTTGGTATTTTACATGGTGACACTCGAATCGGCAAGACGCACGATTCTCTCCTCGAGTTTATTTCATGTTGTTTATTGTATGCCACTATTCTAAGATATTTATTATGTAATATTCGAGTTGACAAGTTATGTGATTTGTTTCCTGAATCCATATTGTGTTATTCATGGTGCACAATCCTTTTATGGTATTTACTATATATATATATATATACAAATATATATATATATATATATATAGATATATATATCTGCAATATGCACAAATTGTGTTGAAACATTTTAAGATTACACAGAAGGCCAGAGGTTCTAGATGCAATATTGTATGGTCCTAGTATACATTCTCAAAACAGGATTTATATGACTGGTTTAAAATTTAGTCAGAATGTTTTTCTGATTCTCATGTAAAGGAAAGTTTTCATTTAATTTATCTTGATTCCCCTACAGGTATCCGGCCATCTTGAAACTTAGTCATTTTAAACTTAACTCTTAGATTGTTCATGTTTTCAGAGTGACTAGGCTTAGAATCATAGTCTAGTATTGATTTCAGGAGATATAATTTTCATATTGTGTGTTGTTTACTACAAGTCTCCTTCCCAGCTGTTCCCTTCCTAATCCCCTCTTCCCCTCTTGAACTGTCTCAGTCTCTGTGATTTATCTATCAGAGTCTTGGAGCTGTTCAGTGGTGGACGTGCTGGGAATGTGCACAGACCCCAAGGATCTGGTGACTCTGACACATTCCATGTTTGTGCAAGTTGCCTGCTTACCGGATTTATTCATCTCAGATGTGTGTACCCGCTTTCCTGGGTCAACACTTGGGCCCTCATTATAACCTTGGCAGTCGGTGACCGCCAGGGCTATAGTGGCGTAAATACCGCCAACAGGCTGGAGGTACTCGTCACCTTATTTTGACCATGGTGGTTCCGCAGCGGTAACACCGCCGGGACCGGCGGTATACCGCCATGGCTGTCCTGGCGGTCGTAATCCACCAGGACAGTGTTGCAAGCAGCGCTGCCGTGGGGATTTCAACTACCCTTACCGCCAGCCTGTCCATGGCGGTAGACACAGCCATTGAAAGGCTGGCGGTAAGGAGACTCGGGGTGCCCTGGGGGAACCCTGTACTGGCCATTCACTTGGCCTGGGCAGTGCAGGGGGCCCCAGGCATAGCCACATCGCGCATTTCACTGCCCAAATTTCAGGCAGTGAAATGCACGACGGGTGCTACTGCACCCGCTGCACATCAGCATTGCCGCCAACTCAGTTATGAGCCGGCAGCAATGTTGATGTGACTTTTACGCTGGGCCAGCAGATGGTAACACTGTTACCATCCGCTGGCCCAGCGGAAAAGTTAAAATAGGAAGCCAGACATACCGCCAGCAACGCGGTATTCTAGCACCCGCAGCCTCAGCGGTTTTTAGGAAAGACCACCAAGGTTGTAATGAGGGCCTTGATTCCTTTGTGTTATGGAACAGCACCATACCCCTGCAACTGTCAGAACTTGAACTTAGCAGAGCCTGGCTTGTTTGTAAGTACAATATGACTTGAGGATCATTTACTTTAATCCTAGTTTAGGAATGTGCAATGGTTTGATATGAAGTCCACTTCAATTACGCACATGGAAGAATATTCAGGGCTAGTAGAGCATGCTTTTGGGCTCTTGAAGGCCAGATTTAGGTGTTTGGACAAGACCAGTGAAGCCCTCCTCTTCTCACCCGATGAGGTGTGTCAAATCACAGTTGCCTGCTGCATGCTGCATAACATCGCCCTGCTACGGAGCATCCCAGTCGTCACAGAGGATGGAGACTGTGAAGAGTCAGCGGGTGAGGATGTTGAAATGCCCAATGAAGACAGTGGTAAAGAGGAAGGAATTGACCTATGTCAAGATGTCATTGACCACTTCTTCACCTGAGTGTAAGTGTACCCTAACATATTGTGACATTCACTGTCAGAACAACTTGTAACATACTGAATATATCAGTCTGTGGTAGTAATTTGGTAGGAATGGCCATTTCAGAAACGTCCAAGGCAAAGATATTTGTGGATCACATTTTTCCCTACATTGACTACTGCATTTATTGACACAGGTTAACTTTGCCTGTGCTAACTATATCTGTCCTCCTAACTTATCATCAGAGTATAATTGTATATGTGAAATCATTAATTTTCCCTTGTTATTCTGTTTTAGGGTCCTTCATCATCTCATCTCCATTTGGACATTTCAAAGTTGTGGCATTTCCACTGATATGTTGCTGTTGGAAAGTACAAAGTGAACGTGGGTTATCCTGGGAAAGACACCAACTTTGGATGGACAGATCTTATACTAAACAATTTGCACTGTGACTGAATGGAAGTTATTTTGATTGTATCAGACCTGTTTTCTGTTGCCAACAAGGCAATATGTGCTACGTAAAGTGCTCTACCCTCATGTGTAAATGAAGCTACAGCATACTGGTCTCCCTTCACATTGGCTAAATCCGCAATTTGTGTTCAGTGCAGAAAGCATTTGATGTGCCTCCGCATGGTTGAATGAACATTTTTTTGCATACCATTTAATGTTGGTTGTGACATTTCACCAGATACTGCCACTGTGCCCTGAAATGGTCATGTGGCCTCAATGTGTGTTAATGCCATCATGCAGACTATTGGTGTTATTGATGTAGGACTCCTATTGTAAAGGCAGGATGCCTGGCTCCAGCTGAGGTCATGATTCAATAGTAGTTTGCCTATTTAATTTGATTTTATGAAATATTCCCTTCCTTCCATGGTGTCGGGGTTCTGGAGTGTCAACCTCTAAATGGCACAGACAGGCTTCTGCAGGGTTTGTGTGAGGCATTTTTGATTGTGTCACAGATGTGTTACCTACAAAAGTATGACCCCAATACATTTAGATTTCATTGTTTCTTTTTCCATATTTGTTACATGGGAATCACATTACCAAGTTGGTAACTATTATTTGTTTTAGCATTATATTGCTTTACAGATTTCAAAAACGATGATGCACAGAAGACATAAAAAAGGAATTACCACTATAAATACAACACAAGTCTTTGACTCTGTTTTACGTGTATTTATTTTGAAAAAAACGAGTGCAGTATATTTGTAACCAGAATAAAAAAGAACAAGAATAAAAATCTAAAGTCTATCATGTTGAATGAAACTATATTTATTTAGCACAAATTGTTTCGAGTTCAACGTACAAAATACACCTCTCCTCAGAAAAAGTAAATTGGTCCATGAAATAGTTGACAGAGTAAATGGTAGAAATTCACTTGAGGATATTAGGTTCTGCATCTGTTTGAGGTGGTGGTGTCTGTCTTGCCATACTCTCCTGGTAGTCCAGATGAAGGTACTCTCAGGAGGGGTAAAGGGTTACAGGTGCAGGCCCTGGGGTCGGTGGACCAGTTTCCTATTGTAGCAGGGCCTCCCTGTCTGAGGCTGTGAAAGGTGTATTTGTCTTGACGGTGAAGGACCGCAGACAGGGGTAGATGGTAGAGGAAAGGCCCTGCACGTGTGATGATAAATGTCAAACATCAGCCCAGTCAAGGAGCACAAATTGGAGTTGTGATTCACAAGTTATGAATGTGCTCCCTCTGCACCTGCTTAAGGTCCTGGATCTCTGTTAGGACCTGGCCCATCACATCTTGAGACTGTTGTATTGCTCCTTACACTCGATCACTGGTGGTCTGGATGACAATGATGACAGTGGCCTCGATTTGCTGTCCCACTGATTCCCTCCCACAAACCCTACACTCACTACCTTGTACCCTTGAGACATTGTGGCCCATCCCACTGGGTCCTGGCACAACTGGAGGTAGTGGTGGTTGCTCAACAGTAGTCAGGACTGGGGGCAAAAGAACGGAGTTGTGTTCCTCTGGACACAAGAAGTAGAGGTATCCATAGGCTCAGTTGTTGTAGCAGCTGGATTGGGAGGTGTAGGTGTGGGCTGAGTGCCACTCACTGGGGCTGTTTGCATAGACAGACCAGATGGGTCAGGCATCTACTCATCATCTGGGCTTGCAGAAGAGGTGTCATCACTGAAGGCTTGATCCTGGCCTGTAGTGGAGGTGTCTTCGTTTGCAGATGGCGATCCACTGGCCCTGGGTGTTGGAAATAATATGAATTAAAAAATATATTGAAGGTTTGTATGGTACTTCAAATGCGTCCTCAGCTACAGGTGAAGCAACCTAAAAAAAAATGAAAAATTATGATTAATGGGATGCTTAGACCTTTGCGTGATTTTTTACTTTTTACTCATGCAGCTTAATATACACAGCTGCACATATCAGTAACAATGATGGACAGATGTCCTGAAATGTAAAATGTTATTTAGAAAGTGTACATTACATGTACCAGACATGCAACTCAACACAGTAGAGAGGAGATTTGAGAACTGAATATTTTCAAGACTTAGCTGCCTCAAACACAATACATGCTACAACTTATTGAATTAAATGGCATTGGTCATCATAGAAACACTGCAAAGTAAATTGTGTATCAACACTTCTTATAATCAGCATGTGAAAGAATATGATTGGAAACCTTTAAATATGTAAACTATGATTTATGCAAGTAAGTAGAACGATTCAATGGAGTAACAAGAAGGTGACAACATACTGGATCAACCCAGCATATGACATTTTTATGCATACCATGAAATAGTGAATGACAACTACTTGAAGCTTTGACTTTTGTGTATATGTGGAAGGAAAGTGAAGTTGGGCAACGTCATATGCACTATTGTTTTGCTGAGACAAAAGCAGGGCATCATGGTAGATGTAGTCATTTGTAAATACTACTGCCAACAAAGGTGAGTAACACATTAATACAGTGAAAATAGGCACACATTTACCATTTGTACACACTTGTGCATAGTGTGAATAGGTTAAGATACCACTTACAAGCACTATACCTTCATGTGCATGTGGATGGAGTTTGGAATCTGTCTTTTGAAGTACAACAACCTACACTGAAATACAGAAATGGACTAGGCAAATGCAATGGGTTATTCATGAAGAACAACACACAAACTGGCAATACATATAGGTAATTGTTAAATAGATTGTAACAACCATGATGCTGCTGATTTGGATAACATGAGGAATTTTGGAAAATGAAGTTTAATTATATATGTTTGGAGAGATGTCTAGAAAAGTTATGAGTGGTTAGGTTAAGGACAGTGATTCAATTTGTGGCTAGTGTGACATACATAGGTGTAACTTACCAGTCTCCACTCCACCCGAGATTCCTCTCAAGCCTCCAGGGTGTAGGATCTGCAAGACCTTCACCTTACAGGGAAATAGTTGTAATGGTGGGCTGGGAGAACCACCACCAGTCCTCTGGGCCTCCACAAGATGCTTGGAGGCCAGGAAATGGACTCTCTTCCCCAGGCTGTTCCACCTCTTCCTAATTTCCTCCTATGTGCACAGATTGTTAGCTACTAAATTCACTCTGCTGACTATTCTGTTCCACATTTGCCTTCTCTGAGATATGGCAGTATTTTGTACTTGTGCTCCAAACAATTGTGACTCAACTCTCATAATTTCATCCACCATGACTGTCAATTCTCCCTCTGCAAAACGTACACACTGCCTCCTCCCTGCCATAGTGATCAGAAAAATCAGAAAAAAATATACTAGTGTCCTTATAGTGATTTTAAAAAAATAATGAAAAATGAAAAAGTGAAAAAGCAGAGGCAGAATAGAAAAAAAGAAAATTACCTGACTGGTCAGTGGCAAGGTTGTCCTCATATGGTAGTCTGCAGTGGAATGGAAAAGGATCATGGTCTGAGATGGAGTGTGTGCTATAGAGTATTTTACAGGTGTTCACAGTGGTCCAATATACATCAGGTGTGGGCTGGTAACATCCATTCAATAGCCACAGCCATAGTAAAATGCTGCATAAGTCTTTAGATGGACTCCTGTTGTCATGAGACTGCCGCTGGTACACCACCAGCTCAACTATGTTATCTAAATATGGTTGGCGCAATGCTGCCATCCCTACAGAGTGCTACTTGCCAGCACTGGTATGTTGCAGGATATAGCTAGTGCAATGGAGGAGACTCTGTTGATGCTGATGGCAGTTGAACCTCAATAAAGCTAAATATGGCAGTGTGAACACCATCACCTTGGTGGAGTATTATGGACTGCCATCGCAGGTAATTGGTGATAATATCAGCAAGATCTAAATCAGGCCGTAAGTCCCTGAATCCTCCAATGGCTGCCAGCAATATTAGAAAAATGTTGCTGGCAGCTCATCAGAGCGCTTGCTCCTGCTGGAGTCTAACTTCCACTGGATAGTGTTCTACTTTTGAACTGGCACTCCTGCAACTCTCTAGTGGGAGTCCCTCGGACCCAACTATCCAGATATGCAACTATTTTGTACCTCATTTTGTCAAAACATACTGAACAGATTTATTCTAAATCATAAAAAATTGCAATTTGAAGACTAAGATCTAGCTTCCTGCTAAATTTGGTGTAATTCTGTTCAGCAGTTTTTACAGTAATGCTGCCTAAATTAGACAATAGAAAAATCATAGGGATTTAGCTTTTTGGGATCCCTTTTTTTCTCAGCCACCACTTGTTGGATCACCCCAACACTTCCCATAAACAAACCAAGCAAAAAACAGCACTTTTTTAGAAAGTTTTGTGGAGATTCTTCAAACAATGCCAAAGTTATAGGCAAAACAAGAAATTAATTTCCTGTGGAAATGCTGACCTAATGAAAACTTCCCATATATATGGTTTTAATTATCATAAATTTACTTGCAATGCAGGGTAAAGGCATGCATGGTAAGTTCATGCATGATTGTGTAATAAAGACATCTGTGTGGTAAAGGTAGTTGTGGCGAAGAATATGCTGTAAAACTATGCATAGAAAAGTGTGTGTGGTAAGTTGATACATCCAGTTAAGACATAATTGTAATAAATAATAGCTTGTGTTTTTTTTTTAAAAACATTTTCCTATGTAACACAGTCCAAGCAAGTGTGTTGATGGAAAGAAGTTTAATTAATTTTCTGTTGTGCGTCTAGGACTTTTGTGAAACACAAAGGTGGTCATTACAACCCTGGCGGTCGGTGTTAAAGCGGCGGTAAGACCGCCAATAGGCCGGTGGAAAAAAAAATGGAATCACGACCGTGGCGGAAACCGCCAACAAAGACAGCCACTTTAACACTCCGACCGCCACGGCGGTAGCAACAAACACCTCGGCGGTCATCGCAAACAGACAGGTGGAGGACAATGTCCCGCCACAGTATCACAACCTACCAATCCGCCACCTTTTCCGGGGTGGATTCACCGCAAATAAAAACACGGCGGAAACAGGACTTCGAAGGGAAAACGCTCACCTCTACACACACCACGAGGAATCCGGACGCCATGGAACCCGAGCTCCAGATCCTGCCAGCCCTCATCTTCTTGCTCCTCTACCATGAGCACGAACGCCGGCGGCGAAGACCACGGTGAGTACTGCACCTACGACTCAGGGAGGGGGGAGGGAAAAAACAGGGACACACACACGCAACACCCCCACCCTCACCCACGACAACACACACACTAATACAGCATGATACATTAGTTTCACCCCCCAAACCCCCTGGAAGAATGCAAGGGCAAAAGGAATTTAGTGTAACCATTGTAATATATTACAATCCAGTACGCAAAAATATATATACACTAAGGACAGAGGTAGTGGATCGATCTCTCTACTGGTTCTGGAGGGGGCATGGTGCCCGAGTGCCTAATCCTGCTCGTGACGGACTCAGTAGCGTCAGTGCCCTTGGCGCTCATGGGCCAGCGGTGCCTGTTGCGGCGGTGTCCTGTTCAGTGGTGCTTGTGGCGGCGGTGTCCTGTTCAGCGGTGCTTGTGGCGGTGGGTCCTTGCCAGTGACTCAGCTGCTGGTGGTCCTTCATGGCCCAGCGGGGCTGGTGCTGGCGGTCCTTCATGGCCCAGCGGGGCTGGTGCTGGCGGTCCTTCATGGCCCAGCGTGGCTGGTTCTTGTGGTCCTGTCTGACCCAGCGGAGCTGGTGCTGGCAGTCCATCATGGACCAGCAGGGCTGGTGCTGGCGGTCCTTCATGGCCCAGCGGGGCTGGTGCTGGCAGTCCTTCATGGCCCAGCGGGGCTGGTGCTGGCGGTCCTGTCTGGCGCAGCGGGGCTGGTGCTGGCGGTGGCCTCAGGGGCAGCAGGGCTGGTGCTGGTGGTGGCCTCCTGGGCAGCAGGGCTGGTGGCGGTTGCCTCCTGGGCAGCGGGGATGATGGCGGTGGCCTCCTGGGCAGCAGGGCTGGTGGCTGTGGCCTCCTGGGCAGCAGGGCTGGTGCTGGCGGTGGCCTCCTGGGCAGCAAGGATGATGGCGGTGGCCTCCTGGGCAGCGGGGAGGATGGCGGTGGCCTCCTGGGCAGCAGGGATGATGACGGTGGCCTCCTGGACAGCGGGGATGATGCCGGTCTTCTCCGCCGTGCTGCTCTTCCCAGACTTGCTGACTTTCTTGTGGTCCTTCCCCACCTTGGAAGGTGTCGCAGCTGACTCCACACTCCCACCTGTACCCCTGGGAGTGGCTTTGGTGGCTGGAGTCTTCCCCCTCTCCCGCCGGGCACTGGCCAACTTTTGATGCTTGACAGTTGGGGGACTGTCCGTGCTGTGACTCCGTGCCACGCTGGCTGCCCTGGTGGCCGGTGCACTCCAGATTCCGGTGACTACAGGCACCACTGGTCCCGGAGATGTTGTGGCTGAGGTGCTAGGTTGGGACCTGGAGAGTCGGGCCCTAGGAGACGGACGGGGTGGGGGAGGTGAGGGAAAGAGGTCAAGGTTGGACAGGAAAAGTTTCTTGGGAACACTGGGACGGGTAGCTGGAGGGGGTTTGGGAGTGGAGGAAGAGGTTGTGGTTGTAGGAGGTGTAGGTTTGGTGACTTTGGGTGAAGGTGCATGTGCTGGAGGCTGTCGTGAGGTGGATGGCTGTTGGGTGGGTGTGTGCCTGCGTTTGTGTATCTTGGGAGGTGGCGTCACAGACACACTGGGAGAGGACACAGGGGACGTGTGAATGGCAGTGGGGGTGGTGACTGCACGTGAGCGGGTGTGGTGGTGTGTGTGCTGGTGATGGAAGTAGTGGCTGTAGATGTAGTGCATGCAGGTGTGAGTGTAGACGAGACCGGGAGGGAGGAGGGAGATGAGGAGGAGAGGGACACAGTGGAGGCAGTGGATGTTGGTGTGTCTGCATGTGTGTGATGTTTGCGTGAGTGCCTGTGGGATGTGTGGTGCTTATGTTTGGCAGAGCTTCCCTTGTGTGTTGACGTGTGTGCATGCTGGTCTGATGGTGTGCTTGGGATAGGCTGAGGTACAGGGGATTGGGTCTGGGTGGAGGAAGTTGGAGGGGGGAGGCTAGAGACAGGGACAATGGCTGCCATCAGTGCTGAGGCCAGAGTCTGAAAAGCTCACTGAAGGGCCGCCTGACCAGAATGAATGCCCTCCAGGAAAGCATTTGTTTGTTGCAACTGCCTTTCTACACCCTGGACGGCATTCAAAATGGTAGACTGCCCAACAGTGAGGGACCTGAGGAGGTCAATGGCCTCCTCACTTAGGGCAGCAGGGGTGACAGGGGCAGGGGCTGAGGTCCCTGGGGCGAAGGTGAAGCCGACCCTCCTGGGTGAGCAGGCACAGGGCAAAGGCTGAGGGCTGCTGGGAGGGCGGTGCTGGTAGGGGGGTGGCGGCTGTACCTGTAGATGCGGGGGACATAGATGTTGCCGCCACCACAAGGGTGCTCCCATCAGAGGACGAGTCTGTATCACTGGTCTCAGCTCCTGTCCCCGCCGTGGAGCTCCCCTCGCCCTCAGTCCCACTGGTGAACTCCGAGTCCATTGTCTCACCCTCCAGGGCCATGTGGGATGCAGCTCCCTCCTGCTCCGGTGCCACTGCTCCTCCACCTGATGATGCTAATGCACACACGAACAGGGAGACCACAAAAAGGGGGGGACGACAGAAGAAAGACATGTTGAGTGCATGCATTACCGCTACCGTTGGCGGACACGACACAGAAGCCCCCTGCACTACGCCGTGCACTTGGGCTCCACTGTTCAATCCCTGGGACATGGCCTACAAGGCTATGGCCGACATCTGCACACATGGATGACACAGGAGCCTGACTAGGTGTACTTGGCACTGTACACAGGTGGGGTGGGGTGCCACAGGGTCTGCCAGAAAAAGGGGACCTAACTAGCACACTCGCCTTGGCCTAGGGAACACCCACAGCCCAACTCTCCCACCCAGACACCTCCACTGCACGCAAAATCAGCAGAATGAGAGTGTACTCACCCCCTTGTGGCTGCTGTGATGCCCTCAAGCGCCCATCCAACTCCGGGTACACCACCGCCAGGATCCTGAACATCAGGGGGTCATGGTGCGATGGGCACCTCTCCCACATTGCGAGGTCAGCCCCAGCTGGGCCTCCTCCGTCTTTTGCTCCAGCTGCGAATATCCTCCCTTCTCTTAAGGCAGTGGGTGCTCCGTCTGTGGTAGACCCCCAGGGTCCGGACGTCCTTGGCGATGGCACACCAAATATCCTTTTTCTGGTGGGCGCTGACCTACATGAATTGTACAGGGGGAAAAGAAAAGTTATTACCAACTGCACCGTCACAGTCTTTGGCCCCCATCCTTACCCTTACCATGTGGCACATGCACTCACCGTCGTTTCATGCACGTCTCAATCCCCCCCATATCTTTCATCCACCCCACTCCACACAGGCATAGCCCATACAGCATGCTCCCAGTGTACTTACCTGTTGGTCTGGACCGTAGATTAGCGTGTACTGGGGGAGGACCCCATCCACAAGCTTCTCCAACTCCTCCGATGTGAAGGCAGGGGCCCTTTCCCCAGATGCACGAGCCATTGTCTCTTCCAGACCGAGGTCACAGCAGCACTTGCAGTGTAGGTCCTCTCCTGTCGAAGATCAGATATCGAGTGATTGAACAGATAGAAAATGGCGGTCATGTCTGCGGCGGTGCGTACCGTCACCGCCGGCGTACATCGTCATTGGCTCCTGGGACCCATAGGGCCCAATGTTAACCAATGCAGAATTGCGCTGCGGTCTTCGACCGCCTAACGCGACGGTGTACAACGGCAGCGCAGTTACCTCACATCCCATTGTCCCACTTTACAGGTCAGGCAGCCGCCATTTCAGGGGCCCACATGGCTTAATTTTTAACTGCGTCACACATACCTAGGCCTTGCCTCAACACACATGCAGGCCAAATTTCGGATTATGATTCGTGTTCTGTGTGAGCTGTGGGTATGTACCTCTGAGTTGGTTGACTCTGTGCTCGCTAATGTCCTTCATAGGCACCTTCCGCTGGGACATGTGAGGAGATGGCGGCATCCTCCAGTGTACAGACCGCTGATGGACCTGTCGACAATGGAGGAAAGACATGTGATCATCACCTACAGGCTTGATCGTGCCACAATCATGGAACTGTGTGCCCAGCTGGAGCCAGACCTGATGTCAACTATCCGCCATCCCACAGGGATCCCCCCTCAAGTGCAGGTGCTGTCAGTACTCCATTTCCTTGCAAGTGGGTCATTTCAAACAACAGTGGCCATAGCATCAGGGATGTTCCAGCCTATGTTTTCCAACGTGTTGTCCAGAGTGTTGTCTGCCCTGCTGAAACACATGCGGAGCTACATCGTTTTCCCTCAGGTGGAGGATTTGCCTACAGTGAAAGGTGACTTCTATGCCCTGGGACATATCCCCAACATTATAGGTGCCATTGATGGGACACATGTGGCTTTGGTACCCTCCCCCGCAGGAGTGAACAGGTGTACAGAAACCAGAAGAGTTATCATTCCATGAATGTGCAGATGGTGTGTTTGGCAGACCAGTACATCTCCCATGTTAATGCCAAATTCCCTGGTTCAGTGCATGACGCTTACATCCTGCGGAATAGCAGCATCCCTTATGTGATGGGTCAACTCTAGAGGCACCGTGTGTGGCTATTAGGTGAGCACCTGGAAGCAAGTCAGTGGGAATGGTTGTCTGGGTCTGGGGATATCCCTACAGGTTAGTGTGTGTCTAACAGTTGTCCCTCGCCACTTGCAGGTGACTCAGGTTACTCCAACCTGTCATGGCTACTGACCCCAGTGAGGAATCCCAGGACAAAGGCAGAGGAACGCCACAATGAGGCCCATGGGCGAACTCGGGGGATTATAGAGCGGGCGTTCGGCCTCCTGAAGGCCAGGTTCAGGTGCCTCCATATGACAGGTGGATCCCTATTCTACTCACCAAAGAAGGTGTGCCAGATCATCGTGGCCTGCTGTATGCTTCACAACTTGGCTTTGCGACGACAGGTGCCTTTTCTGCAGGAGGATGGTCCAGATGGCGGTGTTGTTGCAGCTGTGGAGCCTGTGGACAGTGAAGACGTGGAAGCAGAATAAGAGAACATCGACAACAGGAACTCGGTGATCCTGCAATATTTCCAGTGAGACACAGGTAAGAATACAAACCTGCCTACTACATGTACTTTAACACTACTACCTCTCTACTGTCAGTCATTTTCACCCAGTGTATAGTCACTGAGTTGTCACTTTCCCTTACGATTTCACAGATGTGGGTCCCACTGTGTCATCTGCTTTGTTTCCTCATGGACTGGAGCTGTGTGACATAGGTATGATGACATTACATTTGAAAGAGCATTTTGACACTGTAATTGACAATACACTATTTTGAAATCACAGACTGACTCCAGATTGTTTTGTGCTTCAAGGGTGTTTATTTAAGTGCTCAATATTGGAGGGTGTTGTAAAATGGTGAGGGGTGATGGTGGAGGAATGTCCATGGCAGAGTCCAGTCTATTAGTCTCACAGGTGCATTGCCCAAATAGGAATAGGAAGTGGAGCTGGGGCAGTTTAAGTATGGACAGGGTGACAAAGTGGGACAGAAGGATGACATTCAGGGTGGTCTCATTTCTTGGCGGGGGTCTTGGCATCGTTCTCTGTCTTTGTCCTGGATCTCAAGGACCATTTGCGGGGTGGTTCTCCCTCTGCAGGGGGTGGGGTGCTTTTGTGGTGGTCCTTTGGCGGTGCCTCCTGTCCACTAGCGCCGGCGGAGGTGGTGGGCAGTTCATCGTCCAGGCTAGTGTCAGGGGCCCCTTGTTGTGCCACAGTGTCCCTCGTGGTGTTGAGGACTTCCTTCAGCACCCCTACGAAGGTGCCCAGGGTGGAATTGATGGATCTGAGTTCCTCCCTGAACCCCAAATACTGTTCGTCCTGCAGCTGCTGGGTCTCCTGAAACTTGGCCAGTACCGTTGCCATCATCTCCTGGGAGTGGTGGTAGGCTCCCATGATGTTGGCGAGGGCCTCATGGAGAGTGGGTTCCCTTGGCCTGTCCTCCCCCTGTCGCACAGCAGCCCTCCCAGTTCCCCTGTGTTCTTGTACCTCCGTCCCGTGGACAGTGTGCCCACTACCACTGCCCCCAGGTCCCTGTTGTTGTTGGGGTGGTGGGTTAGCTTGGGTTCCCTGTAGTGGTGGACACACTGCTGATTGGCGTGTCCTGGGGACAGAGGTATGGGCCCGCTGGGTGGGTGCTGTGCTGGTGTTTCCAGAGGGGGGAAGCTCTGTGGTGCCTGTGACTGTGTCAGGGGAACCGACTGTCCAGAGGTCCCAGATGGGCCAGGCTGGTCATCTAGATCCAGTTGGGCAGAGCTGCTGTCATCACTGTGGGCGTCTTCTGTTGGTGGTGTGGACATGTGTGGACCCTCCTGTCCGGTGACGTTGGGTAGGGGTCCTGCAGGGGTATAAAAGCATGATTATTGCATCTGTGTGTGCCATGGTGTGCAATGGGTGGGTTACCGTGTACCCCAGTGCTTGCATTCCTGTGTGGGACCTTGTGTGATGGTGTTTTAGGGGGGTGTATGGGCATGTGCAGTGGCCATGCATTGGTGATGGGTGTACATGCTTTGTTGTTGCATGCAGGGCTTAGTGTTAGGATGCGTGGTTTGTGATGTTGGGACATTTGTGAGGAGTTGGAGTGATGGGGGTGAGGGTGAGGGTGGGGGTATGTGATAGCATGCAGGTAGGGTGGGGGATGTAATAGTTAAGATTTGACTTACCAGAGTCCATTCCTCCATCTACACCTGCGAGGCCCTCAGGATACAGAATCGCCAAGACTTGCTCCTCCCATGTTGTTAGTTGTGGGGGAGGAGTTGGGGGTCCGCCGCCAGTCCGCTGATCCGCAAGGTGGTGTCTTGAGACCACAGAACGCACCTTCCCCTGTAGGTCGTTCCACCTCTTCCTGATGTCATCCCTATTTCTTGGGTGCTGTCCCACTGAGTTAACCCTGTCCACTATTCTTCGCCATAGCTCCATCTTCCTAGCTATGGAGGTGTGCTGCACCTGTGATCCGAATAGCTGTGGCTCTACCCGGACGTTTTCCTCCACCATGACCCTGAGCTCCTCCTCAGAGAACCTGGGGTGTCTTTGCCGTGCCATGGGGTCGTGTGGGTGATGTGTGGGGTGGTGTGTGTAGTGATAAGTGGGCTGATATTTAGTGGTGTGTTGTGTGAGGTGCGTGGAAGTTATGTGGGTGTTGGTATTGTGTGCCTGTGGATGCTTGGTAGTTGTTTGTGGTGTCTCTCTCTGGCCTTCTCTAGTTAATTTGGTCGTAGGGGTTTGTGGGTGATGTGGGTGTGTGTTTTATATTGTAATGGGTGTGTGGGAGTGGTGTGTGTATGTGTATCAGGTGTGTGTATTTCGAAATGTCCAATGTGGCTGTGTTTTGTAAGAGTGTGTGTATTTTGAGCGCAGCAGTGTGTACCGCCAATGGAATACCGCGGTTGAAAGACCGCTGCGTTGATTCATGATAGTGTGGGCGTATTTCTGTTGGTGTGACGGTAGAGGATGTGTTTTCGCCAGTTTATCACTGACCTTTGGTGTGGCAGACTTGTGTGGGTGTCTGAATTTTGGCGGATTCCGAGCTGGGGGGGTCATAATAGCTGTGGCGGATTGCCGCAGTGGTGGGTTGGCGGTCTTCTGCACGGCGGTAAGCAGCTTTTACAGCCAATGTTGTATTGAGGGCCAAAGTAATTTGGAAACCAGATGTGGCGAATATAATGAATTAAGGGCCAGATGTAGGAAAATCTTGCATTGCGACTCTGGTGTCCCTGACACCATCTGTGAGTCGCAAAGGGGTCGCAAAGGCTCACCTCATTAATATTAATGAGGTGGGTCGCAATTTGCAACCCCCTTGCGACTCGCAGCACTCACAGGGATGGTGGCCTGCTGGAGACAGCAGACCACCATGTCTGTGACTGCTTTTAAATAAAGCAGTTTTTTTTTGTTGTAATGCAGCCCGTTTTCCTTAAAGGAAAACGAGATGCATTACAAAATGAAAAAATGAAATGTGTCAGTTTCATTTTTTCAGAGCAGGTAGTGGTCCATAGGACCACTGCCTGCTCTGAAAAAATGTTTTCAAGGCCATTCACAAAGAGGAAGGGGTCCAATGGGGACCCCTTCCCTTTTGCGATTGGGTTACCACCAGTGTGACACTGGTGGTAACTGCGATTGCTTTGTGATCGCATTTGCGGTCACAAAGTCACAAAGCAATCCTGCTTCGCTCTGCGACTCGCAAATAGGAAGGGGAATACCCCTTCCTATTTGCGACTCGCAGTCCCGTTTTGCGAGTCGGTAACCAGGATACCGACTCGCAAAATGGGAATACGGCATCGCGATGTTGGTTTTGCGCGTCGCAAACAGCGAATATCGCTGTTTGCGATGCGTAAAACCTTTGCTACATCAGGCCCTTCTTAACTAATTTCTATGGCGCGATGGGGCTGTGCATGGGGGCCTCTGCACTGCCCATGCCAAGTGTATGGGCAGTGCAGGGGCCCACAGGGGGATCCCAGGTCCCCCATTCCACCAGCCTTTTCCTGGCAGAGGACAACGCCAGGGAAAGGCTGATGGACACAGGTTCTTTATCCGGTGGGCAGCGCTGCTTGCAGCGCTGACCTGTTGGATAAGGAACTCTGCCATCGTCAGGCTGCCTGGCGGCGGTAGCCTGGCGGTGGCGGAGTTCCACCTGAAGCAGTCACGCCATGAACATTATATGGCAGTCTGGACCGCCATGGCGGTGGCGGTAGTTTCCGCCATCGCCGGCATGGCAGTCCAGACCGCCAATGTTCATAATGACCACCAATGTTTTTACAGGCATCTGTATGGTGGAGTTGAGGCACATGACAAAGTGTATGCCAGGGTGGAGGAGCAGTGACAAAAGGCATTTGATCTACTCTCTACTAATGAAGAGTGGGAAGCCACTGAGTCCTTATCTTGAGAGGTCTTACTGAATAGGCCACGTGCTGTACGCAAAGCCAAAGTGTTGCATTGTAAGCATGCCACAATCAACTCCTACAGACTTTCATATTGAGCCTTATTGGTTTGTAGTGTCTACTCATTCTAGGGCCTAGGCTATATGGTTGAAATCATGTATTTCAAAATCTGTGTGTTAACCAACACTTTTCTCATCAGTGCAATGTGAACTGAAACGTTTTTTTAAACTGTTTTATTGAACATTTTCAATTAACAAGAACATCAGAATCTGAGACCCTGTGCAATAGACAAAGATGAGGGGTCGAGAATTGACAACAGGAGTTCGGAAATACTATCAATGGTATAAGTCCATGGTGGCGATATCTAATGGGAGGAATTGGTGTGGTCGCTAGGGAAAGAGTGGCTATGAGATGAATGGGCAGAGAGGTAGTTAGGGCCTGAGTAATTTTGTGGGTCTGTGCTTAGACTAGTAGGGGAAGGGCGGCAAGTTGAGACTGGGGTGAAGCATACTGTGGTGTGTAGGCATGTACACAGGGCACAAACGGAAACATTGTTTTAATTGGCACAGCATCTCTGCTTGCAATTTTGTGTACCTCTGACACTCTCCTTGCAAAGTCATCACCCACAAGTGATGCTGTGAAGTCCATACAGCTTCCTCATAAACTGGGTAAATAATGTCCTCTTAATTGGTCTCCTGAGAAGATTTTGGCTACTCCTCTGTAGATTTACTTTACAATGGTGTGGTTGTCACATCTGGTGGAGGGTGTACTATGGTATCAACATCAAATTCAGTTGCACATTGTATATGCTTCTTTAGAGGGGTCTATGTCCAGCCTTATTTGTGTCCCATTGTATTCTACATCCACACTGGGTGCAGGTTCTGTGTCAGTGTCTTCTGTATTGTTTCATGTTGAGGAGCAGATGTAAAAATAAATTAAAACCTTCAATTGTCTTTGCACTCTGCCCTTCACTAGGGTCATTGTTTTGAAATCTTGACATACTGCAATTAGTACATATGAGTACAACACTTGAGTAATTGAAGGAAACAATACTGTGCATTTACATCATAAAACAACTGCTAAGACTGTTCTTATGCATAACACCTGTGTAATCTTCACAAATGTCCTTGTCCTGGTGACTGTGATATTGAGATTGATTGAGGAGCTACCAAATAATTCAATAAATATAATTTCACATCCAATATCGTCTTCTTATCCCTTTGAGAATGTTTAATGTGCACAGCACTACCACAACAGTGCAAGGGACATAAACTGTTTGTCCACCAGAGAAAAAAATATTTTTGGTGCAACCAGCAGAAGTATTTTCTATCTGGTAAAACTACTTTAGAATATTAAGGATGAGATTCCCTCATGCCCCAAAGTACTTTTTTGTGGGGCAATTAGTCTGAACAGCAAGCTGACATCACGGGAGCTTAAAACAGTTGGTGCCTACTGCTTAAGGTGTCAATGAGCCAAGCAGGAAAGTGACAAAGTACCACTGGGACAATGTCTCCTTTCCAGTGGAACATCTCTCTAGTGGATCTCTGTTTGAGGATCACTCAGGAGGTATTTGATGGGGGGAGGGTCACCTAGGCATAGACAAAAAGCTCACTAGTGCCAGTGATATCATTCAACAAAAAAGAGGAGATATGGGCTGACCCACCCAGGCAGTAGACTTCTAAAGAACAGGCCCAACAGTCTTTTTGCCTCTGTTGAAGGGGCCGGTTGGGGTATCTCCCCCACCCTCCCAAAAGAACACCTGTATGTACCAAGGATATTATATTATAAAATAAGAAGTGCTGGCTGCAACCCTCCCAGACAACAGGCCATACCTCCAGCCTATCACTCTTCCAGCAGTCCTTCTGCACCCAGTGGAGAGGATTCATCCCCTATTATTCCTTGGTGGGCAAAAAGCTCACTAGACATCAGAGAAATTAGTCATAAAAAGGAGTGAGGGTAGCCCACCCACTTTACACGCCATACAAAAACTACATAAAGGGCCACAGATTTTCAGGCCCTGCAGTGGAAGACAGATTAAAAGTTTATATTCACCAAACACCAGGCAAAATGTGTTAAGAAAGGGTTGCCTGCACAAGTCATGGGCTGTGACCCTACTCACTAACAGCCCAAGCTGTATTCTCCATGGAGGGCAGGTTGAGGGGGATTTACCATTAATTGGCCCCTCAGGGCCTCGAAGGCCAACACACACCAGAGAAAAGTTGTTGAAAAAATGGGTGAGGGCCATCCACACAGAAAACAAGCTCTGCCCTATCAATTAGAGTCACAGACATTCTTTCTCCCCCCCCAATGAGTGGCAGATTGGAGTTTTTATCCCAATCTGCCAACTTGGAGGGGAGGGCAGAAAGCCCACTATACGCCAAGAACATCTGTTAAAAAAAGAATGGGTAGGGCAATGGCCCCACCCCATAAAAGGCTCAGCATTTTCTCAGCTCCTGGGTGCACATTTGGGAAATGTACTCCCACCCCAAGGGCAGAAAGCCCACGGGACACCAGGGATTTTTTTTCAGAAAACTACCCACCCAAGCATCGTGCCTTCCATCCACTGCTAAAGAGGTCCACACTCTTTCGTCCCTCAAGGGATAGCATAATTTACAAAAACCTATCGTATGTGGTAGGTTTAACCCTTCCAGGCCTCATGCTCTACCCTACCGATAAAGAACCAACAGCGTTTTTCTCCGTTGGAGGCAGATAGGGAATGTTATTCTAAATCTACACCCCTTGGGGATCACTGCACCCTCAGGTTATCTTTTTAAACAAGAATGGGATGGGTGCTGACCCACAGTGAGCTATCATCCTCACCTTCCAAGGCCCAACAATTTTTATCCCCTCAGGAGGGAGACAGAATATTTAACCCAATCTGCCCTTAGGGGCTGAAAGCCCACTATAGGCAAGGTTTTATTTTTAAACAAAAGCCCTCAAAGTCCCAACAGACTTTCTGCCCCCCAAGAACTAGAGCATTCCTATCCCCATTGCAAGTGATGCCATGGTGATTGAATGCATGGTTGGAGCTGTGGGTCAGCTAACAGCAAAGAGATCAAATTAACTTCTGAATCTTAGAGAACGAGGTGTGGATCCCGATGTTTACTTACCCTAAAAGCCCTGCAAAGGTCAAGCTTTGGCTAGAATCATGCATTATCCTCACATTTCTATGAGGAAAGGTTCTAGAATCAGCAGGGATCCACTAAATTCCTGCCATCTAGCATTCCAACACTCCTTCCAATAAAACAGTACCTGTATTGTACCTCTGTTGCGTAGCTTGAGACTATTGCAGACCTATCCAGGGACCATGGCCCTCAAGAACAAAGCTGATTCTTTTGATGTTGCCCCTTTACCTTCTGTAGCACTGCCAAAACAATATACACATTTTAACCTCTCTCTGGGCTTTAAGGAGCAGTTCTTACACTCACCATGTACACCATTTCATGATGCAACTTAAAAAATTTTTTTTTAAAAAAGTGCCCTCTGGTGTGTTTCTTATTTTTTAGGGGATGTGAGATTTTGATTGGAGGTAACACAGTATCCCAAGCCCACATGGTCAGGCTGGCTCCAGTCCTCACAGCACACTTTATGTAGCACAATTGGAAGAGTCAGCTGTTATTTCTGTCTTTAACGGCCATATGCCCTTCCTCACTGTGCTGCGGGTTAGAGGAGGGCTGTTAGAAATGGGGTCTTTGGTTGGCAGTCAGGTTAAGCCCTGTCCAAGCAAGGATCCTCACTCTAGTCAGGGCAAAGAAGAAACACACCTGGTTAACCCCCACTCACCCCCTTGGTAGCTTGGCACGAGCAGGAAGGCTTATCCCAGAAGCAATTTGTAAGGTAGTTGTACCAACACACACAATAATACAGTGAAAACACTACAATATGGACACCACACCAATTTAGAAAAATAGGCACTATTTATCTAATTCAAAGAAGATCAAAATTACAAAAATCCAAAATACACAAGTCAAGATATGAATTCTCAAAAGAATAAGGCTCTTACTCCGTAGAAAACAATGGAAAAGTTGATTTTACATGAAGTGCCTGGTTTGCGTAAAAAATAAAGCTGCATGGGTGAACGTGCATCAAAAAAGGCAGTGATGCGTGGATTCCTTACTCACAATTGAGGCCGTGCGTCGTTTCTTCTCTGGTCGGATCGACGATGCTTTGTTTTTCTCCCTCGCAAGAGGCGATGCGTTGATTTGCAGACGGGGCCCTTAGGATCTGCGCAGGTTCACAATAACTTTGCACCCAGGGACAATGCGTGTGAAAACGTTTTGCACGATGTTAGAAAAACGCACTGCATGGGGCTAGTGTCGTTATCACCTGCCGCAAGTGGGTGTTGCCTCGTTTCTCCAGCCGCGGTGTGTCGAACACCCAGCCACGATGCAGGCGGAGCATCGATTTCAGCCACAAAGCGGGTGGCACGTTGTTTAGCAGCCGCGTTGCAGATGGTGTGTCGAACACGCCATTCTGTGCATGGATTTCAGTCCTTGTTTTGCCAACTTTACCTTTCAAGGGCCCAGGGACTGGATAGAGCACTATTGACAGGAAAGGAGTCTCAGCAGCGAGTCCCAGAGCTGGCAGAGAAAGTCTTTGATAACCCTGAGACTTCAAAACAGGTGGCAAGCTAAGTTCAAGTCCTTGGAGATTCTTCTCAAGCAGAAATGCACAACAAAGTCCAATCTTTGTTCCCTTTCACAGGCAGAAGCAGCAACTGCAGGATAGCCCAACAAAGCACCGTCACAGGCACGGACAGCACTTCTCCTCAGCTCTTCAGCTCTTCTCCTTGGCAGAGGTTCCTCTTAGTTCCAGAAGTTATCTAAAAGTCTGGGGTTTTGGGTTCACCACTTATACCCCTTTCTGCCTTTCAAGTAGGCAAACTTCAAAGGAAAGTCTCTGTTGTTTACAGGATCCTGCCTTGCCCAGGCCTGGCCCCTAACACAGACCATGGGAGTTGGAGACTGCATTGTGTGAGGGCTGGCACAGCCCATTTAGGTAGGTGTAAGTGACCACTCCTCCCTCCACTCCATCTCAGATGGCTCATCAGGATATGCAGGCTACACCCCAGCTCCCTTTGTGTCACTGTCTTGAGGAGATTCACAAATAGACCACCTGTCAGTCTGAACCAGACAGGAATCCACAAACAGGTTCCAGAAGGGTTAAAGCAAGAAAATGCTACTTTCTAAAAGTGGCATTTTCAAACTAAAAAATAAAAACCAACTTCACTAACAGATGTATTTTTAAATTGTGATTTCAGTGACCCCAAACACCAAATTCCTATCTGCTCTCAAAGCGAATTTGCACTTTAAGAATATTTAAAGGCAGCCCTCATATTAACCTATGAAAGAGATAGGCCTTTCAACAGTGAAAAACAAATTTGGAAGTATTTCACTGTTAGGACATGTAAAACACGTCCCACCTTTAACATACACTACACCCTGCCCATCGGGCTATCTAGGGCCTACCTTAGGGGTACCATGCATGTGTAAAAAGGGAAGGTTTAGGCCTGACAAGTGGGTACACTTGCCAAGTCGAATTGGCAGTTTAAAACTGCACTCACAGACACTGCAGTGGCAGGTCTAAACTATGTTTACAGGGCTACTAATGTGGGTGGCACAACCAATGCTGCAGGCCCACTAGCAATTGATTTAAAGGCCATAGGCACCTCTAGTGCAGTTTACTAGGGACTTACTAGTACATCAATTATGCCAATCAGGAAAAGCCAATAATGCATACCCTTTACACAGGAGCACTTGCACTTTTGCACTGGTCAGTAGTCGTAAAGTGCCCAGAGTACCAAAAACAGCACACAGTCAAAACATAGGAAGCAGAGACAAAAAAGACAGGGGAGACCACGCCAAGGATGTCTGGTTTTACATGTGTGTCCCCCAGCTGAAAGTGGGGAGAACTACCCAACCTCATGGGAGTTCTCATCATTAAGGTGGAAGAATTTGGACAGACCATCAGCATTGGTGTGTTCTTTTCCAGGGCAGTGTTCCACCGTGAAGTCAATCCCCTGTAGGGAAATGGACCACCTCAACAGTTTTGGATTCTCACCCCTCGTCTGCATTAACCACCTGAGGGGCCTGTGGTTGGTGTAAACCCAGAAGTGAGTCCCAAACAAGTAGGGTCTTAGCTTCTTCAGCACCCAGACCACAGCAAAAGCCTCACGCTCAATTGCACTCCACCTATGTTCCCAGGAAAGTAACCTCCTACTAATGAAAGCTAAAGGCTGTTCTAGGTCCTCTTCATTTAGCTTTGATAACACTGCCCCTTCACCATGCTCTGAAGCATCAGTCTGTACAGCACATTCTTTGGAGAAGCCAGGGCCCTTCAGCAATGGTTCCGTGCGCATGGCTGCCTTCAGGGTATCAAAAGCTGATGACGGCCAAATAGCCAGAAACACGTGTCCGAAGATACGGCACTCGCCGCACCAACTTATGGTGAAAAACTTTCAAAACTCTATTCAAATTCGTGCTAATGACTGCATTTACCATGATGCCTTGGGGTCACAAATGCTGGAATGGAAGACAGGATGCTCCCCATTTTGACTAGTGTATCAAAAGCTGTCTGGCAAGACTCAGTCCAGATCAACTTTCTAGGCTGCTTTTTGGGGGTTAACTCAGTCAAGGGAGCAACGATAGTGCCATACCCCTTGACAAACCTCCTATAATAGTCTGTGAGACCTAAAAAGGTTCTCACCTCATTCTGGGTCTTGGGGGCTCCCAAGCCAGAATGGGGTCAATCTTTAGTTGTAAGGGTGCCAACTGGCCACTCCCCACCTGGTGTCCCAAGTGCACCACAGAACCCTGCCTTATTTGGCGTTTGCTTGCCTTAATAGTGAGGCCTGCCTTCTGCAGGGCCTCCAACACTTTGCAGGGGTGATGAAAGTGTTCCTCCCAAGTGGATCTGAACTCAGCAATGACATCTAGGAAGGCTGTGCTAAAGTCATCCAGTCCAGCCAACACCTGGTTGACCAACCTCTGAAAGGTGGCAGGGGCATTCTTCATCCCAAAAGGCAACACCCTAAACTGGTTGTGCCCATCTGGGTTGGAGAATGCAGACCTCTCCTTAGCCCCTATCAGTCAGTGCAATATGCCAACATCCAAAGGCCAAGTCAAAAGTACTTAGACATTTGGCAGCCCCTAACCGATCAATGAGCTCATCAGCTCGGGGGTGGGGTGTGCATCAGTCTTAGTAACCGCATTGAGTCCCCAATAATCCACCCAAGGGCTACTGGAAAACTCAATAACCCCTAATGCTAACATCTCACATCTCATCCTTGATGTTAGCCCTAACGTTTCAGTCACTCTGTAAACCTTATGTTTAACAGGAGCACTATCCCCGGTGTCCACATCATGTGTACACAGATGAGTGGCCCCTGGGATCAAGGAAAATAGAAGGACAAACTATCCCAACACTTGGTGACAGTCCCTCTATTGCTCTGGGGTCAGTGAGGGGGAGAGGTTCACACCCTCCACTGAACCATCTTTCTCTTTCGGAGACAGGAGATCAGGAAGAGGCTCACTCTCTTCCTCCACCTCATCATCTGTTGCCAAGAGCATTGTTACCTCTGTCCTCTCAAAGTGAGGCTTGAGGCAATTGAAATGTAGGACCCTCAAAGGGTTCCTAGGAGTCCGCAAGTTCACCATATAGGTGACATCACTCTTGTGTTCCACTATCTCAAATGTCACAGTCCACTTCTCCTGAAGAGCCCTAGGCTCCATTGGGGCCATCACCCAAACCTTTTGACCAGGTTGGAACTCAACCAGAGTGGCATTCTGGTCGTACCAGCGCTTCATATCTTTCTGGCTTGCTTCCAGGTTTACTTGGGCGAGCTTCCTGAAGCGGGCTGTCTGGTTCCTAAAAGCCAGCATTGTTGCAAAGGGGATTATTGGTATGTGCAGGTAAGAACCTACACTTAGCAACAGGCCACTAACCTCCACTTAGGTCCAATTAGGTCTCAATAAATTACAACTAGCTCATCCCTTGGTAGCTTGGCAACAAGTGAAAAGGCTTAATTTAGGGGACAAGTGTAAAAAGCATTAAAAAAATCACAAAAAAGTAAATAAGTAAAACACAAAACACAATAACAATCCAACACCCATTTATAACAATAAATTATATTTTTATCTTTGAAATGACACCAAAATGATTAAAATCGGATAAGGGTAACCATAGATATGAATTTTTAAAGAATTAATGTTGTCTAGTGCATACAAGCAACTAGCACTCAAAGAGTTAAAAAATGTCACACTGGACAGGGACAAAGTCCAGAGTTCAGGCCAACCACAAGGTAACAGTGTTACACTTACTTTCAGAAGTGTTTCTTGATTGATGAAAGTGGCCCACCGCACCAGCCAACCGTTCAGAGGCTCTGGTTTGCTTCTTAGGGTCAACTCCCACAATGCACCTCTTCAACTTCTGGAGTTGCTTCAAATGTCTCCATACTTCTGGATCTTCTTCCAGAGGTCCTTGAAGGGTCCACAACGTGATCCAAGGTTCCAGAAGCTCTGAGTTGCTCCTTGGGAGTTGGGACTACAATAACCAGAATTAACCTGGTCAGGATCCTCAAATGGCCACTGGACGCTGGCCAGCTGGGCTCTGCTTGCAGGACGTGATGCAGGGGACTCTGGGCAGCTCCTTTGTACCTGTAGCAAACAGGTAGTTCCTTCTTGAAGCAGTAGAAGACAGACAAAGTCCATTTAGTGGTGAAGCCCAAGTGTGCAGCTAGTGTAGTCCTTCAGAGTGCAGTGTCCAGGTCCAGGTCAGGGGTCCAGGAGGGAAGTCCTTCTTCTTCTTTGTCTTGCTCCTTGAAGGGATCTGTGGTGTAGGTGCAGCTCTGCCACATTTATCCTTGCCCCTGGGTGGAAAGCAAGGGAGTCCTAGTTCTCCAATCACAGGCAGGCTCCTTCCCCCTTTGATGACCACTCCCTGGGATGTGTGGCAAAAAACAATCCCAGGGAGCAACATTCTTCAAAAATCCAACATGGCTGAAAGTGATTTTAGATGTTAGATCTGACTGAGCCCACCCACTGTTGTGGCTAAAAATCCTAAACACATCCCTCTCATGGCCTCTCCTAATCTAATCAAAAGGACACCTAATTGTCTAGGGTTGCAGGAAGTGGGGGAGGTCCTGAGCTGCTCATAATGTCCTTCCCTGCCTTTGAAGACAAGTTTGGCTGTTCTACCCCATCCTGTTTCACCATCGGCTGAGGCAGATATCCTCCCCGACGCACATCCTTTGTGTTCAGCCCAGGCCACTTCACACCTCATCAAGGCAGCCTGGCCAGGCTGCCAGAGGCTGGCCAGTCAGAAGGGCACAACTGAGCTGAAGTTGGCAACTTCCACGTAAAGTTTTAAAACTCTCTACCTGAACTAGTTATATTAAATTCAACAATTGTAAGTTGAGGGATTTATTATAACAATTAATTTGATACTAAACTCAAGATATCTGGCGCTTACGTGGCTTTTGTTAATTAAAATAAAGTCTCCCCATTTTAGCCTATGGAGGCCATTCACTAAAGTGAGGGAAGACAAATGTGTCTATTTTACCTCACCAGAGCTTATAAAACTATTTTTATAAGGTCTCTGCTTATAGTTACATGGCATCCAACCCTAGGGGCACATGGGCGCACCTTAGGGGTGACTTACATGTAAAAATAAGGTAGTTTAAGACTTTGGAAGTACTTTTAATTCCAAAGTAAAATTTACATATACCTTTATTGTAAAAGCAGCCAGCAAGGCAGGCCTGCCTTTAAAATGGCCCTGGGTACCTAGTGGTGCACTACCTATGCTGGGGTCCCTAAACCAACCCACAATCATGCCCTTCAAGGTGCGGTTGAATCACTCAACCAGACCATTCCTTTGGGGGTGGTAAGGATTGGTGAACTTATTTGTCACCTCACACTCATTCCACAGAGACGGCATATAGGTTGATATGAAGTTGGTACCCCTATCAGATACCACCTCTTTGGGGAACTCCATGGAGGTAAAAAACTCCATCAAAGCATGTCCCACAGCAGGGGAGGTGATTGACCTAAAGCAAATGGCTTCAGGGTACGAGGGTGGCTTTGTCCACCAAGACCAGGATGCATCTGTTGCCCATGGCTGTCTTGGGATCCCAAGGCCCCACAATGACAATACCAACCCTCTCAAAGTGGTTCTGACAACAGAAAAAGGTTGGAGGGGAGCCTTACATTTCCAACCACTCTTGCCACTTGCCTGAGAAGTTTGGCAAGACCTACAGTGTGCATCTGAGTGCCTGCACATTGGGGCCAGTAGAAGTGAGTAACATGCCATTAAAAGGTCTTGTCCTGCCCCAAATATCCAGCTGAAGGCACATCATGAGCCAGACTGAGTAGGAAGGCACTGAAGCACAGGGGTACGACCAGCACACAGGCTGACCCAGGATCAGCAACCTTAGGCTCAGTATATAGGAGGCTGGCCTCCCAGTAGATCAAGTATGATCCAGACTCCTTGCCAGACACATGGTCTGCAGCCTGCTGCTGCAAACCCTACAGAATAGGGCATGTAGTCTGTGCCTCACAGAATGCATCCCTGGTGGGTCCCCCTTCCTGTTGCCACTGAGGCAGCTTAGAGATCTCCCCCAGTTCATCAACCTGTTCCCCTGTAGGCTCCAGTGCATCCCCCTCAGGTTCAGCCTCCTCATGAACCGTGGGAACTTCTGGAGTGGGTTTCCCACGCCCCTTACCTTGTCTCCTTCTGGAAGACACCTGGGCCACTCTTTCAGGCTCCAGGGTCTCCTGATCACAGTGTCGGGCTGCCAACGACCAGGTGGACACCCACCCAGGCAGACCCAATATCTCCAAGTGAGACCTGTGTTCCACCTCCTTCCAAGTGGAATCCTCCAGGTCATTGCTAAGCATATAATCTACAGACATGGTTGGACTCACAGCTACTCTCAAGGCGCCTGAGACCCCCCACATTCAAAGGGAACATGCACTATCCGGCACAGGTGCTCTGAGTTGTCTACCACAACTACTTGGTGAAGTACATGGGGATCTATCTGCTCTTCAGACACCTGGTGACTTCTCTCAGTAGTCACAGTGGCTCCTGTGTCTCTCAGAGCCTCCACCCTCTGTCCCTTGATGGTCACTCACTGCTGGTACCTCTTAGTGTTTTCAGGCACAAAGGTTCTCTGGACCATCTCTCTGTCCCTAGTGACGGAAGGGTCATCTCAGCTGGCTCCCACCCACCTGGAACCAACTTCTCCCCAAGCACTACACTGGCCAAACCATGTGACTAAGCACCAGTGGGTGCCTGTGTCCACTTGGGACATTTGTGGTCCCTCCTCACATGATCCACCTGGTCACATGCATAACGTTTGCGGAACCCCCTTATGCAGGTTTCCCTTTAGAAAATCAAGGCTTCCTTTCCAATGAGGACTAGGAATCCTTACCCTGGGAACTAGGTTAGGGCCCTTTAGAGAATTCCCCCTGTTTACCCTTGGCCCCCTTATTCTTCTGAGAGGGACCGTGCCCACCCTTGGTTGGTTTCCCCCATACCTTCTCTGGACCCTGGTGCTCTCCCAAAGGACTTCTTCCTGTGCAAGCTTCATGGGGTCAGTCAGCTTGCTGTAAATCAGGTGCTGGTGCAGCTCTGGAAAACAAAAACTATACAAGTGCTCCCAAGCAATCAAATTGTACAGCCCCTCAAATACTGTTACCTTACTGCCCTTCACCCAACCATCCTATGACCTGCAAAAAGAGTCAACATATTTCAACCATGTTTAGGATTTCTTCTTCTTGTAGCACCTAAACTTGTCCTTGTACTGCTCAGGGGTGAGACCATACCTTGTGAGTAGGGCATCCTTCATAATAGAGCAGGTGAGTCCCTGAGGATCCCCTGAGGATATCAAAGTGTCCTTCCCCGCTACCTCAAAGTGATTCCACAGATCCATCCCCCAATGTGCTTTGGGGACCAGGTTCATGTTGAGAGCAGACTCATACCCCTTGACCACAGACATATGTCATCCTCCCTCTTGTAATCCTTCACTAAGCCCTTTGGGTTGTGTACCCTCCTGTCAAGCTGCACTGAAGTACTACTCCCATCATCTCTACTAGACTGACTCCTCTGATCTAATTCCCTTAAACTAAGCTCATGAGCCAGCAGTATCTTCTTCTCCTTAATGGCCAGTCTCATTTCTTCCATCTCCCTTTGCATACTAAACTTATCTAACTCCAACTGGTGAGCCCTCTCTGTCCTGCAACTCTTCAGGAGTCAGACCCTTGTATGACACACTGCTACCTGCCATGGAGACCTTCCCCCCAGGCATGAAAGGCACATCCAGGACACCACTGTGAACACTCTGGCCCTCCTTAACCTCATCATCCTCCTCTGTTGCCCCCCAGCCTCCTTGACTGTCACTCAGGCCCTCATTGCCTTTTGCAGCACCTCCTTCCTGGTGGAACCCCTAATGGGACAGGCAAGATCCTTACAGAACTGTTTCAGTTGAACAACTGTGTAACTTTCCAGATTCCCTAACTCAAAAACAGCTCCGGCTGGTGCATCTCCAGATTGAGACATGATGACAAGTCAAAAGTACAAAGTTACAAGGCAGAAAAAAGAGTTCCGAATGAGAAGTTTAAAAAATCAACAAAAAGATCACCAAAAATATGGAAGCAGGAAAAATTCCAAAAAGAGAAAAAACAAAAATAAGTAGTATGTTGTCATGTAATGGTCTGCACTGAACAAAATAGTGTACACTTAATTGCTGTATGTCAAGTACGTATACAAGTCCAATCGTCACAGCTAATCAACAATATTAGAAATGGGGTATTTGGTTGGCAGTCAGGTCATCCCCTGTCCAAGCAAGGACCCTCACTCTAGTCAGGGCAAAGGAGAAACGTACCTGGTTAACCCCCACTCACCCTCTTGGTAGCTTGGCACGAACAGGAAGGCTTATCCTAAAAGCAATGTGTAAAGTATTTCTACCAACACACACAATAAAGCAGTGATAACATTACAAAATGGACATCACACCAGTTTAGAAAAATAGGCAATATGTATCTAAATCAAACAAGACCAAAATGACAAACATCCAACATACACAAGTCAAGTTATGAATTTTCAAAAGAATAAAATGTTTACTCTATAGAAAACAATGGCCGAGCGTGCATCAGACAAATCAGCGATGTGTCGCTTCCTTACTCGCAAGTGAGGCCGTGCGCCATTTCTTCTCTGGTCGGGTCAGCGATGTGTCATTTTTCTCCCTTGCAAGAGAGTGATGTGTTGATTTCAGGATGGGACACCTCGGATCCGTGCAGGTTCATGATGACTTTGATGCCCAGGGACAATGCATATGAAATCCAGTCGCAAGGTATTAAAAAACCACGCTGCGTGGGGTTTGCATTGTTATCAGCAGCCACAAGCAGGTGTTGCGTCATTTCTCCAGCCGCAATGTGTTGATCTCCCAGCCATGATGCAGGTGCAGCGTCGATTTCAGCTGTGAGGTGGGTGGCGCGTTGTTTATCAGCCGCATTGCAGATGGCGCATTAAAAATTTCCCCACACTGCATTTTGTGCATGGATTTCAGTCCTTGTTCTGCCAACATCACCTTTCAAGGGCCCAGGGACTGTTTAGGGCACCACTTGGCAAGGCAGGAGTCTCGGCAAAGAGTCCTGGTGCTGGCAGAGGAAGTCTTTGATGGCCTTGAGACTTCAAAATAGGAGGCAAGCTAAGTTCAAGCCTTTGGAGATTCTTCTCAAGCAGAAATGCACAACAAAGTCTAGTCTTTGTCCCCTTTCACAGGCAGAAGCAGCAACTGCAGGATAGCTCAACAAAGCACAGTCACAGGCAGGGGCAGCACTTCTCCTCAGCTCTTCAGGTCTTCTCCTTGTCAGAGGTTCTGCTTCGTTCCAGAAGTGATCTAAAAGTCTGGGGTTTTGTGCTTACTATTTATACCTGTAGGAAGTTGGCTCTGTATGTACTATTTCAAAGTAAGAAATAGTGAGCACAGAGTCCAAGGGTTCCCCTTAGAGGTAAGACAGTGGCAAAAAGAGATCATTCTAATGCTCTATTTTGTGGTAGTGTGGTCGAGCAGTGGGCTTATCAGAGGGTAGGGTTAAACATTTGTTATACACACACAGGCAATAAATGAGGAACACACACTCAAAGACTTACTCCAGGCCAATAGGTTTTTATAGAGAAAAATGTATTTTCTTAGTTTATTTTAAGAACCACAGGTTCAAGATTTACAAGTAATACTTCAAATGAAAAGTATTTCACGTAGGTACTTTAGGAACTTTGAATCATCAGCATAGCATGTACAGTTTTGGCTAAAATGTCAATAAGCTATTTTAAAAGTGGACACTACAAAAATCAACAGTTCCTGCAGGAGGTAAGTAGAGGTTAAGTTCACAGGTAAGTAAAACACTTACAAGGTTCAAAGTTGGGTCCAAGGTAGCCCACCGTTGGGTGTTCAAGGCAACCCCAAAGTTACCACACCAGCAGCTCCGGGCTAGTCAGGTGCGGAGGTCAAAGAGGTGCCCAAAACACATAGGCTTCAAAGGAGAACAGGGGTGCCCCAGTTCCAGTCTGCCAGCAGGTAAGTACCCGCGTCCTCGGGGCGCAGACCAGGGGGGTTTTGTAGGGCACCGTACACCCTCAGCGGCACAGGGGCGGCCGGGTGCAGAGTACAAACAGGCGTCGGGTTTTGTATAGAAAGCAATGGGGAGACCCGGGGGTCTCTTCAACGATGCAGGGAGGCACGGGGGCTCCTCGGGGTAACCACCACCTGGGCTAGGCAGAGGGTCGCCTGGGGGTCGCTCCTGCACTGGAGTTCAGTTCCTTCAGGTCCTGGGGGCTGAGGGTGCAGTGTTGGTTCCAGGCGTCAGGTCCCTTGTTACAGGCAGTCGCGGTCAGGGGGAGCCTCTGGATTTCCTCTGCAGGCATCGCTGTGGGGGCTCAGGAGGGTCATCTCTGGCTACTCACGGGCTTACAGTCACCGGTGAGTCCTCCCTGTAGTGTTGGTTTTCCGCAGGTCGAGCCGGGGGCGTTGGGTGCAGAGTGTAAAGTCTCACGCTTCCGGCGGGAAACGTGAAGTCCTAAGAGTTGTTTCTTTGTTGCAAGAAAGTTGTAGATTGTTGAACAGGGCCGCTTTTCATGGGAGTTTCTTGGTCCTTGGTTGCAGGGCAGTCCTCTGAGGCTTCAAAGGTCGCTGGTCCCTTTTGGATGCGTCGCTGTTGCAGTTTTCTTCAAAGTTGGGAGACAGGCCGGTAGGGCTGGGGACAAAGCAGTTGTCGTCTCCGTCTTCACTGCAGAGCTTCAGGTCAGCAGTCCTTCTTCTTGTTAAGGTTGCAGGAATCTAGTTTCCTAGGTTCTGGGGGGGGCCCTAAATACTGAATTTAGGGGTGTGTTTAGGTCTGGGAGGGCAGTAGCCAATGGCTACTGTCCTTGAGGGTGGCTACTCCCTCTTTGTGCCTACTCCCTGGGGGCTGTCCTGATTGGTGGGTGACTCCTCCTTGTTTTTCTAATTATCTCCTACAGCCTTGCCCCCAGAAGTGGGGGCAGTGGCCGGAGGGGCGGGCATCTCCACTAGCTGGGATGCCCTGTGACGCTGTAACAAAAGGGATGAGCCTTTGAGGCTCACCGCCAGGTGCTACAGTTCCTGCAGGGGGAGGTGAGAAGCACCTCCACCCAGTACAGGCTTTGTTCCTGGCCACAGTGTGACAAAGGCACTCTCCTCATGTGGTCAGCCACATGTCTGGTGTGTGGCAGGCTGGCAGAAACTAGTCAGCCTACACTGGAAGTCGGCTATGTTTTCAGGGGGCCCTCTGGGTGTATGTTACAATAAATTAAACACTGGCATCGGTGTGCATTTATTGTGCTGAGAAGTTTGATATCAAACTTCCCAGTTTTCAGTGTAGCCATTATGGAACTGTGGAGTTTGTGTTTGACAAACTCCCAGACCATATACTCTTATGGCTACCCTGCACTTACAATGTCTAAGGTTTTGCTTAGACATTGTAGTGGCATAGGGCTCATGCACCTATACCCTCACCTGTGGTATAGTGCACCCTGCCTTAGGGCTGTAAGGCCTGCTAGAGGGGTGACTTACCTATGTCACAGGCAGTGTGAGGTTGGCATCGCACTCTGAAGGGAGTGCCATGTCGACTTAGTCATTGTCTCCCCACCAGCACATACAAGCTGTGAAGCAGTGTGCATGTGCTGAGTGAGGGGTCCCTAGGGTGGCATAAGACATGCTGCAGCCCTTAGAGACCTTCCCTGGCATCAGGACCCTTGGTACCAGGGGTACCAGTTACAAGGGACTTACCTGAGTGCCAGGGTTGTGCCAATTGTGGAGATGAAAGTACAGTTGAGGGAAAGAACACTGGTGCTGGGGCCTGGTTAGCAGGGTCCCAGCACACTTTCAAATCATAACTTAGCATCAGCAAAGGCAAAAAGTCAGAGGGTAACCATGCCAAGGAGGCATTTCCTTACACCACCCCCTCCCAAACGAAAGAGGATGAGACTAACCTTTCCCAAGAGAGTCTTCATTTTCTAAGTGGAAGAACCTGGAAAGGCAATCAGCATTGGCATGGGCAGTCCCAGGTCTGTGTTCCACTATAAAGTCCATTCCCTGTAGGGATATGGACAACCTCAACAGTTTAGTGTTTTCTCCTTTCATTTGCATGAGCCATCTGAGAAGTCTGTGGTCTGTCTGCACTACAAAGTGAGTACCAAAGAGGTATGGTCTCAGCTTCTTCAGGGACCAGACCACAGCAAAGGCCTCCCTCTGAATGGCACTCCATCACTGCTCCCTGGGGAGTAACCTCCTGCTAATAAAAGCAACAGGCTGGTCAAGCCCATCATCATTTGTCTGGGACAGGACTGCTCCTATCCCATGTTCAGAGGCATCAGTCTGCAAAATGAACAGCTTAGAGTAATCTGGAGCTTTTAAAACTGGTGCTGTGCACATAGCTTGTTTTTAGGGTGTCAAAGGCCTGTTGGCACTCTACAGTTCAGTTTACCTTCTTGAACATTTTCTTGGAGGTCAGTTCTGTGAGGGGTGTCACTATGGATCCATATCCCTTCACAAACCTCCTATAGTATCCAGTCAAGCCAAGGAATTCCCTGACTTGAGTCTGGGTTTTTGGAGCTACCCAGTCCAGAATAGTCTGGATCTTGGGTTGGAGTGGCTGAACTTTGCCTCCACCTACAAGGTGTCCCAAGTAAACCACAGTACCCTGCCCGATCTGACATTTAGATGACTTGATAGAGAGGCCTGCTGCTTGCAGGGCCTGCAAAACCTTCTTCAGGTGGACCAGGTGATCCTGCCAGTTGGAGCTAAAGACATCAATATCATCAAGATAAGCTGCACTAAAGGACTCCAAGCCAGCAAGGACTTGATTCACCAGCCTTTGGAAGGTGCCAGGGGCATTCTTTAAGCCAAAGGGCATCACAGTAAACTGGTAGTGCCCATCAGGTGTAGAGAATGCTGTTTTCTCTTTTGCTCCTGGTGCCATTCTTATTTGCCAGTACCCTGCTGTCAAGTCAAAGGTACTTAAGTATTTGGCAGCACCCAATTTGTCTATTAACTCATCTGCTCTTGGAAGGGGATGGGCGTCTGTCTTGGTGACAGAATTAAGCCCTCTGTAGTCCACACAGAAACTCATCTCTCTCTTGCCATCTTTTTTGTGAGGTTTGAGGACTAAGTCCACTGGGCTAGCCCAGGGGCTGTCAGAGTGCTCAATCACTCCCAATTCCAGCATCTTGTGGACTTCCACTTTGATGCTTTCCTTAACTTGATCAGACTGTCTAAAAATTTTGTTTTTGACAGGCATGCTGTCCCCTGTGTCCACATCATGGGTACACAGATGTGTCTGACCAGGGGTTAGGGAAAAGAGCTCAGCAAACTGCTGGAGGACTTGCCTGCAGTCAGCTTGCTGTTGGCCAGAGAGGGTGTCTGAGTAGACCACTCCATCTACTGAGCCATCTTTATGGTCAGAGGAGAGGAGATCAGGGAGAGGTTCACTCTCAGCTTCCTGGTCCTCATCTGTAACCATCAACAGGTTCACATCTGCCCTGTCATGGAAGAGTTTCAGGCGATTAACATGGATCACCCTCTTGGTGGTCCTGCTAGTGCCTTGGTCCACCAGGTAGGTGACCTCACTCTTCTTCTCTAGCACTGGGTAAGGACCACTCCATTTTCCTGAAGTGCCCTGGGAGCAACAGGCTCCAGAACCCAGACTTTCTGCCCTGGCTGAAACTCAACCATAGCAGCCTTTTGGTCATACCACATCTTGTGGAGCTGTTGGCTGGCATCAAGGTTTTTGCTTGCCTTTTCCATGTACTCTGCTATCCTTGAACATAGGTCTAGTACATAGTCCTCTATATCTTGCTTAGGCTCACGAAGAGGTCTCTCCCAGCCTTCTTTCACAAGAGCTAGTGGTCCCATGACAGGGTGGCCAAACAGAAGTTCAAAGGGGGAAAACCCTACTCCCTTCTGAGGCACCTCTCTGTAGGTGAAAAGCAGGCATGGCAAGAGGACATCCTATCTCCTTTTGAGCTTTTCAGGGAGCCCCATGATCATGCCCTTCAATGTCTTGTTAAGCCTCTCAACAAGACCATTGGTTTGTGGATGGTATGGTGTGGTGAATTTGTAAGTCACCCCACACTCATTCCACATGTGTTTTAGGTAAGCTGACATGAAGTTGGTACCTCTGTCAGAAACCACCTCCTTAGGAAAACCCACTCTGGTAAATATACCAATGAGTGTTTAGCTATTGCAAGGGCAGTAGTGGACCTAAGGGGAATTGCTTCAGGGTACCTAGTAGCATGATCCACTACTACTAGGATATACTGATTCCCTGAGGCTGTGGGAGGTTCAAGTGGACCCACTATATCCACTTCCACTTTTTCAAAGGGGACCCCCACCACTGGAAGTGGAATAAGGGGGGCCTTTGGGTGGCCACCTGTCTTACCACTGGCTTGACAGGTGGCACAGGAGGCACAAAACTCCTTTACTGTCTGGGACATGTTGGGCCAATAGAAATGGTTGACTAACCTCTCTCATGTCTTGGTTTGTCCCAAATGCCCAGCAAGTGGAATGTCATGGGCTACGTTAGAATGAACTCCCTAAACTCCTGAGGCACTACCATTCTCCTAGTGGCACCAGGTTTTGGATCTCTTACCTCAGTGTAAAGGAGTCCATCTTCCCAATAGACCCTGTGGGTTCCATTGACATTTCCTTTTGTTTCCTCAGCAGCTTGCTGCCTAAGGCCATCAAGAGAGGGACATGTTTCTTGCCCCTTGCACAGTTGTTCCCTTGTGGGTCCCCCTGGGCCCAAGAGCTCAACCTGATAACGTTCCAACTCTATAGGCTCAGTTCCCTCAGGGGATAGAACTTCTTCCTGCAAAGAGAGGTTCTTCTTTTTCTGTGCTGAAGCTGGTTCTCCAGTCTTCTTTCCTTTTCTTTTGGAGGGTTGGGCCATTATTCCAGACTCCAACACCTCTTTTTCACCCTGAGCCTTGCACTGTGCCCTTGTCTTGACACACACCAGTTCAGGGATACCCAGCATGGCTGTATGGGTTTTGAATTCTACCTCAGCCCATGCTGAGGACTCCAGATCATTTCCAAGCAGACATTCAACTGGTATAGCAGAAGAGACTACCACCTGTTTCAGGCCAGTGACCCCTCCCCATTCTAAAGTTACCATAGCCACAGGATGTACTTTAGTCTGATTGTCAGCGTTGGTGACTGGATAAATTTGTCCAGTCAGGTATTGTCCTGGGGAAACCAGTTTGTCTGTCACCATTGTGACACTGGCACCTGTATCCCTCAATGCTTCTACACTAGTCCCATTAATATAGAGTTGCTGCCTGTATTTTTTCATGTTAGGAGTCCAGGCAGCTAGTGTGGCTAGGTCCACCCCACCCTCAGAGACTGATGTAGGTTCAGTGTGGACCCTGATTTTCTCTGGGCACACTGTTGATCCCACCTGGAGACTGGCTATTCCAGTGCCACCTAGAGTAGTAGTAGAAGTGGAACCTTTCTTGAGACAGGCCGTGTCTCCAGTTTGGTGTCCCTGCTGATTACAGCTACGACAGCAGGCCTATTTGGGATCAAAGTTTTTACCCTTGTACCCAAATGAGGATTGTGAAGAGGCTTTGGACCCTCCCTCCTGAGCAGGTTTTTGGGGCCCTGTAGAAGACTCTTTACTTTTTCCCTTGGATGTCTCAACACTCTTCCCCTGGGGAGTCTTTGTGACCCCTTTCTTTTGGTCACCCCCTGTGGAAGTCTTGGTCACCCTAGTCTTGACCCAATGGTCTGCCTTCTTTCCCAATTCTTGTGGAGAAATTGTACCTAGGTCTACCAGATGATGATGCAGTTTATCATTGAAACAATTACTTAAAAGGTGTTCCTTCATAAACAAATTATACAGCCCTTCATAATCATTTACACCACTGCCATTAATCCAACCATCCAGTGTTTTGACTGAGAAGTCAACAAAATCAACCCAGGTCTGGCTTGAGGATTTTTGAGCCCCCCTGAACCTAATCCTGTACTCCTCAGTTGAGAATCCAAAGGCCTCAATCAGGGTAGCCTTCATGAGGTCATAGGATTCTGCATCTTTTCCAGAGAGTGTGAGGAGTCTATCCCTACACTTTCCAGTGAACATTTCCCAAAGGAGAGCACCCCAGTGAGATTTGTTTACTTTTCTGGTTGCACAAGCCCTCTCAAAAGCTGTGTACCATTTGGTGATATCATCACCATCTTCATATTTTGTTACAATCCCTTTGGGGATTTATAGCATGTCAGTATTCTCTCTAACCCTATTTACGTTGCTGCCAACATTGATGGGAGCTAGGCCCATCTCTTGTCTTTCCCTTTCTATGGCTAGGAGCTGTCTCTCCAAAGCCAATCTTTTGGCCATCCTGGCTAACAGGAGGTCATCTTCATTGAGGCTGCCCTCAATGCTTCCAGAGCTGTTGGACTCCCCTGTGGGAGAAGCAGCATCTCTGACTATCACTTGTGGAGTCAGGGTTTGAGAAACCCTGGGGTCCCTAACTAGGACAGGAGGGGGGAAATTCTCCTCCAGGTCACTAGTTTCCCCCTCTGTAAGGTTGTCTTCAGAGGGGTTGTCTCTAGCAAACTCTGCCAAAAGCTCCTGGAGCTGTACTTTGGTAGGGTTTGATCCAGTTTTTATCTTTTTGATTTTACAGAGAGTCCTTAACTCTGACATCCTAAGATGCAGGTAAGAGGTGAGGTTGAGCTCCACCGCCATCTCTTCTGTATTAGACATTATTTCTCTAAATGTTGGGATACTTTTTAATAATTTAAAACTATCTCTAGAACTGAATCCAAACTTTTACAAAACATATAACTCTAAAAGAAATACTAACAGGGACTAACACAAGGCCCTAGCAGGACTTTAAATAATTTAGAAAAATAGCTCATATTTCAAAAATCAGTTTCTAATGACAATTTTTGGAATTTAGTTGTGTGATCAGGTATTGGCTGAGTAGTCCAACAAATGCAAAGTCTTAGACCCCACCGCTGATCCACCAGTGTAGGACGTTGGCTCTGTATGTACTATTTCAAATTAAGAAATAGTGTGCACAGAGTCCAAGGGTTCCCCTTAGAGGTAAGATAGTGGCAAAAAGAGATCATTCTAATGCTCTATTTTGTGGTAGTGTGGTCGAGCAGTAGGCTTATCAGAGGGTAGTGTTAAGCATTTGTTGTACACACACAGGCAATACATGAGGAACACAAACTCAAAGACTTACTCCAGGCCAATAGGTTTTCATATAGAAAAATATATTTTCTTCCTTTATTTTAAGAACCACAGGTTCAAGATTTACAAGTAATACTTCAAATAAAAGGTATTTCACTTAGGTACTTTAGGAACTTTGAATCATCACCATAGCATGTACAGTTTTGGCAAAATAGCAATAAGCTATTTTAAAAGTGGACACTGCAAAAATCAACAGTTCCTGGGGGAGGTAAGTAGAGGTTAAGTTCACAGGTAAGTAAAAACCTTACAGGGTTAAAAGTTGGGTCCAAGGTATCCCACCGTTGGGGGTTCAAGGCAACCCCAAAGTTACCACACCAGCAGCTCAGGGCCGGTCAGGTGCAGAGGTCAAAGAGGTGCTCAAAACACATATGCTTCAATGGAGAACAGGGGTGCCCCGGTTCCAGTCTGCCAGCAGGTAAGTACCTGCGTCCTCGGGGGGCAGACCAGGGGGGTTTTGTAGGGCACCTGGGGGGACATAAGCAGGCACAGAAAGTACTGCCTCAGCGGCATAGGGGCGGCCGGGTGTAGAGTGCAAACAGGCGTCAGGTTTTGTATAGAAAGCAATGGGGAGACCCGGGGGTCTCTTCAACGATGCAGGTAGGCACAGGGGGGGGGCTCCTGGGGGTAGCCACCTCCTGGGTTAGGAAAAGGGTCACCTGGGGGTCGCTCCTGCACTGGAGTTCGGTTCCTTCAGGTCCTGAGGGCTGTGGGTACAGTGTTGGTTCCAGGCGTCGGGTCCCTTGTTACAGGCAGTCGCGGAGGGGGGAGCCTCCGGATTTCCTCAGCAGGCGTCGCTGTGGGGGCTTAGGGGGGTCGTCTCTTTCTACTCACTGGCTCGCAATCGCCGGGGAGTCCTCCCTGTAGTTTTGGTTTTCTGCAGGTCGAGCCGGGTGCGTCGGGTGCAGAGTGGAAAGTCTCACGCTTCCGGCGGGAAACGTGAAGACCTTAGAGTTGTTTCTTTGTTGCAAGAAAGTTGCAGATTGTTGAACAGGGCCGCTGTTCATGGGAGTTTCTTGGTCCTTGGTTGCAGGGCAGTCCTCTGAGGCTTCAGAGGTCACTGGTCCCTTTTGGATGCGTCGCTGTTGCAGTTTTCTTCGAAGTTGGAAGACAGGCCGGTAGGGCTGGGGCCAAAGCAGTTGTTGTCTCCGTCTTCACTGCAGGGCTTCAGGTCAGCAGTCCTTCTTCTTGTTGCGGTTGCAGGAATCTAGTTTCCTAGGTTCTGGTGGGGCCCTAAATACTGAATTTAGGGGGGTGTTTAGGTTTGGGAGGGCAGTAGCCCATGGCTACTGTCCTTGAGGGTGGCTACACCCTCTTTGTGCCTCCTCCCTGAGGGGAGGGGGGAACATCCCTAATCCTACTGGGGGAATCCTCCATCCACAAAATGGAGGATTTCTAAAAGTAAGAGTCACCTCAGCTCAGGACACCTTAGGGGCTGTCCTGACTGGTAGGTGAGTCCTCCTTGTTTTTCTAATTATCTCCTCCAGCCTTGCCGCCAAAAGTGGGGGCAGAAGACGGAGGGGCGGGCATCTCCACTAGCTGGGCTGTCCTGTGGCGCTGTAACAAAGGGGGTGAGCATTTGAGGCTCACCGCCAGGTGTTACAGTTCCTGCAGGGGGAGGTAAGATGCACCTCCACCCAGAACAGGCTTTGTTCCTAGCCACAGAGTGACAAAGGCACTCTCCCCATGTGGTCAGCAACATGTGTGGTGTGTGGAAGGCTGGCAGAATCTAGTCAGCCTACACTGGAAGTCAGGTATGTTTTCAGGGGGCATCTCTAAGATTCCCTCTGGGTGTATGTTACAATAAATTGCACACTGGCATCGGTGTGCATTTATTGTGCTGAGAAGTTTGATACCAAACTTCCCAGTTTTCAGTGTAGCCATTATGGAACTGTGGAGTTCGTGTTTGACAAACTCTCAGACCATATACTCTTATGGCTACCCTGCACTTACAATGTCTAAGATTTTGCTTAGACATTGTAGGGGCATAGTGCTCATGCACCTATGCCCTCACCTGTGGTATAGTGCACCCTGTCCTAGGGCTGTAAGGCCTGCTAGAGGAGTGACTTACCTATGTCACAGGCAGTGTGAGGTTGGCATGGCACTCTGAGGGGAGTGCCCTGTCAACTTAGTCATTTTCTCCCCACCAGCACACACAAGCTGTGAAGCAGTGTGCATGTGCTGAGTGAGGGGTCCCTAGGGTGGCATAAGACATGCTGCAGCCCTTAGAGACCTTCCCTGGCATCAGGGCCCTTGGTACCAGGGGTACCAGTTACAAGGGACTTATCTGAGTGCCAGGGTTGTGCCAATTGTGGAGATAGAAGTACAGTTCAGGGAAAGAACACTGGTGCTGGGGCCTGGTTAGCAGGGTCCCAGCACTCTTTCAAATCATAACTTAGCATCAGCAAAGGCAAAATGTCAGAGGGTAACCATGCCAAGGAGGCATTTCCTTACAATACCCCTTTCTGCCTTTGAAGTAGGTAAACCTCAAAGGAAAGTCTCTGTTGCGATCTTGCCTTGCCAAGGCCAGGCCCCCGACACACCAGGGGGTTGGAGAGTTCATTGTGTGCAGGCAGGCACAGCCCAGTCAGGTGTAAGTGACCACTCCTCTCTCCATTCCAGCTCAGATGACTCATCGGGATAAGCAGGCTACACCCCAGCTCCCTTTGTGTCACTGTCTAGAGGAGATTCACAAACAGCCCAACTGACATTCTGACTCAGATAGGGAATCCACAAACAGGCAGAGTCACAGAATGGCTAAAGCATGAACATGCCTACTTTCTAAAAGTGGCATTTTCAATCTAACCAGCTAAAAACCAACTTCATTAGCAGATGTATTTTTAAATTGTGATTTCTGAGACCCAACACGCCATATTTCTATCTGCTCTCAAAGGGAATCTACACATTAAGAATATTTAAAGGCAGCCCCTATGTTAATCTATGAGAGAGGTAGGCCTTGCAAGAGTGAAAAACAAATTTGGCAGTATTTCACTGTTAGGACATGTAGAACAGATCAATACATGTCCCACCTTCAACATACACTGCACCCTGCCCATCGGGCTACCTACGCCCTACCTTAGGGGTGCCTGACATATCTAAAAAGGGAAGGTTTAGGCCTGGCAAGTGGGTACACTTGCCAGGTCGAATTGGCAGTTTAAAACTGTGCACACAGACACTGCAGTGGCAGGTCTGAGCCATGTTTACAGAGCTTCTAATGTTGGTGGCACAACCAGTGCTGCAGGTCCACTGGTAGCATTTGATTTACAGGCCCTAGCCACCTCAAGTGCACTTTACTAGAAACTTACTAGTAAACCAAATAGGCCAATCAGGAAAAACCAATTACACATACCCTTTACACAGGACCACTTGCACTTTAGCACTGGTCCGCAGTGATAAAGTGCCCAGAGTACCAAAAGCAGCAAAAACAGAGTCAGCTCACAGTCAAAACATGGGAAGCAGAGGCAAAAAAGACAGGGGAGACCACACCAATGATGCAATGTCTAACAATGGCATTGCAGCCTGTTCTCTGTGAACTCACAGACAGGCATGGGCGTCCAGGGAAAAGAGGCATCCCAGGTTACCACTGTCTCTTCCTGAGGCAACAGTCAGTGAAGGCACGATGACGCTCAGCCTTGTTGTTTCCTCCACAAGTTACTGCCTGTTCTTGGTGTTACTGATGAATGTTGTGTGCAGGCAAACTCAGTTCTTCAGTCAGGTCCTCCCCAGGCCCACCACGCAATTTGTGAAACACAGAGACTCATGATTGATTTAATAAGCCCAGGGACCTCTGGGAGCTGCAGGGCAAATTTCTCATGAGTTAAGGAATAAAGATGGTTTTCTGTAGCACAGTAGAGACATTTTTGATGGTGTTCTCTTCATTTTGTTCCTAGTGAAATGCTATAGCTATGAAGAATATAGGCTCAAAGCCTCCTATCCCGAAACATTTAATGTATCTTGGAGGGTATTTATAAACAACTCTCCTTCCAGTGAAGAAGAGTTCGGAGACCTGTCCACCTGCACCTTCTGCCCTTGGTAGCATGAGATTTTCAGGGCTGTTGACAGCTTCATAACACTTCTTGCTCCATCCAGCAGCAGAACTCTGTGAAGAACCCATCACTTCCACTCCATTCTTTAATGCTTGCAATTGCATTAGCTGAATGTCACCCTTCAGCATACTCTGTGGCCCTCTAGGCAGGTTACATTGCAAAGTACCTATGTCTAGCAGGAGTTTCAGTGTCCTCTTTGAGAGATACGCACCACAGGATCAGTTCACAGAGGTTCCAGGGGTGATCTCTTTCCCTCAGTGTCCCCAGCAATTCAACCTCTACTGTCCACAGAGGGACACTGGCCCTGTAGATACACATCCAACACAATCCAAGAAAGTACAACTCCAGAATGTCCTTCCACCCCAGGCCAGGATTCATCCCCACAAGGTCTAACCCTCAGTTTCTTTTGCAACTTCTTTTTGTCTCAGAGGCTTTCCCTTTTGCAGAGGTTTAAAAGTAGAGGTGGAGAGTTCTAGAAGGTGAATGTCTCTGCCTAATGCAGAAATGCCACATCATTCCCCTACCCCTGACAGATACTTACTTTCTAAAAACAGCCTCCTGGATGGTCTATCCCGATGCACAGCAAGATTCTTTTAAAGATGGCAGAATCAGTCCTTTCTTGGCAACAGCTCTCTTTTGGATTCTATGCTGTCCCCTAACTAATACTCAAAACTGATTTCTTTCCTCCATGACCTCAAAAGGGTGACCCTGGTGTGAGTGGTGTCTCTAGTGTATCTGCCCCCTTGTCTGTATGTGCAGGTTTAAAAGTAAGGAGGCAGTTAATCAGCCTATGCAGCATTCTCCCCACCCTTCCTCTACTATGAGAAAGATTAAACTCCTACAAATAGGTGTGGTGTCAGGGGAGGGTTTGAGAGTAAGGCCAGCAGAGTAGTTAACTTTGCGTGACAGAGAAGTTCAAACAGCAATTTGGCTAAGGTTTGATTCCAGAAAATACGCTATTAACAAAAGTACCCAAAGGAATGCAAATACAGAAAATGTATATTATATTCCCACTCAGGGCGTCTACAAACACAGGGGAAATGATTTCAAGTCACCTTTCACTGTTGATCCATGTTAGAAATGGGGTCTCTGGTTTGCATTCAGTTTGCACTCTTTCCAAGCAGGGACCCTCACTCTAGTCAGTGCAATGGAGATACACACTTAGATAACCCCTGCTCACCCCTTTGGTAGCTTGGCACAAGCAGTCAGGCTTATCTCAAAGGCAATGAGTAAAGTATTTGTACCAACACATAGAGTAATACAGGGAAAACACTACAAAATGGACATCACACCAGTTTAGAAAAAAAGGCAATATTTCTCTTAATCAAACAAGACCAAAACAACAAAATCCATCATACACAAGTCAAGATATGATTTTTTTAAATAAAAAGAGTCTTACTCCATAGGAAAAGAATTTTTAAAATAAAAAGTCTTACTCCATAGAAAACAATGGAAACGTTGTTTTTACACAAAGTACTTGTTTTGCGTCAAAACTTAAGCCACACAGGGGAGCGTGCAGCGGAAAAGTCAGCAATGTGTCAAATCCTTGCTCACCAGTGAGGCCGTGCATTGTTTCTCTTACAGTCGGTAGGCAATGGGTCATTTTTCTCTTCCGCAGGAGAGTGGGCATTGATTTCCAGACAGGGCACCTCGGATCCGCGCAGGTTCACGATGATTTTTACGCCCTGTGATGATGCATGTGACATCCGGCCGCATGGTGATGGAAAACCATGCTGTGTGAGGTTTGCGTTGTTTTTAGCAGCCGCAAGCACATGTTGTGCCGTTTCTCCAGCTGCCATGCAGGTGATGCATCGATTTCCCAGTCGCACATTGGAACTTGTATCTCATAATTAAAAACTGCTGAACTGGACTCTTGTCATGTATTGCACATTTAATGCTATAAACTAGAAGAAAGCTTTTCTGTGGGAGCTTACCATTTTTTATGTAATGTAGGTGGTGTGTCGATTTCAGCTGCAAAGCGGGTGGTGCAGGTGGTGCGTCAAAATGTTCCCCGCACGGCTCCCTGTGTGTGGATTTCTGCCCTTGTTCTACCAGTTTCATTTCAATGGCCAACGGACTGGACAGGGCACCACTTGGCAGGGCAGGAGTCTCAGCAGAGAGTCCAGAGGCTTCAAAACAGGAGGCAAGCTCAGTCCAAGCCCTTGGAGACACTTCACAACCAGCAATATACCACAAAGCCCAATATTTGTCCTCTTTTATGCAGAAGTAGCAACTACAGGCCAACCCAACAAAGCACAGTCACAGACAATGGGGCAGTACTTGTCCTCCAGCTCTTCCCCTTGATGGAGGACCCTTTTGGTTCCAGAAGTAATCTGCTCAATTTAAGCAGTTTTGTAAGGATCTTGCCTGACCGATCAAGAGCTCCACCTGGAAGGAGGAGCTGCAAAAGGCATTTAGGGCCTGGGTGGCATCTAAGGAGGCTTAGGGGCAAACAGAAGAGGAGGATGAGGGTGAGGAGGTGCAGAGTAATCCGGGTGGTGTAGTGGATGTAGCTTTCCTGCCTGGGGGAAGGGTCTCCAGGGCAGGTAGCAGTGTGTCATCCAAAGATCTGACTCCTGAGGAGTTGCAAGACAGAAAGGCAGAGAGGGTGCACCAGTTTAATTTAGAGAAGTTTAAGATGGAGCTGGAACAGAGGAGGTTGGCCATAGAGGATAAAAAGATGCTCTTGGCTCATGAGCTAAGTTTAAGGGAGCTGGATCAAAGGAGACAGTCTAGCAGAGATGGTGACATCAGTACCTCAGTGTAGCCTGAGAGGAGGGTGCACATTCCTAAAGACTTGGTGAAGGATTACAAGAGGGAGGATGACATCTATCTGAAAATCAAGGGGTATGAGTCTGATCTCCACATGAACATGGTCCCTGGAGCACATTGGGGGGCGTGTCTCTGGAAGCTCTTCGAGGTAGAGGGGAGGGACACTCTGACATCTTTAGGGGATCATCAGGGACTCACTTACTCTATAATGAAGGATGTCCTACTCACAAGATATAGTCTCACCCCTGAGCAGTACAAGGACAAGGTTCGGTCCTACAGAAAGAAAGAATCCCAAACCTCATTAGAATGTGCTGACTATTTTTGCAGGTCACTGGATGGTTAGGTGAAGGGCAGTAAGGTGACAACTTTTGGGGGGCTGTACAATTTGATTGCATGGGAGCATTTGTATAGTCTTTGTTTTCCAGAGCTGCGTCAGCACCTAATTGACAGCAAGCTGACTGACCCCAGGAAACTTGCTCAGGAAGCAGACCGGTGGGAAAGCACCAGGGTCCAGAAGAGGAATGGGGTAGACTCTGCAGAAGAAGGGCAGGGTCCCCATCAGAATAAGTGGAGGGTAAGGGTAACCGGGGAAGTTCTCTAAAGGGCCCCAACTTAGTTCCTCGGGTAAAGATTTCCATCCCCCAGTTGAAGAGAAACCATGGGTCTCTATGAAGAAACTTACAGAGAGGGGTCCCCGCAAATGCTATACATGTGCTCAGGTGGGTCAAATGACGGGGGATCCCAAATGTCCCAAGGGGACATAGGCAACCACTGGTGCTCAGTCACAGGGTGTGGCCAGTGTAGCCCTTGTGGAGGGGTTGATTACAGGTGGGAGGGAGCCTGCTGAGATGACCCTTGTCTCATTAGGGGACAGTAAGATGGTCCAGAGGACACTCATGCCTAAGAACACTAAGAAGTACAGGCAGTGGGTGTCCATCAATGGGCAGAGGGTGGAGGCTCTAAGAGACACAGAAGCCAGTGTGACTACTGTGAGAAGTCACTTGGTATCTGAAGAGCAGGTAGTTCCCTATGCACTTCACCAAGTAGTTGTGGTAGACAACTCAGAGTTCCTGTGCAGAGTCGTGCAGGTTCCCTTTGAATGGGGGGGGGGGCTCAGGTGCCTTGAGAGTAGCTGTGAGACCAACCATGTCTGTAGATTGTATGCTTGGCAATGGCCTTGAGGATTCTCCTTGGAAGGAGCTGGAACACAGGTCTCACTTGGAGATGTTGGGTCTGCCTGGGTGAGTGTGTGTGTCCACCCAATCAATGGCAGCCCGTCAGGGTGATCAGGAGGCCCTGGAGCATCAAAGAGTGGCCCAGGTGTCTGCCAGAAGGAGGAAGGGAAAGGGGTGTGGGAAACCCGCCACAGATGTTCCCACAGTCTGGGAGGAGGCTGAAACTGAGTGGGACGCCTCAGAGACTACAGGGAAAAAGGTGGCTGAACTGGGGGAGCTACCAGGTGACTCAGAGACAGCAGGAAGGGGGACCCACCAGGGAAGCATTCAGTGAGGCACAAAAAACATGCTCTACTCTAGAGGTTTTGTGGCAGCAGGCTGCAGACCATGCACCTGGCAAGGAGTCTGTTTCACACTTGATGTATTGGGAGGATGGCCTCCTATATAGCGAGCCTAAGGTTGCTGAGCCTGGGGCAGCCCGTATCCACGTGTGCCCCAGTGCTTCAGAGCCTTCCTACTGGGTCTGGCTCATTATGTGTCTTTAACAGGACATTTGGGGCAGGACAAGACCTTTGAACGGCTTGTCACTCACTTTTACTTGCCCCAAATGTGCAGGCACTCTGATGTGCATTGTAGGTCTTGCCAGATTTGCAGGCAAGTGTCAAGAGTGGTGGGAAATGTAAGGCTCCCCTCCAACCTTTTCCTGTAATCAGCACCCCATGTGAAAGGGTTGGTATTGACATTGTGGGGCCTCTGGATCCCAAGACAGCCATGGGTAACATGTTTATCCTGGTCTTGGTGGACCATTCCAACCAGTACCTGGAAGCTATACCTTTGAGGTTAATCACAGCCCCTGTGGTGGGACGTGCATTGATGGGGGGTTCCCCAAGGAGGTGGTATCTGACTGGGGTACCAACTTCATAACCACATATATGAAGTCTCCATGGAAGAAGTGTGGATGACCTACAAGTTCACCACTTCTTACCACCCCCAAGGAAATGGTCTGGTTGAGAGATACAACCCATCTTGAAAGGCAAGATTATGGGTCTGTCAGAGCCCTTCAGTTGCAAGTGGGACTTCCTCTTGCCATGCCTTCTGTATGCTTATAGGAGGTGCCACAAAAGTGACTTGGTTTTAGCCCATTTGAATTGTTGTATGGAGACTGTTAGAAATGGGGTTTCTGGTTGGATAGGGTATGCACCTAAGCCAGGCAGAACCCACCCACTCTAGTCAGGGCAAGGGAGTTACACGTCCAAGATAACCCCTGCTCACCCCCTTGGTAGTTTGGCACAAGCAGTCATGCCTATCCCAGAGGCAATGTGTAAAACATTTTGACAACACACACAACACACGTAACGCACTATCCCCAATACAAAGGAAACACAACACCAAGTTATATAACAATAAACTGCATTGTACATGACATCATTGGACCAAACACAACATGTCAATAATACCCTGCTACCCAAGCAATTGTCAGAACGTTACACGGTACTGATACCCTGCAGAAATCAGCATTAGTCACATATAACAAACAGGGTACTCATTATCCTACAATAAGCAGTAGTCAGGAAAACGTTATTACAATAATGACATCTCAGAAGATCCTCAGAAATGTCCATACCAGGAACATTAGGTAACACCTGGCAAGTCAGAAAAACAGGTTAGCAGAACATTTTCAGAACGCTCATAAAAGGAGCATCAGAAAAATACATGACCAGTCATGAGCAGAAAACATATCAGCATAAATGCCCCAAAAGAACATGTTGCCACCAAAAGTACCTGTCTTAATGAAGAAGGCACCTCGAGTGCCATGAAGGAAAGGGGGCCCCCAGCGCTCCTCGTGCTAAATCTGGGGCTGCTTGGTGATTAGCGGCACAAATCCCCTCTGTTCTGGTATCGGGCCCCTCCTGGGGGCCCACATCCAAACAAGGCACCTGCAATCTTTGTGGCCCCCCAGCCCACGACTGGCCCCTCGGTGGGGGCAGAGCCCAAACGGCGAAGTGGTGCAGGGGGTCTCCGATGAAGCTTCCTCCCGCCTGCGACCTCCGGCAAAAATAACGGCCCAGTGGGGGGGCCTCCGATGAGGCTTCCTCCCCGCTCATCCTTCTACACAGAATGAGGGCTCAGTGGAGTGGGGATCCTCCATTGAGGCTTTCTGCTCGCCCGTCCGCAGCATGAGGATAAGAGCCTGGTGGGGGAGGAGCCTTCAATGAGGATTCCTCCCCACCCGTCTCCTAACAAAGGCTTGCCCGCACCCGGACCTGTGCGCAAGTCAGCTGCAGCCAGCCTGGGCTGCAGCAGTGATCAGGCTAAAGTCAGGACCTGTTGGTGCCCCGGGGGTGCTCCTCAGAGCGTGCTTTGCTCTGGGGGCGCGCGCTCCACTCTTCACTATCAGGTCCCCCGAGGGCACAGAACACAGCAGGATTTTGGGCATGCTCGGGTTCTCTACACACCCAGATCACAGCGGTGATTTCAGCAATCATATTAAGCACTCTCTAGGCGCTCAAAATAATAAAACAAAACCCTTTCACAGTGGGGGGGACCTACAAAACCCAGTGCTCTCAAGGCACCCAGGCAGCCAGTATAGTGCTTCTCCCGGTGTTTATATGCAGATGAAAGCATTTCTCAAGCTGCTCTACAGTATAAATGAAGCGCTCCTCATGCACTACAGTTGAAGGTGGCAGGGGTCAGAGGCCAAAGCACCTATCCCTTGGGGGACACAAAGATGGGGCACATGGCAGCCGGGACCAGCAGCAGGCCAGCACAAAGGGTTTCAGTCAGTGACAGTATCTCCAAGCGACCTAGCAGGCCATAGGTCATCACAGCAGCAGCAGTCCAAGGCAGTCCTTGGTGAGTCACTCCAGTTGCATTCTGTGTCCAGTTACAAGCATGTTCAAGTGTCCAGAGTGCCTCATTTTCATGGGAAAAACACCCTGTACTTATACTTTTCAAAGCAATAACAAAGAGGGGTGGAGGAGGTTCCAGCTAGTTACAACTGGTTCTAGGAGGGTCCACTCTCTCCTCCAGCACAGGCTCCAGACATCAGTTGGGGGTAACCAAGCCTTTTGTGTGCGGCCATGGCACAGCCTTTACAGATGCAAGTGTGCCCTGGCTCCCCTTCTCTCAGTCCAGGAAGACCATTCAATATGTAGATGCACCTCTGTGACATCTCCATCCTCCCTGTGGACAGGTTATCTGAAATGTATACATAAAGCCCAACTGTCACTCTGCCCAGACGTGGATTAGAGTCAAGCTGCAAAACACTAGTCAGAAGCACAGAGAAATGCTTACTTTCTAGATGTGGCATTTCTGTAATGATAATTTAAAAAAAACTACACCAGTAAGCAGCATTTATCACCAGCATTACAACCATACCAAACCTGCCTACAGTACCCCTCATAAATCAAACAATACACCCTTGACTTAAGGCAGGGCATTTCCAAAGCAATCCTATGGGAAGGCAGTACTCACAGCATTGAGAAACCAACCAGGCTGTTTGTCACTACCAGGACAGGCCACGCAAGCAGACACATGTCCTCCCTTCTACATAAATAGCTACCTGCCTATAGGGATAGCAAGGCCCTATCTTAGGTGTGACTTGCATGTAGCAAAAGGGGAGTTCTAGGCTGGCAAGTAAATTTAGATGCCAGGTCCCTGTGGCAGTAAACTGTGCATTCAGGCCCTGCTCTAGCAGGCCTAAGACAGGTTTGAAAAGCTACTTCTGACAGTGGCGCAAGCAGGGCTGCAGGCCCACTAGTAGCATTAAATTTACAGGCCCTGGTTATATCAATACCACTTTACATGGGACATAAAGGTAAATTAAATGTGTCAATTAGGTGTAAGCCAATCATACCAACTTTAGAAGGGAGAGCACCTGCGCTTCAACACTGATCAGCAGTGATAAAGTGCTCCGAGTCCTAGAGCCAACAACAAGAGGTCAGGGAAAATAAGAGGAAGGAATCAAAAAGTCTGGGGATGAACCCCAAAAATGCCCAGGTCCAACAGGCTGTTTGTGAATCTCCTCTAGACAGTGACACAAAGGGAGCTGGGTTATAGCATGCATATCCTGATGAGTCAGCTGGACTAGAGTGGAGGAATGAGTGGTCACTCACACCTGAAAGGGCTGTGCCGGCCCTCACACAATGCAGTCTCCAACCCCCCTGATGTATGTCTGGGGCCTGGCCTGGGCAAGGCAGGATCTTGTGAACAATAGAGACCTTCCTTTGACGTTTGCCTACTTCAAAGGCAGAAAGGGGTATAAGTAGTGGACCCAGAACCCCAAACTTCAGGTCACTTCTGGAATCAAGAGAAACCTTTGCCAAAGAGAAGAGCTGAAGAGCTGAGGAGAAGTGCTGCCCCTGCCTGTGACTGTGTATGTTGGCCTATCCTGCAGTTGCTGCTTCTCCCTGTGAAAGGGGGCAAAGACTGGACTTTGTTGTGCATTCCTGCTTGAGAGGTATTTCCAAGGGCTTGGAGTAGAGCTTGCCTCCTGTTTTGAAGCCTTAGGGACAGCAACGGCTTCACCATTCAGTATTCAGTTTTGAGTCTACATGCTGTGGACTCTAGCTTGCAGGAGGGTGCCCTTCCAGTCCCTCACCATCGGTGGATTCGGCCTCCTGGGTCCTGCGGGAGGCAGCTCCCTCCGTCGCTGGTGCCTCTGCTCCTCTGCCAGATGATGCTAATGCACATAAGGACAGGGTGACAAAACAAAAAGGGGGGGGAGAGACAAAGGATACACTTGGTCAATATTGGCAACACCACCTTTGGCGTACATAACACACTCACACACAGGGAACAGCCCTACTCATTAGGCAATGCACTACCAGTCACAATTCTAGTCACCAGCCCATGGATAGGGACATCTAATGCAAATTCCAGTATACCTGAGAACCACAGACCCCTGCCCAGTAGTGGATGCCTACTATCTTGGTTGGAGGACTTTCACATCAGAATATTGCACAACATGGGCCCTACTCTGCAATGCCAGGCCTGGCCTAGGAGCACCCACAGGGCTCACTCCCCCCACCCGGGTACCACCCCACCAGGCATAAGCTGTAAATTAGGGCACTGTACTCACCCCCTTATGGCTGCTGTGATGCCTCCAAGAGCCCATCTAGCTCCTGATAGGCCACCACCAGTATGTGGGCCATCACGGGGATCAGGGTTCGACAGGCACCCCTTCTTCGTTGGGAGGCCATCCCCAGCTGGCACTCCGCCATCTTCCATGCCCAGCGTCTCAGGTCCTCCCACCGTTTCGGAGAGTGGGTGCTCCGCCTGCCGTAGACCGCCGGGGTCTGCACGTCCTTGGCGATGGCACGCCATATACCCTTCTTTTGATGGGCGCTGACCTGCAGGGAAATAGACACAGGGAAAGGTATTAGTCCGACCGTCCTGCCTGTTACACTCATGGCCCACCATGCCCCTTCCCATCCCCATTAGCACAGACATGGCCCACCATACATGCTGTACGCTGCCCAGGGCCCATCCACCAACCCCTCCTACATGAGGCCTTCACACACAGCACTCCATGCATTCACGCCCCATGCATCGCACTCACGGAGTACTCACCTGTTGGTCTGGAGGCCCATACAGCAGTCGGTACTGGGGTAGGACCCCATTCACCAGTCGCTCCAACTCCACTGAGGTGAAGGCAGGGACCCTTTCCCCAGTAACACAAGTCATGGTTGGTTCCAGACACAGGTCACAGCATCACTTGCAGTGTAGGTTCTCTCCTGTTGAAGGTCAGGTAGCAAGTGAGTGCACAGATAGAAAATGGCAGTCACCTCCGCGGCGGTGCTTACCGTCACTGCCGGCGTACATCACCATTGGACACTGGACCCCATAGGGCCCATTAATAACCAATGAGGAGTTGCACAGCGGTTCTCGACTGCATCCCACAATGAGGCACAACGTCAGCGGAATTACCTCATTTCCACCTGTCCCTCCATACAGGACAGGCGGATGCCATTTCAGGGGGGGTGCAGACCATGGATCCTAACTGCGTCACAATACACAAATTCACTATTTCGACATCTCCAACAAAATAATGTTACAATCACAATTTGCATTGAACGGTAGTGGTTGGAATGTAGAGATAATGATCAGCTGCTCACTCTTTTGCCCCATAGATTGCAACCATGTACAGACCCCTGGTGGACTTGGCAACAATGGAGGACAGGCACATTATCCTGACCTATAGACTTGACAGGGCCACAATAACAGAGCTGTGTGCCCAATTGGAGCCTGACCTGATATCTGCTATCTGTCACCCCACTGGGATCCCCCTCTTGTGCAAGTGCTTTCAGTTCTCCATTTCCTGGCAAATGGTTCTTTCCAAGTAACAGTGGGCTTGGCAGCAAGAATGTCACGGCCAATGTTCTCAATAGTGCTGACCGGAGTGTTATCTGTCCTGATTATACACATGTGCAGCTACATCGTTTCCCCCAGGTGGAGGATTTGGCCACAGTGAAAGCTGACTTCTATGCAATGGAACATATCCCCAACATCATTGGGGCAATAGATGGAACATGTATTGCATTTGTCCCCCCCCGGGCAAAATGAACAGGTCTTCAGAAATCGAAAGAGTTTTCACTCCATGAGTGTCCAGATGGTGTGCCTGGTGAACCAGTACATCTCCCACGTCAATGCAAAGTATCCTGGGTCTGTGCATGATGCCTTTATCCTGAGGAATAGCAGCATCCCAAATGTGATGGCCCAACTCCAGAGACACAGGGTGTGGCTAATAGGTGAGCCCTGGTTCCCACCCAGTGGATGTTGGTGTATCGGTATGGTGTGGGCCTGAAGGGTGAGTGTGTGGCTAACAGTTGTCCCTCGATATTTGTAGGTGACTCTGGTTACCCCAACCTCTATTGGCTACTGACTCCTGTGAGGAATGCCAGGACAAGGGCAGAGGAAAGTTACAATGAGGCATGTGGGTGAACAAGAAGGATTATAGAGAGGACCTTCGGCCTCCTGAAGGCCAGGTTTCTTTGCCTTGATCTAACAGGTGGATCCCTGTGCTACTCACCCAAGAAAGTCTTCAGATCATCGTGGCATGCTGTATGTTGCACAAGCTTGCCTTGTGTCGCCAGGTGCCGTTTCTGCAGGAGGAGGAGGCTGGAGATGGCCGTGTGGCAGCAGTGGATTCTGTGGACAGTGAAGATGAGGAGGTAGAGGATGATGATGAGGACAACAGAAGTGCAATTATTCGTCAATACTTCCAATGAGACACAGGTAAGACAGTGTTAATGCACATATAATTGACAGTTTGATGTGTGACATTGTCACTGGCAGGCTGTGTATTCCTACTTCTATGCCCACTCACTGTACCCTTTGGCATCTCTTTTTGCAGATGTTGGTGCCCCACTATTGCTCTTGGTGTTCAATGCAGCCAGCTACAGATCTTTCCAATGTAAACATTACTGTACAGTTGAATTTTGGAAACATTTGACATACACCATGATTGTATTTTATCAAAGTGTGTTTATTTCAGTACTCTGAAGAAGAGGGGGTAGTGCAATTGGCTGGGGTGATGAGGGAGGAAAGTCAAGGTTAGAGTCCAGTCTATTTGTATCACAGGTGCATTGTCCAAGGGGTCTTGGGAAGGGGAGCAATGGCAGTTCAAGGTGGACAGGGTTACAGAGTGGGACACAAGGGTGACAATCAGGAGAGTCTTATTTCCTGGCGGGGATCTTGGCAGTAGTCTCTGGCTTCTCCCTGGATTGCAGGGAACGTTTGCAGGGTGGTTCTCCTTCTGCAGGGGGAGGGGTGCTGGTGGCCTGTTAGTCCTGTGGCGGGGCCTCCTGTCCACTAGCGGCAGCGGAGGTGGAGGCTGTTCAGTGGTTTAGCTAGTGTCAGGGGCCCAGTGGTGTGCCACAGCCCCCCTCATACTCTCTCATACTGTTGGCCATGTCTGCCAGCACCCCTGCAATGGATGCCAGGATGGTGTTGTTGGCCTTCAAGTCCTCCCTGATCCCCAGGTACTGTCCCTCCTGCAGCCACATGTTCTCCTGTAACTTGCCCAGAATCTGGCCCAGCGTATCCTGGGAATGTTGGTATGCTCCCAGGATTGCGGTGAGAGCCTCCTGGAGGGTTGGTTCCCTGGGCCTGTCCTCCCCCTGTCACACAGCACTCCTCCCAGCTTCCCTGCTGTCCTGTGCCTCTGTCCCCTGAACCGTATGCCCACTGCCACTGACCCCAGGTCCCTGATTGTCCTGTGTTTGTAGGGTGGCCTGGGGTCCCTGTAGTGGTGGACACACTGCTGATTGACGTGTCTTGGGGACAGAGGTATGGGCCCGCTGGGTGGGTGCCGTGGTGGGGTTTCCTGAGGGGGAAGCTCTGAGGTGGTGTGAGAGTGTGCCTGGGTAACCGACTGTCCGGAGGTCCCAGATGGGCCAGGTTGGTCATCCAGATCCAGCCAACCACAGCTGCTGTCATCACTGTGGGCCTCTTCTATGGGGGGACTGGATGTTTCTGGCACCTCTTCGCCTGTGACATTGGCTGGGTTACCTGTGGGGATGTGAATGAAGTGTTATTGTTTCTGTGTGTGACATATTGTGCATGGGTGTGTTGCCCTCTTTGGTTGGATTTGCCCTGGCAGCTTTTCCTTGTGTGAGTTGTTATTTGGTGGGCTAGGTGATCCTCTCTAGTGTGCATGCTGTGGTGATAGGTGTCCATGCAGGTCTGTGAGGGGTGTCAATGCATTGGTGTTGCATGCAGGGCTTGGCATTGGGATGAGTGGGTTGTGATGGTGGGGTGCGTCGGAGGTGGTGGAGTGATGGGAGTGAGGGTGAGGGTGGGGTATGTGTTTGGCATGCAGGTACGGGGGTGGTAGTAATAGGGAATTGACTTACCAGAGTCCAGTCCTCTGGCTACTCCTTCCAGGCCCTCAGGATGCATGATTGCCAAGACTTGCTCCTCCCATGTTATTAGTTGTGTGGGAGAAAGTGGGGGCCCAACACCAGTCCTCTGTACAGCGAATTGGTGTCTTGCTGCTATGGAACGTTCCTTCCCCCATAGGTCATTCCACCTCTTCCTGATGTTATCCCTTGTCCTGGGGTGCTGTCCCACGGCGTTGACCCTGTCCACGATCCTCCGCCATAGCTCCATCTTCCTAGCAATGGATATCTGCTGCACCTGTGATCCAAATAGCTGTGGCTCTACCCGGACTATTTCCTCCACCATGACCCTTAGCTCCTCCTCAGAGAACCTGGGGTGTCGTTGTGGTGCCATGAGTGTGGTGTGAGAGGTATGGGTGAGGGTGTGTAGGGTGATGTGTTGGGGTGTGTGCTGTGAGGTGTGTGGTTGGTGTATAGGTGATGGTGGTATGTGGCTCTGGTTGTGTGGGTGCTCTTCCTGTCTCTCTCTCTCTGTTGGCAATGGTTTGTAGTCATAAAGGGTTGTGGGTAACGTGGGTGTGTGTTTTATAGTGGTGTTGGTGTCTGAGTGTGGTGTGTGTATAAGTGTCAGGTGTGTGTTATTCAAATTGACCAATGTGGTGTTGTTTTGTATGTGTGTGTGTATTTTCAGCGCAGCGGTATGTACTGCCAATGGTTTACCGCCATTGAATGTCGGCCACGGTGATTCGTGGGTCATAATGCTGTGGGCCTTGTTCTGTTGGCGTAACGGTGTGGGTTTGGATCCTGCCAGTTTATCACTGACCTTTGGGCTGGCGGACTTGTGTGTGTGGCTGTATAGTGACGGATTTGATATGTGTGTGTCATAATATGGTTGGCGGATATCCGCCGTGGCAGCGGTATGTTGGCGGCAGTCAGCATGGCGGTAAGTGGAATTTACCACCAATGTCATAATGATGGCCTATAACTTGTGCTTGAAAGTAACTTTAGGCAAGGTGTTATAGGTTCTTAACATAACTAAAACTATAAGTATAACCATAACTGTTGTAATTCTATGGTTTTGTATGGATGAAACGTCAACTTAAATATAATGTCCCGGTAACCTTTGTTTTTTTTGGTGAATATACTATATATATTTACTCAAAAACCAAAGGTTACAGGGACGTTATAGTTACGTTCAGATTTTACACACATAAACCATAGAAATTCAGCAGCTATAGAGTTATCTCAAGTAAATATAACTTGTGCCCTAAGGTAACTATAACATGCGTCCTTGTCCTATGGGCTCTTCTAACAGCAAATAAAAACACCAACAGTGAGAATAGATTTATCACAACTTACAGCAATGGTAATAGAAGAATCTATAACAGCTTACATAAACATTTTAATGTTTTAACCTTGGATCCTGATCTCAAAAGCCTGTTACCAGCTAAACCTAAAATAGCGTAAAGAAAGGCAAACACATATTACTTGCATATGTTGTAAACATGTATCTGATGTCAAGATATTTGTAGATGTAACCGGAGAGTATCAACTGTGTGTAGCTCCACTCATCTGTTGTAACACTTCCAACAGTATCTATATAATGTTTGTGTTTGTGGTAAACAATACACTGAATCCACCATGTGCAAATTGAAAACTAGATGGAAAGAGCATCTCAGGGTCATTAAGAATTTAGACAAGTACCCAATGGTGATACATTTCAGGTCCTCACACTTACTTGCTCAACTAGAGGATATTAATTCATTGGTATGAAGGAAGAAAAAAAACACATTCGAGGGGGAGATCTAGAAAAGAAGAAAGAAGCCAGAAGAACATTTTTTATCAACAAATTTAAAATGGTTTAATAAAGTTTTTGTTCTAAAAAGTAGATGAAACCCCATATAGAGTAGACGCAACTTCCAATGATAAGTAATGGGCTAAGCTCAGGGTTCGAGGCTTGCTTGGGCTGTTTAGAATCCTTTTTCTTTCTAACTGTTAGTGTTAAAGGGTTCATGTACTCAAAACTGCTGCGTAATGTTTATTGGGTTAGCTTCCAATTTAATTAAGACTTTTCTTCCAAAGGACAGAAATGAAGCCATATAACGTAGAGGCACCTACATGTGACTAGTTACAGCTCAAGCTTCAAGCCTAGTTCACGCAGTTTGGGCGTTTTTCCTTCTTAATTAACATTTCTTTTCCGCCAGCTAGCTCATTTTTAGTTCTCATTTTTTATTTATGGTATCGTTTCTCACACATGGTGTTTTGTTTTCGATTGATAGTAGTAGTTGGTGCTAATGAATGCTGTTTAGAAATGTGCTCGAAGGTCTTTTCTCCTTCTCTATAGGTGGCCATGCTCCCTCTCACAGGTGCAATTCATTAACTAAGGTATATATATCAGGTGCTTACCACCCACCACACGTCTCTTGCCGATTTGAGCTGTGACTGCGTTTTTCTTGAGGTAACTTAATAATATATAATAGTAGATTGAAGGCCCTTAACTAGATGTATTATTGGGTATAACTTTCCCTGTTCCATTTCATGGATGTCTTTGATTGGTTAATATTGTTTTGGATATTGGTTACTTGGACGACTGTACCGTATTTAAGGTAATGTGGTGGTTATTCTCTTTTTCTGTAAGAGCTTAATTCTAGAGCGTATTTAACTCCTTCTAGGTCCGGGAAATGTCTCGTTGATATGTATTTTAGTGCATTAGTGCCAGCGAGACTGTCACGATGCCGAGTAAGTTGTGACTGCTTGGCAAAGTGGGTTCGTTGGGCCTCGCGTACAGCTTGGCTTGTGACGGGCACAAATGGAATGTATCTGTGTTTAATATTTCCTTACATTTTTTCTTTAAACTTATTTGTCCCAGGAAGAGCGTCATTCCTTATCTGTAATGCTGGACTACCTCTCAGCCTTTTTTGTCCTTGTGCGTTTGCGGGCTATATAGTGAAGGAACTTCTGGGGATGTTAACACGGCAACGGCTTTTCTGAATGTCCGTATTGGCTTTTCGATTGCTTTTGTCTTCCGTTGCAACTCTTCACCTCAACAACTTGCTGTGTGATAACTTCATTGAAAAAAAATCATAACCGAGATCATAATCATAACCCTTTTACGTTAGAACGCGGCTTTCGGTTTATCGGGGCATGTAACTACTTTATGAATCATTTAAACAGTTTGATTATGATAAGTGTTTCACCCTGTTTGTGATAGTTTCATAGTACAGTACGAAACATTCATTTTGGGGGAATCTTCGAGAAATTGTATGTAGGATGCTGTTAAACTCTGTTAGTGACTTCATTTTATTCACTCGGAAGTGGGACCGTGTTGCTTTAATACCAGTGTGGCCATGGTTGAGACTGACCTGGTAGGGGTTCGATCCTGATAGGGATTAGACTGTATAACTTCTAATTTAGAATTGTATTAAATATGTAATATACTTTGGAATGAAACTGTGATGAGAAGTATTGTTCAATCAGATCTTTCATTAAGGTCTAAGATAGCAAAATAGAGAAGTAAGATTTTTTTTTCTCATATCATGATTGTGCTGCTGCCTGAGATTCGACTTTCGTTTGGTCGAATGTTCCTATTTTTCAACAATTATACCTCTGTTATAGACAGAATGTTTACTTTATTGATCTAGATACAAGAGTGAAATAGGCACTGTTACAATGTAATTACAATTGAACTGCTCAATGGCGTAACCAAACTTGAGACCCCCCTGCACAGTAGTGTCCCTCCCACCCACTATCCCTGGACACAGACAGGTGTTCTTATGCCAGAGCACTGTGCTGAGGGGGCACCCCGCAGCTTGCCCCTCCCCCGCATCGTGGGGGCCTTTGTTATGACACGAACTGCTATTGTATAACCTAACTTTTCATTATGGTTGCATTTCGGCATAACAAGTTATTTTAACTGTCGATGTTTTTATTCACTATGGAATGTTAAATGTTTTGTATTTAATACTTGTGCACCCAGTGTCTATACACAGGATTTGTATTTTTTTGTTTAACAGCCCTTAAGAAGAGACTCTCACATGTTGACTGTTTTGCATTGACATCATACATTGAAGAAAATAGAGGATTTTGAAACGTGTATGAGATGGAATTAATTTTCAGGCCAATAATATATGTACGTACACGTTACCATCCTTGTGGGGACTGTGTGGGTACCAACCTTGTGGGGACTAACCTTTCCCAATGGTCTTTGTAATATATAGTAATTACAGAAAAATGTCAAGGAAAAAATAAAGATACGGGATCCGGATTCAAATTTACAAATAAGGCTTTATTACAGCACATGTACAGAACAATTCTTAAGGGAACTTGAACATGGGTTAACTTGTGAATACTTACTCCAAATGTTTTATTTGTGATTAGTCATGTACAAATTGCTTAATGCTATTTTTCAGTGCTATACTTAAACTACATCAGTTTGTTCCTATAGGAACATCATGTGTGGAAGGAACACAGTTTTAATGAAGATGCATTTTTCAGGAGAATTCAATAGCATGTTGAATGCATGTTTAGCCTATTGCTGAGTGCTCACACCTTAACCTTCACTGCCAGGCCATTTCCCACTCCTGTGCCAAGTCATTTTTGGCTATTTGGGGCAGTTTGTGCTTAGGTCCTCAACTTTTTGTCCACCTAAGCTACCCACGCCAAATGTGCATCCTTTTTCCCCAGCATCCTTGGGATTCTAGAGGTACCCAGAGTTTGTGGTCTCCCCTGGAGGAGACCAAGAAATTAGACATAATAGAGCTTAAAAAACAAAAGAAAAAAAACAGGGGTGGGAAAAGGGCTGCAGAAGAAGGCTTGTTCCCCCCCCCCCCCCCCCCCACCCCCCGAAAATGGCATCAATGGGTTTCTGGTACTAAAATCACTATCTCCCCAGCTTTCAGGAACAGACAGACTTGAATCATAAAACCCCATTTTCAACACAATTTTGGAATTTTACTGGGACATTCCCATTTTTACTATTTTTTTTTGTGCTTTCAGTCTCCTTCCAGTTAGTTACAGAAATGGGTGTGAAACCAATGCTAGATCCCAGACAGCTAAACATTTCTGAAAAGTAGATAAAATTCTGAATTCAGAAAAGGGTCATTTGTGGAGATCCTTCAAGCTTTTCCTACAGAATGTAACAGCTAAAATGAGAAATATTGAAATTGAGGTGAAAAAAGCCATTTCTGTCCACGTTTTCTGCTAGAACTATTTCCAGCTATGGCAATTTTTAAAAAAGCAATTTATCGTTGCATCTGTTGGACTCATCTGGGTTGTGGAGATATATAGGGCTTGTAGGTTCATCAAGAACCCTAGGTACCCAGAGCCAATAACTGAGCTACACCTTGCAATGGGTTTTCATTGGATACCAGGTATTACGCAATTCATTTGATGAAATGTAAAGAGTGAAAAATAGGTATCAAAGAAACCTTTGTGTTTCCAAAATGGGCACAAGATAAGGTGTTGAGAAGCAAGTTATTTGCAAGTCTCTGAATTCCTGGGTCCCCATACTAGTATGTGAATTATAGGGAATTTCCCAAATGTCTTTTACACACAGTCTTACATTTGGAAGGAAAAAATGTAGAGAAAGAAAAGGGGCAACAACACCTGTTCTATTTTGTGTCCCCCCCCCAAGTCTCCCAATAAAAATGGTACATTAGTTGTGTGGATAGGACTAGTGCCCACAACAGGAAATGCCCCAAAACACAACTTGGACACATCACATTTTCCCAAAGAAAACAGACTTTTTTTTGGGATGGTGCCTAGCTGTGGAGTTTGGTCTGAAACTCCAGCAGGCACCTAGGAAAACCTAACAAACCTGTGCAATTTTGAAAACTAGACACCTAGGAGAACACAGGATGGGGTAACTTGTGGTGCTCTCACCAGGTTCTGTTACCCAGAATCCTTTGCAAACCTAAAAATCTGGCAAAAAAACACTTTCCTCACATTTCGTGCTGCAAAGTTCTGGAATTTGAGAGGAGCCACAAATTTCCTCCCACCCAGTATTCCCCCAGGTCTCCCAATAAAAAATGGTGCCTCACTTGTGTGGGTAGGATTAGTGTCTGATATGAAATGCCCCAAAGCTCCATGTGGACACAGCAAAATTATCAAATACAAAACTACCTGTTTTTGCCCAGGGGTGGGGGGCGGGGGTGGAAGCCATCTGCATTTTTGCTCCTGGGCTCAGCATGCATCTAGGGCATGGGTACTCAGAACGTTTTTCCCTGGGGCCAAAACGTTTGGTCTGTGATGTGACCGAGGGCTGCATTGATGCCAGTGGTGGCAGTCAGGTGGGGGGCATTTGCCTGTAAGGTGGATGTAAGTGAAGCATATACATCTAGTGGGTGAATTGCAGAATTCGCCTTTAAATAAAAGTTAGCCTGTTAAATTTAACATCTTTTTAATGTTCATGCTGAGTCGAGAAAATAACAGTACAATGCTACTGCTGACCAGGGGGCCACGTGTAAAGGTCAGGAGGCCTGCATGCGGCCCCTGGGCTGTACTTTGAGTATCCATGATCTAGGGAGACCTACCAAACTCAGACATTTCTGAAAACTAGACACCCAAGGGAGTCCAGGGAGGTGTGACTTGTGTGGATTGCCTAGTGTTTTCTTCCCAAAATCCTTAGCAAACCTCAAATTTATCTAAAAATCAACTTTTTCCCACATTTCTGTGGTATCACCGCACTGGCACAAAGTTCATGCCAACTTCAACAGTCAAACCTGTTGATATTGAGGGGGAACCAAAAAAGGCCCAAAAGGGCAATTTGGGGTAGAGCAAAAAAGTTTAGACTGACAAGTGGAGCAGAATTCTTATCAGCATAGATGCAACAATGCTGAGTGGTAAGAATTTTGTGGATTCCTGCAGATTCTGGAAGGTTGCATGAGGAAAATATGTGATGTCAAGCAAAGTTTGAGGTTTGCAGGGCATTGTGGGTAAGAAAATGATGTGTGGTGCATGTGAAGCACACCACCCTGGACTCACCCAGATGTTTAGTTTTCAGATGTGTCTAAGTCTTGTAGATTTTTCTACAAGGCAGCATCCCAAAGTCCAAAAAGTGCAGCCCTCCCCATTCCAAGTGGGACAATTTTGAGTTAGACAAACTCTCATGGCCAAAAAATAGACAACCCAAAATAATCAAATGTCCTCTTGCTTGCCATTGGGATAAGATATTTTAGTGTGCGGGGGGAGAACTGAAAGACTACTACCATCTTCAGTTGTGGTGGGGGCATAACTATGTCCATACAGGTTGGTAACCACCACCCCACTTTATTTTTTTCCCTAGCTTCTAGTAGGCTTTCTACCCTTGTCCCCTGGGGAGTGGATGAGGGGTTATCGCCCCACCTGCCCACCGGTGGCCATACCCACACCCTCCTTAATTCTTTGGGCTTTTCTCCCCCTTGGGAGCAGATGGGCCATACAAAAATAGGCCGATATGCGCAGAAATGACTAACAGTAATGTACCCCCATGGGGAGCGACCCTTGCCCAAGGGGCTCCCCCACAAAACAGAACACACCAATCCCTGGTGCCTAAGTGGTTTCTGCCACCCCGGGGGCAGTTGGGCCTAGTGGAAATAGTCCGATCTGCCCCCAAAGGGGCCTGAAATGGCCTAAAATTTGCCCCAGGGGAGGGACCCTTGCCTAACGGGTCACCCCTTTGTGTGAAATTTCTAGTGGCTTCTGGCCCTTGTGGGGGCAGATAGGCCTAATAAAAATGGGATGATATGCCCCTAGGGGGCCTAATAAAAATGCCCCCAGGGAGCAACCCTTGCCAAAGGGATTGCTTCCCTACATTGTAAAAAAATCAAAAACTCCCTGTTGTCTAGTGGGCATTTCTGCAGCCCGATAGCTTTAAGACCAGGCTGCAGAAATGCTCAGACATGAAAGGAAAGGCATTTCCTTTCATGCCTCTGTCTGCCCCACCCCCTGATTGAAGGAGAAATGCTCCTCTGCATCCTTTGCTTCAGCTTCTACTGTCGGATCAACCTCAGAACTGCCCCAGGAACTCTGCAACTTGCAACAACGTGTTCACGGTGGCTACGGCAACTTTAACTTCAGCTCCTGCCAGCAACTGCAACAGTTTCCAGGTCATGCACACTGAGGACAACCTGTCTTCATCCTGCACCAAAAGAACCAAAGGAATCTCCTGTGTAGTCACTTCCCTGCTTCAGCAGGCACTTCTCTGCAGCGACATCCAGTACTCGGAGTCCCCTCTCCTGATGACGAGCGTGGATCCTGGAACATAGGTGTACTAAAGTGACCCTGACTGTCCAAAGATCCAGCTGTCCAAATTTGGTGGAGGTAAGAGCTTGCCTTCCCCTGCCAGACAGTTTCCCTGTGCACTGCATATTTTGCGGCTTCTGTTCACTTCTCAAAGGAATCATTCATGCACAGCCTAGCCCAGGTCCCCAGCACTCTATCCTGTGACGCTCAGCTCCCTGAGTTCTACCCAGGCATGGGATCCCTTTGTGTAGTGCTGTGAGGACTGCAATTTGCAACTCCTTTGTCCCCATGTCCTGGGACTCCTGTGGGTGCTGCCTGGTCTTCTGAGTGCTCTCTGAAGTGCTGAGCCCCCTCTGTCTCCTCAGTCTGAGTTGAGACCCCCAGGTCCCTCCTGGGGCCAGGTTGCACCTTTTCCCGCCAAATTAGTCTTTTGTGTCCACCAAAGCTTGTTGGCAGAATCCAACAACGAAAAACCAGCCTGCATACATCTACTCAACATTGGACATCTCTTGCACCAAGCAGGAACCTGCAACTGGCTTCTCTGGTGCATTTCTGAATTTCTCTTCTAACCAGAGAATACACTTTTGCACCTTCATCTGGGTTAGCAGGGGGTCCTGTTATTCCTGGACTCCTCAGTGAGTCTTGGTCACCTCTCTGCAGGTCTTCAGGTCCAGGAATCCATTGTTGGTGTCTTTACCACGATTTCTAGTGTGTTCTGAGGAAACTTGCTGTACTTAACTCTTGTTTTCCTGGGCTCTGGGGTGGGGTACTTTACTTAACTTATTGTTTTCTTAGACTCCCAGTGCCCCCCTACACATTACTCTTGCCTAGGTGGGAAACCCACATTGGCATTCCACTATTTTAGTATATGGTTTGTGTTCCCCCTAGGCCCATTGCATCCTATGGTGATTATGACTGTTCACTTATCCGATTCTGGTTACTAGTGTATAATACTTACCTCCTTAAGGGAGTATAGCCTCTAAGATGAATTTGTCTTTCACTAAAATAAAGTACCTCTATTTTTGGTAGCACTGAGTATTCTTTCTTGTGTATAAGTACTGTGTGACTAGTGGTATTGCAAGAGCTTTGCATGTCCTAGTTCGGGCTTGGCTGCTCTGCCTACAGCTACCACTAGACTGCCTGGCTTCTAAACACTGACTAAATTTCACTAATAAGGAATACCTGGACCTGGTGTAAGTACCTTAGGCCAGCTTCCTACATTGGTGGTGCAGCGGTGGGATAACTACTTGCAATTGCCCTATCACTCTCACAGTGGTGCTTTCCACAAGAAAGTGTACTGTATACTTAGAGTTATACATAAGTATACCTAGCAGTCTCATTTGCACGCTAAAAACTCCTAAATAAGTCTTTCTCCTCTCTCCACTCTCAACATTACTCTAACTTTTCTATCCCTGTCTTCCTCTGAGGCCACCCCTAGGGTTATCAAAACTACTTATGAGAACTTAAATTTTAAAAGTTTGAAGGGGCTTTACTTACAGAGAAGGCTATGGATTGGGAAGAGGAGGTGGAGGGAGATTCTACCTGGGTAGATTCAGGAGAGGGGCCTGAAGATCCAGGGGAGGGTCCTTCCACAAATCTTTACACTAACAAACCTAGTGTAGTTGGAAGGAGTCTCACTCAGGTAGGGCTCCCTTCACACCTAGAGGCCAGGTAGTTAGGGAAAGGTCAACCTCTGCTCACTCCCATGTCACTTCAGTCTCAGAAGTGTCCAACACATCCAACCCCCTAGATAGGAAACTCAGAAACCTGACTGTTGGAGGAGGCCAGACTGAGGCTGCAACAGTCCCTCTTAGATAGGGAATCCTTAACTGTGGGAAGGCATAGACAGGGGTGGGGGTTAGTTCCCCATGGTGTCAGCAGCAACAGCAGTTTCAGAAGCTATAGTGTTAGGGAGAACACATTTGATTCTAGAAACTTGCACAAGATTGTGTTCCCCCCCCCCCCCTTACAAGGAGGGGGATGACCTCTACAAGTGGTTTGCAGCACTTGAGAGGGCCTGTAAAGCCCAGAGGGTACCTCCGGTACAGTGGGCTGCTATTCTGTGGTTGCCCTTATCTGGCAAGGGGAGAGACTCCTTACTGTCGAAGATGATTCAAATAATTACAATGTTTTGAAGACAGCACTCTTGTATGGATTTGGCTTAACCACTGAACAATATAGGATTAAGTTCAGAGAAACCAGAAAGCCTTCACATGATTGGATAGACTTTGTGGACTGGTCAGTGAAGGCCTTAGAAGCTTGGTTTCATGGCAGCAAGGTGTCTGATTATGAGGGTCTGTATAATATAATCCTGAGAGCATATTTCTAACAATTGTGTGTCTGATTTGTTGCACCAGTACCTAGTGGACCCAGATCTGACCCCAAGAATTGGGAAAGAAGGCTGACAAATGGGTCAGAACAAGGGTGAGCAGCAAAAGCTCATTCAGGGGGTGGCAAGGATGGTAAGTCACATGACCAAGGTGGGAACAAAGATAAAAAGTCTGTCTTCATCAGGCCCACAAAAATCCTCGGGGGTGATGGGCCCAAATCCTCTTCCAACCATCAGAAAAAGCCTTGGTGTTTGTGTAAAAGCAAAGGCCATTGGGCAAGTGATCCCACTTGTGCCAAGAAGAACACCAAACCTCCCACCACCACAACCCCCATTGCTTCATCTAGTGCTCCTACTAATAACAGTGGTGGTGGGAAACACAACAAGCAGCCACTCTAAGGGTGTAGCTGGTCACACTTTTGATAATGTAGTGGGGTTGGTCTAGTTAGGGAGACCACTGAGGCTGTTTTAATCTTTGATGGTGGCATTGACCTTGCCACCTTAGTTGCTTGTCCCCTTAATTTGGATAAGTACAAGCAACTACTCCTATTGGTGTTCCTGTTGAAGACTACAGGGACACAGGTGCCAGTGTCACTATGGTGATGGAAAAACTGGTAGCCCCGGAGGAACCACCTATTTGGTCATCAGTACCAAGTTATTGACACCCATAACACTGTTAGCCACCCTATGGCTGCTGTGAATCTCAACTGGGGGTGGGGGGGTGGGGGGTACTGGTCCTAAAAAAGATGTGGTATCCACTGACCTACCTGTAGAATGTCTACTGGGCACTGAGTTGGAGACTTCAGCTTGGGCTGAAGTAGAGTTGGAGGCCCATGCAGCAATGCTGGGCATTCCAGGGCACATCTTTGCTCTTACCAGGGCTCAGGCAAAGAAGCAAAGAGGGCAGGGAAACTTAGATCCTGGAACAATGGACCAAGTGCTCCTAAAAACTGGGGGTAGAAAGGGCAATCCCTTGTCTACTATCCCTTCCTCTCCAGAAGATTCCCCTTTTGATGAGGAGTCCACTCCTTGTGCAGGACCTACACCAGAGGAGCTTCAGGCTGACAGCTGAACTCTTGGGTGCAGGGGGGGCCGCGAGGGAGGAACTGAGTGGCACAGCAGACCTGTCCCACACTAGAGGGTCTAAGACAGCAAGCTGTCAATCATGAAGCTGGGGATATCAGTAACTCACATAGAGTTGATTGGGAGAAAAAGCTCTTTTATACTGAAGCAAGGGGCCCAAAAGCAGGTGCTACCAGGAGACTGGTCATTCCCTTGCAGTATAGAGAATTCCTCCTAACTCTTGCACATTATATTCCCCTTGCTGGACATCTGGGGCAAAGTAAAACTTGGGACAGACTGGGCCCTCACTTTCAGTGGCCTCACATGTCAGGAGACAAAGTTCTGTCTCTCTTGTCAAGTTGGTGGAAGCCCAAAGGCACCCTTAATCCCACTGCCTGTGGTGGGGTGCCTTTGAAAGGGTAGGGGTTGGCCTTGATTTCCCCCTTGAACCTCCAACTGCTTCTGGAAACAGATTCTTCTTACTGGTAGTGGACCATGCCACAGGATATCCAGAAGCAATCCCCTTAAGGACCACTACAGCTCCTGCAGTGGGAAAGGCCCTCCTAGGAATATTTTCCAGGGTGAGCTTTCCTAAAGATGTAGTATCAGACAGGGGTAATAACGTCATGCCTGCATACTTAAAAGCAATGTGGAAGGATTGTGGTGTAACCTATAAATTCACCACACCCTATCATCCACAAACAAATGGACTTGTTGAGAGATTTGATAAAACTCTCCAAGGCATGATCATGGGACTCTCTGGAAAAACGCAGGAGAGGGGATGTCCTCCTGCCATGACTCCCTTTTGCCTACGGGGGGGTACCCCAGAAAGGAGTGGGCTACAGCCCCTTTGAACTCCTCCTTTTTGGTCACCCTGTTAGAGAGCAACACTTGAAGCCCCTTAAACAAGACATTGTGCATTATGTGCTTGGCCTAAGATCTAGAATAGCGGAGTACATGAAAGGGCACTAAAAACCTTCAGGCAAGCCAAGAGCTCCAAAAGAAATGGCCTGACCAGAAGGTTGTCCTGACTACCACTCAGGACAAAGTGTGGGCATTGGAGCCTGTGTCTCCAAGAGCACTACAGGACAAATGGAGTGGTCCACTCCTCATAATGTAAAAGAAGGGTGAGGTCACCTACCTGGTGGACTTGGGCTCTCCAAGAAGTCCCCTAAGGGTACTTCATGTGAACCATCTGAAACTCTACTATGATAGGGCAGACTTGGCCCTGCTCATGGCCACTGATGAAGAGCAGGGAGAAGAGTGCCCCTCCCCCTGACCTTCTCCAACACTGCAGCTGATGGCTCGTGGTTGGGGTTGTCCTTGCAGACTGCCTTACAGCAGAGCAAAGGGAGGAAGGCAAGAACCTCCTAAGCCAATTCTCTGAACTCTTTTCAGTTACACCTGGTCAGACTACTTGGTGTGAGCATACTATTGATACTGGAGAAGGTTTGCCTGTCAAAAGTAAGATTTATAGACAGCCTGACCATGTTGGAGACTATTAAATCTGAGGTTCAGAAGATGTTGGACCCAGGAGTAATTGAGTAATCAGACAGCCCCTGGGCCAGCCCAGTGGTGCATGTCCCTAAACCTCATAGTTCAAATGGTAAAAGGGAAATGAGGTTTTGTATAGATTAGTGCTCAATACCGTTACAAAAATAAATGTTTGCCCTATACCCAGGGCAGATGAGCTGATACTTGGCAGATGCCAGTGTATCTGAGCACTTGATTTGACTGCAGGGTCCTGGCAAATCAAATTATCAGAAGATGTCAAACCAAAAACTGCATTTTCACCATTGGCGGGAATTATCAATTTAGTTATGCCCTTTGGTCTGAAAAATGCACTTGCCACTTTCCAAAGGCTGGTGAATAGTCATCCAAGGTCTTCGAAGCATTCAATGCAGCATATCTAGATTATATTGATGTATTTAGCTCCACCTGTGGAAAGTTTTGGAGGCCCTGCAAAAGGCAGGCCTCACTATCAAGGCTTCCAAATGCCAGATAGGGCAGGGGGAAAGTGGTTTACTTGGGACACCTAGTTGGTGGAAAGCAGATTGAACCACTACATGGGAAGATCCTGACTATTTTAGACTGGGTTCCCCCTACTACTCAGACCCAGATAAGAGCCCTTCTTGGTCTCACGGGGTATTACAGGAGGTTCATTAAGAACTGTGGCTCCATTGTTGCCCCTCTTAATGACCTCACTTCAGAGAAGATGCCCAAGAAGGTATTCTGGACAGCCAGCTGTCAAAGCTTTTGAGGAGCTTAAGCAGGCTGTGCACTGCACCCGTCCAACTTAAATTACTCTAAAGTTGATTGTTTAGATAGATGTGTCTGAACTGGAGGCTGGGGGAGTGTTATCACAGCTAAACTCAAAGCCAGAATCAACCTGTTGCTTTTATCAGTAGGAGGGTGACCCCCAGAGAAAAACATTTGTCAGCCATAGAGAGGGATACCTTTGCTGTGGTCTGGGCCCTGAAGAAGTTGAGACCATACTTGTTTGAGACTCACTTCATAGTTCAGACAGACCACAAACCTTTTATGTTTAAAAGCGATGAAAAAAGAAACCCCTCAATTGTTGAGGTGGTCCATTTCCCTACAAGGGGTGGACTTTACAGGGGAACATAAACCTGGGAGTAACCACTCCAATTTAGATGGACTCCCAGATATCTTCACTTACACAATGAAGACACATCTGGGCAAGGTTAGCCTTATTGTCATTTGTTCGGGGGTGGGGTTGTGTAGGAAAGTAACATTTTTCTTGTCATGTTACCCAGCAATGTTTGGCTGATTGTCAGGATGTTTTGACTGTCACTCTGATCCTGCTTGTCAGGACCCCAGTGCTTATGGTTCATGGTTGCTTGCCAGTGCACTTGCACTGTTTTCTAAATTGTCACTGGAGTCCTGCTAATCAGAACTCCAGTGCTCATGTGCTGTTTCTAAATTGGTCACTAGTCTATTGACTCAGTTCCACTCCAAATTGGCACACTGGACCCACCCACCCCCTTATAAATCCCTAGTATATGGTACCCAGGGCATTTGGGTTCCAAGAGATCCTTATGGGCTGCAGCAATTCCTTTGCCACCGTTAAGGAGCTCATACAAACATTTCTTCAGGACTACCATTGCAGCCTGAGTGAAATAGTGTAAGCACTATTTCACAGCCATTTTCACTGCACCGGGTCACTTAGAAGTCACCTGTATATCTAACATTCAGACCCTGAAGGCTAGGTGCATAGTACCTGTTTGAGGGCACCCCTGCACTAGCAGAGGTGACCCCACATTGTCCAGGCCCATTTTGTGGGGACACCATTATAAGTGTGCACTACATATAGGTCACTACATATATGTAGCTTCACAATGGTAACCCTGAATAATGCTATGTGAGGTGTCTAGGAACTGGAAATTGTACCCCATACTGATTCTGGTTTGGGGGCCAATTTCATGGACCCTGGGGGCTCCACCATGGACCCCCACTACTGCCACACCAGCTCTCTGAGGTTTCCACTGCAGCCCTAGCTGCTGCCACCTCAGACTGGCTTCTGCCTTCCTGGGGCTTGTGCATCCCAATCCCAGGAAGGCAGAAAGCATTTCTTTTAGGACAGGAGTGTTATTTCCCCTCCCTTTGGAAATAGGTGTTGACGGCCTGAGAGGGGTATCCTCCCATAGCCTCTGGAAATGCTTTAAAGGGCACAGATGGTGCCCTCATTGCATAATCCAGTCTACACTGGTTCAGGGACCCCTAGTCCTTTCTCTGGCACAAAATTGAACAAAGGGAGTGACCACTCCCCTGTCCTTCACCATCCCAGGGGTGTTGCCAGAGCTCCTCCCTGGGTTCTGCCACCTTGCTTTCAGGATGGTCAGGGAACTCTAGGAGCATCTGAGTGGCCAGAGCCAGCAGGTGACGTCCAACACCTTCTGATAGGTGCTTACCTGGATAGGTGACCAATTCCCCCCTCTTAGGGCTATTTAGGCTCTCGCCTCTGGGTGTTTCCTCAGATTTGGATTGCAAGACTCCAGCAGGCCTCCTGTGCATCCTTTGTTTCAGCTACAACCGTCAGATCAACCGCAGAACTCTACAACTTGCAGCAAAGTATCCAAGGTGGCTACTGCAACTCTGTAACGTCAGCTCCTGCCAGCAACTGCAAGAGTTTCCAGGTCATGCATGCTGAGGCCTGCCTGTGTTCATCCCTGCACCAGAAGAACCAAAGGATTCTCCTGTGGAGTGACCGTCACTTGCCTGCTTCAGCAGGCACCTCTCTGCAGTGATGACTGGTACAGTGGGGGTCCCCTCTCCTGATGAGCATGGATCCTGGAACACAGGTGGTGGGCTAAAGTGACTGACTGTCCAAAGGTCCAACTGTCCAAATTTGGTGGAGGAAAGCGCTTGCCTCCCTGTGCCAGACAGTATCCCTGTGCACTGCATCTTTTGCAGCTACTAGGGCTTTTGTGCACTTCTCCAATGAATCCTTTTGTGCACAGCCTATCCCAGATTCCCCAGCACACTATCCTGTGATGCTCAGCTCCCGGAGTTGTTCTCCAGCAGCATGGGATCCCTTTGTATAGTTCTGCACAACTGCAATTTGCAACTCCTTTGTCCCCGTGTTCTGGGATTCCTGTGGGTGCTGCCTGGTCTTGAGGTCTCTCTGAGGAGACAGAGGTGCTCTCAGCACTTCAGAGTTGAGACCCCCAGATCCCCCTGGGCCCAGGTAGCACCTTTTCCCACCGAACATGTCTTTTGCATGAGCCAAGGCTTGTTGGTGGAATCAAATGATGAAAACCAGCCTTCATACATCTGCTCAATGTGGGACATCTCTTGCACCAAGCAGGAACCCACAGCTGTCTTTGGTGCATTTCTGACTTTCTCTTCTAACTGGAGAACCCACTTTGCACCTTCATCTGGGTTAGCAGGGGCTCCTGTTACTCCTGGACTCCATGACTCTTGGACTTGGTCTCCTCTCCACAGGTCTTCAGGTCCAGGAATCCTTCATTGTTGTCTTGTAGTCTTGCTTGGTATTTGCATTATCCTTTATCACAACTTCTAGTGTGTTCTCAGAAACTTGCTGTACTCCTGTTTTCCTGGGCTCTGGTTTCTTACACTCCCTGCACCCCTCTACACACTACTCTTGCCTAGGTGGGAAACAGACATTCACATTCCACTATTTTAGTATATGGCTTGTGTTCCCCTCCCCCCGCCTCCTGGCCCATTGCATCCTATGCTGATTTTCTCATTTATTTTTCACTATTTATAGACTGTTTACTTACCTGATTCTGGTTACTAGTGTAATACTTGCCTCCTAAGGGAGTATAGCCTCTAAGATAAATTTGGCACTGTCAAAGTACCTTTATTTTTGTTGACACGAAGTGTTGTCTTTCCTGTGTATAAGTACTGTGACTCCAGTGGTATTGCAAGAGCTTTGCATGTCTCATAGTTCAGCCTTGGCTGCTCTGCCTACAGCTACCGCTCGACAGCCTGGCTTCTAGACACTCCCTATTTTTCACTAAAAAGGGATAACTGGACCTGGTGTAAGTACCTTAGGTATACACTACAGACCAGGCCATCCTCCTACAGCTAGTGAATATAGAACTGTAGAGAAACTGACTGTCTATCATAAGATAGTGCTGTGATAGTCAAGTTCAAGTCCTCCAAGATAGTGTGATTATATAGATGCCTGGGGTCCCACATTGATAGTGATTATATAAGTGTTCAAGTCTCCTAAGACATAATGTGATTAAAGTCACATTCACCTCTTCAGTTAGTGTGTGATTTGTGAATATATGGGTATCAAGGTCCTCATAGAAATGGTGTATGATTATAGTGTTACCTTCGTACCCAATGAGATGGTGCATCTTTATAGTCTCATTCAAGTCCCCATTGAGAGTGCATGATTACAGTGATGTTAAAGACCCCACAGTGCTAGTTTGTGATTGATTATAATGATGCCTGGTCCCCACAGAATGTGATTACTTGTATGCCCAAGTCCCAGAGAAAGTGTGATTGTTACTAGGCCCACAGAGGTAGTATGGTATATAGTCATGCTCAAGTCTTCAGAGTGTGGACTATAGGGATCCTCCGAGCTAGTAATTATAGACCTGTCACAGAGAAAGTGTGAGAATAGACATGGCCAGGTCCCCACAGAGTACGTGGTTATAGTAATGTTCCAAATAGCTACTTTATGATAGGGGTTTCAAGGTCCTCAAATGGTGTATGATTATAGTGTTAACTGCGGTACCCAACGATAGAGCATATTTATAGTGATATTGAAGTCCCCCTAGCAATAGTGTGTGATTGCAGTGATGCTCAAGATAGTGTTTGATCATATTGAGGCCCAGATAGTGTGTGATTATAGGGGTTGCCCAGGTACCAGTGTGATTAGAGATGCCAGGTCCCCACAGGGATAGTGTGTGATTAATGGGATGCCAAAGTCCCCAAAGGTAGTGTTTATTTTGTTACCCAAGTCTCACAGATAGCGTGCTTGTATAGTCATGTTAAAGTCTCTTAGTGATGATGTGTGATAGTCATATTCAAGTCTCCACAGCAATGTCTGTAATGATAGATATATTGAAGACCCCAAACAGATAGTATTAGTCTAGTGTCTCAGTAAACTTATGTTTTCACTTGAAGGATCTGTGTTTGACCTCCTACTGACAACTTTGAATCCTGGTGCTTTCACTCTGCCTTTCATCCTTCCAAGGTTGATAAAATGTGTTCAATTGTGTTGGGTAACAATAAACATCTTATTCAATACCAAGACATCCTCAGACATGAATGTGCACTTTATAAATGCACGTGAGAGAATGCAGTGTGACCCTACAAAGGAGCTAGACTTGAATTATTCTATTCATCTAATCCAATACAAAATGCAGCATTAACTGACATAAACTGCCTTCATTCAGGAAGATCTACACTTCTTTTAATATCAGTTGTCATTTTCTTTTCTAGCTACCATCTTATGAACTAGTCTCCATAAGAAAAATGCAGCTGTTTGATTACAACAAACTTTTCATGCTGTTTCTGTCTGAGTCTATTGGTAGAGAAATTGGAAAAATATTTTCCTTTGAAGCTTGTCCACTTAAAAGGCAGCAATGTGTAAGTATTGGACTGCTGACCCCACAATTATAGACTCCTGGATCAAGAGGAACCTCTGCTATGGAGAAGAGCTGTGAGGAGTACTGCACCTTTGCTGCGTATGCTTTGTTGGTTGGCCTGTCTTTGCTGTTTCTGCCACAGAAAACAGACTGGACTTTGCTATGTATCCAGATGGTGAAGTTTCTCCAAGGGATTGGACTGAGCTTGCCTTCTCTTAAGAGGTCTCAGGGACATCAAAGACTTAATCTGCCTGCACCTGGGCTCTCTTGCTGAGATCCCAGACTTCCCAAATCAGTCCCGGTCCAGCCATTTGGCCTTGGGAATGAGAAGTTGGTGAAACCTGACAATCCATGCACTGGATTTTTTATTTTATTTTTTAAATACATACCAGGTACTTTGTGCTAAAGCAATGCATCCATTGAATATCATGGATTAAATTAATTTTCTAAACTGGTGTGGAATACTCTTGTGGGTTTCATGGTGGTACTGTATGTGTACACATTGCCTCTGAGATAAGACTGCATCTTGTGCCAAGATACAAAGATGGTGAGCAGGGGTTACCTGAGATGTATATTTTCCCTACCCAGGCTAGAGTGAGGGTCCCTATTTGGACAGGGTATAAACTGACTGCCAACTAGAGACCCCATTTCTAATATGTAAATCCATGTAGGAGGTTTTGGATAGATTTTAAAACCTGTCTCCTTGTTTCATTCCTGTTGGACATAGTTGTGGAAAACAGCGAGCCTCTAAACATTCTTCCCACACTCATTGGAGGTCCTTTCACATGATTCAAATGATGCTGATCAATAGCATATCCTCATCTCCCATCCCCCCTCCATCTCTCCCCATTTAGACAGTTATAGAAAACAAAGTCTCTGAACCTTTATCCCACACACTCACTGGAGTACCTCTTGCATGTATCATCTGCAGATATAGTCTCCCCATCAGACATAGTTATGGATAATAGCAAACCTCCAAACTTTTATCACACACCCTCATTGGATGTAGTCTCCTCATCTGACATAGTTGTGGAAGATAGTGAACCTCTGAAGCTTTCTCACACTCATTGGTTACTTTCACATGTTTCATCCGATGCAGAGACATCTCCCCACCTCATTCCAGTTAGACATAGTTGTGGAAGACTGCGAACCTCAAACTTCATACCACACTTATTGGAGTTAATTTCACATGTTTAATCTTATGCAGATTTAATATTCCCGTCATGAGATAGTGAACCTTTATCCCACACACCTTGGAGTTACTTTTACATGTTTAAACAGACAGACATATTCTCTCCCCCTGTCTGCATATCTCTCCATCCCATTAGACATATCGCTGCCTCTCTCCATATCTGCCCATCCTGTTAGACATATGTCCCCATCCATCTCACCATCTCATTGGACATCTCCCATTCTCCCAGACATACCTCCCATCTCTTTCCAGTTAGACATGGTTGTGAAAGATAGTAATCCTCCGAGCCTTCATCCAACACACTCTGCGTTCCTTTCACATGTTTCATCCAATGCATATGTATCTCTCCCATCTCATTCCAGTTAGACATGGTTGTCTTGCGGAAGCTAATGAACCTTTATCCCACACACTCTTTGTAGTTACTTTCTCATGTGACGTCTGATGCAGACATCTCCCTCCCAACACATCTCACCATCTCCATCCCCCCTACATCTCGCCATGGTTGGAAGTTTAGGAAGAAACTGGAGCCACTTTCCCCCTGTCATCTTCCCTTCCCCCTGCCATCCCCCTCAATCTCATTCCAGGTTGACATGGTTGACAAAGATGGATAGAACGGTTTGCTATCCCACACTCACTGCCCCCCCCCTTCTCCCCATCTCATTCCAGGTAAACATGGTTGTGGAAGTCTATGATGGAACTGCCTGCATATCCCACACACTGGTCCCATCTCATTCCCAGCAGACATGGTTGTGAAAGTTAAATAAGGAAGTGTTGGTTATCCGGAACACCCAGTCACTGGATTCCCATCTCATTCCAGGTTGACATGGTTGTGGAATTTTGTGAAGGAAGTATCAGCTATCCCGTGCACTCAGGCACTGTATCCCCATATCCCTTCCCCCACCCCCAGGTAGACATAGATGTGGAGGTACAAGAAGGAAGTGTCAGCTATCCCGCACACCCAGTCACTGTCTCCCTGTCTCATTCCAGGTAGACATGGTTGTGGAGGTTTACGAAGGAAGTGTCAGCTATCCTGCACACTTGGTCACTGGTTCTCACCATCTCCCCACCTCCCCGTCTCATTCCACTACGAAGGTAGTGTTGGCCATCCTGCACACTCAGTCAGCCACTGGCTCCCCATCTCCCCACATGGTTGTGGAGGTTTACAAAGGTAGTGTCGGCCATCCTGCACACTCAGTCAGCCACTGGCTCCCCATCTCCCCACATGGTTGTGGAGGTTTACAAAGGTAGTGTCGGCCATCCTGCACACTCAGTCAGCCACTGGATCCCCATCTCCCCACATGGTTGTGGAGGTTTACGAAGGTAGTGTCGGCCATCCTGCACACTCAGTCAGCCACTGGATCCCCATCTCCCCACATGGTTGTGGAGGTTTACGAAGGTAGTGTCGGCCATCCTGCACACTCAGTCAGCCACTGGATCCCCATCTCCCCATCTCCCCCCAGGTAGACATGGTTGTGGAGGTTTACGAAGGTAGTGTCGGCCATCCTGCACACTCAGTCAGCCACTGTCTCCCCATCTCCCCATCTCATTCCAGGTAGACATGGTTGTGGAGGTTTACGAAGGTAGTGTGGGCCATCCTGCACACTCAGTCAGCCACTGTCTCCCCATCTCCCCATCTCCCCCCAGGTAGACATGGTTGTGGAGGTTTACGAAGGTAGTGTCGGCCATCCTGCACACTCAGTCAGCCACTGGATCCCCATCTCCCCATCTCCCCGTCTCATTCCAGGTAGACATGGTTGTGGAGGTTTACGAAGGTAGTGTCGGCCATCCTGCACACTCAGTCAGCCACAGGATCCCCATCTCCCCATCTCCCCATCTCATTCCAGGTAGACATGGTTGTGGAGGTTTACGAAGGTAGTGTCGGCCATCCTGCACACTCAGTCAGCCACTGGATCCCCATCTCCCCCATCTCCCCCATCTCCCCCCAGGTAGACATGGTTGTGGAGGTTTACGAAGGTAGTGTCGGCCATCCTGCACACTCAGTCAGCCACTGGATCCCCATCTCCCCCATCTCCCCCCAGGTAGACATGGTTGTGGAGGTTTACGAAGGTAGTGTCGGCCATCCTGCACACTCAGTCAGCCACTGGATCCCCGTCTCCCCCGTCTCCCCCGTCTCCCCCGTCTCCCCCGTCTCCCCGTCTCCCCGTCTCCCCGTCTCCCCGTCTCCCCATACTCAGTCAGCCACTGGATCCCCATCTCCCCATCTCCCCATACTCAGTCAGCCACTGGATCCCCATCTCCCCATCTCCCCATCTCCCCATCTCCCCATACTCAGTCAGCCACTGGATCCCCATCTCCCCATCTCCCCATCTCCCCATACTCAGTCAGCCACTGGATCCCCGTCTCCCAGTCTCCCCATACTCAGTCAGCCACTGGATCCCCGTCTCCCCGTCTCCTTCCAGGTAGACATGGTTGTGGAGGTTTACGAAGGTAGTGTCGGCCATCCTGCACACTCAGTCAGCCACTGGATCCCCGTCTCCCCGTCTCATTCCAGGTAGACATGGTTGTGGAGGTTTACGAAGGTAGTGTCGGCCATCCTGCACACTCAGTCAGCCACTTGATCCCCATCTCCCCGTCTCACCGTCTCATTCCAGGTAGACATGGTTGTGGAGGTTTACGAAGGTAGTGTCGGCCATCCTGCACACTCAGTCAGCCACTGGATCCCCATCTCCCCATCTCCCCATCTCCCCGTCTCATTCCAGGTAGACATGGTTGTGGAGGTTTACGAAGGTAGTGTCGGCCATCCTGCACACTCAGTCAGCCACTGGATCCCCGTCTCCCCGTCTCCCCGTCTCCCCGTCTCCCCGTCTCATTCCAGGTAGACATGGTTGTGGAGGTTTACGAAGGTAGTGTCGGCCATCCTGCACACTCAGTCAGCCACTGGATCCCCATCTCCCCATCTCCCCATCTCATTCCAGGTAGACATGGTTGTGGAGGTTTACGAAGGTAGTGTCGGCCATCCTGCACACTCAGTCAGCCACTGGATCCCCATCTCCCCATCTCCCCCCAGGTAGACATGGTTGTGGAGGTTTACGAAGGTAGTGTCGGCCATCCTGCACACTCAGTCAGCCATCATCTCCCCATCATCTCCCCATCATCTCCCCATCATCTCCCCATCTCATTCCAGGTAGACATGGTTGTGGAGGTTTACGAAGGTAGTGTCGGCCATCCTGCACACTCAGTCAGCCACTGGATCCCCATCATCTCCCCATCATCTCCCCATCATCTCCCCATCATCTCCCCATCTCATTCCAAGTAGACATGGTTGTGGAGGTTTACGAAGGTAGTGTCGGCCATCCTGCACACTCAGTCAGCCACTGGATCCCCATCTCCCCATCATCTCCCCATCTCCCCATCTCCCCATCTCCCTCCAGGTAGACATGGTTGTGGAGGTTTACGAAGGTAGTGTCGGCCATCCTGCACACTCAGTCAGGCACTGGATCTCCCCATCATCTCCCCATCATCTCCCCATCATCTCCCCATCATCTCCCCATCATCTCCCCATCATCTCCCCATCATCTCCCCATCTCATTCCAGGTAGACATGGTTGTGGAGGTTTACGAAGGTAGTGTCGGCCATCCTGCACACTCAGTCAGCCACTGGATCCCCATCTCCCCATCATCTCCCCATCATCTCCCCATCATCTCCCCATCATCTCCCCATCATCTCCCCATCATCTCCCCATCATCTCCCCATCATCTCCCCATCATCTCCCCATCATCTCCCCATCATCTCCCCATCATCTCCCCATCTCATTCCAGGTAGACATGGTTGTGGAGGTTTACGAAGGTAGTGTCGGCCATCCTGCACACTCAGTCAGCCACTGGATCCCCATCTCCCCATCATCTCCCCATCTCATTCCAGGTAGACATGGTTGTGGAGGTTTACGAAGGTACTGTCGGCCATCCTGCACACTCAGTCAGCCACTGGATCCCCATCTCCCCATCTCATTCCAGGTAGACATGGTTGTGGAGGTTTATGAAGGTAGTGTCGGCCATCCTGCACACTCAGTCAGCCACTGGATCCCCATCTCCCCATCTCCCCAGTGTCGGCCATCCTGCACACTGAGTCAGCCACTATCTCCCCATCTCCCCATCTCCCCACGAAGGTAGTGTCGGCCATCCTGCACACTGAGTCAGCCACTATCTCCCCATCTCCCCATCTCCCCACGAAGGTAGTGTCGGCCATCCTGCACACTGAGTCAGCCACTATCTCCCCATCTCCCCATCTCCCCATCTCCCCATCTCCCCATCTCCCCATCTCCCCATCTCCCCATCTCCCCATGGTTGTGGAGGTTTACGAAGGTAGTGTCGGCCATCCTGCACACTGAGTCAGCCACTATCTCCCCATCTCCCCATCTCCCCATGGTTGTGGAGGTTTACGAAGGTAGTGTCGGCCATCCTGCACACTGAGTCAGCCACCATCTCCCCATGGTTGTGGAGGTTTACGAAGGTAGTGTCGGCCATCCTGCACACTGAGTCAGCCACCATCTCCCCCATCTCCCCATGGTTGTGGAGGTTTACGAAGGTAGTGTCGGCCATCCTGCACACTGAGTCAGCCACTATCTCCCCATCTCCCCATGGTTGTGGAGGTTTACGAAGGTAGTGTCGGCCATCCTGCACACTGAGTCAGCCACTATCTCCCCATGGTTGTGGAGGTTTACGAAGGTAGTGTCGGCCATCCTGCACACTGAGTCAGCCACTATCTCCCCATCTCCCCATCTCCCCATCTCCCCATGGTTGTGGAGGTTTACGAAGGTAGTGTCGGCCATCCTGCACACTGAGTCAGCCACTATCTCCCCATCTCCCCATCTCCCCATCTCCCCATCTCCCCATCTCCCCATCTCCCCATCTCCCCATCTCCCCATCTCCCCATCTCCCCATCTCCCCCACTGAGTCAGCCACTATCTCCCCATCTCCCCATCTCCCCATCTCCCCATCTCCCCATCTCCCCATCTCCCCATCTCCCCATCTCCCCATCTCCCCATCTCCCCATCTCCCCCACTGAGTCAGCCACTATCTCCCCATCTCCCCATCTCCCCACATGGTTGTGGAGGTTTACGAAGGTAGTGTCGGCCATCCTGCACACTGAGTCAGCCACTGGATCCCCATCTCCCCATCTCCCCATCTCCCCACATGGTTGTGGAGGTTTACGAAGGTAGTGTCGGCCATCCTGCACACTGAGTCAGCCACTGGATCCCCATCTCCCCATCTCCCTATCTCCCCACATGGTTGTGGAGGTTTACGAAGGTAGTGTCGGCCATCCTGCACACTGAGTCAGCCACTGGATCCCCATCTCCCCACCTCCCCACCTCCCCACCTCCCCACCTCATTCCAGGTAGACATGGTTGTGGAGGTTTACGAAGGTAGTGTCGGCCATCCTGCACACTGAGTCAGCCACTGGATCCCCATCTCCCCACCTCCCCACCTCCCCACCTCATTCCAGGTAGACATGGTTGTGGAGGTTTACGAAGGTAGTGTCGGCCATCCTGCACACTGAGTCAGCCACTGGATCCCCATCTCCCCACCTCCCCACCTCATTCCAGGTAGACATGGTTGTGGAGGTTTACGAAGGTAGTGTCGGCCATCCTGCACACTGAGTCAGCCACTGGATCCCCATCTCCCCACCTCCCCACCTCATTCCAGGTAGACATGGTTGTGGAGGTTTACGAAGGTAGTGTCGGCCATCCTGCACACTGAGTCAGCCACTGGATCCCCATCTCCCCATCTCCCCACCTCCCCACCTCCCCACCTCATTCCAGGTAGACATGGTTGTGGAGGTTTACGAAGGTAGTGTCGGCCATCCTGCACACTGAGTCAGCCACTGGATCCCCATCTCCCCACCTCCCCACCTCATTCCAGGTAGACATGGTTGTGGAGGTTTACGAAGGTAGTGTCGGCCATCCTGCACACTGAGTCAGCCACTGGATCCCCATCTCCCCACCTCCCCACCTCATTCCAGGTAGACATGGTTGTGGAGGTTTACGAAGGTAGTGTCGGCCATCCTGCACACTGAGTCAGCCACTGGATCCCCATCTCCCCACCTCCCCACCTCCCCACCTCATTCCAGGTAGACATGGTTGTGGAGGTTTACGAAGGTAGTGTCGGCCATCCTGCACACTGAGTCAGCCACTGGATCCCCATCTCCCCACCTCCCCACCTCCCCACCTCCCCACCTCCCCACCTCATTCCAGGTAGACATGGTTGTGGAGGTTTACGAAGGTAGTGTCGGCCATCCTGCACACTGAGTCAGCCACTGGATCCCCATCTCCCCACCTCCCCACCTCCCCACCTCATTCCAGGTAGACATGGTTGTGGAGGTTTACGAAGGTAGTGTCGGCCATCCTGCACACTGAGTCAGCCACTGGATCCCCATCTCCCCACCTCCCCACCTCATTCCAGGTAGACATGGTTGTGGAGGTTTACGAAGGTAGTGTCGGCCATCCTGCACACTGAGTCAGCCACTGGATCCCCATCTCCCCACCTCCCCACCTCATTCCAGGTAGACATGGTTGTGGAGGTTTACGAAGGTAGTGTCGGCCATCCTGCACACTGAGTCAGCCACTGGATCCCCACCTCCCCACCTCATTCCAGGTAGACATGGTTGTGGAGGTTTACGAAGGTAGTGTCGGCCATCCTGCACACTGAGTCAGCCACTGGATCCCCATCTCCCCACCTCCCCACCTCCCCACCTCATTCCAGGTAGACATGGTTGTGGAGGTTTACGAAGGTAGTGTCGGCCATCCTGCACACTGAGTCAGCCACTGGATCCCCATCTCCCCACCTCCCCACCTCATTCCAGGTAGACATGGTTGTGGAGGTTTACGAAGGTAGTGTCGGCCATCCTGCACACTGAGTCAGCCACTGGATCCCCATCTCCCCACCTCCCCACCTCATTCCAGGTAGACATGGTTGTGGAGGTTTACGAAGGTAGTGTCGGCCATCCTGCACACTGAGTCAGCCACTGGATCCCCATCTCCCCATCTCCCCACCTCCCCACCTCCCCACCTCATTCCAGGTAGACATGGTTGTGGAGGTTTACGAAGGTAGTGTCGGCCATCCTGCACACTGAGTCAGCCACTGGATCCCCATCTCCCCACCTCCCCACCTCATTCCAGGTAGACATGGTTGTGGAGGTTTACGAAGGTAGTGTCGGCCATCCTGCACACTGAGTCAGCCACTGGATCCCCATCTCCCCATCTCCCCATCTCCCCACCTCCCCACCTCCCCCCTCCCCACCTCCCCATCTCCCCATCTCCCCATCTCCCCATATGGTTGTGGAGGTTTACGAAGGTAGTGTCGGCCATCCTGCACACTGAGTCAGCCACTGGATCCCCACCTCCCCACCTCGCACACTGAGTCAGCCACTGGATCCCCACCTCCCCACCTCCCCACCTCCCCACCTCCCCACCTCCCCACCTCCCCACCTCCCCACCTCCCCACCTCCCCACCTCCCCACCTCCCCACCTCCCCACCTCCCCACCTCCCCACCTCCCCACCTCCCCACCTCCCCACCTCCCCACCTCCCCACCTCCCCACCTCCCCACCTCCCCGTCTCCCCGTCTCCCCGTCTCCCCGTCTCCCCGTCTCCCCGTCTCCCCGTCTCCCCGTCTCCCCGTCTCCCCGTCTCCCCGTCTCCCCGTCTCCCCGTCTCCCCGTCTCCCCGTCTCCCCGTCTCCCCGTCTCCCCGTCTCCCCGTCTCCCCGTCTCCCCGTCTCCCCGTCTCCCCGTCTCCCCGTCTCCCCGTCTCCCCGTCTCCCCGTCTCCCCGTCTCCCCGTCTCCCCGTCTCCCCGTCTCCCCGTCTCCCCGTCTCCCCGTCTCCCCGTCTCCCCGTCTCCCCGTCTCCCCGTCTCCCCGTCTCCCCGTCTCCCCGTCTCCCCGTCTCCCCGTCTCCCCGTCTCCCCGTCTCCCCGTCTCCCCGTCTCCCCGTCTCCCCGTCTCCCCGTCTCCCCGTCTCCCCGTCTCCCCGTCTCCCCGTCTCCCCGTCTCCCCGTCTCCCCGTCTCCCCGTCTCCCCGTCTCCCCGTCTCCCCGTCTCCCCGTCTCCCCGTCTCCCCGTCTCCCCGTCTCCCCGTCTCCCCGTCTCCCCGTCTCCCCGTCTCCCCGTCTCCCCGTCTCCCCGTCTCCCCGTCTCCCCGTCTCCCCGTCTCCCCGTCTCCCCGTCTCCCCGTCTCCCCGTCTCCCCGTCTCCCCGTCTCCCCGTCTCCCCGTCTCCCCGTCTCCCCGTCTCCCCGTCTCCCCGTCTCCCCGTCTCCCCGTCTCCCCGTCTCCCCGTCTCCCCGTCTCCCCGTCTCCCCGTCTCCCCGTCTCCCCGTCTCCCCGTCTCCCCGTCTCCCCGTCTCCCCGTCTCCCCGTCTCCCCGTCTCCCCGTCTCCCCGTCTCCCCGTCTCCCCGTCTCCCCGTCTCCCCGTCTCCCCGTCTCCCCGTCTCCCCGTCTCCCCGTCTCCCCGTCTCCCCGTCTCCCCGTCTCCCCGTCTCCCCGTCTCCCCGTCTCCCCGTCTCCCCGTCTCCCCGTCTCCCCGTCTCCCCGTCTCCCCGTCTCCCCGTCTCCCCGTCTCCCCGTCTCCCCGTCTCCCCGTCTCCCCGTCTCCCCGTCTCCCCGTCTCCCCGTCTCCCCGTCTCCCCGTCTCCCCGTCTCCCCGTCTCCCCGTCTCCCCGTCTCCCCGTCTCCCCGTCTCCCCGTCTCCCCGTCTCCCCGTCTCCCCGTCTCCCCGTCTCCCCGTCTCCCCGTCTCCCCGTCTCCCCGTCTCCCCGTCTCCCCGTCTCCCCGTCTCCCCGTCTCCCCGTCTCCCCGTCTCCCCGTCTCCCCGTCTCCCCGTCTCCCCGTCTCCCCGTCTCCCCGTCTCCCCGTCTCCCCGTCTCCCCGTCTCCCCGTCTCCCCGTCTCCCCGTCTCCCCGTCTCCCCGTCTCCCCGTCTCCCCGTCTCCCCGTCTCCCCGTCTCCCCGTCTCCCCGTCTCCCCGTCTCCCCGTCTCCCCGTCTCCCCGTCTCCCCGTCTCCCCGTCTCCCCGTCTCCCCGTCTCCCCGTCTCCCCGTCTCCCCGTCTCCCCGTCTCCCCGTCTCCCCGTCTCCCCGTCTCCCCGTCTCCCCGTCTCCCCGTCTCCCCGTCTCCCCGTCTCCCCGTCTCCCCGTCTCCCCGTCTCCCCGTCTCCCCGTCTCCCCGTCTCCCCGTCTCCCCGTCTCCCCGTCTCCCCGTCTCCCCGTCTCCCCGTCTCCCCGTCTCCCCGTCTCCCCGTCTCCCCGTCTCCCCGTCTCCCCGTCTCCCCGTCTCCCCGTCTCCCCGTCTCCCCGTCTCCCCGTCTCCCCGTCTCCCCGTCTCCCCGTCTCCCCGTCTCCCCGTCTCCCCGTCTCCCCGTCTCCCCGTCTCCCCGTCTCCCCGTCTCCCCGTCTCCCCGTCTCCCCGTCTCCCCGTCTCCCCGTCTCCCCGTCTCCCCGTCTCCCCGTCTCCCCGTCTCCCCGTCTCCCCGTCTCCCCGTCTCCCCGTCTCCCCGTCTCCCCGTCTCCCCGTCTCCCCGTCTCCCCGTCTCCCCGTCTCCCCGTCTCCCCGTCTCCCCGTCTCCCCGTCTCCCCGTCTCCCCGTCTCCCCGTCTCCCCGTCTCCCCGTCTCCCCGTCTCCCCGTCTCCCCGTCTCCCCGTCTCCCCGTCTCCCCGTCTCCCCGTCTCCCCGTCTCCCCGTCTCCCCGTCTCCCCGTCTCCCCGTCTCCCCATCTCCCCGTCTCCCCATCTCCCCATCTCCCCATCTCCCCATCTCCCCATCTCCCCATCTCCCCATCTCCCCATCTCCCCATCTCCCCATCTCCCCATCTCCCCATCTCCCCATCTCCCCGTAGACATGGTTGTGGAGGTTTACGAAGGTAGTGTCGGCCATCCTGCACACTGAGTCAGCCACTGGATCCCCGTCTCCCCGTCTCCCCGTCTCCCCGTCTCCCCGTCTCCCCGTGGAGGTTTACGAAGGTAGTGTCGGCCATCCTGCACACTGAGTCAGCCACTGGATCCCCGTCTCCCCGTCTCCCCGTCTCCCCGTCTCCCCGTCTCCCCGTGGAGGTTTACGAAGGTAGTGTCGGCCATCCTGCACACTGAGTCAGCCACTGGATCCCCGTCTCCCCGTCTCCCCGTCTCCCCGTCTCCCCGTGGAGGTTTACGAAGGTAGTGTCGGCCATCCTGCACACTGAGTCAGCCACTGGATCCCCGTCTCCCCGTCTCCCCGTCTCCCCGTCTCCCCGTCTCCCCGTGGAGGTTTACGAAGGTAGTGTCGGCCATCCTGCACACTGAGTCAGCCACTGGATCCCCGTCTCCCCGTCTCCCCGTCTCCCCGTCTCCCCGTCTCCCCGTGGAGGTTTACGAAGGTAGTGTCGGCCATCCTGCACACTGAGTCAGCCACAGGCTCCCCATCTCCCCATCTCCCCATCTCCCCGTGGAGGTTTACGAAGGTAGTGTCGGCCATCCTGCACACTGAGTCAGCCACAGGCTCCCCATCTCCCCATCTCCCCACATGGTTGTGGAGGTTTACGAAGGTAGTGTCGGCCATCCTGCACACTGAGTCAGCCACAGGCTCCCCATCTCCCCATCTCCCCACATGGTTGTGGAGGTTTACGAAGGTAGTGTCGGCCATCCTGCACACTGAGTCAGCCACAGGCTCCCCATCTCCCCATCTCCCCACATGGTTGTGGAGGTTTACGAAGGTAGTGTCGGCCATCCTGCACACTGAGTCAGCCACAGGCTCCCCATCTCCCCATCTCCCCATCTCCCCACATGGTTGTGGAGGTTTACGAAGGTAGTGTCGGCCATCCTGCACACTGAGTCAGCCACAGGCTCCCCATCTCCCCATCTCCCCATCTCCCCACATGGTTGTGGAGGTTTACGAAGGTAGTGTCGGCCATCCTGCACACTGAGTCAGCCACAGGCTCCCCATCTCCCCATCTCCCCATCTCCCCACATGGTTGTGGAGGTTTACGAAGGTAGTGTCGGCCATCCTGCACACTGAGTCAGCCACAGGCTCCCCATCTCCCCATCTCCCCATCTCCCCACATGGTTGTGGAGGTTTACGAAGGTAGTGTCGGCCATCCTGCACACTGAGTCAGCCACTGGCTCCCCATCTCCCCATCTCCCGACATGGTTGTGGAGGTTTACGAAGGTAGTGTCGGCCATCCTGCACACTGAGTCAGCCACTGGCTCCCCATCTCCCCATCTCCCCATCTCCCCATCTCCCCATCTCCCCATCTCCCCATCTCCCGACATGGTTGTGGAGGTTTACGAAGGTAGTGTCGGCCATCCTGCACACTGAGTCAGCCACTGGCTCCCCATCTCCCCATCTCCCCATCTCCCCATCTCCCCATCTCCCCATCTCCCCATCGGTAGACATGGTTGTGGAGGTTTACGAAGGTAGTGTCGGCCATCCTGCACACTGAGTCAGCCACTGGCTCCCCATCTCCCCATCTCCCCATCTCCCCATCTCCCCATCTCCCCATCTCCCCATCTCCCCATCGGTAGACATGGTTGTGGAGGTTTACGAAGGTAGTGTCGGCCATCCTGCACACTGAGTCAGCCACTGGCTCCCCATCTCCCCATCTCCCCATCTCCCCATCTCCCCATCTCCCCATCTCCCCATCTCCCCATCTCCCCATCGGTAGACATGGTTGTGGAGGTTTACGAAGGTAGTGTCGGCCATCCTGCACACTGAGTCAGCCACTGGCTCCCCATCTCCCCATCTCCCCATCTCCCCATCTCCCCATCTCCCCATCTCCCCATCTCCCCATCGGTAGACATGGTTGTGGAGGTTTACGAAGGTAGTGTCGGCCATCCTGCACACTGAGTCAGCCACTGGCTCCCCATCTCCCCATCTCCCCATCTCCCCATCTCCCCATCTCCCCATCTCCCCATCTCCCCATCTCCCCATCTCCCCATCGGTAGACATGGTTGTGGAGGTTTACGAAGGTAGTGTCGGCCATCCTGCACACTGAGTCAGCCACTGGCTCCCCATCTCCCCATCTCCCCATCTCCCCCCAGGTAGACATGGTTGTGGAGGTTTACGAAGGTAGTGTCGGCCATCCTGCACACTGAGTCAGCCACTGGCTCCCCATCTCCCCATCTCCCCATCTCCCCATCTCCCCATCTCCCCATCTCCCCATCTCCCCATCTCCCCATCTCCCCATCTCCCCATCTCCCCATCTCCCCATCTCCCCATCTCCCCATCTCCCCATCTCCCCATAGGTAGACATGGTTGTGGAGGTTTACGAAGGTAGTGTCGGCCATCCTGCACACTGAGTCAGCCACTGGCTCCCCATCTCCCCATCTCCCCATCTCCCCCCAGGTAGACATGGTTGTGGAGGTTTACGAAGGTAGTGTCGGCCATCCTGCACACTGAGTCAGCCACTGGCTCCCCATCTCCCCATCTCCCCATCTCCCCCCAGGTAGACATGGTTGTGGAGGTTTACGAAGGTAGTGTCGGCCATCCTGCACACTGAGTCAGCCACTGGCTCCCCATCTCCCCATCTCCCCATCTCCCCATCTCCCCATCTCCCCATCTCCCCATCTCCCCATCTCCCCATCTCCCCATCTCCCGGTAGACATGGTTGTGGAGGTTTACGAAGGTAGTGTCGGCCATCCTGCACACTGAGTCAGCCACTGGCTCCCCATCTCCCCATCTCCCCATCTCCCCATCTCCCCATCTCCCCATCTCCCCATCTCCCCATCTCCCCATCTCCCCATCTCCCCATCTCCTTCCAGGTAGACATGGTTGTGGAGGTTTACGAAGGTAGTGTCGGCCATCCTGCACACTGAGTCAGCCACTGGCTCCCCATCTCCCCATCTCCCCATCTCCTTCCAGGTAGACATGGTTGTGGAGGTTTACGAAGGTAGTGTCGGCCATCCTGCACACTGAGTCAGCCACTGGCTCCCCATCTCCCCATCTCCCCATCTCCCCATCTCCCCATCTCCCCATCTCCCCATCTCATTCCAGGTAGACATGGTTGTGGAGGTTTACGAAGGTAGTGTCGGCCATCCTGCACACTGAGTCAGCCACTGTCTCCCCATCTCCCCATCTCCCCATCTCCCCATCTCATTCCAGGTAGACATGGTTGTGGAGGTTTACGAAGGTAGTGTCGGCCATCCTGCACACTGAGTCAGCCACTGGCTCCCCATCTCCCCATCTCCCCATCTCCCCATCTCCCCATCTCATTCCAGGTAGACATGGTTGTGGAGGTTTACGAAGGTAGTGTCGGCCATCCTGCACACTGAGTCAGCCACTGGCTCCCCATCTCCCCATCTCCCCATCTCCCCATCTCATTCCAGGTAGACATGGTTGTGGAGGTTTACGAAGGTAGTGTCGGCCATCCTGCACACTGAGTCAGCCACTGGCTCCCCATCTCCCCATCTCCCCATCTCCCCATCTCCCCATCTCCCCATCTCCCCATCTCCCCATCTCCCCATCTCATTCCAGGTAGACATGGTTGTGGAGGTTTACGAAGGTAGTGTCGGCCATCCTGCACACTGAGTCAGCCACTGGCTCCCCATCTCCCCATCTCCCCATCTCCCCATCTCCCCATCTCCCCATCTCCCCATCTCCCCATCTCCCCATCTCCCCATCTCATTCCAGGTAGACATGGTTGTGGAGGTTTACGAAGGTAGTGTCGGCCATCCTGCACACTGAGTCAGCCACTGGCTCCCCATCTCCCCATCTCCCCATCTCCCCATCTCCCCATCTCCCCATCTCCCCATCTCCCCATCTCCCCATCTCCCCATCTCCCCATCTCCCCATCTCATTCCAGGTAGACATGGTTGTGGAGGTTTACGAAGGTAGTGTCGGCCATCCTGCACACTGAATCAGCCACTGGCTCCCCATCTCCCCATCTCCCCATCTCCCCATCTCCCCATCTCCCCATCTCCCCATCTCCCCATCTCCCCATCTCCCCATCTCCCCATCTCCCCATCTCCCCATCTCCCCATCTCATTCCAGGTAGACATGGTTGTGGAGGTTTACGAAGGTAGTGTCGGCCATCCTGCACACTGAGTCAGCCACTGGCTCCCCATCTCCCCATCTCCCCATCTCCCCATCTCCCCATCTCCCCATCTCCCCATCTCCCCATCTCCCCATCTCCCCATCTCCCCATCTCATTCCAGGTAGACATGGTTGTGGAGGTTTACGAAGGTAGTGTCGGCCATCCTGCACACTGAGTCAGCCACTGGCTCCCCATCTCCCCATCTCCCCATCTCCCCATCTCCCCATCTCCCCATCTCCCCATCTCCCCATCTCCCCATCTCCCCATCTCCCCATCTCCCCATCTCATTCCAGGTAGACATGGTTGTGGAGGTTTACGAAGGTAGTGTCGGCCATCCTGCACACTGAGTCAGCCACTGGCTCCCCATCTCCCCATCTCCCCATCTCCCCATCTCCCCATCTCCCCATCTCCCCATCTCCCCATCTCCCCATCTCCCCATCTCCCCATCTCATTCCAGGTAGACATGGTTGTGGAGGTTTACGAAGGTAGTGTCGGCCATCCTGCACACTGAGTCAGCCACTGGCTCCCCATCTCCCCATCTCCCCATCTCCCCATCTCCCCATCTCCCCATCTCCCCATCTCCCCATCTCCCCATCTCCCCATCTCCCCATCTCATTCCAGGTAGACATGGTTGTGGAGGTTTACGAAGGTAGTGTCGGCCATCCTGCACACTGAGTCAGCCACTGGCTCCCCATCTCCCCATCTCCCCATCTCCCCATCTCCCCATCTCCCCATCTCCCCATCTCCCCATCTCCCCATCTCCCCATCTCCCCATCTCCCCATCTCATTCCAGGTAGACATGGTTGTGGAGGTTTACGAAGGTAGTGTCGGCCATCCTGCACACTGAGTCAGCCACTGGCTCCCCATCTCCCCATCTCCCCATCTCCCCATCTCCCCATCTCCCCCCAGGTAGACATGGTTGTGGAGGTTTACGAAGGTAGTGTCGGCCATCCTGCACACTGAGTCAGCCACTGGCTCCCCATCTCCCCATCTCCCCATCTCCCCATCTCCCCATCTCCCCATCTCCCCATCTCCCCATCTCCCCATCTCCCCATCTCCCCATCTCCCCATCTCCCCATCTCATTCCAGGTAGACATGGTTGTGGAGGTTTACGAAGGTAGTGTCGGCCATCCTGCACACTGAGTCAGCCACTGGCTCCCCATCTCCCCATCTCCCCATCTCCCCATCTCCCCATCTCCCCATCTCCCCATCTCCCCATCTCCCCATCTCATTCCAGGTAGACATGGTTGTGGAGGTTTACGAAGGTAGTGTCGGCCATCCTGCACACTGAGTCAGCCACTGGCTCCCCATCTCCCCATCTCCCCATCTCCCCATCTCCCCATCTCCCCATCTCCCCATCTCCCCATCTCCCCATCTCATTCCAGGTAGACATGGTTGTGGAGGTTTACGAAGGTAGTGTCGGCCATCCTGCACACTGAGTCAGCCACTGGCTCCCCATCTCCCCATCTCCCCATCTCCCCATCTCCCCATCTCCCCATCTCCCCATCTCCCCATCTCATTCCAGGTAGACATGGTTGTGGAGGTTTACGAAGGTAGTGTCGGCCATCCTGCACACTGAGTCAGCCACTGGCTCCCCATCTCCCCATCTCCCCATCTCCCCATCTCCCCATCTCCCCATCTCCCCATCTCATTCCAGGTAGACATGGTTGTGGAGGTTTACGAAGGTAGTGTCGGCCATCCTGCACACTGAGTCAGCCACTGGCTCCCCATCTCCCCATCTCCCCATCTCCCCATCTCCCCATCTCCCCATCTCCCCATCTCCCCATCTCATTCCAGGTAGACATGGTTGTGGAGGTTTACGAAGGTAGTGTCGGCCATCCTGCACACTGAGTCAGCCACTGGCTCCCCATCTCCCCATCTCCCCATCTCCCCATCTCCCCATCTCCCCATCTCCCCATCTCATTCCAGGTAGACATGGTTGTGGAGGTTTACGAAGGTAGTGTCGGCCATCCTGCACACTGAGTCAGCCACTGGCTCCCCATCTCCCCATCTCCCCATCTCCCCATCTCCCCATCTCATTCCAGGTAGACATGGTTGTGGAGGTTTACGAAGGTAGTGTCGGCCATCCTGCACACTGAGTCAGCCACTGGCTCCCCATCTCCCCATCTCCCCATCTCCCCATCTCCCCATCTCCCCATCTCCCCATCTCCCCATCTCCCCATCTCATTCCAGGTAGACATGGTTGTGGAGGTTTACGAAGGTAGTGTCGGCCATCCTGCACACTGAGTCAGCCACTGGCTCCCCATCTCCCCATCTCCCCATCTCCCCATCTCCCCATCTCCCCATCTCCCCATCTCCCCATCTCCCCATCTCCCCATCTCCCCATCTCCCCATCTCCCCATCTCCCCATCTCCCCATCTCATTCCAGGTAGACATGGTTGTGGAGGTTTACGAAGGTAGTGTCGGCCATCCTGCACACTGAGTCAGCCACTGGCTCCCCATCTCCCCATCTCCCCATCTCCCCATCTCCCCATCTCCCCATCTCCCCATCTCCCCATCTCCCCATCTCCCCATCTCCCCATCTCCCCATCTCATTCCAGGTAGACATGGTTGTGGAGGTTTACGAAGGTAGTGTCGGCCATCCTGCACACTGAGTCAGCCACTGGCTCCCCATCTCCCCATCTCCCCATCTCCCCATCTCCCCATCTCCCCATCTCCCCATCTCCCCATCTCCCCATCTCCCCATCTCCCCATCTCCCCATCTCCCCATCTCCCCATCTCCCCATCTCCCCATCTCCCCATCTCCCCATCTCCCCATCTCCCCATCTCCCCATCTCCCCATCTCCCCATCTCCCCATCTCCCCATCTCCCCATCTCCCCATCTCCCCATCTCCCCATCTCCCCATCTCCCCATCTCCCCATCTCCCCATCTCCCCATCTCCCCATCTCCCCATCTCCCCATCTCCCCATCTCCCCATCTCCCCATCTCCCCATCTCCCCATCTCCCCATCTCCCCATCTCCCCATCTCCCCATCTCCCCATCTCCCCATCTCCCCATCTCCCCATCTCCCCATCTCCCCATCTCCCCATCTCCCCATCTCCCCATCTCCCCATCTCCCCATCTCCCCATCTCCCCATCTCCCCATCTCCCCATCTCCCCATCTCCCCATCTCCCCATCTCCCCATCTCCCCATCTCCCCATCTCCCCATCTCCCCATCTCCCCATCTCCCCATCTCCCCATCTCCCCATCTCCCCATCTCCCCATCTCCCCATCTCCCCATCTCCCCATCTCCCCATCTCCCCATCTCCCCATCTCCCCATCTCCCCATCTCCCCATCTCCCCATCTCCCCATCTCCCCATCTCCCCATCTCCCCATCTCCCCATCTCCCCATCTCCCCATCTCCCCATCTCCCCATCTCCCCATCTCCCCATCTCCCCATCTCCCCATCTCCCCATCTCCCCATCTCCCCATCTCCCCATCTCCCCATCTCCCCATCTCCCCATCTCCCCATCTCCCCATCTCCCCATCTCCCCATCTCCCCATCTCCCCATCTCCCCATCTCCCCATCTCCCCATCTCCCCATCTCCCCATCTCCCCATCTCCCCATCTCCCCATCTCCCCATCTCCCCATCTCCCCATCTCCCCATCTCCCCATCTCCCCATCTCCCCATCTCCCCATCTCCCCATCTCCCCATCTCCCCATCTCCCCATCTCCCCATCTCCCCATCTCCCCATCTCCCCATCTCCCCATCTCCCCATCTCCCCATCTCCCCATCTCCCCATCTCCCCATCTCCCCATCTCCCCATCTCCCCATCTCCCCATCTCCCCATCTCCCCATCTCCCCATCTCCCCATCTCCCCATCTCCCCATCTCCCCATCTCCCCATCTCCCCATCTCCCCATCTCCCCATCTCCCCATCTCCCCATCTCCCCATCTCCCCATCTCCCCATCTCCCCATCTCCCCATCTCCCCATCTCCCCATCTCCCCATCTCCCCATCTCCCCATCTCCCCATCTCCCCATCTCCCCATCTCCCCATCTCCCCATCTCCCCATCTCCCCATCTCCCCATCTCCCCATCTCCCCATCTCCCCATCTCCCCATCTCCCCATCTCCCCATCTCCCCATCTCCCCATCTCCCCATCTCCCCATCTCCCCATCTCCCCATCTCCCCATCTCCCCATCTCCCCATCTCCCCATCTCCCCATCTCCCCATCTCCCCATCTCCCCATCTCCCCATCTCCCCATCTCCCCATCTCCCCATCTCCCCATCTCCCCATCTCCCCATCTCCCCATCTCCCCATCTCCCCATCTCCCCATCTCCCCATCTCCCCATCTCCCCATCTCCCCATCTCCCCATCTCCCCATCTCCCCATCTCCCCATCTCCCCATCTCCCCATCTCCCCATCTCCCCATCTCCCCATCTCCCCATCTCCCCATCTCCCCATCTCCCCATCTCCCCATCTCCCCATCTCCCCATCTCCCCATCTCCCCATCTCCCCATCTCCCCATCTCCCCATCTCCCCATCTCCCCATCTCCCCATCTCCCCATCTCCCCATCTCCCCATCTCCCCATCTCCCCATCTCCCCATCTCCCCATCTCCCCATCTCCCCATCTCCCCATCTCCCCATCTCCCCATCTCCCCATCTCCCCATCTCCCCATCTCCCCATCTCCCCATCTCCCCATCTCCCCATCTCCCCATCTCCCCATCTCCCCATCTCCCCATCTCCCCATCTCCCCATCTCCCCATCTCCCCATCTCCCCATCTCCCCATCTCCCCATCTCCCCATCTCCCCATCTCCCCATCTCCCCATCTCCCCATCTCATTCCAGGTAGACATGGTTGTGGAGGTTTACGAAGGTAGTGTCGGCCATCCTGCACACTGAGTCAGCCACTGGCTCCCCATCTCCCCATCTCCCCATCTCCCCATCTCCCCATCTCCCCATCTCCCCATCTCCCCATCTCCCCATCTCCCCCCAGGTAGACATGGTTGTGGAGGTTTACGAAGGTAGTGTCGGCCATCCTGCACACTGAGTCAGCCACTGGCTCCCCATCTCCCCATCTCCCCATCTCCCCATCTCCCCATCTCCCCATCTCCCCATCTCCCCATCTCCCCATCTCCCCATCTCCCCATCTCATTCCAGGTAGACATGGTTGTGGAGGTTTACGAAGGTAGTGTCGGCCATCCTGCACACTGAGTCAGCCACTGGCTCCCCATCTCCCCATCTCCCCATCTCCCCATCTCCCCATCTCCCCATCTCCCCATCTCCCCATCTCCCCATCTCCCCATCTCCCCATCTCATTCCAGGTAGACATGGTTGTGGAGGTTTACGAAGGTAGTGTCGGCCATCCTGCACACTGAGTCAGCCACTGGCTCCCCATCTCCCCATCTCCCCATCTCCCCATCTCCCCATCTCCCCATCTCCCCATCTCATTCCAGGTAGACATGGTTGTGGAGGTTTACGAAGGTAGTGTCGGCCATCCTGCACACTGAGTCAGCCACTGGCTCCCCATCTCCCCATCTCCCCATCTCCCCATCTCCCCATCTCCCCATCTCCCCATCTCATTCCAGGTAGACATGGTTGTGGAGGTTTACGAAGGTAGTGTCGGCCATCCTGCACACTGAGTCAGCCACTGGCTCCCCATCTCCCCATCTCCCCATCTCCCCATCTCCCCATCTCCCCATCTCATTCCAGGTAGACATGGTTGTGGAGGTTTACGAAGGTAGTGTCGGCCATCCTGCACACTGAGTCAGCCACTGGCTCCCCATCTCCCCATCTCCCCATCTCCCCATCTCCCCATCTCCCCATCTCCCCATCTCCCCATCTCCCCATCTCCCCATCTCCCCATCTCCCCATCTCCCCATCTCCCCATCTCCCCATCTCCCCATCTCCCCATCTCCCCATCTCCCCATCTCCCCATCTCCCCATCTCCCCATCTCCCCATCTCATTCCAGGTAGACATGGTTGTGGAGGTTTACGAAGGTAGTGTCGGCCATCCTGCACACTGAGTCAGCCACTGGCTCCCCATCTCCCCATCTCCCCATCTCCCCATCTCCCCATCTCCCCATCTCCCCATCTCCCCATCTCATTCCAGGTAGACATGGTTGTGGAGGTTTACGAAGGTAGTGTCGGCCATCCTGCACACTGAGTCAGCCACTGGCTCCCCATCTCCCCATCTCCCCATCTCCCCATCTCCCCATCTCCCCATCTCCCCATCTCCCCATCTCCCCATCTCCCCATCTCCCCATCTCCCCATCTCCCCATCTCCCCATCTCCCCATCTCCCCATCTCATTCCAGGTAGACATGGTTGTGGAGGTTTACGAAGGTAGTGTCGGCCATCCTGCACACTGAGTCAGCCACTGGCTCCCCATCTCCCCATCTCCCCATCTCCCCATCTCCCCATCTCCCCATCTCCCCATCTCCCCATCTCCCCATCTCCCCATCTCATTCCAGGTAGACATGGTTGTGGAGGTTTACGAAGGTAGTGTCGGCCATCCTGCACACTGAGTCAGCCACTGGCTCCCCATCTCCCCATCTCCCCATCTCCCCATCTCCCCATCTCCCCATCTCCCCATCTCCCCATCTCCCCATCTCCCCATCTCCCCATCTCATTCCAGGTAGACATGGTTGTGGAGGTTTACGAAGGTAGTGTCGGCCATCCTGCACACTGAGTCAGCCACTGGCTCCCCATCTCCCCATCTCCCCATCTCCCCATCTCCCCATCTCCCCATCTCCCCATCTCCCCATCTCCCCATCTCCCCATCTCCCCATCTCCCCATCTCCCCATCTCCCCATCTCCCCATCTCCCCATCTCCCCATCTCCCCATCTCCCCATCTCCCCATCTCCCCATCTCCCCATCTCCCCATCTCCCCATCTCCCCATCTCCCCATCTCCCCATCTCATTCCAGGTAGACATGGTTGTGGAGGTTTACGAAGGTAGTGTCGGCCATCCTGCACACTGAGTCAGCCACTGGCTCCCCATCTCCCCATCTCCCCATCTCCCCATCTCCCCATCTCATTCCAGGTAGACATGGTTGTGGAGGTTTACGAAGGTAGTGTCGGCCATCCTGCACACTGAGTCAGCCACTGGCTCCCCATCTCCCCATCTCCCCATCTCCCCATCTCCCCATCTCCCCATCTCCCCATCTCCCCATCTCCCCATCTCCCCATCTCCCCATCTCCCCATCTCCCCATCTCCCCATCTCCCCATCTCCCCATCTCCCCATCTCCCCATCTCCCCATCTCATTCCAGGTAGACATGGTTGTGGAGGTTTACGAAGGTAGTGTCGGCCATCCTGCACACTGAGTCAGCCACTGGCTCCCCATCTCCCCATCTCCCCATCTCCCCATCTCCCCATCTCCCCATCTCCCCATCTCCCCATCTCCCCATCTCCCCATCTCCCCATCTCCCCATCTCCCCATCTCCCCATCTCATTCCAGGTAGACATGGTTGTGGAGGTTTACGAAGGTAGTGTCGGCCATCCTGCACACTGAGTCAGCCACTGGCTCCCCATCTCCCCATCTCATTCCAGGTAGACATGGTTGTGGAGGTTTACGAAGGTAGTGTCGGCCATCCTGCACACTGAGTCAGCCACTGGCTCCCCATCTCCCCATCTCCCCATCTCCCCATCTCCCCATCTCCCCATCTCCCCATCTCCCCATCTCCCCATCTCCCCATCTCCCCATCTCCCCATCTCCCCATCTCCCCATCTCCCCATCTCCCCATCTCCCCATCTCCCCATCTCCCCATCTCCCCATCTCCCCATCTCCCCATCTCCCCATCTCCCCATCTCCCCATCTCCCCATCTCCCCATCTCCCCATCTCCCCATCTCCCCATCTCCCCATCTCCCCATCTCCCCATCTCCCCATCTCCCCATCTCCCCATCTCCCCATCTCCCCATCTCCCCATCTCCCCATCTCCCCATCTCCCCATCTCCCCATCTCCCCATCTCCCCATCTCCCCATCTCCCCATCTCCCCATCTCCCCATCTCCCCATCTCATTCCAGGTAGACATGGTTGTGGAGGTTTACGAAGGTAGTGTCGGCCATCCTGCACACTGAGTCAGCCACTGGCTCCCCATCTCCCCATCTCCCCATCTCCCCATCTCCCCATCTCCCCATCTCCCCATCTCCCCATCTCCCCATCTCCCCATCTCCCCATCTCCCCATCTCCCCATCTCCCCATCTCCCCATCTCCCCATCTCCCCATCTCCCCATCTCATTCCAGGTAGACATGGTTGTGGAGGTTTACGAAGGTAGTGTCGGCCATCCTGCACACTGAGTCAGCCACTGGCTCCCCATCTCCCCATCTCCCCATCTCCCCATCTCCCCATCTCCCCATCTCCCCATCTCCCCATCTCCCCATCTCCCCATCTCCCCATCTCCCCATCTCATTCCAGGTAGACATGGTTGTGGAGGTTTACGAAGGTAGTGTCGGCCATCCTGCACACTGAGTCAGCCACTGGCTCCCCATCTCCCCATCTCCCCATCTCCCCATCTCCCCATCTCCCCATCTCCCCATCTCCCCATCTCCCCATCTCCCCATCTCCCCATCTCATTCCAGGTAGACATGGTTGTGGAGGTTTACGAAGGTAGTGTCGGCCATCCTGCACACTGAGTCAGCCACTGGCTCCCCATCTCCCCATCTCCCCATCTCCCCATCTCCCCATCTCCCCATCTCCCCATCTCCCCATCTCATTCCAGGTAGACATGGTTGTGGAGGTTTACGAAGGTAGTGTCGGCCATCCTGCACACTGAGTCAGCCACTGGCTCCCCATCTCCCCATCTCCCCATCTCCCCATCTCCCCATCTCCCCATCTCCCCATCTCCCCATCTCCCCATCTCCCCATCTCCCCATCTCATTCCAGGTAGACATGGTTGTGGAGGTTTACGAAGGTAGTGTCGGCCATCCTGCACACTGAGTCAGCCACTGGCTCCCCATCTCCCCATCTCCCCATCTCCCCATCTCATTCCAGGTAGACATGGTTGTGGAGGTTTACGAAGGTAGTGTCGGCCATCCTGCACACTGAGTCAGCCACTGGCTCCCCATCTCCCCATCTCCCCATCTCCCCATCTCATTCCAGGTAGACATGGTTGTGGAGGTTTACGAAGGTAGTGTCGGCCATCCTGCACACTGAGTCAGCCACTGGCTCCCCATCTCCCCATCTCCCCATCTCCCCATCTCCCCATCTCCCCATCTCCCCATCTCCCCATCTCCCCATCTCCCCATCTCCCCATCTCCCCATCTCCCCATCTCCCCATCTCCCCATCTCCCCATCTCCCCATCTCATTCCAGGTAGACATGGTTGTGGAGGTTTACGAAGGTAGTGTCGGCCATCCTGCACACTGAGTCAGCCACTGGCTCCCCATCTCCCCATCTCCCCATCTCCCCATCTCCCCATCTCCCCATCTCCCCATCTCCCCATCTCATTCCAGGTAGACATGGTTGTGGAGGTTTACGAAGGTAGTGTCGGCCATCCTGCACACTGAGTCAGCCACTGGCTCCCCATCTCCCCATCTCCCCATCTCCCCATCTCCCCATCTCATTCCAGGTAGACATGGTTGTGGAGGTTTACGAAGGTAGTGTCGGCCATCCTGCACACTGAGTCAGCCACTGGCTCCCCATCTCCCCATCTCCCCATCTCCCCATCTCATTCCAGGTAGACATGGTTGTGGAGGTTTACGAAGGTAGTGTCGGCCATCCTGCACACTGAGTCAGCCACTGGCTCCCCATCTCCCCATCTCCCCATCTCCCCATCTCATTCCAGGTAGACATGGTTGTGGAGGTTTACGAAGGTAGTGTCGGCCATCCTGCACACTGAGTCAGCCACTGGCTCCCCATCTCCCCATCTCCCCATCTCCCCATCTCCCCATCTCCCCATCTCCCCATCTCCCCATCTCCCCATCTCCCCATCTCCCCATCTCCCCATCTCATTCCAGGTAGACATGGTTGTGGAGGTTTACGAAGGTAGTGTCGGCCATCCTGCACACTGAGTCAGCCACTGGCTCCCCATCTCCCCATCTCCCCATCTCCCCATCTCCCCATCTCCCCATCTCCCCATCTCCCCATCTCCCCATCTCCCCATCTCATTCCAGGTAGACATGGTTGTGGAGGTTTACGAAGGTAGTGTCGGCCATCCTGCACACTGAGTCAGCCACTGGCTCCCCATCTCCCCATCTCCCCATCTCCCCATCTCATTCCAGGTAGACATGGTTGTGGAGGTTTACGAAGGTAGTGTCGGCCATCCTGCACACTGAGTCAGCCACTGGCTCCCCATCTCCCCATCTCCCCATCTCCCCATCTCATTCCAGGTAGACATGGTTGTGGAGGTTTACGAAGGTAGTGTCGGCCATCCTGCACACTGAGTCAGCCACTGGCTCCCCATCTCCCCATCTCCCCATCTCCCCATCTCCCCATCTCCCCATCTCCCCATCTCCCCATCTCCCCATCTCCCCATCTCCCCATCTCCCCATCTCCCCATCTCATTCCAGGTAGACATGGTTGTGGAGGTTTACGAAGGTAGTGTCGGCCATCCTGCACACTGAGTCAGCCACTGGCTCCCCATCTCCCCATCTCCCCATCTCCCCATCTCCCCATCTCCCCATCTCCCCATCTCCCCATCTCATTCCAGGTAGACATGGTTGTGGAGGTTTACGAAGGTAGTGTCGGCCATCCTGCACACTGAGTCAGCCACTGGCTCCCCATCTCCCCATCTCCCCATCTCCCCATCTCCCCATCTCCCCATCTCCCCATCTCCCCATCTCCCCATCTCATTCCAGGTAGACATGGTTGTGGAGGTTTACGAAGGTAGTGTCGGCCATCCTGCACACTGAGTCAGCCACTGGCTCCCCATCTCCCCATCTCCCCATCTCCCCATCTCCCCATCTCCCCATCTCCCCATCTCCCCATCTCCCCATCTCATTCCAGGTAGACATGGTTGTGGAGGTTTACGAAGGTAGTGTCGGCCATCCTGCACACTGAGTCAGCCACTGGCTCCCCATCTCCCCATCTCCCCATCTCCCCATCTCCCCATCTCCCCATCTCCCCATCTCCCCATCTCCCCATCTCCCCATCTCATTCCAGGTAGACATGGTTGTGGAGGTTTACGAAGGTAGTGTCGGCCATCCTGCACACTGAGTCAGCCACTGGCTCCCCATCTCCCCATCTCCCCATCTCCCCATCTCCCCATCTCCCCATCTCCCCATCTCCCCATCTCATTCCAGGTAGACATGGTTGTGGAGGTTTACGAAGGTAGTGTCGGCCATCCTGCACACTGAGTCAGCCACTGGCTCCCCATCTCCCCATCTCCCCATCTCCCCATCTCCCCATCTCCCCATCTCCCCATCTCATTCCAGGTAGACATGGTTGTGGAGGTTTACGAAGGTAGTGTCGGCCATCCTGCACACTGAGTCAGCCACTGGCTCCCCATCTCCCCATCTCCCCATCTCCCCATCTCCCCATCTCATTCCAGGTAGACATGGTTGTGGAGGTTTACGAAGGTAGTGTCGGCCATCCTGCACACTGAGTCAGCCACTGGCTCCCCATCTCCCCATCTCCCCATCTCCCCATCTCCCCATCTCATTCCAGGTAGACATGGTTGTGGAGGTTTACGAAGGTAGTGTCGGCCATCCTGCACACTGAGTCAGCCACTGGCTCCCCATCTCCCCATCTCCCCATCTCCCCATCTCCCCATCTCCCCATCTCCCCATCTCCCCATCTCCCCATCTCCCCATCTCATTCCAGGTAGACATGGTTGTGGAGGTTTACGAAGGTAGTGTCGGCCATCCTGCACACTGAGTCAGCCACTGGCTCCCCATCTCCCCATCTCCCCATCTCCCCATCTCCCCATCTCCCCATCTCCCCATCTCCCCATCTCATTCCAGGTAGACATGGTTGTGGAGGTTTACGAAGGTAGTGTCGGCCATCCTGCACACTGAGTCAGCCACTGGCTCCCCATCTCCCCATCTCCCCATCTCCCCATCTCCCCATCTCCCCATCTCCCCATCTCCCCATCTCATTCCAGGTAGACATGGTTGTGGAGGTTTACGAAGGTAGTGTCGGCCATCCTGCACACTGAGTCAGCCACTGGCTCCCCATCTCCCCATCTCCCCATCTCCCCATCTCCCCATCTCCCCATCTCCCCATCTCCCCATCTCCCCATCTCCCCATCTCCCCATCTCCCCATCTCCCCATCTCCCCATCTCCCCATCTCCCCATCTCCCCATCTCCCCATCTCCCCATCTCCCCATCTCCCCATCTCCCCATCTCCCCATCTCCCCATCTCCCCATCTCCCCATCTCCCCATCTCCCCATCTCCCCATCTCCCCATCTCCCCATCTCCCCATCTCCCCATCTCCCCATCTCCCCATCTCCCCATCTCCCCATCTCCCCATCTCCCCATCTCCCCATCTCCCCATCTCCCCATCTCCCCATCTCCCCATCTCCCCATCTCCCCATCTCCCCATCTCCCCATCTCCCCATCTCCCCATCTCCCCATCTCCCCATCTCCCCATCTCCCCATCTCCCCATCTCCCCATCTCCCCATCTCCCCATCTCCCCATCTCCCCATCTCCCCATCTCCCCATCTCCCCATCTCCCCATCTCCCCATCTCCCCATCTCCCCATCTCCCCATCTCCCCATCTCCCCATCTCCCCATCTCCCCATCTCCCCATCTCCCCATCTCCCCATCTCCCCATCTCCCCATCTCCCCATCTCCCCATCTCCCCATCTCCCCATCTCCCCATCTCCCCATCTCCCCATCTCCCCATCTCCCCATCTCCCCATCTCCCCATCTCCCCATCTCCCCATCTCCCCATCTCCCCATCTCCCCATCTCCCCATCTCCCCATCTCCCCATCTCCCCATCTCCCCATCTCCCCATCTCCCCATCTCCCCATCTCCCCATCTCCCCATCTCCCCATCTCCCCATCTCCCCATCTCCCCATCTCCCCATCTCCCCATCTCCCCATCTCCCCATCTCCCCATCTCCCCATCTCCCCATCTCCCCATCTCCCCATCTCCCCATCTCCCCATCTCCCCATCTCCCCATCTCCCCATCTCCCCATCTCCCCATCTCCCCATCTCCCCATCTCCCCATCTCCCCATCTCCCCATCTCCCCATCTCCCCATCTCCCCATCTCCCCATCTCCCCATCTCCCCATCTCCCCATCTCCCCATCTCCCCATCTCCCCATCTCCCCATCTCCCCATCTCCCCATCTCCCCATCTCCCCATCTCCCCATCTCCCCATCTCCCCATCTCCCCATCTCCCCATCTCCCCATCTCCCCATCTCCCCATCTCCCCATCTCCCCATCTCCCCATCTCCCCATCTCCCCATCTCCCCATCTCCCCATCTCCCCATCTCCCCATCTCCCCATCTCCCCATCTCCCCATCTCCCCATCTCCCCATCTCCCCATCTCCCCATCTCCCCATCTCCCCATCTCCCCATCTCCCCATCTCCCCATCTCCCCATCTCCCCATCTCCCCATCTCCCCATCTCCCCATCTCCCCATCTCCCCATCTCCCCATCTCCCCATCTCCCCATCTCCCCATCTCCCCATCTCCCCATCTCCCCATCTCCCCATCTCCCCATCTCCCCATCTCCCCATCTCCCCATCTCCCCATCTCCCCATCTCCCCATCTCCCCATCTCCCCATCTCCCCATCTCCCCATCTCCCCATCTCCCCATCTCCCCATCTCCCCATCTCCCCATCTCCCCATCTCCCCATCTCCCCATCTCCCCATCTCCCCATCTCCCCATCTCCCCATCTCCCCATCTCCCCATCTCCCCATCTCCCCATCTCCCCATCTCCCCATCTCCCCATCTCCCCATCTCCCCATCTCCCCATCTCCCCATCTCCCCATCTCCCCATCTCCCCATCTCCCCATCTCCCCATCTCCCCATCTCCCCATCTCCCCATCTCATTCCAGGTAGACATGGTTGTGGAGGTTTACGAAGGTAGTGTCGGCCATCCTGCACACTGAGTCAGCCACTGGCTCCCCATCTCCCCATCTCCCCATCTCCCCATCTCCCCATCTCCCCATCTCCCCATCTCCCCATCTCCCCATCTCCCCATCTCCCCATCTCCCCATCTCCCCATCTCCCCATCTCCCCATCTCCCCATCTCCCCATCTCCCCATCTCCCCATCTCCCCATCTCCCCATCTCCCCATCTCCCCATCTCCCCATCTCCCCATCTCCCCATCTCATTCCAGGTAGACATGGTTGTGGAGGTTTACGAAGGTAGTGTCGGCCATCCTGCACACTGAGTCAGCCACTGGCTCCCCATCTCCCCATCTCCCCATCTCCCCATCTCCCCATCTCCCCATCTCCCCATCTCCCCATCTCCCCATCTCCCCATCTCCCCATCTCCCCATCTCCCCATCTCATTCCAGGTAGACATGGTTGTGGAGGTTTACGAAGGTAGTGTCGGCCATCCTGCACACTGAGTCAGCCACTGGCTCCCCATCTCCCCATCTCCCCATCTCCCCATCTCCCCATCTCCCCATCTCCCCATCTCCCCATCTCCCCATCTCATTCCAGGTAGACATGGTTGTGGAGGTTTACGAAGGTAGTGTCGGCCATCCTGCACACTGAGTCAGCCACTGGCTCCCCATCTCCCCATCTCCCCATCTCATTCCAGGTAGACATGGTTGTGGAGGTTTACGAAGGTAGTGTCGGCCATCCTGCACACTGAGTCAGCCACTGGCTCCCCATCTCCCCATCTCCCCATCTCCCCATCTCCCCATCTCATTCCAGGTAGACATGGTTGTGGAGGTTTACGAAGGTAGTGTCGGCCATCCTGCACACTGAGTCAGCCACTGGCTCCCCATCTCCCCATCTCCCCATCTCCCCATCTCCCCATCTCATTCCAGGTAGACATGGTTGTGGAGGTTTACGAAGGTAGTGTCGGCCATCCTGCACACTGAGTCAGCCACTGGCTCCCCATCTCCCCATCTCCCCATCTCCCCATCTCATTCCAGGTAGACATGGTTGTGGAGGTTTACGAAGGTAGTGTCGGCCATCCTGCACACTGAGTCAGCCACTGGCTCCCCATCTCCCCATCTCCCCATCTCCCCATCTCCCCATCTCATTCCAGGTAGACATGGTTGTGGAGGTTTACGAAGGTAGTGTCGGCCATCCTGCACACTGAGTCAGCCACTGGCTCCCCATCTCCCCATCTCCCCATCTCCCCATCTCATTCCAGGTAGACATGGTTGTGGAGGTTTACGAAGGTAGTGTCGGCCATCCTGCACACTGAGTCAGCCACTGGCTCCCCATCTCCCCATCTCCCCATCTCCCCATCTCATTCCAGGTAGACATGGTTGTGGAGGTTTACGAAGGTAGTGTCGGCCATCCTGCACACTGAGTCAGCCACTGGCTCCCCATCTCCCCATCTCCCCATCTCCCCATCTCCCCATCTCATTCCAGGTAGACATGGTTGTGGAGGTTTACGAAGGTAGTGTCGGCCATCCTGCACACTGAGTCAGCCACTGGCTCCCCATCTCCCCATCTCCCCATCTCCCCATCTCCCCATCTCATTCCAGGTAGACATGGTTGTGGAGGTTTACGAAGGTAGTGTCGGCCATCCTGCACACTGAGTCAGCCACTGGCTCCCCATCTCCCCATCTCCCCATCTCCCCATCTCCCCATCTCATTCCAGGTAGACATGGTTGTGGAGGTTTACGAAGGTAGTGTCGGCCATCCTGCACACTGAGTCAGCCACTGGCTCCCCATCTCCCCATCTCCCCATCTCCCCATCTCCCCATCTCATTCCAGGTAGACATGGTTGTGGAGGTTTACGAAGGTAGTGTCGGCCATCCTGCACACTGAGTCAGCCACTGGCTCCCCATCTCCCCATCTCCCCATCTCCCCATCTCCCCATCTCCCCATCTCCCCATCTCCCCATCTCCCCATCTCATTCCAGGTAGACATGGTTGTGGAGGTTTACGAAGGTAGTGTCGGCCATCCTGCACACTGAGTCAGCCACTGGCTCCCCATCTCCCCATCTCCCCATCTCCCCATCTCCCCATCTCCCCATCTCCCCATCTCCCCATCTCCCCATCTCCCCATCTCCCCATCTCCCCATCTCATTCCAGGTAGACATGGTTGTGGAGGTTTACGAAGGTAGTGTCGGCCATCCTGCACACTGAGTCAGCCACTGGCTCCCCATCTCCCCATCTCCCCATCTCCCCATCTCCCCATCTCCCCATCTCCCCATCTCCCCATCTCCCCATCTCATTCCAGGTAGACATGGTTGTGGAGGTTTACGAAGGTAGTGTCGGCCATCCTGCACACTGAGTCAGCCACTGGCTCCCCATCTCCCCATCTCCCCATCTCCCCATCTCCCCATCTCCCCATCTCCCCATCTCCCCATCTCCCCATCTCCCCATCTCCCCATCTCCCCATCTCCCCATCTCCCCATCTCATTCCAGGTAGACATGGTTGTGGAGGTTTACGAAGGTAGTGTCGGCCATCCTGCACACTGAGTCAGCCACTGGCTCCCCATCTCCCCATCTCCCCATCTCCCCATCTCCCCATCTCCCCATCTCCCCATCTCCCCATCTCCCCATCTCCCCATCTCCCCATCTCCCCATCTCCCCATCTCCCCATCTCCCCATCTCCCCATCTCCCCATCTCCCCATCTCATTCCAGGTAGACATGGTTGTGGAGGTTTACGAAGGTAGTGTCGGCCATCCTGCACACTGAGTCAGCCACTGGCTCCCCATCTCCCCATCTCCCCATCTCCCCATCTCCCCATCTCCCCATCTCCCCATCTCCCCATCTCATTCCAGGTAGACATGGTTGTGGAGGTTTACGAAGGTAGTGTCGGCCATCCTGCACACTGAGTCAGCCACTGGCTCCCCATCTCCCCATCTCCCCATCTCCCCATCTCCCCATCTCCCCATCTCCCCATCTCCCCATCTCCCCATCTCCCCATCTCATTCCAGGTAGACATGGTTGTGGAGGTTTA